>NC_065446.1:242067035-242705829 GCF_917563875.1 Diabrotica virgifera virgifera | reverse complement strand
GTCAGACACCAAAAGCTGTATGAAATCCTAAGAAGCAAAAACATCGACAGTCGCGACATTAACATCATATCTCATATCCAGGTTGTACTGGGGACAAACAGCAAAAATCAAGGTTGATAATGAGTTAACCGAAGACATTGAGATTCGTCGAGGTGTGCGTCAGGGTTGTGTGCTTTCTCCACTACTATTCAATATATATAGCGAAACAAAATGTCAGGAAGCGCTCCTAGAGCAAAACATTGGTATGAACATTAACGGAGAGTTAATTAACAATATACGATACGCTGATGATACGCTAATAGTAACAGATAACCTAGCAAATTTACAGTATTTGATGGAAAACATAAACACTCATACCAATAAGTATGGTCTAAAACTGAACATCAAAAAGATTAAATTCATGATTGTAACAAAGAAGCTATACACCAATGTGAATTTACCCATAAATAATCAGCCAGTTGAAAGAGTTACGTCCTACAAATATTTAGGGGTTTGGTTCACTGATAGTAATGACCAGACAAGAGAAATCAAGAGGCGAATAGAGATAGCGAGACAACCGTTTGTCAAAATGAAAAAGTTCATATGCAGACGGGACATAAATATAAACTTAAGAACGGGAATGTTAAGGTGCTATGTTTTCTCCGTTCTGCTGTACGGCATGGAAGCTTGGACACTGAAAAAGATAAACATCAAAAACGTTGAGGCATTCGAGATGTGGTGCTACAGGAGAATGTGGAAAATACCATGGACAGAAAGAGTAACAAATCAAGATATTTTGCTGAAGATGGGGAAGGAATGCGAAGTCATAAAAACTATACAAACGAAAAAATTGGAATATCTAGGCCACATGATGAGAGGAGAAAAGTACACTCTGCTAAGACTCATAATCCAAGAAAAAATCTCGGGAAAGAGAAATGTGGGACGTAGGAGGATTTCGTGGCTGCGAAATTTAAGGGAGTGGTATGGGTGCAGTTCAATACAGTTGTTCAGAGCTGCAGCCAACAAAGTTAAGATTGCTGTGATGGTAGCCAACCTCCGATAGGAGAAGGTACTGCAAGAAGAAGAACAGACAGAAGTACCAGTTAAGAACATATGGGAAACGAAGGTGCAGGGGAAAAGAAGTAGAGGAAGACCGAGAGAGACATGGAACGAAGTGATGGCAAGGATTCTTGACAAAAAAGGAATATCATGGAAGGACGCTAAGGCTATGGCACAGGACAAGAAGCAATGGAAGAGATTTGTGCACTTTTAACAGAGCACAAGTACACCCGAGAGGGTAGAAGATCTAAAGATTATATATATTGATACTAGTTTAGTAGAACAATACCAGCAACAAGCTTTAAAAATTAAAGACTTTCGTCATAGTCCAAACGAAGAATTTTAAATTGTATGTTTCTTTATCGTCAGCTTTAGCAAATAGAGATCGGAAATATTCTGCCCATGTTTCCTTTATAATGTATTTCGTTCTTATTAATTCGTTTGTTTCTTTTCTTTGTCATCTGATCATTCACCATACTCCTTTTTGTGTTCCGCCGAAATCGTGTTCCATTTTTTTGAGAAACTCTGCCAATGCTCCCTTTTTATTTGTCTCACTAATAGCGCAGTCATTAAAGCGTAAAATAGGTTTTTACCTCCGAAATTGTTTACTATGAACCGATTTACATGAGATTTTGGAATTAGGCTTATCTTACCATTAAATTCAAAAGCTATATTGACCCGAACTCGGTTTTTTATTTTTAAGGGGTGAAAACAACCCCTTAATGGAAAAATTGACATTGAGCCATTTTATCGCTAGAAAACGTGTTTAATAATAAAGAGTGACATTGTGAAGTGTTTTCTAACACAATAACCTCATGGTAAACTCATTTTCGCCCCTTGAAAACCGTACAACCCTTGCAAACAACCCCTAAATCGAAAAAATTTACAAAAAATTAATTTAGTATGACATAAAAAGATTTAAATATAGAATAAAAATGATATTTTATGTTCTCTATCTTAATTGTCATATTGTTAACCCACTGTCAACCCTTAAAATCAACCCCTCGATTAAAAATTGTATAAAAAATTTCTTTTGATAAACTAAAAAGGATTTAAATATCGTTCCACGTTCTCGAAAAAGCTATGTTGAAAAATCATATGCTCAAGTTCTTTAACCCTTAAAACTACCCCTAAATTAAAACATTGAATATGTATGATTTAGTTTTTGGGCCATAACTTCAATTTTGAAGCTATCACAACTTATAAAAAACCATTGTGAAGGTAATTAAAAGAGCTACAACTTTTTTCTTTATAATATGTAGTGAAAAACCTTTTATTTTGAAATGGTGAAGGGTTAAAGGGCTCAAGAGAGACTGTGGTTGCGCTACCGCGCGCTCTCTAATCAATCATATCTTTGTCAATTTTTGTGTGAGAGGAAAAACAAACAAACCAAAATTTTTGTCAAAAAAACCTATTTTTTTATTATTAACTTTTTTACGTATCTTTCATTATTTTTGAGATATTATGAAAAGAAGGTGGTTTTTTTTTAAATTCGACAAACTTTTTTTTTCTTAAAATCGTTCTTTTTTTTTAATATGTGTTCCAAAGCAGTGAAACTGCTAGAATCCATCAAACTTTTTATGTTAAAGTTGATTCTAGACGGAATACCGTTAATTTTAATTTTGGTGGAAATGGAACTTATGTCCTCTTTTTTCATTACAGCTCACTCATTTTACGTACAAAAGACTTTTAACACTGCTCATTTTAAAGCTTATTTGAAGCACTATAAAATCGTTTCTCATTAGCATGCATAAAATTTATTAAGTCTCCGCTAGATGGCATTGAATACATCGATTAAATTTCACACAAAATAAAAAACCGCTTTGATCTTCAATATCTCGCTTAATATTGCACTTAGAACACTCTTTAAACAACCAATTTGTTCATTTTTTTACCTGATACAATTTTATTTGGTATAATATTCACGTTAAAATGCATATTTTTGGAGATATTTGCAAAAAACTGTTGAAAATCGCGAGAAAATTCCGAATTTTCAATTGCCAATAACTTGAAAAGTATTGGGTTTTTGAAAAAACTTTATACAACATTTGTTGCTTAAAATTAGGTCTTCTAGTTATATCCGAGGGTATTTAAAAAAAATTCCACCACCGAAAAGGGGTGGCAACCACCCCCAGGGTGAAAACGGAGTTCGGGTCAATATCAATTTTGAAGTTAAGGGTAGGATAAGCCTGATTCCAAAATTTCATGTAAATCGGTTCACAGTAAAAAATTTCTGAGCTAAAAAGCTTCAATGACTGCACTATAATGTATTCGTTCCGTGCCTGATTCGTTTGTAGTGGTGGTATGCCTGTTGTGTTTGTTTTGTTCTGTATTGTAAAAAGGCTTTCTTGTTTTCTTCACAGTTTGTCTTCACTTCTTCTTTAAACCATGGGGTTTTCTATTTTGATGTGTTAGTGTTCTCATTTCAATGGTCTCTAATGAAACGAACAAGAAATTAAAAAAAAAAACTTTTATTAATAAATTATTGTACAACAATTTTATTGCGTTTTAACTTTCTTAGCGTTCCCTCGAAAAACAAAACAGTACAGAAAACAAAGTGTCCTCTTTATTACATACAAAGCCAAGAATATAGTTCCGAATATAAGTCCAAACACGTCCAGTAGGTAATATTGGTACCAGGCTAAATCCACATATCCAACTCTGAGATGTTTAGCACCATTATGTCTTGCAACGTATTCTACCCAGTAAACTGCTTCGTCCAAGGGTTTTACTTGTCTATCGTGGAAGACTTTAGAGCGGCTTTTTGCATTTTCGCGATATCTGAAAACAATTATCAGCAATTTATTATTAGAATTCCAAATTTATAAAAAAAATATAAAAAAAAGTTTGACAAAAAATAAAATCACCGACCGACAAAATCGCAACACTCTGTACACAGTACAGTAATATTAAATTTTTAAAATAATAAACCAGGTATGAGAAATGTTAAGTGTTTCAAATTTTGTGTATCATAGTTTGTGTAGAGACATTCATGAAAAAAAAAAGATAATGGAAGTCATATCACAAAGCATTAGAAAAGGTATAAGGCCGAAGGATTAGTGATTTGTTATGTTATCGTTTTTCCTTGTAAATTGAGAAAGTCTTAAGACCTTTTATTAAGCAGTTGTTGAAAACCATCGAATTTTATTGGTCAAAAAAGACTGGAATGAGAGGGGTATGTGTGCGTTCTGATTGGTTTAGAGAAGGAAAGATATTATAGAGGAGTTGATGTGGAGACCTGCCAGAAGAAGAAAACGGTATTGTTACTTGAAGACCGAGAGACGACTCTCCAGTTTTTTTATATACACAACGCTTTAACCGATTCCTTCTACTAAAGCCTTCCAAATCTCCATTAAGTTCTACTGCCTTAGCATTCATCATAGTATTTAAAGCATTTACAACGTCATCTCTGAGTAGTTCCGGTATTACAATCTCATTTGGGGTCCGCGTCCTCTGTCTCTCCTCTTTTGTTCTTCATTTGGCAACTTTATACTTTATTTCAAAATTGGATCTTAGCTCCCTTCAATCCCTTAATCTGACGCACGTAAATCAAGTCCTTTGAGGAGTCCTTGATTTAGCAATCTCTCTCTCTCCTGTCGTTTCCCCATTACTGAGGATCGTGATTTCTTCCAATATTCCTAACAATATTTCTCCATTGGTCTCTATCTTCAGCTGCTCTAAGAGCTTCGCAGAATGAGTTTCCAGCTGAATGCTTTATTTGGTCAGACCATCTAGTTGGTGATCGTCCTCTTGATCTTCTCCCCGGAACGTTTCCAGAAACAATTAATCTCTCCAAACTGTCGTCACCTCTGCAAACCACGTGACAAAAGAACTGCAGAATTCGTTGCAGACATATTGTGGACAGCCTTTTTTTTAATATTGAGTTGGTTTAGAATGGAAACGTTTGTCCTATGAGCTGTCCAAGGCATGCGCAGCATTCTTCTCCAGCACCACATCTCAAAGGCATCAATTTTTTGGCACTCGCATGCGCGAAGAGTCCAAGTCTCTGCTCCGTATAGAAATATTGAGAATACAAGGGCATTCACCAGTCTCATCTTGATATTTTGAGAGAAAGATCTGTCTTTCCAAACTTTAGTTAGGCGACTCATCGCATTTTTTGCCGTACCAATACGTCTCCGAACTTCTGCTTCACAGTTACCACCGTTAGTTATACTAGACCCGAGATAGACAAAGGTGTTTACTATCTGGTATTCCTATAATATGTTAGTCAGTTGAATAGTGTTAAATCTGTCGACCACCATTATTTTGGTCTTAGCTTTATTGATTTTCAGACCAACTTTATTTCTTTCGTACTCAACTCTTCGCAGAAGATCAAACATTTCTTGCTCATTTGCTGCTATAAGTGTAGTGTCATCAGCAAATCTTAAATTGGAGATTTTCCTACCAGCTACTGTTACTCCACCGGCCCATCCTTCTTAAACCATCCTCATGACATGTTCACCATAAATGTTAAATAAGTCAGGTGACAACACGCATCCTGGTCTAACACCTCTCTCGGTCTTGAATTGGTTTGAGAACTTCTGATCTAGTCGTACTGTCGCTATATTAGACTGGTACAGATTTTTAATAAGTGTCACCAGGTGCATTGGTGCGCCCATTTCTATTAAAATTGACCACAGATTTATCCAGCTTACACAATAAAATGCCTTTTGGTAGTCATCGAAGCATATAATCATAGGTACTTGAAATTCTCTAGACTTTTCAATGAGTTGTCTCAGGTTCAGGATTTGTTCCCTTGTACCTTTACCCTTTACAAACCCCGCTTGTTCCTGAGGTATTTGGTAATGTACAGTATTTCTCATGATCATCTTTCAGTGCGTCACAGTTTTTCGATTTCTTTCTAACGCATTAAATTGTATGTGACAGAAAAAAAGGCACGTCGGTGATTACATTTCGTCGGTGATATTTTTTTAACATTTATTCTAGTTATTCTATTTGTGGATAGATGGCGCCATAATAAAAAATAATTTTTTTTAATTAGATAATAATATTACAAATATAATCTGTATAATTTATAAGACTATACAAATCAAAGAAAATACCATTTTATAAATTCAAGAAACACATTTGATTTGTTTTTATTCCAAATTGAAAATAAAATGTGACAACTGTCAGATTTAACTAAAATGTCATGTTAGAATAAATGTCATAAATCTGTATTATCACGGACTTACCCTTTTTCCTATCATTTGTTACGCACTGAAAAATGATCATAAAAAGGTAGATAGGTTTTTAATCTGTTTTTGATCATATGCAACAAGATTTAGCAATGCAGTGTAGCTATTCATCCCCTGGGGTGTTTTTCCAACTTTTCATATAATATACCTCTTTTCTTATCAGTAGTTACAGCGCGCTTTTCTAACCTTTTTGCTACCTTGTATGTATCCTTCTCTTAGTTTCTTTTAGACATCACATACGTCTTTCTACCCTCTTTCTTCTCCCTAACTTTCTGTCGCAATTCATCGTACCACCACTAAGTTTCTTAATCTGTGAGAGAGCACGACTCGATCTGAGGAGTCCAAGAGGATGAAATGTGCATATATAGACGGAGAAGGAGATTTTTCACAGTTGATTACTGTGATTTTGTAGAGAAACATACTGCGGTCGGTCAAGCGAAACGTAGAACAGGGGTTACTGAGAGGGTATCAAAGTTGCTTTCCTACGAAGGTAATTAAATCCATTTACTAAGGCTGAAAATCAGTACACACATTCTAAATTAAATATAAATAAAAGTTAGTACAGTCGGTCAGCTGTATGACGGGACAGAGCCGGTCGGTCGGCCCCAATAGTCAATTGAGGAAATGAAGCATTTTGGCTCGCAATTTCTTCGTCCAGCATGGATTTACTTGAAATTTTCGCAGAAGGTAGGGAATAGTCCAAGGATTATTTTCTATATCATGCTGCTATCATATGCTAAAACCTTGGGGGTGGTTGCCACCCCATCTCGGGGGTGGGAATTTTTTATTACATTTTAACCATGTAATTCGATGAAAAGAGTGATTCTAAGAAAAAAATGTTTTTTACATTTTCTTCGTAAAACTAAACTTTTTCGAGTTATTCGCGCTTGAAAATAACAGTTTTTCAACGAAAAAATCGACTTTTAGAGGGTTTTTTGAGAATACCTCGAAAAATATGCATTTAATCAAAAAAAACTATAGATATCAAAATTGTATCTTTTAGTAACACAAACCAAATATTCTTTTGCAATAATATCTTTAAGACCAATACAAACCGAGATACGGCATGTTAAAAGTTAGCTTTTTTCGTCAAATGCATAATTTGAAATATTCAAAGCCAAATAATGGGAAATATTTGCGTTTTTAGAGGAGAACTTAAATAATCTTTTTTCAAGTATACAATTAGATTAAAAAAAAATAATAATAAGTTTCTAGCATGAAAATTAAGCGGCTTATAATCAAAAAAATGTCGGTACCTACTTTTCTCTACGAAAAAATCAGTGAGAACAACCCCCTGCCTACCTTCCTAATTCAAAATTGGTCTTTACCTTTCTGTAGTTCCTTTTATATTTATATTATAAATACACTCAAGGAGTTTGACCTATTTAAAATGTCTAATTTTACTTCAAACTATCTCCGAAAATACTGAAAATACGAAAAAAATTATAAAAACTAGATTGCAGCTTTTTTAATGACTAAAATTAACATGTGCATAGATTTTAACCAGATATAGCTGTTTAAAACCTCTATTTACCAGCAAACGCCCCCTTATTCGAGCCCTTTAAACCCGCCCCAATTAAAAACTAAGGGATCTTACGAAATTTAATTTACACAGTCTTATAGCTCTCTAAAAATATACAAAATCATTTTTGAAGAAACTTTTTATCGCCAAAAATATATAGAATATTTTTCAAGGTATTCTCAAAAACCCTCTAAAAAAGTTGATTTTTTCGTCGAAAAACTGTTATATTCAAGCGCAAATAACACGAAAACTATTAGTTTTACGAAGAAAATGTAAAAAACATGTTCTTCTTAGAATCCACCTTTTCATCGAATTACGTGGTTAAAATGTAATAAAACATTCCCATCCCCGAGATGGGGTGGTAACCACCCCCAAAGTTTTAGCGTATAATAGCGGCATGATACAAAAAATGATCCTTGGACTATTCCCTACCTTCTGTGAAAATTTCAAGTAAATCCATGCTGGACGAAAAAATTGCGAGCCAAAATGCTTCATTTCCTCAATCGACTATTGGGGCCGACCGAGCGGCTCTGTCCCGTCATACAGATGACCGACTATAATAACTGAATATTTTTTTTTTTTTTTTTTTTTTTTTTATTTAATGGCATAGACATTAGTCATTCAGCCAGTTGCAATAAACAAAATACAATCCTAATCCTAATACAAAATAAACAGAAACAACATAGTAACACAATAAATAATACAATACAATAATAATACAATAAAAACAATAATGGAACTCTGATAAAGTGATAAAACATTTATGAAAAAAAAAAGATGCAAATCTGAACTTAAATCATAAAAAATCTCATGCCCGCGTACAAATCTTATAGGACTGTGCGTGTATCTGACAAGAAATCTATAATGATATTGTATATTTGTTGTGAGCCTGTAGCCAGCAAAGACTGTATATTGAATGGTGCATGCATATCAAGTTGAATTAAATTTTTATAGAGAGAGTTTGAATGCTGTTGAAACTTAGTACATTCAAAAAAGATATGATCAAGATCACCCTGCTTTCCGCAATGTTTGCAATTATTGTCTTCAATCACATTTATTTTATATAAATGACTTGGATAGCAAGCATGCCCAAAACGTAATCGATTTATAGTTGTTATATATTTACGTGGAGCTTTAAAACTCTTAAACCATGTATTTTGTGGAATCACTGGTTGTAAAGTGGTGTATCTTGTGGGGTTTGTTAAGCAGTAAAGATTCCATTGATCTTTCCATATCGATAGTTGGTTTCTTTTAAAAATAGTAATAACATCTGATACACATAAAGAATATGACAATAAAGTGCCTGATGTTATACTGGATTTGGCTAAGTAGTCTACATACTCATTATCTTTGAGTCCAATATGTGCCTTAACCCAAATAAATTTTATATTGAAGCCAGAGTCTTCTAACTGCTTTAACATATCCTTTATTAAAAATATGTAAGGATTACTAAATGTTTTGGGCAAAAAAGTATTTTTGATATTCTGTAAAACTGATAGGCAGTCTGAAAGAATTAACGTTTTTTTAGTATAAGAGTTTTTAATATATTTCAACGCTTCGAGTATGGCCAATGATTCCGCAGAGAAAATTGAAAACTCATTGGGAAGTTTGTACTTGAATTCGAAACCTCCTGAGGGTAAAAAATACGCACAGCCAGACCCTTCTCCTGATTTAGATGCATCTGTGTATATAACTGTTGCATCACTGTAGCAGTTCAAAATAGATTTCAGGATATTGTTGCTGATTATGTTGTTTTCGTTGTATGTGGGTATTATTACATCAGTTTTATGGAAGAGAGCAAAGTAGTCTAAGTTTTTGTCTACTGTGTTTAATTCCTTTGAAAAAATAGGATTGTTCTGTAATGCAGTACATAAAGGCGGAGATGGTTTTTTAATCCAATACTTGTGAGTAAGATCTGATTCGTTAAGATGACATATACTGGAAAATAATTCGAAATTTGTAGTGTGTGCTTTAAGTACCCATTTTTCGCTTAGTAAATTTCTTCTAATCTCTAAAGGAGGCTCAGAAGCTTCAACATGTATTGGTTGTATAGGAGTAGATCTCATAGCACCTAAACAGATTCTTAAGGCAGAGTTTTGGAAAACGTCAATTTTTCTTAAAAGGTTTTTGGAAGCAGAACCGTAGAGAGTAGCACCATAATCTATAATGGATCGTATATAAGCTCTATAAAACAATAAAGATGTTTCAACATCGCAGCCCCACCACACTCTAGTTGTCATTCTAAGGAAATTAATACCTTTGCTACATCTATCCAGCATATATTGTATGTGTGGTTTCCAAGTTAGTTTTTTGTCCAGAATGAGTCCCAGATATTTGACATTATTTTTAAATGTAAAAGATTGATCACTAAGTAATACATCTTGGTTTATAGGAAGATTGTGTCTTGTAAAGACAGATACTGCTGATTTTTTAATTGATAAATTTAAGCCGTTCTCTAAGAACCATGGAAATAGGGAACTACAAACTGTACTTAGGTTTTGCATACCGTTTTCATATTTCTTGCTTTCCATATAGACACAAAAGTCGTCTGCATATTGTATGATTTTGAATGGGATGTTGTTTATTTGCATCTTATGTATGTCAGAGGTGTACAGATTAAATAAAATTGGTGATAATACTGAGCCTTGTGGTATACCGTAATAATTATGTCGAGGTCCTATTAGTTTATTATTATGATCTCTGATGTAAATTACCCTATCTGTATAGAAACCGATTATTGTGTTAACGAAAGCAATTGGCATATGAAAAAAATTTACCATTTTATGTTTTAAGGTTGATAAACAAACTGAGTCATATGCTCCTTCAATATCTAAGAATAGTGCTGCTAAGTAGTTATTTTTAGTTAAGTTATTCTGTACATCTACAACAAGTGTTGTTAAAGCGTCTAGAGTTCCAAAACCTCTTTTGTAACCAAACTGGTTTACTGGAAGTAAATTCTCTTTTTGTAACCACCAATCTAATCTAAATTTTATAAGCCTTTCTAAAGTTTTAAAAATACAAGACAGTAAGGATATTGGTCTATATGAACTTACGATGTTTGGGTCTTTTCCGGGTTTAAGGATAGGAACAACTAAGATGTCTTTGAAAGAATCGATAACTATATTTTTTTGGATGATATCATTGAAGACATTTAAAAGAAGTTTTTTAGCAACATCTGGAAGGTTGGTTAACATGGGGTATTTTATATGATCGATACCAGGAGAAGTATTTATGCGGTTTTTAAGGGCAAAATCTAATTCAGTTTCAGTAAATGGTTTTAACAGGAAGTGATTATTTGAATGATGACTTTGTGTAGATCGTGTAGGTGAATTTTGAGCAAAAGGAGGACATACTTTATTAAAAAAGTCGTCTAATAGATTATCATTGAAGGGTTTTATACTAATAGATGCTTTTCGATTCATTTTGTTGGCCTGTGACCATATCTCCTTAGAGGAGGTATTTTTGCTTAAATTAGAACACCATTTAATCCAACTAGCTTTGGCTTTTTGTTTCAACTGCTTTTTAGTATGAGCAGTAACTTTCTGACAATTTAGATAATTATCAAGGCTTGGTGAACGTTTATACAATGCTAATGCTTCTTTTCTGTCATTGATTATCAGATCGCATTCTGGGTCCCACCATGGTGGAGGCGATCGATTTTTAGATTTAAAAATTTTGTATTGAGGAATAGATCTAATTGCAGCATCATTAATGCAATCTAATAGAAAACTATAATTTTGATAAGTATTGAAAGAGCTATTGTAGTTGGAAAACATGTTTTCAATTAAGGATGTATACAGGGACCAATTGGCTTTCTTGATATTCCATTTGCTTTTTGGATAAATTATTTCTTGTGAGGTGTTTGTTATTGAAAAATTCATAGATATAGCAAAATGATTCGAGCCTAAGGTGTCAGATAAAACTGACCAAGTAAATTTACTGGCTATATTAGCTGTGCAGAGTGAAATGTCAATCATAGATTTTTGAGTACCATATCTAGGAAGATATGTAGGTTCTCCATTATTCAAAATTACAAGATCTAGGTCTTCGATACTGCTAACAATTTGGTTACCAACTGGATCATTACGCAGTGAGCCCCATAGTGAGTGATGAGCATTCATATCTCCGCCAATTAAAAAAGGTGATTTGATTTGTGAGAAGATATTTATCCAATCGTTTTTGGATGTACTAATATTTGGAGGTCTATATATAGATAAAAAACTTAATTCTATTGTGTTACATTTAACGATAGCACCGCAAACTAAAATTCCCTCATTAAAATTGTTTCTAATATTTATTTCACGAAATGGTATAGTTGTTTTAATTAAAATTGCAACACCTGCATACCCGTCATATCTATCTTGGCGAATTACATTATAACCTTTAAATGTATAATTTTGATTTGGTTTGAACCAGGTTTCACTTAATAATACAATATCAATATTTTCAGTTATTAAAAAATGAATTAAACTATTTTTATTCGAAACAACGGATCTACCGTTCCATTGCAAAATTTTTAATGATTTAAGTTCTGGGAACATGTTATTTATGAGTGATATCCTCTAAAATCGTTTTTATACCATGGTAAATACTATCTTGACTCATAGTTTTTATATCATCTACAGTTTGAATATTTGTAATCAAATTAAAAATATAATTGGAAATTAGTGTTTCCAATACTCTTTGATCTGATTTGTTTTGACAAATTGGGGGTTTTAAATTAGCAGGAAGGGGTTTGGAGGGCCCAAAATTAAAAGGGAACATGGGTGAATTGTTTTGTGTTTGGTTTGGTGATATTTTTCGTTTTTTAGCTATATTATAGTGGCTTGAGGAGGGTTGGGATTGGGATGTATTATTTGAAATGTTTTGATTTTTATGTGTGGTAGTAGAAGGGGATGATTTTTTTGAAGATGTTGGGAGGGGAGGAAAACTGTCTTCGATATTGTCTAGTGTGGAAAATCTATTCTGAATAAACAATCCCGAGAAGGACGATTCACAGTAATTTTTTGCCTCGATAAAGGAAATTTTTTGCTCAATCATCACGTTCTTTATCTTCTTTTGATGTTCGTATTTTGGACACTTCTTGGATATGGAAACATGATCTTTACTATCACAATGTATGCATTGAACATCATTATCTTGACATGTATGATCTTCATTTTTGATTTTTCCACATTTTATGCAATGTGCTTGTGGACTGCGACACTGCTTGGAAATATGTCCAAATCTTAAGCAATTGTAACACTGTGTTACTTTGCCAATGTAGGTTTCAACAGGAAAAAATACACTATTTATTGAAATATAGCTAGGGAGAATATTTCCTTCGAAGGTGACTATCATTGTCCTTTTGGGTACATAGTTAGTTTTTCCATCGGTGTCAACTTTTCTGTAAGTTCTTTTAAAGGCTATTATGGGGGAGGGAGATTTACTATTATCTAACAAATACTTTTCATCGTATTGAGTATCAATATCTCTTATTAGGCCTCTTATTTCTAGTAAATGGTTAGGGACATATGCTACTAAGTTTTGGTCTTTTAATTTTATATTTTTAACTAAATTATTTGCATCTACGATTGACCTTAACAAAACTTTAATTCTGTTTTTTCCAATGGCTTTTATTTCAATAATATTAGGAATGTTCAATTTTTTATGCAAAATGTCCGCAACAGTAAGTGGATGTAAACGGCCAATATCCTGATTGTTTGATTTTTCTATATATACATAAACATTATTAAAATTGTACTTATCTGATGCAACGTTGAACAATTTTTTCTCTACAACTTTTTGCGGAGGTGGAATTTGTTGTGTCGGCACTTTAATAACATCTCTGGTTTTAGTTGTAATTTTCGCAGTAGAATCATCCAAATTTTCTATTAAACTTGAATCAATAATATCCATTTCACTATTTTCACTAGCACCTGAAAAGTTTTCACCTAATGGTGTCCCTGGGGAAAAAGCTTCCCCCATTGGGGGTCGCTTATAGCACTGTTTATCGCACTCAATCAATATCAGTTTTTAAATCACACCAAGTGTTCTTTTTTCTACTAATTAACTCGCTAAATAGTTAATTTTATTAAGAGCAGATTTTAATGGGCACTGTCAGTTTTAATAACTGAATATAATAACTAATATATTTATATTTAATTTAGAATGTGTGTACTGATTTTCAGCCTTAGTAAATGGATTTAATTACCTTCGCAGGAAAGCAAGTCTGTCAGTAACCCCTGTTCTACGTTTCGATTGACCGACCGCAGTGTGTTTCTCTACACACTCACTGTAATCGATTGTGAAAAATCTAGCTTTAGTAAATTCAAAGAGATTTTTCAGCGCTGCCCCTTGGTCTAATAGGGGAGTCAATATAGAACGAAAACATGCATAGTTTCGGAAAAATTCAAACAAGCTTATATTTTTCTAAAACTTTTTTTGTTAGTTTATATATACATGTTAAAGTAAAAAGTTCTACCCACAGATTTTGTCGCTAATTGTTTATTACTTGTTTAAACAATAACAATTGTTTTGTATTAATATTTTTAAAAATATCGTTGAATTCATCTTTTTACTTTGATCAAATTATATGTCTCTATTTTGTTTTGATTATGCTGAATATGGCAATACAATTTGAAAATTCTTATACAGAAGCTCTTATACAGTATGTCAGCGTAGCTAGGAACTATATAGGAAACTTTTTTATTGTCAATTTTACGAAAAAAAAACTTATTTTTCATAAAATGCTCTGAATAGATTAAAATCTAAAACTCAACCATCAGATATCAAATTTTGTCAATTTTAAATGAGGTATGCCAAAAATATGAATTTCGTTAAAGATTAAAGCACCTTTATATTCCAGAATATCAAAAAATTACATCCTAATTGAAAAATTTTTTTCAATTTTTTCTAAAATTACGAAAAACCACCATCACTTTATGACAATAATTATGATAATTATTTTTTCTTCAAACGTCAAATAATGATGACATTACTTATCTAACTTGATCCTGTCAAAGTTTGATGTCTCCGCCGGCAGCAGTTTTTTTTCCCATTTCTTTACGGCGCGGAGGGAAAAATGTTGTCATGGCAACAATATGAAACATGTCACAAAGCAACAATACAAATGTCATTAACAACAATTAAACATCATTTTTATTTATAGTAATATTAAAAGTACAATTAGTTAATGAGGCATTTTCAAAATTGAAACCTTGCAAAAATGTTCCCGACTCTTGATACGCATTGGTAATTGTTGATGATACTGATGGTCCAGCACAACTTTCAGCAATCATTCCCGATGTTGGCGAATCATGACTTAATTATTTTAATTTCTAACATCTAGACGACTTTGATAGTTGTCACAGTTAATTTCGAGTAAAAATAGCATATGAATTGTACTATTTATGGTTGAAAATTGCTACGTTTGAAGAAAAAATAGTATACTTTTTTCGGCAAAGAAGCGACTTTTCTTGACTTGCCCTCTATTACGCGCCTCACTTCGTTCGGCGCGTAATATCGGGCGCGTCAAGAAAAGTCATGCTTCTCCGCCTCATAAAGTAATATACTATTATTATAAATTTTACCAAAACAAGTGATTAAGATACAACCATCAGATATCGAACTTTTTCAATTTTATACGAGGTATGTAAAAAAATATTAATTTCGCTTAAGAGTTGTGCCTTTATAGTTCACAATATTTCAATTAAATAGAAGGATGTAATTGAAAATTGAAACATAGTTTTTAATTCCAAACAACTTTTCTTAATAACAATTTTCGATATTGTGAAATATAAAGGTACTTTACTCTTGAGTGAACTTTATATTTTTTGACATACCTCGTATAAAATTAATAAAATTTGATATTTGATGATTGCATCTTAGATTCTATACGATGCAGAGTATTTTATAAAGGATTTTATTTAGAAAGTATTTTATAAAAACTTTTTTTCCTAAAACTGATAATAAAAAAGTTATCACAAGTTATAATAATATATTTACGCAGACATACTGTATAAGAGCTTTAAAAAATTTTTTTGTTGAACATTTATTATTGTTGATGCTTATTATTAAATGTGTTTTAGGTAAGTTTTACAGAAAAAAGTTTTGATCACTTTGTATAAACATTTTTTATCTTTCTTAATTTTCTCAAAAAGAAATTCTTTATTGCATTTTAAAGATTACATCCTAATCTTTAAGAAAACACCTATAAAATTGTAATAAATCTGTCCAAACTTGAATAAAACCGCTAAAATGGTAGTAATTTTGTAAAACTGCGAAGTTTTCAAAAATTACATTTTTTGAAACGTCGGTCGTGTCATTTGAACTAAATTTTGAGATTTTTTTTTGAATAAAACATCGTTTAGTAACATGTTTGAAACGTAAGTTGTGCAAATTTGAGAGTTTTCTAGGTAAAATTGTACTATACTAAATTTACAATCAAGATGCAGTAGAAATAAATAAACCATGACGCGTTAAATGCTACTACGAGCACTTCCGAATCATAATTTACAATGTATATACATTGTAAATCCCAAATCATGATTTCCAAAGTTTGTACATTGTAAATTATGATTCGGGAGTGCTTCTAGTTTAACGTGTCTTTGTTTGTTTATTTCTACTGCATCCTGAATGTAAATTTGGTATAGTTACACATTTTTAAATCATTTTTAAACAAAATTCATGTAAGTCTCACCGTATTTATGCCCATACATTTTATGTATGTCTTTTTAATACATATAACCATAAGATAGCTTAACTGTTCTTCTTTCATGTCCAATTTGCAAAATTTCATTCGATCCATTAGATAAAGAATTATATTAAAATAACTCAACCGTGCACTTCACCAAACGCTACTTTACAGTGCGCCAATGTTTGTGAGAAAGGTGACTTTAGCGTTATAAATAAAAAAATTATAGAAGCTATAGATATAATTCTAGAAAAATCTTTATATAAGGTTTTTTTGTAAAATTTTCTGAATTTTTCAATGGTTAAGCCAGTTTTTTTCTAAGATTTATATTTTCGGAGTTATTTAGAAAAAACAACTAATTTCGCAGCTCATTTGTTTCATAAAAAATTAAGCACCCACTTCTGAAGTAGTACTTTTTGATATATTCTTTATTAAACATTTCTTAATCAAATTACAAAAAGGTCTATCTTGTTTGATTTTTTTCGAAGTCAAAATCTCTATTGACTCCCCTAACAAGTGAATGGTCTCTGTATCGGAACTAAATCTGAAATTGTCTTTCTTTAATAATATACTTACTTTGGATTAGAAAGAGCTTCCTCTATAGCAGCCGAAAGTTCTTCTTCTGTAAGTGTATGATAGTCTACAACAATACAATGGCCATTTCTTTCAGCTTGTCTGGCATTGGATTGTTGATCGTTAACTAGAGGTATAGATATAGTTGTTATTCCGTGGTAAATACTTTCGATAATGCTCAATAATCCTCCGTGGTTAATGAATAGTTTAATATTTGGATGAGCTAAAAATAATTCGACAGAATTAATAATTCACTTTACATGTCGGAAAAATGAAAGAATACCCATGAACGAACATATAAAAAACGCTGTATTTTCCTGTCACCGTGTCACACAATAATTATTGTTACAGTACTTGCACTGGCCAATTTTTTGTGTGACACGGTAACAGGAAAATACAGCGTGTTTTATATGTTCGTTCATGGGTATTCTTTCATTTTTCCTGCTGTACATTCAATTAACCATAATCGAATAACAGACGGAAAGAATACTTCGAGCTACTAAATGAAATACCCACAACAGAATATGAAGAAGAAGAACCGAATGAAAATACTGATCAAAACGAAACAGAGGAAAGACCGCCTAATGAAAAAGAAATAAAAGAAATAATAGACAAACTAAACAAAAACGAGAGCACAGGAAAGGATGAAGTAACAGCTGAAAAATTTAAATATGAAGGACCAGTAGTAGGGGTCGGCAAGACAAGAATTCTTGTCTTGATAACAACTTCTTGTCTTATATTTGGATGAGCTAAAAATAAAAAATTTTAAAAAATCTTGTCTTGACGTTTTCTTGACATCTTATATCTTGTCATGATTCAAGAAATTTCAAGTTCTTGAAATTTCTTGATTATTCGGTCCGGTGATTCACCGGTGACCTTTTTTCATAAATTCAGGCAATTATTTTAGAATTTGTGCCTGCTAAAGAAAGCCATACAGGTGCATCTGTTGCCAAGATTCTCTTTGAGGTGCTAAAATTTTATGATGTGCTTGACTACATTCAAGGTGTGACAATTGATAATGCCGCTGTTATATAACTATATAATGGTACGTTCTCTGGAAACTTTAGGTCCTGGTTTTGACTACAAAAATAAGGATTTTTTATGTCTCGCACATATAATAAACTTAGCTGTCCAGGATTTCATAAAAGTTGTTGAACAAAATCGAAACAGTTTAGGCATCGAAAAGGATTTCGAATTTGGAGGATAAAATCCAAGTAGAAAATTATATAAATTATACTGCTTTAGTATTTTTCAAGATATTGCAAGATATTAGATAAAGAATGGGTTCTGATCAGTAAATTTTGTCAGTATCTGAAAGGCTTTAAAACAGTTTCTTCAATACGCGAAAGAGAAAATATTGCACATTCCCGTTGGCGATAATTGGAATAAACTTACTTGTAGACAAACTGGAAATATTGGCTCATGAACTTTTAAGTATATATATACTTCATATTTTTATAGTAATATTTAAGCTGCGAGCGATAAAATACTGAAACACTATAACAAAACTAATTGGATATACTGTATAGTTCGTATTTTGGATCCCCGCCATAAAGTAGAGGCATTTTCCTCTTCATCTTGGGAAAAGCTTCTACAATCAGAGGCAGTACAAAAATTTGAAGAAATATTTAAAGCTATCTACTTTAATAAATCCCAGAATGATCTACACAATCTACAAAATCCAATACCAGAGCCCTTAGTCCTAAAAAAGAAGATAACGAATTTGATTTGGAGATCTCTTACCTATTTAAGAAAGCTGGTAATGTTAACTTACGAACTTGGAAGTATGAAATTGAAAAATACTTAAATAAGCCTAGGTCAGAAGATTCTGAGAATATACTTGAAGATTGGTGGAGAAGACACGAAAATGTCTACCCGTCATTATCGAAAATGGCCAAGAATTTTCTCGGAATGCCAGCAACATCTGTATCTGCGCAAAGGCTATTTTCAAGAGCAGCTTATACAATAACAAAGCCAAGAAATCAGCTAGGCGTTGACTCCATAAGAAGTGTTATCTGCCTTAATTCATGACTTATCAATTCAGATTTAAAAATGTGCTAAATTTGTTATTTAAAATAAAATCTAATTTGCAATTTTATTTTCAACAGGATTAGGCAAGTATCATTTATTACTTTTAATTTACATTTTTGTAAATTATTTTAGCAAAAAGTGTTCAATAAATTAAAATACTATTTTAAATATATTATCTTTTTCACAAATAAATACGTTTTTAGAGTTTTCATTATTAGTCAAGATATTTCAAGATTTCTTGTTTTCTTGACAAGAAATCTTGGTATTGACATAAAATTTCTTGTTTTGTCTTGAAATCTAAAATTACTTCTTGTCTTGATCTTGTCTTGAAATTAGAATAGAATAGAATATAGAATAGAAATATGCTTTATTGTCATGAAAAATTGTACAATTTTATCGACAAAGCTTATAAAAAGTCAAGAAAACAAAACAATAACAAACCAATTTACTAAAATTACATAAATCGACAATATATTTACAATAATAACAATAATAATGAAGTTAAACAGAAGTAATCAATTGCAAAATTTAAGTAAATTGCAAATGCATAGTCTACCTAGTAATTAATAAGTTTAAAAGTTAAGCTGCTGCATATGACACCCAAATATAGACAAAAAAATGATAATAAAAATATTACTTGTGCAAAGGGTACTGTAATTTCTTAGTTATTGATTAAGAAAATCTTCTACTGAATAATATGGTCTTTCAGATAGGTAGGCTTTTGTCAGTTTACGGAATTTGGGGAAAGATGCTGCAGATTTAAGTTGTAGAGGGAGATGGTTGTAAAGTTTTTTTGCGGAATATAATATAGATTTCTTGACTAACTCAGAGGACGGGGTCGGCATATAGACGTCAAACGTAGAATTTCTCGTGAAGTAGTCATGATTAGGTCTTGGTGGAAAGACATGTAGATGTTTACGAATTAAGCAAACAGTTTCTAAAATATACAATGATGGAAGGGTTAAAATTCTGTGATCTTTGAAGTAACTTCTGCAATGTATTGTTCTTCTGAGGCCAAACAGATATCTAATTGTTTTTTTTTGTAATTTGAAAATAACATCGAATTGGGCAGCTGTACCAGAACCCCAAAAAGGAAGACCATAACGAAGATGTGACTCGAACAAAGAAAAATATGTTATTTTGGAAGATGCTAAATTGAGTTCATTCGAAACAGATCTTATAGCATAGCAAGCTGAGGATAGTTTCTTCCTTAACAAATCGATATGGTGGGACCATTTACGGTTGCTGTCTAAAAAAATACCAAGAAATTTTACAGAATCAACGGTACTGATCTGGCTGTTATTAAGAGGTAAGGGTTGAAGGACTCGTTTATAAGACAATGCTACTGTTTTATCTACGTTAAACGAGAGTAAATTAGAGTCAGACCAGGTTTTTATTATAAGTAGATCAGAAGTTATAGTAGCATGAAGAGTTGCAATATTTGAGTTGCTCCAAGTGGTACTGGTATCATCAGCAAAAAGAAAGATTTTTCCATCGATTTTTAAACTAGTGATGTCATTAATAAAGATAAGGAAAAGTAGAGGACCCAATACTGAACCTTGAGGTACCCCACATACAATGTTTTTGAGACTAGAGTCTGTATCATTTGCTCTAACCAGTTGTTTCCTATCATCCAAGTAAGATTGGAACCAATCTAAAGAAATACTAAAGAAAATTAAGACAAGATCAAGACAAAATCTTGAAATTTTCAAGAACTTGGCGACCCCTAACCAGTACTAATTAACAATTTTGAAAAGTTGATAAAAGAAATTTGGGAACAAGAACACATACCAAAAGAATGAACTGAAGCCACACTGTGTCCAATTCAAAAAAAGGCGACAAAAGTTTATGCCGTCATTACAGAGGAATAGCGCTACTAAACGTTGCATATAAAATACTTGCAGTACATATAAAAGACAAGATAACACAAAAGATAGATAATGACATAGGAGAATATCAATGTGGATTCAGAAGAGGACACAGCACGGTGAATCAAATTTTCCTGCTGCGTGAAATACAAGCGAAAAGCTACGAATACGGGAAATCTACAGTGGCCCTATTCATCGACTTTAAACAAGCTTTTGACAGAGTAAAACGAAAAGAGATATACAAGGCACTATATGAAATTGGAATTAGTGAAAAATTAATAAGGATGATAAAAGTTATACTCAGAGAAACAGAGAATAGGGTTAAAATAAATGGAAAGGAAACAAATAAGTTTAAGGTCGGTGAAGGGGTACGACAGGGAGACCCACTGTCATCATTGTTTTTCAATATTCTTCTTGAACTTGTCATCAGAGAAGCCGAAATTAACAGGACAGAACTTGTATATCAACGAAAACACCAATGCTTGGCTTTCGCTGATGACATAGTACTGATAGCCAGAAGTAAACAAGAATTAAAAGATGAGAGGCCATAGGGAGAAAGAAAGGGATATACATAAACGAAAAAAAGACTAAATATATGGAATGGACAGAACGAGAATACATACAAGAACAATACCTGACAATAAACACAAAATGAAAAATATATAAATTCAAAGAAGTAGTAAGATTCTATAGCGATACGCTTTAATTACTATTTTTGCTAATTCTATTTTCTTAATTTTTAATTACTTTTCTCAAAACGAAACGGCATTGGTCATTTAAAATCCACATGTGATATACAAACCATATGCCGTTGATTTCGAGAACGAAATATTATCCCTTAAACAGATTTTGTAAGATTAATGTTTCTTTCAAAGAAACACTAATGGATTACTATGCCCAAAGAGGTCACACTCGTTATTATGTCAATTTCTTAAAATCCAAAAAGGTTTTTCATCCTTAAAAGGCAGATGCAGGATTTATGGCCCTTTCTGGTCATTATCTGAAAACCGCAAAATGAGTTGAACTAATCGCCTATGCAGATGATATAGCGATAGTAAAGCCCGATTCTCATCAGACGTGCAAGGAACCAGACCAGCAAAGGCAAGGCACGAGCAAGGTTTTCGTAGTCAATTCGCACTGCGAAAGGCTTGCCGCGGGGCAGTTGCTTTGTTTAGTAAACAATGTTCAAAACTTCCACGTTAATAAAAATTGCTCCAGTATAAGACGAAGAAACAGAAAATGGAAACAAATATTGCAGAAACAGAAAAAGACAATGAAGAACTAGATTTTGCAACATTACACTCCGAACGTTGCATTTACTTATGGTAGATCTAACAAAGGCATATGACACGGTCCCCATTAAATACTATGTGAAGTACTAGAAAAGACCAGCATAAATGTATCTATTATTCAGACACTCAAAGAACTAAGTATATACAAATTCGAGATGCAAAATTAAAAGCGGAAATAAAATATGGGTTTTCCGGTCACTAAAGGGCTAAAGCAAGGATGCTGTATATCGGCAGTATTATTCAATATTTATACATATATTGATAAAGCCCTTAAGACAGGCCCTTTACCTTAAGAAAGGTAAATAAAAACTGGATGAGAGCGGCGCAGGATAGATGGGGTTGGAAACGAGGGGAGGAGGCCTATGTTCAGCAGTGGACTTTTGAGGCTGGATGATGATGAAGCCCTTAGACAATGGAAAAAGTAGTGCAGTGGAATGGACTACCGATAGGAGATACGATACTCTACACGCTACAATATGCAGATGACCAAATTGTAATTACACAGGACAAGGAAAATCTTGAATTTATATGGCAAGGAAACTAATAGAGCAATATAGAAAATAGAGTCTGGAGGTGAATACCAAAAAACGAAATATGTATGCGTAGGAAGGGAAGAAACGGAGAACCTGGGCCTGGAACTGGAGACAATTACAAGCTGCAATGTATACATAATATATCTGGGAATAAAACTAGTTAGTACAGGATGAAACAAAAGAAAATATTAAAGAAAAGATAGTAAAGGGAAAACAGGTGATATGAGCCCTGAACTCGGTACTGTGGCAAAAAAATATAAGAACGGAAAATAAAAAACCCATATAAGATGAAACCCACTAGTTCATCAATCATAAGACAAACATAACTTTGCCATATCGCCACAATTTAATTGCCAACCTCATTCGAGAAAGTACTTAGGAGAAGAAGGAGTTTTCCTTACCGATTAAAAAACAAAAGTCAAAAACTTACCTAATAAATCCGTCTGCGGCAACCATTTTTCAATTCTCACATTCTTAGGTTTTCCTGGCAAGTTGTTATCTTCAAATTTCCACAAAATGTTTTCTTTTCGTTTAGACAAAGCTTTCATGATGCTCTCTCTTTTTTCTTTAGGCAAACTATTACTCATAATGTTAGAACCCATACTAAAATAAATGACTCCGTTCTTGGATTCATCCAAATACTTTTTAAGATCGGCTGGCAATGGTTTAGGTTCCTTGATGTGGTACCCTGCTATTTCTTTCATGTTTGGAACCGATGCAGCTGGATTGTTGTAACTAGGATGTGAATTTGAGAGTACCAATGCAACGTCATATTGAACTTTGGTTAAGTCGATATCTTTTGATATGTATTTTTTTACTAACTTAGCTTGAGGTGGATATTGTATCAAATTATGGTTCACATAGGAGGCCATCGTGTACAAAGTGTTAGTCAATCTCTGTTTAAAACTCATCAATTATGGATAGTCAAATACTAGTTCAGGATTCAACGAAGGTAAACCTGAGTTACCTACAAAGTGGTTTACCGTGCAAGCTGCAGCCATATCATTAAAAAGGACTAAATGAGCGCCAAAATGGGCAGCTAAAGCTTTTGTTGCTTCTACTGCATATTGCGTGGTTATCATAACATCAAACCTCTCGTCTGACTTTATCAACGCTTGTACTGTAGGATGGGATAATAATGCTTCTGTTACAGTTAAACCAATCCAATTGAAAACGGGGAGCATACCAAAAGGACTTTTTGCTGAAATATTGTCTGCATCGCTGAGTTTTGATATATTTGCGAACATATCTGGAACGAAACAAATTAATATTTTATATAATAAATCCAATAGAAAAAAATATCCATGGGATCTCAAGATTTGCTCACATACCCCAGAAAATTCAGCTGAAGAAGGACTTGAAAAAAATCTAAAAATTACTGGCCATTACTTTTCTACTGAAATAGCTGGAAGTCAATAGAAAAGGCGTACCGTCTCCTGCGAATCGGAATTTTTACTGGGTTATGGTTTTCTTAACATTGAAACGGTGCTAAAGATACGATCATTTCCCCACTCATTTTTTTAATTACATCCGATTTTAGAAGACGTTATTTAATGATCAACCCCGTATATTCTAACGCCTCAAAATGTCTTCAATTAAATTTCAATGAGAAAGCATTTACTTCTGTAAAACCCTGTATTCAATTATTATGCATTTCGGTTCAATGGCTACGTTTGTATTTTAGGAGCAGGAATATCATGTCTTGTTTTTCTTGTGGGAATTAAGATGTGTATATGAATATCTATTATGCTTTATATTTTGTCTTTCAGTGTTACATTCCATCATGTGTTTAAATTGTGGGTAGTAGGTATATTATATTATTAAATAAATTATCATAAACGTAGTTTCAAAAGTTATGCACCACCTAAAATTATGCTCATTTGTATAGTTAATTTTTTCATTAACATTTTTTATTATTTTAGATTTTCATTTGGTATTTACACAGGTGAGCAAAGGGTTACTTAACCCTTAAGCTCCTAGCGTTACATATATGTAACGCAGAAACCGCTAAAATCTTAGCCTTAAATTCGGGAAGGATTCTAATTTTAACTTGATGATGATGCAAGACTTTAAAGGGACACTTGTTTACTACTTTTCAGCAGTTGGTTCGAGGATTTGATCTAACCTGTTTATTTTGTTGAGCGTTTTATGTGACGGTGTTTATTATTTATGGTAAAAATTGATCTCGAGTTTGAGTAAGTATATTACTATTCTTTTGTTATTATATTTTGTTAAAAGTGTTTTCAATTGAGAATAAATTAATATAATGTCTTTTCTTATTGATAATATAATAATATTTCTTATTGAAATTTCTTATTGAAAATAAATTTTCAGAAATTTTATCCTGGTTTTGTAAAAAATGCCTTTAATTTTTAGAGTTACATATATGTATTAGACCTGGATCCCGCGTACCAAAAAAAATTGATTAATAGCAAGCTGAAAATTTGTTAATAGCTTAACGGTGTCTAGTCGGACAAACTTTGATGTACAGGAACACTAAAACAGGAACAGTTTAAAAATTTGGAAAGTCAGATTACGAAAACGTCCCATGTATTTTGTCGGACAGAACATCCAATTGATTTGTTACCCTTTAATTATACCCTCATACAAAAATCAGACTGCCATTATTAACCAATATGATTCCTGTCATTTGACATGTTCTTCGTGTCCACTCATTAAAATGCCCAGTTGGTAATAAACACCAGTCTGATTTTTGCATGAGAATTTAATGAACTGGTAACAAATCAATTGGAGGTTCTGTCCGACAAAATACATGAAACGTTTTCGTAGTCTGACGTTCTAAATTTTTAACCTGTTCCACAATTAAAACTTCCCCTGTTCCAGTGTTCCCATACATCAAAGTTTGTCCGACTATACACCGTTAAGCTATTAACAAATTTTCAGCTTGCTATTAATCAACTTTTTTTTGGTATCCAGGTCTATAACGCTAGGAACATATGGGAGCAAAAATCGGAACTTTTGGAATTGTAACGTATTGTTTGTTTCAGAAAAGGGTTTTCTCTCAAAAAGCGCTGGAGATGATTGATGCCGTTGAAACTTTAGACGTTGATGCTATATATATGTACTTAAACCCCAGAATTGAATGTGCTTTCAGACGAGGAGTTTGGTGATGAGGAATATAATGATTTTAACAGGCTGTCAGATGTTTAACAGAGAATTCTAAGAGCACCTGTTGAACTTGTTTTACAAAATAGTGAAAGAGATTTCGAAATATAATATGACGGTATTGACGAGGCTCAGCCTTCCAGATCATCAGTAAAAGCTAAAAAACTAGTGAAAGCAAAGATGAAGTTGATCTTATGGACCAGAATGTAGCTAGATACCAAGTAGGAATTTGCTTCAAAAAATGATGGTGGTGTCTATTTACATTGATGCTGGACATAACTATGGACATAATGGTCTATTTACATTGATGCTGGACATAATTGGACATAATAGATCCTATGATCGTATGCCACAACTAGAATTTCGAAGGTATCTAGTAACATCGTATCTTACGAAATATGGTACCAAAACAAAAGATGCAGGCAGGCCATCTTCGTCCAAAGTAGTCGTGGATATAAGATATGATAAGATTGATTATCTCCTGACCTATATTCCTGATAAAAAAGGAGACGTTTTTCAAATGAATGCTGTAGTTCATATGTGCGTACCATGGGTTGCAAGTGCAATGTGATAGTGTGCATCAAGTGCAACATAGATTTTCATCTACAATAACTTGATTATGATTTTTCATTTATCTAGTTTTGTATTTGTTTGTTATTTTGAAATTTAATTTTAGATATTATTAAGTATGTTTGCTCCTATATCTTCCTATCGTTACATATACGGCAATTATCTAAAAATACAAAAATAATTAAGAAAAAAAATGTACGTATTTTGTTTTAAAAACTTCTTCTGAATATAATATGAAAATAATAAAAAAGAATGTGTGTGTACTTTGTACGCACGTAAGAAGATATTCTTCTATTATATAAATAGGAAGTAAATATACGTAACAGGTTATTTGTATTTTATTTAAAAATTTTATCTACCACTTTCAAAAAATTTTTATTAAAACAACCAAAAATAAAAAAAAATATGAATCGCCCAGGATTCGAACCCGCGTCATTCCAATCTCGGAGCTAACGCCCTAGCAACTACACCAGCGAGGTCCTTCTAATTGACATGTAAGTTTCCGATATAATTACACAACACGGCGACAAATAGTGTAAATATTTTATTATTTTACTACAGAGAAACACAAATCCAAAAACACAAGAATTATAATAAATAATACATTTACTAAAAACACTAATATATTCTTTTAATGACTTATTTGCACGGATACAGATACATAAACACCTATCTTGAAAGATTAGCAAGGAACTACATACTGTCTGTGTGCGCAGGCGCGCAGATTTATGTACAATTTTACCCTCAATCAAATCGCGCCTAAAGAAGAATATCTTAAAAAAAAAATTTTCTAAATACGTAAATTAATTCAGGATCTTAAGGGTTAAACTCCTTTTTTCTACTTATACTGAGTGGAAGAACAGAAATGTTTTTCTTATGTTAAATTTGAGACACTCTGTAGGGAGAATAAGGTACAAGTGTAAGTATGCATCGAAATCACATTGTAGTCTTATGTTTTGTAAACATTTTGTTGTTTGAATGTCCCTGATATCTTTAGAAACAAAGAAAATAGACGGTTCTTTCCTTTACCATGTGTTTTAAATGAAAAAAAATTTGAGCCACCCTGTGGTATAGGTAACTATATATTTCTGATATCTTTCATAACAAAGAAACTAGACGGATTTACTCTTTAATATATGTTTTAACTGACAATATGCGATACGTGAGGAGGTAATGTCTTATCATACATTAAGGTGAAATTATTTCCTATATTATACTGCGAAAGAAACAAAGTGTTCAAAGAGAAAATCTGTGCAATGTAGCTCTCGCTATTTAAAGCGTACACGTTTATACCATCCATATCCGTACTTACTCTCAAGCAAATTCCACCCCAAAACATCACAGAGCCTCCATTAAACTATCTCGTCTCTTTTATGTTGCGCTCTGCATACCGCCCACTTGGTCGACAGATAACTCTTAAGGTGTCGACCAGAATTTAACGTTATGTGCCTTTCTGTTTTTAAAGCTTTGTTAACTATTATTTTTTTTATTGCTAATTTAGTTATGTTTCTGTTAAAACACGTCATATTAAAGAATTAAACCATCTATGTTTTTGTGTTTAAAGATAACACATTCAAAAGGGCAAACAGATAAAGAGGGAAAAGGTAACAATTCAGAATCTGGAAAAAATTGATTTTTCTATCTCACTCTAAAATATGTTCTTATGGAATGCACTGATGCCAGATGTTGTGATTTTTAGTAGATCAGTTTTTAGTAGATCTAGCGAAACTTTATTGATCCCGTTCCCGGGACCTTTTTATACCTTTTACTGTCACGAAAAAGACTTTTTTTTGCAAAACTCTCTGGTCAACAGTTTTAACCAAAACGCCCTTATTAGAAATATAATAATTGGGATACTTAATTTATATTTATCGAAATAATATAAATAGTTATCAAAGGATTAAATGATACAACTAGTTTAATGCCAGGTTACTATATTCTACTAAACTAGTAACTAGTTAATATATTATTAATTTGTATGGACTAAATGTGATATTCGTTTAAATCTGTTTATGGACGATATAGGCCATTGATTATGTTCAAAATAAGAGAGCTAAAAGGAACTACAACGTTAACGGGATTTTATTGTCTCATATAGTCAACGGACCTCTAAATTTGAAAAAACCGCGGAGTGCTACCATTTAAATGGGTGCGTTTTTGGGTAATGGGTGAATTAGTCCCTAGGCACAGGGTGAATGAGGGTGTATGCACTTTTGGTACAAAGACGTCTACAGGAAAATTGTTTCAGGTTAAATTTACTATCGAAATATTACATTTTAAAGTAAAAAATATTTTTATTTACAAAAATATATTCAAAAGAAAAGCAAAAAAACAACACGAAAGAAAGCAATTTTGGTTTTTGCACAATAACTTTTTTCCACGGAGATATAGGTATACACATTGTTTCACCAAAAAATAACTTACATTCTTTCTCTTTAAAATGACGTTTAATAACTCTTGGATTTAGATTTTCCGAAATAGGATTTTTCATAATTCGCAGCTTACAGCATTTTTGGGCCATTTTCCCCATTATTTCGCAAACATTGTTCTGTAATTTTTTTACGCATTTTTAGGTATATGCAATGGTACATTTATTAGAAATAGGAGTCAATTACCTTTAAAATGAGTCTATTGTATAAGGCTGCTTGACTATTTTGAAGCAAGTTCTGCTTTTTCAAGCTCTTATACTTTCAATGATTTTTGGTATTTTTTATGATTATTTTTTAAATTTCTCATTATGACTTTTTTTTGTACATTTAGGGATATGCATTGTATAATAGAAAACAACATACATTTTCTTTACTTTAAAATGGTGTTGGAATACACCAATGGTGTATTCCAAAAAATCTAGGACTATTTTTAAACAAGATATCCGTAGGATATCCAAGAGTATCCGTAATTTGAAAAGATTTAAAAAATTTTATTTTTTTTTTCAATTAGAATATAATTGAATATTATAATATAATTTTTAATTCCAAATTCCAAAATATAAGGGTACTTTACTCCTGAGCAAATTCATATTTTTTAACATACCTCGTACATTATTAATAAAATTTTATATCTGTTGATTGAATTTTAGGTTTCAGACTAGGCAGAGCATTTTACAAAGAATAACTTTTTTTCATAAAATTAATACTAAAAAATTTTCCATATGGTTCCAACTATTGCATGTGTATATTATTATGTCACAATTTGAAAAAGCATATCTTGTTTAAAAATAGTTCTAGAATTTTTTACAGTACACCATTTTAAAGTAAAGAAAATGAGCTTTCCTTTTTATTAAACAATGTATATACCAAATATACAATAAAAAAAGTTATAATGAGAAATTTAAAAATAATCGTAAAATATATCAAAAATCATTAAAAGTATAAAATTTTGAAAAACCACATCTTGCCTAAATATAGCCATACGGCCTTCTACGATAGAACATTTTAAAGGTAATTGACTTCTCTTTCTACTAAATGCGTAGAAAAAAGTTACAGAACAATGTTTGCGAAGTAACAAGGAAAATATCGTGACCCGTCAAAATAGCCCGGTCAAAACAGCCCCGTCAAAAACGCCCCGTCAAAATAGCCTCAACACAAAATAGCCTCGACAAAATAGCCCGCACACAAAATAGCCCCGACAAAATAGCCCGCACACAAAATAGCCCCGGTCAAAACAGCCCCGGCTAAAATAGCCCCGGCTAAAACAGCCTCTTATAAACAATTACATAATTATTTATACAAGGTGTCCAAAAACTTTTTTTTAATTTAAATTATTTGACAAAAAGGAAGAATGTATTTAATTTATTTAATTTAAAATGCATTTTACTGTTGCCCGAAAACAGAAAAAAATGTTTATATCATAAATTAACATTGATTTTTGCTTAACTTTATTGTTCAAACTTCCAAGAGGCAGGAAAGACAGGACTCGAGTTCTCTGAAAAGACAATTTTTATTTAATGTGGTTAAGATAAACATCTGAATAGAGGATAATTACCATTTCCGAAAAAATGTATTTTTAAGGAATTATTTCATGATGAATTCTGAAGGGAGCTTTTTTTCGGGGCTATTTTGTCGGGGCTATTTTGTCGGGGCTATTTTGTCGGGGCTATTTTGTCGGCGGGCTATTATTCCGCGGCGATTTTGTCTGCAGGCTATTTTGTCGGAGCTATTTTGTGTGCGGGATATTATGTCGGGGCTATTTTGTCGGAGCTTTTTTGACGGGGCTATTTTGACGGGGTACCGGAAAATATTCCAAAATCGCTGTGAGTGGCGAAATTTGAAAAATCATATTTTAAAAATTATAAATCACAGGGACTTCTACCAAACTCCATTTTAAACAGAAAGGATGGAAGTTTTTTTTCTGTGAAGTAATGCCTATACCTATATCCCCGTGGAAAAAAGTTGTGGGCAAAAAACCAAATTGCTGTCTTTCATGTTTTTTTCTTGCTTTTCTTTTGGATATATTTTTGTAAAAAAAACATGTTTTTGTCTTTAAAATAAATATGATATTTAGATAGTAAATTTAACCTGGAACAATTTTGCTATGTGTTTGCACTAAATGTGCATAGAACTCACTCTAATTCGCCCTGTGCCTAGGGACTAATTCACCCCTTTCTCAAAAACGCACCCATTTAAATGGTAGCACTCTGCGGTTTTTTCGAATATAGAGGTCCATTGACTATATCAGCGTTTCTCAACGTTTTACCATTTGCGCCCCAATTTTCCATAATTATTTTCACCGCGCCCTCCCTCGTTCAATAACAATATATCTATGCAATAATAATATTGAGCAGCATGAAACCTAATAAACTAAAAAGACATTGGGAAACGCTTCGTAGTGAGTACATTAACAAACCCCGAGAATTCTTCGAGTTAAAATTAAAACGGCGTGAAAAGCAAAAATTAGTTTCAATAAAAACTTTGACTGTGAATGAAATAGCTTTACTTGCCTCTTATAAAGTCTGATATTAAATAGCCAGATCTAAAAACCTAACACTATTGGTGAAGATGTTATACTACCAACTGCAATCAAAATTGTAGAAACTATGTTTGGAGATAATTTTGCTAAAACATTGGAGTTTATACTTCTATCAAATGATACTGTTGCCCGCCGAATTGGTGATATGGCTGAATATGTACAGGATCAGCTAATCAGGAAGTTGCGTGAAAAGCCGTTTTCGATTCAGCTTGATGAGGCAACAGTAGCAATAAATATGTTCATTTTATTGCCTACGTTCGATTTTGTGATGGCAGATTAGTAGCAGAACTACTTTTCTGCAAACCAATAGAATTGATAGCAAAGTCGCTTGCATTATTTGCTATGTTAAATGATTATATAAATGAAGCAAAAATAGAGACACTGTATGATCAACAGAGAAGCTCTGGCTTGAATATTGTGCTAACTACGGTTGTAACAATAGTTAATTATCTACATAAAAATGAGACCTTTGAAAACTAGAATTTTTTCTGTACTTTGCCAAGACATGGATGCGGTACATTCAGCATTATTATTTTATTGTGAGGCAAGCTGGTTATTACGTGGTAAATTTTTACAACGTGTTTTGAATTAAGACATGGAATCGCCATTTTTCTAGAAGAAGAAAAGAGGCCGCAAGCCAAGATGTTTCACGATGGTTTATTTTTGATGAAATTGAGTTACGTGGTTGATATATTCAAGAAACTAAATATTTTGGATTTACAACTTCAAGGGGTCAACACACATATATTTGATACGAATTATAAAATCAACGCTTTCTGTAGAAAATTGAAATTGTGGAGCAGAAATTTAAAGAAAAAAACCTAGAAATATTTGAAAATGTGGATGGATGTTTTAAAACTTACCAGGTTGAAGAAAAACACGTGAAAGTTGTTTTTGTAACCATTGAAAATCATTCAGCAATGCTGACAAAAAATTTTAAAAGATATTTTTTTGCCGACGACCAATTAATATGTACCTAATAGTTATGAGTTGGTCGGGAATCCGTTTCAAATTACACCCGAAGAGCTCTCTACTGCAGAAGAAGAAACCTTCATAGACTTCACAGCAAATGCCGAAATCAAGAAACAGTTTAATATTAGATCCCTCTTTGAATTTTGGGCACGAGTAAATGATAAGTTTTCTGCACTGAAAACCAGAGCGTTTCGTATACTATTACCGTTTTCACCATCCTACCTTTGCGAAACATGATTTTCCGCGATGGCTGCTTTAAAGACCAAATACAGATCGCAGCTAAATATAGAGAAAGAACTGAGAGCGTCTATTTCTAATATTACACCCTGTTTTGATAAGCTTTGCTCTGCAAAACAGGCCCAAGGAAGTCACTAATTTACATTAAATTAGTTGATTTAGTATTCAGTGCTCATAACTATGTATAGCTCCTTGTTCATGGGTATTTTATTTTTTTGTTTGTCAGAATTTTGTTTTGCTTTGATTTTAGTAAATTAGTCAATGTTTTTTTTTATATTTTCACGCCCCCTCATTGCTAAAAGCGCGCCCCCTAGGGGGGCGCGCCCCACAGGTTGAGAATCACTGGACTATATGAAATAATAAAACCCTGTTAACGTTGTAGTTCCTTTCTAAAATACATAATCAATCGCCTAATATAAATATGGAGCCAACTAAGAAAAAATTATTATGGATAAAATATAAATATTAATCGCAAATAATAACTGTCATTCTTACCGAATTGCAATTGTCGTACTTCCGGTAACACAAGCGGCCGAAGTGTCCCCTTCTTGGGGGGCTTCTTATCTTCGAAAACTGTAATCATAGTAATATCATGTCCAGCTTCTGCGATACCTTTTAGGAGTGAACTTTCCAAAAAGAAATGACTAGGAGCCGCATAGGGAAACACCCCTAAAATCTTGAGGGGGCTCACATAGCTCACACTACAAAATACTAACAACAGACTAAAGATAGTAGTGATTTTAGAGCACATAGTTGTGGTGTAGCTAGTGTAATGATAAGCCTTAGATATTAGGATGATATTCATAAATTAATATCTAATAATGAAAATAAAGATGCACAGTCACTGAGTGTCCTTAAAGTTAAAAAGCATACACAGTACATTCTTTGACGGTTTTTGCGGTAAATTTTAAAGAACCGCTTGGATTAACTTTAAATTTGTCATACATATACTTATACATAATATGTCAAAGAAAAAAAGTGATATTGTGCCGATGTGTGCTTTTGCTCTGGGGTGGGTACCACCCCTTCTCGGGAGTGGAAATATTTAACCTCAAAATAACCTCGGAAATTGATAGATATTTCAATTCTGAGTAAAAAACCTTAAAAAAAATAAAAATTTATTTATTTATTATTTATTGACGGACCGAAGTCCATTAGTACATGATACAATTAAAATGTCACAAATTAGAAAAATAATTCAAAATAAGATCTAGTAGGTACAAAATTGGTAAATACACAAACAATAATAAATTAACATTATTCCATACACAATAGGGAACTTGCATAAATTTTTAAATTCAAAAAAATGTTATAAATCACAACAGAACATAATTTAAAACATGTATCAAAGATAAAAAAGTTTTGTAGGTCTTTCGTTTGGCCCCCAAAGGCGATTAAAAATTCAAATTAAAACAGGTGGCCTAAAACGCGTCGTGACGTCACTCCGTTGTACATTTACATTTTTCCAACAAAGTAAACAGAATTTTAAATTAGACGTTGTAAACGTCAGTAGAAAATACATTTATTTGACGTTACAAGTGTTTTGATCGTTTGAACTATTCATAGAAAACTGTACTTTTACAAAATGGTTTTGTTTTCCGTAGTAAACCTTCTTTCCTTTCCTTCAATAACTATATCAAACTCCAATGTCAACAAACTGGTATATATTATTACAATGACATACGATAAATGTTAATAGAATATAAATATTTTTCCTTTATTTCGCGACGAGGTATACCAGAATAGGTGGAGGCCAATAAACTAAAGAAGAAGAAGAAGAATATACCTAATTATAACCATAAACGGAACCATATAGTTAAACTGAGTGACGTCAAGGGCCGTTTGACCTATTAAACTGAACATTATTATGTAATAAAAAAATGTGCAAGTTCCCTATTGGGTTTATTTACAAACTGACTACGTGTTCTGAGATTTTAACCAGTTTAAAGTGCTTAGGTTTGAAAAAAAATTCAATTTAGTATTCAATTATTTTTTTGATATTTTATTATCGTCTAAGAGCTAGTGAACCCTCCGACTAACGGTCGTCCTGTAAGGCTAGAAATTTGTATAATGATAATTCATAACACACCAAAACTAATTACCATGACCTGGCAGGCATCAGCCGTGCACGTGTATCTACCATGTTAATCGAAAACTGCATAGTTTAGGGGTCTTTCCCTAGGAAAACTTTCTCCTTTAAAGGTTAAATTTAAGTATGTGTTTGAGTAAGTCATTTAGAAGAAATGTGTACAATGACAGATGATTCTGAAGAGCATAAGACCTTGCCAGGAGAGGGGAAAGATTAGGGGTTTTTCCTAAAAATTTTTTTTGCATCGAACAAAGCTTTTTTTAAATTTTTTGAATCATTCCAAACAGAAAAGGTCTTTAGTGATTTTTCTCTTAGGTTAATAGTTTTTGTTAGATAAGCGATTAAAAATTTTGAAAATTGCGAAATCGGCCATTTTTGACCCTAAATCGGACATATAACTAAAATTTTCAAGGTTGCCAAGGTAGGTAGATATTCTTTAACACTAGAAGCACCAGAGCGGTCATTTTGACTGCTTTCTATTTTTGACCCTCTGTATTACTTATCCCTAGTTGTTTTAGAAAGTTGATAATTTAGGACGTTTCCTAGATCTACTTGAGGATTATAATTCCTCTTTTACAGGTACTTAGTGTAATTACTTTTTGAGATGTGTTAATATATACCTAGTGTATAAAAAATATTGTGTACACCCTGTATAAATAAATATGTTAAGGTTTATATTAGTGAATAGAGAATTAAATAACCTTTCAAATGAGCTATCACACAACCCCTACTCTCATATAAAGAAATCATCGATTACGTCATCACTCCCAGATGAATGACGTCACTAGTATTATATATATGCCAAAAAAACATAATTTAAGAATATAAATCGACCTGTCTGAGTATTTCTCTTCAAATTTGCACATTCTCGAGATAATGAATTTATGCAAACTCAAACGTCCTCATTTATACTAAAGTGTCGCGCCCGCTTGATTAGCAATTTAAAAACAAAGGGGTTTTCGATATTGTATTGCAAAAAACTCTTCGCGATTTCATCAATAAATGTTTAAAGAATATCTATCTACCTTGGCAACATTGAAATTTTTAGTTAAATTTCCGATTTAGGGTTAAAAATGGCCGATTTCGCAATTTTCAAAATTTTTAATCGCTTATATAACAAAAACTATTAACCTAAGAGAAAAGTCACTGAAGACCTTTTCTGTTTGGAATGATTCAAAAAACCTAAAAAAACTTTGTTCGATGCAAAAAAAATAATTTTAGGAAAAACCCGTAATCTTTCTTCTCGCCTGTCAAGGTCTTATGCTCTTCAGAATCGTCTGTCATTGTACACATTTCTTCTAAATGACTTACTTAAACACATACTTAAATTTAAACTTTACAGGAGAAAGTTTATTTAAGCCCCTAAATGGACATCGCACACATCTTATGGAAAATATAATGTCACTCAAATTCAATAAAACTTACATGAATAGATTCGTTTCAATGTAACTGTCACTTATTATCATTGCGCCAACTCTAAATTTTCAGTAATAAGAGCAGGAATTGATATAAATTAATCTGAAATCAAATGGGTAGGTATATAAGTTAGAGAGAGAAAAAATATTTTAAGATATCCAAATTATTTGGACTTCATAAATCTTCTAAGATTATTAAGCCTCTTACCTTGTAAATCATAAATGACAACGCACTTCCAGTGACGCACCGTAAAACAAGGGTATTTAACGCACTAATGAGATTTTAACAGAATTTTATTTAATTAACACTATTGAATTACGACTTAAATTGCATTCTACTGTGTTTTAACATTATCGATCAATTAAAAGAAAATTACGCAAATCGTTTGCTTTAGAAAGAATCAAAAGTTTTTGTCACTAGTCAACTTTATCTGGTAATTATTGTAAACTAGTAATTATTATAAAGGGTCGTTACGTTCCGCCAAATGGTTAGTTTTTGTCGAACTGTTGTTCTACTATTAACTATTTTAATTAGTGAAAATGCAGTGTTATATTTGTGATGTTTGAGTTCGTGCTAGAGGTTTTCGTCGAGTTGGGAACTTAGATAATCTTCCACCAAGATTTCAGGAGATTGCATTGGGTCGCCGCATGAACAACAATCTACCGGAAGCCAATTTTGATATTGGGATTGTGATCCACATAAACTGCTACAGATACATCATTGAAGAAATTGAACAAGGTAATGATGATAATGTGAATGCTTGTAGATTCAAGTGTGTATTACAAAGAAATAATTTATGTTTTGTATGTGATAGAGCTAGAAATCTTGAACGTTTGTCATTAGAAGCTAGAGTAGGCTTTATGTTGCAGTGATCACATAAATGATGACAGTATGTTAGATCATAATATAATAGAGAATTTGGTTTCAGAGTGGTTTCAAGCGTTACGTCTGACAGCAATTGAAAATACTACTAATCGTTTCGAGATAGACACGGGTATTCAAGAGGACGACTTCAAAGCATTGACAAACTTAAGAAAAAATAATTTTCAAGATCTTTATACTTATTCCGATGAGGTCGTAGTTTATGATAGAACTAGAGTTATTACTAAAAAGGATTTAATTACATTTCTTATGAAATTAAAATACAATTTAAGTGACGATTTATTAAAAATTTTGTGCTCATATTCTAGCCGATCCAACGTTAGTCTGACAATAACTGCAGTACGTACAAGTCTTTGTCAACGATTTGTTAGAGAAAATCTGGGTTTAGAAGCAATTGGTCGCCAAGAATTTATTAGAACCCATGTTACAGATTTTGCTAACTCTTTGTACAATCCGAATCCTGACAATCCTCAAGCCATTATTTACATAGATGGAACCTATCTCAAAATTCCCAAATCGTCTAATTTTCGAAGTCTTCGCCAAACTTACTGTCTACATAAGGGTTATCATTTAATCAAACCTGTTTTAATAGTCGGACCTGACGGATATATTTTGGACGTACAAGGCCCCTATTTTTCTGATTCAAGAAATAACGATGCTGCAATTTTACATCACCTTGAAGACGAGGAACAAGACGAAGTAAATAACGTGCGTAACTGGCTGCAACCAAATGATATTAAAATTGTAGATAGAGGCTATCGTGATTCTATTCATTTATTAAATTATTTAGGCCTAGAATGTCATATGCCACCACTTCTACCAAGAGGACAAAGACAGTTGTCTACTGAAGATGCTAATAAAGCGCGATTAATTACTAAAACAAGATGGATAGTTGAAGCTCGGAATGGACATTTAAAAAGTATTTTTAAATTATTTTGTGGATTAATACCGGTCCATCGTGTGCCTAATATTAGAATGTTTTTAAAAATTGGGAGCAGTTTAATTAATAAATATTTTCCACCTATTCAAATGCAAGGTGCAACTGCAGAATTGGCAGAAACAATGCAGGAATTGGCTGCATATGAAAATGTAGCGGAATAATAGCGGTAGCGGGTAGATACTCTTTTATGTTCCCGGGGAAGATCGATCTACTTCAGGGATGCGACCCTGCCCACGTGAGCCATAATTATCTCCCAATCTCCTGGTACCTGGGAGAAATTATGTCCTAAACCCATTCTCCCACCTAATTACCAAAGCTTCCCTTTCCATATCCTACTCTGTCAGACAGCAGCATCAGAACCAACATGGAGCGTAAGGGAAATGATCCTGGATCGGTCTATTATTGGATACTGGAGCTGTTAAAATAACCGAACGATTGCCGGTATAAGTAATCGCCCACTTGTTGGTCAACAGCTACGGGTGGAAGAACCGACACATGGTAGGGCACTTCATTGCCCTGGAGTCGAGAAATTAACTCCGAAGGCGGAAGAGCTAAATTAGTCAACGGCATTGAGATGTGGAAAGCCACGGGATGACTACCACATTAAAGATCCGCGTGGATATCCTTAGTAAAAATCATCATGGACCCACTAATTGATAATTTACTTAATGATCATGGAGCTCGGAATCCAAGATCCGGCAGGGGAGGACAATCAGATTTAGACGACAGGGCCTCTCAGGTCGTCATCAAGGTAAATCCCTGTCAAACAAATAAGAATAACTCTATAGCATTGAAAATTGGAACATGGAACGTAAGAAGTTTATACCAATCAGGCAAACTCGATAACGCTGTGTCGGAAATGTGCAGAATGAAGATTAACATACTGGGCCTTAGCGATATACAATGGCCTGGATCAGGAAAATGTAACACCAGAAATGGAACACTGTATTATTCCGGAAACAACGACCCCAATCACAAAGAGGGAGTTGGAATTATAGTTGATAACAATTCTCGGAAAGCCGTTTGTAACTTTGTTCCTTACACTGATCGAGTATTAATGCTGTCTCTCGACCCTCATTTAAATCGTAAAATAAATATAATCCAAGTATATGCACCCACTGCAGACAAGGATGAAGACACCATAGAGGCATTCTACGAACAAATTGGCAATGTCTTAAAGCTAACTAAAAGACATGACATAAATATTATAATGGGCGATTTGAACGCTAAAGTCGGTCAAGGAGAAGTGGAGAATTGTGTGGGGCGATATGGACTCGGGGAAAGAAATGAACGTGGCGATAGGCTTGTTGATTTCTGTATCAATGATGAACTCATAATTTCAAATACCTTGTTCAAACTTCCTAAACGTAGACTATATACATGGAAGTCACCAGCTGACAATAACAACAAAATAGTCAGAAATCAAATAGATTATATTATCGTCAACAGAAGATATAGAAATTCTATAATATCATCTAAAACTTATCCAGGAGCGGACATATCCTCCGATCACAACCCGGTTGTTTTGTCTATGAGAGTGAAACTAAAGAAGGATAAGAGCCCTAGCTCCAATAAAATCATGGATACAAGGCGGCTCAAACAAGACAAGACCTATGCGGAAACTAAATTTAAAATAAACGAGAACTTAAGGAAAGTCAAAGAAGATAGTGCGGAAACTCTGACTGTTGACCAAAAATGGGGAAAAATTCAACATGCCTTAGTATCAGTTGGAAAAGAAACACTCAAACCACTTGGAGAAAAAACAAAATCTTGGATGACAGTAGAAATTCTTGAACTTATGGAAGAACGAAGAAAACATAAAACAAAAGACCCGAATAAATACAAAGAAATTCAGAGAAACATCAGAAATAAAATTCGAGAGGCAAAAGAGAAGTGGCTCTCCGACAGATGCAAAGAAATAGAAGACCTGGATAAAAAGTATGACAGCTTTAATTTACACAAAAAAATCAAAGAAATGACAGGTTCTAGAAAAAGCACAAGAACGAATACCCTTAAAAATGATAAAGGGGATATTATTACTGACGTGAAGGAGAGATTGTGTCAATGGACCAATTACATCCAACAACTCTTTAATGATGAAAGAGATGAACTGTCATTAGAAATCACAGAGGATACCGGACCACCAATATTAAGAGACGAAGTCATCTATGCTATTAAAAACACGAAAGAGGGTAAAGCTACTGGACCAGATGATGTGCCCATCGAATTATTAAAACTTATTGATGAAGATTGTATTGATGTAATGGTTGAACTCTTTAATCTAATATATCAGACTGCCACAATCCCCAAACAATGGCTGCAATCGACCTTTGTAGCAATTCCCAAAAAGTCAAGTGCAATAACCTGCTCGGATCACAGAACAATATCTTTAATGAGTCACACACTTAAAACATTTTTGAAAATAATACACAGTAGAATTGTTAAAACTCTCGAATATGAAATCAGTGACACACAATTTGGCTTTAGAAATGGTATGAGCACACGAGATGCTTTGTTCGGCTTGAATGTGCTGGCCCAGAGATGCATGGAAATGAATCAGGATATGTACTTATGTTTTGTAGACTTTGAAAAGGCATTTGATAAAGTTCAACATAAAAAGCTTGTAGATATATTAAAAAGCAAAAATATTGACAGTCGTGACATGAAAATTATATCTAATATATATTGGAATCAAACTGCCAAGATAAGAGTTGACAACCAGGACACCCAAGATATCAAAATACAGAGAGGAGTCCGTCAGGGTTGCGTGCTGTCTCCACTACTTTTCAATGTCTACAGTGAAGCGGTATTTCAAGAAGCGCTCTCAAATTCAATAGAAGGTATATCTATCAATGGAGAAGTTTTGAACAACTTACGTTTTGCAGACGATACAGTAATAATAACAGATAACAACAATGATTTACAGAACGTAATGCAACGCCTTAATGAACGCTGTCATGAGTACGGACTGAAGATGAATTTAAAGAAAACTAAATGCATGATCATAACTAAATCAGCACACGTAAACATCCAATTAACTATTGAAGATACTGTGATTGAGAGTGTGGATAACTACAAATACTTAGGAACATGGATAACATCAAATGTAGACCAAACCAAAGAAATTAATACACGTATTGAAATAGCACGTGCATCATTCATTAAACTTAAAAAGTTTCTTTGTTGTCGGGATATAAGGTTAGAACTACGCCTAAGGATGCTTCGATGTTACGTGTTCTCTACTCTTCTTTATGGCTTGGAAGCGTGGACGTTGAAACAAGTCCATTTGAATAAGTTGGCCGCCTTTGAATTTTGGTGTTACAGAAGAATCCTACGAATATCATGGATTCAAAGAATGTCGAATGTGGAAGTAACTAGAAGGGTAGGAAATCAACCGGAAATAATACTAACTATCAAAAGACGAAAACTTGAGTACTTGGGACATGTGATGAAAGGGCAAAAATACGCATTATTACAACTTATTATGCAAGGCAAAATCCGAGGAAAGCGAAATGTGGGAAGACGAAGAACATCCTGGCTTAAGAACTTACGGGAATGGTTCGAATGCAGTAGTGCAGAGATATTTAGAGCGGCAGCCAACAGGGTCCGCATTGCCATGATGATTTCCAACCTTCGATAGAAGATGGAACTTAAAGAAGAAGAAGAAAATGTCGTAAAAGCTCGTGTTGAAGTTGACCGTTTGGACTTACAACATATTCAAGACGATGCATGGGTGAATTTAGATGAACTTATTTTACCAGAATTTCCCATTTTGTCGTTACAACAGATTAGAGATTTGACTATTGAAATCTACCAAGTAAAACTTGCACCCAGTTACATTCAAGATAAATTACAGAGAGAAAACATTGAACATTTTACATTTCAAGCACTTTTAGAAGAACAGGGTCTTCTTAGAGCTCGTGTTTACTCTAGATTTCGTCAGGCGACTAAACATCAATTATGGATAGCTTTTCAACCACTCCATCTAGAAAATGACGGTGACAATATACCAATCGACGGCTACTACTGCACTTGCAAAACTGGTGCACGAACTGTTGGATGCTGTGCTCATGTTGCAAGTGTATTATGGTATCTAGGGTATGCAAGGCATGACGCAAATGTAAGGTATCCATCAACACAGTTATTACATTCTGTCTTAGACGCTCCTAATAGAGACGTGCATTTGAATCAGTAATTGTTGACTTTTTGAATACCACAACTTGGTTTTTAATTTTTTTATATATATTTTTAATAATTAATGACAACATGGATTAGGCCTAATGGGGAAACCATGCAAAAAAAACGCGCCTTGCATTTTACCTCAATGGTGGTGGGGAAATGAATGCATTATTTAATCGAAATTAGTTACAGATTTTATGTATACTTACCATACATAAATAATAAAAAATGATTAGTATTGCACAACATTTACACAGACGAACCACTCACTAATGAATGCATTATTTAATCGAAATTAGTTACAGATTTTATGTATACTTACCATACATAAATAATAAAAAATTGATTAGTATTCCACAACATTTAAACAGGCGAACCACTCACCATTGATAATTTTTAACGAACGCCTATGTAATAATTAAATATTTGGTGAGAAGTAGGAAAGTATAAATAGTTTCACTAATCCGCTTTTAGGACCCGCTGGGTTTAAGCTGCTTTGAATAGCACCCTGAGTAATAGTAATTGTAACTGACATTTTTATGAACTCCCAAAATATGATTTTTATAAACTTTAATTGCAATTTGCGCCGTAATTAATCATAATTAAGATTTGGCGCAATGATAAGATTTGATCGTTAATTTAAAACGAATCTATTCGTATAAATTTTATTGAATTTGAGTGACAGTATATTTTCCATAAGATGTGTGCGATGTGCGATCCACTTTTCGATTCACCTCGTAGATACACGTGCACGGCTGATGCCTGCCAAGTCATGGTTTTTAGCCTTGGTGTGCTATGAATTAGACAAATTTCTAGCCTTACAGGAAGACCTTTAGTCGGAGGGTTCACTAGCTCTTAGACTATAAATGTTTTCAATTTTTTCAAAATTACTTGAAAACTAAAAGAAATTTGAAAAATATATATCAATACTAAAATGTAGTATTTTTCATACTGAAACTTTTTCAATTTTTTCAATGTCTCTATGATAAAAATTGAGGAGATATTTATATTTTAAATTTGCACGTAAGTCTGAGACACAGTTTTCTAAGCTTTTTGAATCGCATGCATTAAAAATCAAAGACCTCCAGAAAGTCCAACTTGAGGTAAGTTATCGTTAAAAAAACCATATTGAATACTTTTTAAGCGTTGATATAAGTATTTTACTTTATTTTTATGAAAAAGGCGCATGGTATGAAAAAAAGGGAAGATATATTTTGTGTCACAAATTAAATAAGTAACTAAAAAATGTTTTTTAATTTGAAATACCTCAGTGGCGTACTATTTTTTTTTAATTCAGACTAGTACTCGTATGCGCGCCAATGGTAAATATAAAATTTTAATATTAAGTCTGTCAACAAATACGTAATAACTACCTCTTAAAACCTACCAGATTTCATTTTCATATCTCAATAGGTTTTAGAGCAATCAATAAATCTTCACATTGTAAGAGAAATCTCAACACCCCGGATCTTGGAACTTCATTAGCTACGACTCGGGTTCTACTAGGTCTCCAAACTTCATACATACAAAGATTTTTTCAGTTTTTCATAATCTATATTTCTGCTCAATAAAATACTTACTTTTTCAGTTATTTGCGAAAAACCGTCTGACAACGTGGTTGTTTTGTTGAAAAATCAACATATTCACTCGCAAATAACTCGAAAAATATTGACTTCTGAAAAAACTCTATAGAACAAAAGCTGCTTAAAATTAGCCAGTTTATCCATTTCAGGACTTATTTTGGACCTATATTTTTTCACCCCCTAGAAGGGGTGAAAGTCACCCCCAGGGCAAAAGCACACATCGGTACTATATCACTTTTTTCTGTGACTTATTAGCTATGCGAATGCCAAATTTCATGTCAACTCAAGCGGTTGTTTAAAATTCACAGATTTTGCAATATTTTACCGTGTATACAGTGATGAGCGCCCTAATAACCGGCAAAATAGCGCAAAAGATGGAAAACGTATTAAGTTACGAGATAAAAAGAAATGAAACTAGTCGAGCTGGGAAATTTAGTGAAATTAACCTTTAAATTTACATTATATTGATTGTTTCCCACCTTTACACATATCAGAGGAGTATGTCAACTAAAACTGTCACTGTGACAGTGGTAGTTTTTAAACTCGTCTGATACGTCTGAAGGTGGGACACAATCAATATAATCTAAATGTATAAGTTAATATCGCTAAATTTCCCAGCTCGACTAGTTTCATTCCTTTTTATCTCACTACTTAATACGTTTTCCATCTTTTGTGCTATTTTGCCGGTTATTAGCGCGCTCATCACTGTATAATAATATATCTAATAAATGTCTTTGTAGGGGTAGTTTATAAGTGTTGAAAATATTAAATACTTAATAAACTAAATTGCAAACATAAAATAAACTTTAAATCACTATAAAATACATCATTACTTAATTTAAAGTTACAAAATATTTTTTATACAAATTCTTATTTAGAGGATAGTTTTTAAGGGTTTAAAAGTAGTTATTAACTATAAAATACATTTCAATATGAGAAACAATCAAATTCCTATATTTAACATACTGTTTAACATACCTACATATAATTTAGATTTAAATAACGCTTATATCGGCAGTTTTTAATTTTTGGTAAAAAAAGGGTCGTTTTCACCCATTAAAAATAAAAAGCACATATTGTAGTCATATCACTTTTGAAGAGGAGGACAAGATGAGCATATTTGCAAAATTTCTTCTAAATCGGACCGGTTCTTTAGAATTTAGAGGTCTTGCAATATTTTACCGTTAAAGAACGTACTAACAGGCTATTAAAACCTCAAACATATACATACATATGTATACAGAGAGAGTCTGTAAAGTGGAATAAATTCAATATCTCAAATACTAATTGTTTTTTTGGAAAATGCTCAGACCCGTCGATTAGTATTTCAAATTGTCCTTTTTGACATTCAATAAAAATGTATACAGGGTGTCCCAATTTAGAGATATGACGTCATCGTCGATTTTCTTAAATGGCAACACTGTCATTTTGATAGGCTAATTTGATAGGGTTTGTAAAGTTATACATAACTGCAAAATATCAAATTTTTATTCTCTACCATTTACAAGATAATAGAAAATAACAAAGTTATATCTGTAATTTGGAATATATTCAATAATTAAAATACTAACTGTTTTTTTGAAAGATGCTCAGACCCGTCGATTAGTATATCAAATTGTCATTTTTGACATATAATAATGTATACAGGGTGTCCCAATTTAGAGATATGACGTCATCGTTGATTTTCTTAAATGGCAACACTATCATTTTGATAGCTATTTTGATAGCGTGTGTAAAGTTATACACATCTGAAAAATTTCAAAATTTTATTCCCTACCATTTACAAGATAATAAAAAATAACAAAGTTATGAAGAACAAGAAGTAATCAAATAATAATTGAATTTATTTATTTCAATTAAGCAAATGCTCATAACGTTGCCCATTGACAATTTGACAATAATTGAGGGCAACATTATGAGTTTTTGCTTAATTTATTGAAATAATAAATTCAATTATTAGTTTGATTACTTCTTTTTCATAACTTTGTTATTTTCTATTATCATCTAAATGGTAGAGAATACAAATTTGAAATTTTGCAGTTGTGTATAACTTTACACACCCTATCAAAATAGCTATCAAAATGACAGTGTTGCCATTTAAGAAAATCAACGATGACGTCATATCTCTAAATTGGGACACCCTGTATACATTATTATTATATGTCAAAAAGGACAATTTGATATACTAATCGACGGGTCTGAGCATTTTTCAAAAAAACAGTTAGTATTTTAATTATTGAATATATTCCAAATTACAGATATAACTTTGTTATTTTCTATTATCGTGTAAATGGTAGAGAATAAAAATTTGATATTTTGCAGTTATGTATAACTTTACAAACCCTATCAAATTAGCTATCAAAATGACAGTGTTGCCATTTAAGAAAATCGACGATGACGTCATATCTCTAAATTGGGACACCCTGTATACATAATTATTGAATGTCAAAAAGGACAATTTGAAATACTAATCGACGGGTCTGAGCATTTTCCAAAAAAACAATTAGTATTTGAGATATTGAATTTAATCCACTTTACAGACTCTCTCTGTATATATAAATAGAAGTATTTATTTGTAGGATTGGTCAAGAATTGGTATTCTGTAAATCATCTCGATCTCTAATATCCTCTACAGTCCGTTTCAGACCATCTGTCCATCTCATAGAAGGCCTGTCTCTGGGTCTTTTGTGTTGGTATGTTCTCCAGGTTAGAATTGTTCTGTGCCATTTGTTTAGATCGCTCCTAGCTACATGGCCAGCGTATTCCTCCCATTTCAATTTTAATGATTTTTGTACCACATCGGTGACTTTGGTTTTCTGTCTTATCCACGTGTTTGTTTTCCTGTCGTTAAGTAATATGCCAAGCATTGCTCTTTCCATCGCGTGTTGAGTCCAGTGGCTCTGAGTATATTTATATTCTTTTTTGTGATTGTCCACGTTTGTGCCCCATATGTTAATATGGGAATAATGCATGCATCAAAAACTTTATATCCAAGATGTAGCTGAATTTGTTGATTTCTGAGTATATAATTCAGTTTGCCGAATGCTACTCATGCTAGCTTTCTTTTTATTTTTATTTCTTTCGTTTGAATTTCCCTATTTAGTATTATTGTTTGTCCTATGCAAGGGTAACATTGATGTTACCCTTTTTAACTTTTTCTATAACTTTGTCGTTTATTATTGTCACGGTTTCTTCGGAGTGCATGACTTTTGTTTTGTTTAAATTCATTTTCTTCCCCATCCTTTTTATCAAATCCTAAAAAGCTATATTTCCAACCGACATTTCCTAGTCAAGCAGGATAATGAATACACAAGCCTAAGACCAATAAAAGCCGGAGTACCACAAGGAAGTGTCTTGGGATCGATATTGTACTTGCAACAGTGTGCAACTTTTGCTGATGACACTGTTGTACTAGCCTCTCACCATGATCCAAATACAGTATCCAGAACCCTTCAGAAAGACCTTAATAATATACAGAGATTGCTTAAAAAATGGAAGATAAAGGCGAATGAGAATAAATCCATCCATGTAACCTTCACCATGAAAAGACAAACATGTCCATCTGTAACACTAAATGAAACGCAACTCCCACAAACCGATACTGTCAAGTACCTAGGAATCCATATTGATAGGAGATTAACTTGGCAAAAGCACATTTTTACAAAAAGAAAACAACTAGGAATAAAATTCCGAGAAATGTACTGGATCATCGGTCGTAAATCTCAACTATCTCTTGAAAACAAACTGCTGATATATAAAACTATATTAAAACCAGTGTGGACCTATGGTATCCAACTTTGGGGGACAGCCAGTCAAAATAACCTAGAAATACTGCAGAGACTCCAGAACAAAGTCCTTAGAACAATGCTGAATGCCCCTTGGTACGTGCCAAACTATGTAATAGAGCAAGACCTCAATGTGCCATCCACAAAAACAGTAATAACAGAATATTACAAAAAATATTCCAAGAGACTAGAATCTCATCCAAACGAGTTAGCCAGCAACCTCACTGATGACCACAATGATGTACGACGCCTGAAGAGATTCAAAGTAGTGGACCTAGCAAGAAGATTCGAATAATCTGTGATAACTAAACTTATTTTAACTTGTTTTAATTTAATTTATGTAAAGAGGGTGATCACTGGATCTCCCTCTACAGGTCAAATTTTCAATTTTTGTCAAATAATTTACCTATTGTTCTTAGTTTGTTAAGGACAGATTGTAAATATTACAACATTAAAAAAAATTTTCCTCAGGAACCTCATTTCCATAGCATTGACTCTGGACTTCTGTCTCCCCGTCAATGTCCATGTCTCGCTGCTATACACGATTGTTGGTCTAACTACTGATTTAACGACTGCCGTTTTTAATTTCTCCGGTATCTCTTTTTTCCCAAAAAATGTTGTTTTCCGGCTCGAAGGACCATGTATAAAATGAGGGAAACACCAAATAGCGATAAAGGTAATTTATTGATGGAACCGACACTAGGGTAAATTTTTACCCCGGGAGAACTTTGAATACTGACTGGTACGCGCTTAGTTGAAGACTGATGACTACCGAATTTAAAGTTACATCTTGACTGCAGGAGTTGATTCTTGAGAATGATTCTAAATGTGTATTCTTTCTCAGCGGTGGCATTTAGTATTGGTGTCAAGCCACGCGCTGAGCATGTTTACAAATATTGAGAACAAAGAAATATATTTGATCATCAAATTAAATAATGCAATTGCCCGAATTATTGTTTACAATTTACAATTCGTGAACTAATTAGAAACCCGTACATGTATTATACCATAACAACTTGGCTCATGTGATATACGGGGTGATAAAAATATACTGTTCAATATCGGATATGAATAATGAATGTTTGATATTGGACACATAGCGTTAAATAAGCTTCCTGTTTGTCCCATTTTCTCGTTTATTTCCATGTCTTGTTGACCATTTGCTTCGATTATTACTCCTAGGTATTTAAAATATTCCACTTGCTCTAGTTGTTTCCCGTCTAATTCTATTGCGTGTGTCTTCCTCGTATTTGAAATTATCATTGTTTTTGTTTTCTCTGTAGTAATTTTCATATTTATGTTTGATAGTTCTTCTTCTAGGATTTCAAGATTGTTCTGTCTTCTCTGTTTTCTGCTATCAATACCATGTCGTCTGCAAATAATAGCTCCGATAGTTGAGTCCGTTTTATTTGCCAGTATCCTAATGTTAGTTTTCTCGGGCACGTGTGTAGAATGTCGAACGAGAAGCTTACAAAGCGAGTGTTCGAAACGAGAGTGCAGTGGAAAACAAAAGAGGAAGACCAAGAGTTATGTGGGTAGATGAAATCAGGAAAGAAGTCGAGAAGAAGGGATTGACATTGGAAAGTGCAAGAAACCTAACGCAGGATAGGAAAGCATGGAGACTACAATGCCAAACTCAACTCCACCAGCCTTACAACTAAAGGTAGAAAGGCTTAGGACTAAGTAGGTAAGCAAGTAAGTAAAAAAAAATTCATTTTCAGTCCTACTTTAGAAGACTCGGTATGTAGTTCTAAAAGCATGGTTTGCAGTTCTTGTAGGTCAGTACCTAGCTATCAGGATTATGTCATCCGCAAATTGTAGATTACTGAGGTAGCGGCCATACACTTTTTACTATTTTTTGGGATGCCACTAAGTATTTCGATTTTCCGTATGTTCTTTATTACTTTCCAGCATTTAGTGCTTCTTCGATCACTGGTACATATTTTTATCTTGTTGCAATTCTTTTCTTTATTTTATTCTATTTTTTTTGCTATGAGAAGTTTCGCTGTTTGTATGTAGATGATTATTAGTTTCAAATTGTAACTGTATTCCCTTTCGCTCCTTTGTTTGTTTAAGGTTTAATTTTTTATTTAATCTCATTGATGTTACCCTTTTCTTCAGTTTGTATACATGACTAAATCAACTAAGCAGCCTGGAGTTCTCCAGGTCAGTTTTATCTCCAGATTGATTTGTTGTCCGTAGTTTGCTATCTCCTATTTCCATAGCCTTTTCTTTAGTGTGGATATTTAATTTAGATATTTCTCAGCCCATGTCTTCCTTTTAATTTTAAGAGTTAAAAGAACTACATACAGGGTAGCGAGAAAGTATGGAAACACGGTGATTTCTCGGAAACTACTAGAACGAATTTTATAAATTTTGGTGGGTAGGAATGTCCTAATGCGGTCGATATTATAGTGGTAATTACATTGTTGTCAAATCTTTCATTTTTCTGGAAATCTAATGAACTTTCTTATTTTAATTTCTTATATTTTATTTCTTATTTTAAAGGGAACACTCTGTATATTTTTTGCGTTTTGAAGTTCTTAACAAATACTGATTATTTTTCAGGTTATGTTCCCTATACCTAAAAGCCATAATTTCGGAGTTATTGCTACATTTAATTAAAAAAAAAATTGACAATTTATCAAAAACAATTTTTTTGTCCCAGGTAGACATTATTTTAGGTTCTTTGGATCATTGGGAACAAAAAAGGTCTTTAGTAATTTTCCTCAAAAGTTAATCGTTTCCGAGTTATAAACCATTTAAAACTGAAAAAAATCGAAAAATGATTTTCAAGGTTCAAAAACACAAGTAAAAAAATCATTTTTAAAATTACGAAGTACCTAATTTCAAGCACAAACCTTTTTCTCTCAGATCCCTGTAAGAATTTTTGGCATATTTTATTCTAAAACATTGTTTTTTTTTTAATTGTTAATAAAGCTCATAAGAGAGGACGGGCTATCGGACTGCATTAACAACTAAAAAATAATGTTTTAGAATGAAATAAGACCAAATCACTTATCGGCATCTGATAAAATTAGGTTTGAACTTGAATTTTAGGGGAGTGCATTTAGATTTTCACTTCGGAAAAAATCAAACAAGATAAAACTTTTTGTAATTTCATTAAGAAATGTTTAATAAACAACATATCAAAAAGTTCTACTCGAGAAGTGGGTGCTTCATTTTTTATTAAACAAATGAACAGCGAAGTTAGATGTTTTTTTAAATAACTCCGAAAATATAATCTTTAGAAAAAAACTGACTTGACCATTGAAAAATTCAGAAAATTTTACAAAAAAAAACCTTATATAAAGATTTTTCTAAAATTAAATCTCTAGCTTCTGTATTTTTTTATTTATAACGCTAAAGTCACCCTTCTCACACGCATTGGCTCACTGTAAACTAGCGTTGGAAGAAGTGCACGCTTGAGTTTTTTTAATGTAATTCTTTAACTAATGGATCAAAAGGAATTTTACAAATTGGACATGAAAGAAGATGAAATAAGCTATCTTATGGTTGTAATAAAAAGAAATAAAATATATGGACATATGTACGGTGTGGGCAGAAAATTAGACTTACATGAATTTTGTTTAAAAATGATTTAAAAATGTGTAACTAATACAATTTTACTTATAAAGCTCTCAAATTTGCACAACTTACCTCTCAATCATCTTACTAAACGATGTTTCATTCAAAAAAAATCTCAAAAATTTAATTTAAATAACACGCTGTCTCAAAAAATGTAATTTTTGAAAACTTCGTAGTTCTACAGAATTCCCACCATTTTAAGACGGTATTACTCAAGTTTGAATAAATATAATACAATTTTTTTGATATTTTTTTAAAGCCTAGGATGTAATCTTTAAAAAACACTGAATTATTTTAGTTTAAAAATGAAATAAACAATTTCTTTTTGAGAAAACTAAGAAAGATAACAAAAATGTAATACAACAACCGAAAATTACCAGCTGAAAAAATGTATATACAGAGTGATCAAAACTTTTTTCTGTAAAACTTACCTAAAATTAATTTAATAGTAAGCTTCAACAATAATAAATGGTCAACAAAAAATTTTTTTTTAGCTCTTATACAGTTTGTCTGCGTAACTTGGAACCTATTGATAACTTTTTTAATATCAGTTTTACGAAAAAAAGTTATTCTTTATAAAATACTCTGCATCGTATATAACATAAGATGCAACCATTAAATATCAAATTTTGTTAATTTTGTACGAGGTATGTCAAAAAATATGAATTTCACGCAAGAGTAAAGTACCTTTATATTTCACAATATCGAAAATTGTTATAAAGAAAAGTTGTTTGGAATTAAAAACTATGTTCCAACATGTAATTATATCCTTCTAATCGAAAATTTGTTTTTTTAATATTGTTTCAAATTAATTATACCAAACATCATTAAATTTTCACTTATTATTTATGATAACTGAGTTATAATTAATTTTATGAAGAAAGTTATTCGTCATAAATATATGTGCATGGTCTAACACTTAATATGCAAATATAAAATATTATATTTTATCAATATTATACGAGGTATTATGTAAAAAAATTGCATAAAAGTGTAATTGCATATTGACACATCGTTTTTAATTCTGAACAACTTTCCATAATAACAATTTTCAGTATTATGAAAAATATAGGTATTTTACTCCTAACTGAAATTTTTATTTATTGACATATCTTGTACAAAATTAATAAAAATTGATATTTTATGATTGCATTTAAAGTTTTAGAATATGCAGAGCATTTTACTAAGAATAACTTTTTATTTATGATCCCATTGCAACATTTTTTTGAATATTGAAGAGATAGATTTTGAATAATTTGTTCTTTCTTTCTAATACATTTTAATTTTTAATATTATTGTGAAAATTATTTGTTTATCTTTTTTTAAGAATGAAATTCCATATTTGTTTGATTGGATTCTACTTGTTTTTCATTTAAATATCCGCCATTTTGGATCCGCCATTTTGAAATTTTAATTTTTAATCTTTAATTCAGATTCAACAACCTGTTAAAAATAAAGACAATAAATGTTTTAGAAAAATGTTCTATTTTATGTTCTTTTTAGAAAATCCGCATTTTGGATCCGCCATTTTATAGTTTATAATGTTAACATTTAAGTTAGGTTTATCAAAGCTCTCAAAAATAAATATATGTAGAAATAAATACATTTTGTAAAGAAATTATGATTTTACAACTATTTTTTAAGTTATCCGCCATTTTGGATCTGCCATTTTATAATTTAAATTATCAAAATTTGATTCAGGTTCAGCAACCTCTCAAAAATATCCATATATATGTAAACAAACACGTTTTATAAAAAAAATTCGGATTTTACAACTGCTTTTTAAGGAATTTTAGGAAAAAATCCGCCATTTTGAATCCGCCATTTTGAATTTGCAAATTGTAATGTCAGATTCGGGTTCAGCATAATCAAAACTAAAATAGAAACATTTTTTATCAAAATAAAATGTTGAATTCACCCATATTCTTAACATTATTTATACAAAACAATTGTTATTGTTTAAACAATTAATAAACAATTAGCGGCGAAATTTGTGAGTAGAACTTTTTACTTTAACATATTTATAAACTAACAAAAAAAGTTTTAGAAAAATATAACCTTGTTTGATTTTTTCCGAAACATTGTATCTTCTCGTTCTAATTGCACTCCCCTATTTAGACACTTCATAGTTTGAAAAATAATATTTTTTGCTTATGTTTTTGAACCCGGAAAATCGTCATTTTTCGATTTTTTTTCAGTTTTAATATGTTTATACTCAGAAACGATTAACTTTTGAGGAAAATTACAAAAGAATTACAAATTATAAAATAATATCTACCCGGTCCAAAAAAATAAATTTGTTTAATTTGTTAATTTTTTTTTAAATAAATATACCAATAACTCCGAAATTATGGCATTTAGGTATAGGGAACATAACACGAAAAATAATCAGCATTTCTTAAGGACTTCAAAACGCAAAAAATATACAGGGTGTTATATTTAAAATAATAAAGTTCATTAGATTTCCAGAAAGAACGGAAGATTTGACAATAATGTAATTACCACTATAATATCGACCGTATTAGAATACCCTTAACCACCAAAATTTATAACAATCGGCCAAGCGGTTTCGGAGAAATTACCGTGGTTCCATACTTTCTCGCTACCCTGTATATTATGACATAAGTGTCATAATAGTGTAACCAATAAAACAACAAAATAGATTATATGTATGTGTATTATAATATCTCATTTTATATAAAAATAACAACAAATATAATTCTTAGTAGGGGACAAATTTACACAAGGTCAGTTAAACATATTTTTATACAATTATCACAAAAGTCTTTCCCAATGGCGTAACCAGAATACGGGGGGGGGGGGGGTTACAACTACTGGAAGGTCTCTGAGGGCTATGGTGTTAAGCGTATAGAGTACATCCCAATGGGGGGGTTATAACCCTCAAAACCCCCCTGGTTACGCCTATGTCAATAATCCTAAAGAACTTCTCTTCACTTTTTACCGTAATTGGTACCTAATCCGCCGCCGCCTCCAAAACCAAAACCTCCTCCCCCTCCCCATCCGCCTCCTCCGCCACCGCCACCACCTCCACCGCCTCCACCGCCTCCTCCACCACCACCGCCTCCTCCTCCACCACCGCTTCCATTGCTACCATCTTGTCCACATGTAGTGCATGGATTTGGTTTGCACGTATTGCAAGTGGGCGGAGCTGGTTGGTAGGTCGGCTTGACAGGATGATACGTTGGTTGTACTGGAACATATGTTGGCTGTACTGGTTTATATGTTGGTTGTACTGGTATATAGGTTGGTTGTACTGGCTTATATGTGGGCTGCACTGGCCGATAGGTTGGTCTTACAGGCTGGTAAGTTGGATGATAGTGGTATGTTGGTTGTGGACGTGGTGGTGGTGGTCGCGGCTTATGAACTTCTTCTTCTATTATTATGATAGTGTCTGGTTGTTTGGGTCGGTAAACTGGTTTTTCGACTACTACTGGACGGGGTTGTTCCACTACTACTGGTCTTTCTACAACAACTGGACGCGGTTGTTCCACTACCACTGGACGTGGCTGTTCGTAGACTACTGGTTGTTCTACATACACAGGTTGCTGAGGGTATGCCGGCTGCTGATTGCATATTTGGCAACCTCCACCTGGGCGACCAACGGCGTAACTACCAGCGTAGCTTCCTCCATACCCTCCTGCTCCCCCATATCCTCCTCCATATCCACCACCACCAAAAAGTTTCTGTTTCAGCCGTTCGAGTGTAGGATATGACTCACTGGGATATACAGCAACAAGGAGTAGGAAAGCTGTTGCCTGTAAAAAAAGGTAATATTAATAAAACTGTCATTAATTGATGGATTCGACCGTTACTTGATGGAAGTTCATTTTATCTAACAATAAAACACGGAAAACGTTTGTTTTCTATACATACAGTGCCTTTCTCAAGTAATGAACATTACTTGAGAAAGGCACTCCGCCGAAACAGCTGTAGTCACTTAGATATAATAAATTTTGTGGAAGTATAGAAAACAAACGTTTTCCGTGTTTTATTGTTAGATAAAACTGTCATTTATAAAGGCCATACAAATTGACGCTAGTGTAGAAACTGACGAATCAAAAGTTGATATTGATAATCCATTCACTCACAGTAAAATATTGCAAAAGATCTGAATTTTAAAGAACCTCTTGGATTGACATGGAATTTGGCATACATATAGCTAGCATGTCAAAGAAAAAAAGTAATGTCCGACGTGTGCTTTTGCCCTGCGGGTGAGAACCACACCTTCTGGGGGGTGCAAAAATACACGTTCAAAATAAGTCTGGAAGTGGATAAACTGACTAATTCTAAGCAACTTTTGTTATATAGGTAGAGTTTTTGCATTAGTCAATACTTTCGAGTTATTTGCGAGTGAACATATTTCTTTTTCAACAAAAAACACGTCTTTAGATGGTTTTTATCGAAGTATTTTATAGAAAAAAAAATATTCTTAAGTAATGTGCCGATGTGTGCTTTTGCCCTGCGGATGAGAACCACACCTTATGGGGGGTGCAAAATACACGTTCAAAATAAGTCTGGAAGTGAATAAACTGACTAAATCTAAGCAACTTTTGTTCTATAGGTAGAGTTTTTGCATTAGTCAATACTTTTTGAGTTATTTGCGAGTGAACATATTTATTTTTCAAAAAAAAACACGTCTTTAGATGGTCTTTATGGAAGTATTTTATCGAAAAAAAAATATTCTTAGCGAAAATATAGCTTATAAAAACTGAAAAAAAAAAGTTGTTTCTACGTAGCCTAGTAAGTATGTAAAACCAGTAGAAGCAGGTTTGAAACTAATGAAAACTAGATACTTATTCGTCAAATTCCAAATCGAATATTTCAACGTGAAATAACCAAAAAATGAGGCACTTTTCGGGGAAAACTCATAACAACTTTTTTAAAGCGTTTAAAAAGCTTTATTTTTGTTTTTTAAAAAAGTTTCTAGCATCAAAAGTAAGAAAGTTACTCTCAAAATCAAGTAAATCCTTTTTTTGTTAAAAAATTATCATGAAAATCACTCCCTACTTAGCACTCCAAATGAAATTAATCATGATCGCTTCACAAGTTAATTTACTTATGTATTGTTTATATACCATTTGTAACTTTCATCGGTTCAAACTGCTTATTTGAAAGGGCTGTAGTTGAGAGAGCTTGAACGAATCACTAATCACGAGAGTATGCAAATTTTGAACAGTTATATCTTAAGCAATTTTTGTCTTATAGAAACACAACAAAATACAAAACCTACATTTTTTACCCTTTGAAATTTTTGTTATCACTAATAATTTTTAAGTTATTTTGGATAAAAGGCATTTTTTCAAAACAAGTAAATAGGATCTGAAAGTAAAAACTGGCCAAACATGGTCAAAAAAAAAAGAAAATATGTTGAAAAATTATACAAGAAATCTATTGTTACTAGGTCCCTTGTGCATAATGACCGATTGCTACTAACTTTGTGAAAAACCAAACTTGGAGTAAAATAGAAAAGAAAAGTAACACAAAATTTAAGAAACGTTAAACAGAGAAGAAACAGAAAAAAGCAATTTTGTAATAATAAAAAAAAAAGTTTTAGTTTTGAAATTACTTTCTAAAAAAAATAAAAAACTGTTTTACTTACCAGTAATATTCTTGAAGCACCCATTTCCAAGAGCACAAATTAACACTTTTTGTTACTAGTTCAATCTTATTATGTTAACTGTTTGTGAATGCTTCTGTTAGTTTGCAATTGTTTTTTATATTATATTGCTCGTCTAATTACACCAAGGATTATGAATTACCCCCTATAATTGCATTCGTTCCGGACAAAGGTACCTATAATTTACTTGATATTAGATGCAATTGTAGGTTGGATCTTTCAACAAGTTGGGAATTCACCGAGAATCACGCCTTTTATGTAAAAATCCACTTCCTATTTCTAAAGTATGTCCTAAAATTTTGGCACAGTATTTTTCTTTTTCTTATGTTTGTGTAAACATGACTCTGTCTGTTTTTCAATGCGCCTCCAGTAAGTTGTCATTCCATCATTTTCGTGGTCTTCCCACTGATCGTTTTCCTATTGGGGAACCGTCTCTCGCTGTCCTTACTACTCTGTTTCTTGTCATTCGGCCTATATGGTCGATCCATGCTACTCTTCTGTTTTTTTACCCCATTGTATATCTGCAACGGAAAATTACAATCGAAACATGCCATGAACACAACATAGAACTCCACATCCTCTTCGTAGACTTCAGACAAGCCTTTGACTGTACTGGAAGAAATAAATTATTTATTGACATGAAAAATCAAGATATACCAGCAAAGTTATTAAGATTAACAAAAATGACTATGGATGGATCTCTTAAAGTAACAACACAGGAAGATAGCACAAAATCCATTGCAATAGAAACAAGAGGGCGACAAGGCGATTCCCTGTCAACCACATTTTTCAACAAAGCTGTAGAAGGAACAGTCAAGGGCAGCAAAATTAAAGGAACTATAGCATACTTCTCAACCCAAATAGTTGCATATGCAGATGATATGGTTCTTATGGGAAGAGACAAGGAAATATTTAAAAGAACCAGTAACAATCCTGGCAAAGGAAGCACGGAAAAGAGGTCTAGAAATTAACGAAGAAAAACAAAATCTCTACTCTGTTCTAGAAAAGAAGATAATAGGACGAGAGAAATCACAAAAATCAAAAATGGAAAACTACACTTTTAAAAGAGTCCAACAATTTAAATATTTGGGAGTAATAGTGAATGGCCAAAATAAGAGAAGTGAAGAAGTAACGAAGCGAATACTAGTAGGTAACAAAACATACTGGAGATATCATAGGCTAATGAAGGATAAAAACTTATCCAGAAATACAAAACTGAAAATATACAGAGTTGCAATCACACCAGTAGCTACGTACGCAGCTGAGACAATGTGCCTCACGGAAAAAGATGAAGAAAAATTGAGAATGTTTGAAAGAAAAATCCTCAGAAGGATTTTGGGCCCGATAAGAATAGACAACGGAGAAATGAGAAAAGAATGAATCATGAACTAAGAGACATAATGAAGGGAGAAGATATAGTTAGATTTACTAAAGCACAGATGCTGAGATGGCTGGGACACATAGAGAGAAGGAAAAACGACCTACTGATTAAGAAGATCACCAGATGGAAAACAGAAACTGAAAGACCAAAGGGAAGACCCAGAGAGAGATAAGAGGACCATGTCATGAGAGATATCAAAATTCTGGAAGTGAGAAACTGGAGAGAACTATACACATATGAGAGAGCTATGCATAGAGTGGAAGAAAATTGTAACGAAAGCCAAGTCATACAACAAACTTTGACACAACAAACACTCAAATGGAATGCGGAGTGATTCAGTTGATTCACCGCAATAAGCGAATCAGAGAGCTCTAAGTAAGAGCGACAAACATTGCATCCGGAATAAAAAGCCCTGGTGCTGGAGCACGCCAAATAGAATTCTATTTTAGTGACGTCACGTTGCCTAGCAACCGTCGATTCTCCCATTATGAAATTCTATTTTGTGACGTCAGCAAAATAGAATTCTATTTGGCGTGCTCTGGGCCCTAATGATGTTTATCTACACTTCTAGCTCTATCTTATAGTGTCTTACCATCGATTTTTCGAAGGGTTTTCATCTCTGCTGTTTCTACCATTCTTTTTGTCCTTTCTGTATCAGGTCGTGTTTCTGTCGTGTGTGTCTTTATTGGTCTGATGGCTGTTTTATAAATTCTGCCTTTCACTTTTTTTTCGATATTTTTACTTCTCCATATTGTTTCATTAAGGCAACCTGCGGCTCTGTTTGCTTTGTTCACTTGATCTTCTACTTCCGTTTCGAGCTTTCCTGAGCTAGATATTTAAATTCCATGACTTGTTCTATTATCTGACCCTGGCCCTCCAGCTCCAATTTACATTTTATTAGATTTGCTGTTAGAACCATGCAGTGGCGTAACAAATTCCGTCGGGGCCCCCGCAGAATTGAAAATGGGGCCCCATTTAAAAAATTACTAAATGCGACTTGTGTAACAAAAACTTATATGTGTTATAGTCCAGTAAATGAACGTGAAATACGGCGATACCGTGTCATTTTCAGTGTCATCACCGACGTGGTCAGTCAAGTCAATACTTTTCAAATTATTTGCGAGTGAAAAAGTTTATTGTTAAACAAAAAAACCACATTTTCATCAGGTTTTTCTCAAATAAAGCAAAAAATAAGTATTTGATCGAAAAAAATATTCTTAGCAAAAAGTAGCTAATGAAAAAATGAAGGCTATGGACCCAGTCAAAGCAAAGTTGTATCTCATGAAAAATTGTTCTTCTTCGTCAAATTCCAAATCGAATATTTTCGATATAAAAATTTTCGAAAAGAAGGATTTTCGAAATTGAAATAACCAAAAAAAGAAGCACTTTTCGGGGAAAACTCATTAAAACATTTTTAAAGTGTTTAAAACAGCTTTATTTTATTTTTTTTTTATAAAACTTTCTAGCATCAAAACTAAGCGAGTTACGCTCTAAATGAAGTTTAGTCCTTTTTTTTTGGTAAAAAAATCATGAAAATCTCTCCCTATTTTGCACCCTAAATGTTACTTATCATTACTTCTTTACAAATTACTTAACTTTTTTTATATGACCTGTCACTTTCACCGGTACAAAATGCTTATTTTTGAAAGGGTTCTAGTTAAAAGGACTTAAACGAGTCACTTATCACGAGTGTATATTATATGCAAATAGCCATATCTTAACCAATTTTTGTCGTACAGAAAAACAAAATAAAACCAAAATATTTATAAAAGCAAAACTTACATTTCTTTACCCTTTGAGATATCACTATTTTTATATCGTAACTCTAATACTTTTAAAGCTATTTTAAAAAATTTTATTTTAATAAAACCATTTTTTTCAAAAATAAAAACTTTGAACCGGCCAAACTTACAGATCATATAAACAATACAATAAAGTAAATGATAAAGCGCTAATAATTAATTTTATTTGGGGTAGTAAATAGGGGGAGATTTTCCCGATTTTTTTTTTACCAAAAAAAGAGGGCCAACTTTATTTTGAAAGTAACTGGCTTAGTTTTGATGCTAGAAACTTTTATAAAAAATAAAAATAATTTTTTTTTAACATTTAAAAAAGTTTTAATGAGTTTTCCCCGAAAAGTGCTTAATTTATTTCACGTTGAAATATTCCATTTGGAATTGGACGAATAAGAACAATTTTTCATGAGCTACAACTTTACTTTTACTTTGTCGATAGACTTTATCAATATACCATTCTTTTTGTTTTTTTATAAGCGACATTTTTGTTCAAAATTTCGATAATTTTTGATAATCTTTAATTAGATTAAATACCTATTTTTTGAGTTATTTGCGAAAAACCGCCCGAAAACCTGTTTTTTTTTTGTTGAAAAATAAACAATTTCACTCGCAAATAACTCGAAAAGTATCGACTTAGATAAAGAATCTCTTATAGAACAAAAGTTGCTTATAATTAGTCAATTCATCTATTTCCGGACTTATTAAACGTATGTTTTTCACCCCCGAGAAGCGGTGACTTTCACCCCGCAAGTAAAAGTAAGTCCGTCGTGACGCTGATAATTACACTTAAAAATGGTCATTTACTGGGCTATTAGTGTATTCATGTACTGTTTATGAAAACTCGAACATGTGATGCGGGACGAGATGTATGGCATCCTGCGACTCATAATGCAAGGAAAGATAGATGGCAGAAGAAGCATAGGAAGAAGACGAATTTCATGGCTAAAGAACCTGAGAGAATGGTTTGGATGTAGCTCAAAACGGCTATTTAGAGCTACTGCCTCAAAAATTAAAATAGCTCTGGTGATTGTCATCCTCCGTAGCGGAGATGGTACCTGAAGAAGAAGAAGAAGTATTATATAGTATCATTCTATGAAGTAACTTTCTTCGTGCACTACTATCAGCGAATATATCTACAATTTTACTAATATAATATCTGTCTCATGGGCGACTTTATTTTCAATACTACACTGCTTAAAAAACGTTGCGTATGTATGCGTAAAATAATATAACAGTAACACATTTTTACATATATAATAGAAAAGACAAGATGGGGCCCCTGACATATTGGGGCCCCCGCAAGCTTCATGCTGCGGGGGCCTCTGTTACGCCTCTGGAACCATGCAATTGGTCTTTTTTGGGGAAATTAACATGTTCAATTTTCTGGCGGTTATGTTAACTTGGTGCAGCATACGTTGTAAATCATCTTCACTTTGAGAGATTAGTCTTGCATCGTCTGCGTAGCAGATTATTTCAAGTTGTTTTATTCCCATTTGGTATCCTTTATTAGTTCTTACTTATACAATAGCATTGATTATAAACTACTCACTGTAGTTTATAATCAATGACAATAGAGAACTTAGAGAGTCTCCCTGTCTTATCCCATTGCCAGCTTCAATTGGGTCATTTAGTTCTTCATCTACTTTTACTTTTATTGTATTGTTCTGGTAAATATTTTCGATAGTTTTAATTATTTCTAGAGGTACTCCTCTTGCGTACAATAAATGGATAACATTTTGAACCTCTCAAATGCTTTCTTAAGCTCCACGAAACATAATTATGCCGGTTATAGCAATTGGAGCTTTTTCAAAGATTTCTTAATTCGCGTATAGAGTCAGTATACAGAGTATAAGCGAATGCCAAAAATTTTCAAAAGCGAAAATGCCCCTGGATTTAAGGCAGCAAAGTATAGTTTCACTGCTGCGATGCTCTAATGCATCTGGAGATTGTGTTATTCAAATATTAATGATTTTTATAGATCTTTATATCCTCGTGTGTTAAAAGATCAAAACAAGGGCGACATGGCAGTGTTTTGACGTGCTAAAAAGAAAGCGTGGGTCACAAGCGCACATAGATATGTACCATATTTTTGTCGACTTTAAAGCGGCATATGACAGTGTCTTAAGACCAAGTCTTTACAATGCTATGAATGAGTTGGGAATTCCAAAAAAACTCATATCTATGATAAAAGTGACAATGGCGAAGATGCTATCAGCAGTAAAAATTCAAAACGACTCGTCAACCCCATTCGAAATACATAAGGGGTTAAGGCAGGGAGATGCGCTGGCGTGTCAGCTTTTTAATGTAGCCTTAGAAAAAGTTGTACGAGACGCTAATTTAGATAGCAGAGGAACAATATTTAACAGATCAGTCCAAATTCTTGCATATGCAGATGACGTGGACATTATAACAAGAACCAGGGCGAGAACTGCGGAAATCCTAACCGATCTAGTTGCAGCAGCAGAACTAATGGGGTTACATATAAATCAAAATAAAACAAAATTCATGGCGACCAACACAAACACAAGAGCTGGAAATGTTGATGCAGATCTAATCATCAATGACCAAAACTTCGAAGCGGTCAAAGAGTTCATATATCTAGAGACATCGGTTAACCCCAATAATGACACATCTGAGGAAATAAAAAGGCGAATAATAATTATTGCAAACAGGTGTTATCATGGTTTATTAAAGTACTTATCTAACAAACGTCTGTCTCAAAAAACTCGTATAAGGCTGTATAGAACATTGATAGTCCCCGTTCTCACATATGGTTCAGAGGCATGGACGCTAACTAAAACAGATGAATCCGCTCTATCAATTTTTGAAAGAAAGGTACTACGCAAGATATTCGGAGCGGTTTGTGAGAACGGAATATGGAGGCGTAGATATAACTTTGAACTGCAGAATATCTACAAGCAAATGTTTGGTGGAAAAGATATTATCACTATAATTAAGCGAAATCGCCTGCAGTGGGCAGGACATGTAGCCTGAGCCCCTGAATCGAACATGATAAAAAGGATTCTAACAGCTCAACTCGTGGGAATGAGAAGACGGGGTAGACCAAAGTTGAGGTGGATGGATGGGGTAACACAAGATGCCGAGAAGATCGGAGTCGGCAACTGGAAAGTGCAGGCAAGGGATAGAACAGAATGGCGTAGAACGCTTGAGAAGGTCGAGGCCCTCTAAGGGCTGTAGCAGCAGGATTATGATGATGATGGGTCACAAGCGCTATTTTTTGTAACGTTTCAGAATTGTTTTGTTTCTGAAGCTGAAACTTATTTGAAATTAAAGAATTTAGACTTTGAAGCATTTCTATTTTTGAACAATGGACCAGGTCATTCTCGCTCACCTGAAGCCATGCATGCAAATATAAAAGTGATATTTTTACCTCCCAATACGATGGCTTTACTTCAACCGATATACCAAGGAATAATCCAGGCCTTTAAGCTCTATTACGTTAGAGAAACATTCAAAATGATATTGGATAATATGGAATGTGATCCTGATATGAATATGATGGAATGCTTCAAGAAATTTAGCACCGTAAACATAAAACTATCGTTGCAAGAACTGAAGCCATACATATTGGCATCATGCTGGAAAAACTGGCCTTTTCTGACTGCGGGAAATGAGGAAGAATATGTGCAAGAAAATTTAACTGCAAATATTTCCAAAATTGAGAGAGGAATAGGACGAGATGGGTTCGAACAGCTAAAATCAGGTCGGTGTCGGAAAGTTGGTCGAGAACACTTCGTCGGCGGAAAATTAGTCGACAACATTTGGTCGACAAACAGTTGGTCGAATGCATAATTCATCGAATGTACAATTCGTCGACGAACATTTGATCGAATGGATTTTTCGTCGACAAAGAACCAAAGGGAATAACACATGGCGGAAACACGCCAATATATAAAGCTAGTTTCTTTGTACCATATCAAAAAAAATATTTTATAGATTGCCAGTCCTAAGCCTTGGATAAAGTGTGAAGGGAAGTTTATTCTCACGATTTCTTTACTTTTTTAATTAATATTGACTGATTATTGCAGTCAAAAACATTGTACGGAAATGCCACGATTCCCTAACAATTTATTTACCTCAGCATCTCGCATATTTCGTCTTGTCCGCAAGTGCCCCCGAATTTGTCTTGTCCGGAAATGCTCCGTTCGCAAGTGTGCCGACACCAAAAAGAAGAACGGTACAACATCACTAATTAAAAATATCGGTTTATATGCTGTCTACTCTCCCACCGCAGCCAATTTTTTCATTAAATTTAAAAATAATTAAGATTTAGAAAAATAATAACAAAACCCCAAAAAAAATAAATTCAGGTATGTATAATACAATATTCCAGTTAACAAAATAAAAACCAATAAACCGTCGTTTGTCGCCATTAATCCCTTTATCTTAAAGATAAATAACAGTTTGTCGACAAAAAATCCATTCGATCAAAAAATGTTCGTCGACGAATTATATATTCGATGAATAATTGTGCATTCGACCAACTATTTGTCGACCAAATGCTGTCGACTAATTTATAGTCTAGTCGCAACATAGGGGGTCCCGTGGGCACTTTTAGTTCGCCGCGATTTGATGATGGTATTATAGGATTTTTGGGTCGCTGAAACCAATGGAAGTGGTCTGGAAGCCCAAATGTGGTGCGATTGATTGTTATTAACAAATTATGTTAAAACTAGGTGTTTTTCAGGAATTATTAGAAATTAAATTTATTAGTAAATAAATTGATAGTGTTAAGGTCTTCTCTGGTGTATTTTTGGTCGCTGAATCGAATGCGACTAGTCGCGATTACTCAAAATATGTTCTTATTTTGTTGAAAATTTTTTGCTCAATTAGAAATCCAATGAAATCAATTAATTTGTGGTCATCTGATTGAATACAACCAATAAAACCAACATTATACTGAAAACAGATCCCATGGGCTGTTTTCACTCAATCATGTAGCTATGGATACCTACATTTCGTTTCATTTCGATTTTGACATTTCAAATATTCAATATTTCAAAATGTCACGATTTGGTTGTAATACTGATGAGAATATTAATGAAATTATCGAATCAAATATACCAAAGAATACTGTTTACAGTAAAAAATTTGTATGGAAAGCGTTTATGGACTTTGCAATGATAATATGAATTAGATGGAAATCTAAACAAAACATTAAAAAATCTTTAATAAAACTGATCATCATCAGGTATACTCTATACTCTATAAACTATATAATACAAAACATCATAATAAAATTATTAACAGCATGCGTAGTGGAAATACATCTTCATCAGTTATAGAAACTAACATGTCTGGATCTTCATTAAATTTTTCTAATTGTTACTTTGTTAATTGCACATTTAAATAAATTGTTTCTGCTCTGTATTTTTTTTTTCATAACCAGCAAAAATTTTCTATCCGAATAACCCTCGAACATTGATAAATGCTCAAAAATTTTTTAACAACTTTCTCAAGCTTGTTGCTTACAGGCAACAGACCTCCGCCTACGGCGTCGGTCTGTTTCCAAGCAACAAGCTTTCGAAATCTGTTATAAAATTTTTTCGAACAATTATCAATGTCCTTGGGTTATTACTACTGAAAATTTTTTGCTCAATTAGAAATCCAATGAAATCAATTAATTTGTGGTCATCTGATTGAATACAACCAATAAAACCAACATTATACTGAAAACAGATCCCATGGGCTGTTTTCACTCAATCATGTAGCTATGGATACCTACATTTCGTTTCATTTCGATTTTGACATTTCAAATATTCAATATTTCAAAATGTCACGATTTGGTTGTAATACTGATGAGAATATTAATGAAATTATCGAATCAAATATACCAAAGAATACTGTTTACAGTAAAAAATTTTCTATCCGAATAACCCTCCAACATTGATAAATGCTCAAAAATTTTTTAACAACTTTCTCAAGCTTGTTGCTTACAGGCAACAGACCTCCGCCTACGGCGTCGGTCTGTCTCCAAGCAACAAGCTTTCGAAATCTGTTATAAAATTTTTTCGAACAATTATCAATGTCCTTGGTATAATATGGTAAAATTAGGTGTTTTCAGGAATCATTAGAAGCCCTGTAAATAAATTGATAGTGTTAAGGTCTTCTCTGGTGTATTTTTGATCGCTGAATCGAATGCGACTAGTCGCTATTACTCAAAATGTGTTCTTATTTTGTTAATAACAAATAATTGTTTATTAGCCAAATAGCTCGAAATACGTTATCTACAGCAAGTTTGTAGCCTTTTTCATAGTATTTTTATACGCTAAATCGATTGTCACTAGTCGTGATAGCTTAAACCACGTTCCGACGTTGTGATTAATAAATTATTGCAAAAATAACGGTTTATAGTACGTTCACTCACGATTTTTGCTTTAGCTAGATTTTAAAAAACCACTTGGATTGATATGAAATTTGGCATACACGTAGGTAACATGTCAAGCAAAACAAGTGATATTGTGCCGATGTCTGCTTTTACCCTGGGGGTGAGTTTCACCCCTTTTCGGTTGTGAAAAAAGAAACCTTTAAAATAAATCCGGAAGTGGATAAACTGATTAATTCTAAGCAACTTTTCTTCTATACAGTTTTTGCACTAAGTCAATACTTTTCGACTTATTTTTGTTTTTTTGTTGAAAAATGAACATATTCACTCGCAAATAACTCGAAAAGTATTGACTTTGTGAAAAAACTGTATAGAACGAAAATTACTTAGAATTCCGGACTTTATCCAATTCCGGACTTATTTTTAAGGTTTCTTTTTTCACCCCTGAAACGGGGTTAAACTCATCCCCAGGGTAAAAGCACAAATCGGCACAATATCACTTGTTTTTTTTTTACATGTTAGCTACGTGCATGCCAAATTTCATGACATTCCAGGTGGTTTTTTAAATTTTAGAGCAAAAACCGTGAGTAAACGTACTATAAACCATTATTTTTGCAATAATTTATTAATAACAAAGTCGGAACGTGGTTTAAGCTATCACGACCAGTACCGGCGCTAGGGTATCAGGCGCCCGCCTGCAAAACTAGCATAGGCGCCCTTCAGTTTCTTTTAAATTAATATTTTGTATCACAACAGCAGAACAAAGCCAATTTTGGCGCCCCCCAAACAAGGGCGCCCGCCTGCAGTGCATCCCTTGCAGGCCCGTTATCGCCGGCCCTGATCACGACTAGTGACAATCGATTTTGCGTATAAAAATACTATGAAAAATACTACAAACTTGCTGTAGATAACGCATTTCGAGCTTTCCGGCTAATAAACAATTATTTTGTTATTAACAAAATAAGAACACATTTTGAGTAATAGCGACTAGTCGAATTCGATTCAGCGATCAAAAATACACCAGAGAAGACCTTAACACTATCAATTTATTTACAGGGCTTCTAATAATTCCTGAAAACACCTAATTTTCACATAATTTGTTAATAGCAATTAAAGGCACAACATTTGGACTTCCAGACCACTTCGATTGGATTCAGCGACCCAAAAAACCTATAATACCACCCTATGTTGCGACTAGACTATTAACGTCGACGAAGTGTTCTCGACCAACTTTCCTAGACTCGAATCAAGTGAGTTTCAGGAGTTACTTGAATCGCAAGATGAAGATTTGACTGAGACCGGCTTGGAGGAAATTTCAAATTCACAACACATTGAAGAAGAGACTTCAAGAGTCACTGGCAACGTGAAATTTAATTTGAAGAATCTTAGTGAAGGTTTACGAATGGCAAATTAGATTTGTGATTTATTTATGAAAATTGATCCATCTATTGAACTAAGTCTTATTTTTAAGAGGTAAATTGCTAATGCCACTGCTCAACGGCGGATCCAGCAACCTTGCAAGGAGGGGGCAATGAAATAAAAATTTTCTCGTCACTCGCGTACGCAGGATTCTTTTTCGGTATGGGCTGTTACTTTTTCTTCATGTACCATGTCCTTTCAGAACGTTGGTTACTATCGTAGCTATCTTAATTTTATTCACTGCCACCCTAAATTAACCACGAAGTGCTTTTTCGTCCTGGACGGCGTTTGCCTTCTATTTTCACTTGCATAATATTTTGTAGCAACCTATATTTGAAATTTATCATTACATGTCCAAAATACTCCACTTTTCTCTATTTAGTATTGTGGAGTTTCGAATCTTCTTCACCCAAGATACTTTTAAAATTCTTCTATAGAACCACATTTCGAAAGCCTCAAGGCGATTTAGGTAAGTAGATCGATTTTATTCACAGTCCAAGACTCGGCACCATTACATACAGTAAGACAGAGAACACGTACTTTGGAGAAGGAACTCTGTTTTATGTTTCATTCCGTTATTCAGTTGTCAACAGGACACAAAACTAACTATTTATTTTCAATCGTAATTATCTCTTTCTTAAAAAAAGGCGACACCAGGCGAAGTCTCAAGGAGGGGGCAATTGACCCCATTGGCCCCCCCTTGGATCCGCGCCTGCCACTGCTGAATATCAGAATGGATTGAAGGAGTGTCAAATACTCGTGGCTCAGTGGAGTAGGCTCTTCAGATAATGGAAACACCAATAGCAATTATAGAATTTATTTAGAACACCGACACTAGGGTAGTTACCCCGGGAGAACGTTGAGTACTGATTGTGACTTGTACGAGATTTAGTTGAAGACTCTATTTGATACTACATATTGATTCTAGTGAGTGAAGTTAAAGACACCTCTGGCCTGGTTGAAGTGATTCTTGAGAATGATTCTAAGATGTGTTATTTCTTGTTGTCAACATGAATTGGGTCATGGCCCACACGACAACAAGTTTAATTAGTCAGCTAAGGGGTGTAATGCTAGTTCGCCTCCATGTGGTGCACCCTGGGTAACGCTAAATGAACTAGCAAAAATTTGGCGGCAGACGAACGAAAAACAAAAAAATATCCTGCCAACATCACAGATCACAAACAGAAATCTTATCTATACGTAAACATACGATGGGAACAAATAAAGGTTCTTCTCAGAACCAATTGACTAGAGATCTCGGACCGTGTATCCGAGTCTGTCACCTTAACATCGAGGGCATAAGCCAGGCAAAATGCCAAGTGTTGCAAAAAATCCTACACGATAACGACATTGACCTGGTTGCCATACAAGAGACCCATACTGAAGACAAAGTCCAGCTTGATTTAAGGGGAAAGATACCTGGCTACGATTTACTGGGAGCCACCTATGATAAACATTACGGCGTCGCAACCTACATTCGCTGCAATATAGAGAATGGTTTCCTACTTTCTGCTTCCAATGAAAATAATATACATGAAGTAGTCACCAAGATTGGAGATATTACCGTAGTTAACATATACAAACCTCCAGCCACTACATGGAACCCAGAAGTGCTAAAGACTCATCCACATCCTACTATATACATCGGCGACTTCAACAGCCACCACGAAACGTGGAAGTACACCACGAATGATGAAAATGGGGAGGCACTAGTAGAATGGTCCGAAGAGCAAAACACATACCTAGTTTTTGATGCCAAAGACAGAGGAACATTTAAATCAGCTGCATGGAGAAAAGAATATAACCCAGACCTATGTTTTGTCTCAAAAGATACCAATGACAGACCACTAACAACTGCGAGAAGTGTCCTTGCAGACTTCCCACATACTCAACATCGTCCGGTGCTTATCACCATCGGAATATCAATTCCAATAATTAGATCATATCCTCGACCCAGGTGGAATCTTAGAAAAGCAAACTGGAAGAAGTTCTCTGAACAACTAGACCGGACGTTGAGCTGGGTCCCTCCAACCAGCAAACATTATGAGAGGTTTGTGGGCGCAGTAATAAGCACTGCCAAGAAAACCATCCCTAGGGGGTATCGCAAAGAATATGTGCCTGGATGGACTGAAACATGTGAAGACTTATACACGAAGTTTCTCGAAAGTGGTGACCGAGAAATAGCCGATGAGCTTTTACACAACATCGATACAGCTAGACGCCAAAAATGGATAAAGACTGTCGAAAACCTTGACTTCAAAAAATCAAGCCGGCAGGCATGGTCCTTGTTGCGGAAAATTGGAGGAGCTAACCAGCTGGAATCCAGAGAGTCTAAAATGTCTCCTAACAAGGTTGCCTCCCATATAGTATCTCTATCCAGAGCTCCACGAGATCGAACACATACTACCAACGTGAAAAGAGACTTAAGGGCATTAAAACAAATGAACAGAACGAACTCCGAATATTCAGCAAGAATACTTATTTCTGAAATCACACATGCGCTGAAAGAAATGAAATCAGGTAAAGCACCTGGCTTTGATGGTATCCATCCAGAGTTCTTGATACACAGTGGTGCATACACGAAACAGTGGCTTGCAATGTTCTTTAATGATATACTTCACTCAGGTAACATTCCTTTCTCACTTAAGCGAACAAAGATAATTGCAATTCCGAAACCGGGCAAATCAAACGATAAACCAGAAAACTACCGCCCCATAGCTCTACTCAGCATGGTATATAAACTATTAGAAAAGCTTCTCCTCAACAGAATTAGTCACAGGATACTAGAAAATGTCCCCATTGAACAAGCTGGCTTCCGCCCTCATCGAAGCTGTACGGACCAAGTGCTGTCATTAACAACTTTTATAGAAGCTAGTTTTCAAAAGAAACAAAAGACAGCAACAGTATTTATAGATCTAACAGCAGCATATGATACTGTTTGGAGACAGGGATTAATATATAAACTGGCCCGCATTATCCCCTGCAGAAAGATAATTAACCTCATTGACAACATGCTGACCAACAGAGCCTTCCAGGTTATAATGGGAAAGGAGACGAGTAGACAGATGAAACTTAACAATGGTCTTCCACAGGGTTCTGTCCTTGCCCCTTTACTTTTCAGCCTCTATATTGCTGACATGCCTGAAACCGAATCTCGGAAGTTTGGATATGCTGACGACTGGACCCTTGCAACGAGCCACCAATCTTTAGAAACTACAGAAATTAGTCTCACGAATGACTTATCCATCCTCAGCGAATACCTTAAGAAATGGAGACTACAGCCAAGTACTACAAAAACTGAAGTATCAGCTTTTCATCTAAACAACAAGTTGGCAAACAGAGAATTGCGAGTGTATTTTAATAACAAGCTGTTAAAACACAATAAATACCCGAAATACCTTGGGGTTACTCTAGACAGAACGCTCACATTCAGAGAACACCTGACGAAAACAGCAGCAAAATTGAAAACACGCAACAATATAATACAGAAACTCTGCGGCACTACATGGGGGTCCACAGCATCAACATTAAGATCCTCTGCTCTTGGCCTGATATATCCGGTGGCAGAATACTGTGCTCCAGTGTGGCTAAATAGCAGGCATACCCACCTGGTCGACACCCAACTAAACCGTACTATGCGTATGATAACAGGCACAATTAAGCCCACCCCTACAATGTGGCTACCTACCCTTAGTAATATAGCACCACCCAACCTACGCCGCGAACATGCATTGGTTAAAGAATATAACAAAATAATGGACAGTCGCCAGCTTCTAGTCCACAACGACATCCCCGATATTCTTGGAAACCGTCTCCGATCCAGGTTACCCCCTCTACAATCTGCTCAAGCGCTGCAGCAATCCAACTTTGACTTAAATACCCGATGGAGAGAAGATTGGGAAAGTAGGACAGATCCGCATTACCATAGTCTACCGGACATCATAGGGAAACCTGGCGAATTTGAACGTCCCCGTAAGATTTGGGCAGCCCTTAATCGAATTCGAACAAACTGTGGAAGATGCGCCGACTCCCTCCACAGATGGGGTAAACTCCCCTCGCCTTCTTGTGACTGCGGCGCTGCAAGACAGACGATCAGTCACATTGTTCAGGACTGCCCACGCAGAGCATACACAGGCGACCCTATAGACTTTGTAATGGCAACCGAAGGGTCAATCGAATATATAAAAAAATTGGACATCTGTTTGTGATGCATTGTATAATGCATAAATCTAAATATATTCTGTGATATACTTAAGCCATACGCTAAATAAATTAGTCAGCTAAATTATGTCCATGGCCAAAATATTGTTTATAAATTGCTACAATTAAACAATTGAAATATTCCGCACATGTTTAAATATGATAACAAATTGGTTTATGTGATGCACGGGGTGATAAAAATATACTGTTCAATATCGTATATGAATAATGAATGTTTGATATTTGACAAGGAGTTTTTAAAAACAGTCAAGCAAGAAAAAATTACTAAATTATTTAACACATTGTCTAAACCTAAAGACAATATGTAAATAATCAATATGTATGGTGAAAAACTTTAATAAATTTAATTTTTTTATGTTCACCTAGGAACCTATGTAGGAACGTATGTTCTGTAGCCCCTTATAAATTACCATTCCATATTGTCGGTTTCTGTATTCGTGGCATATGTAACATATAGCCCGCGAATAAAGAGCTTTTACTGTATATCAAAAAAGTGTCTAATTTATGAGGTAATAAGTTTTTAAAAGATATTTAACAAAACTTGATGATTTTTTTATAATAAAGAAATAAGTTACAGAGCCGTAACAGATGAAGTTATGCGAAAGATATGTGCTAACTAGAGGAAGGCACGATTGGATAGGAATGATTGAAGAGACATCTTTAGGAGACTAGGACATATAAAAGGTTGTAAAGCCAGAACCATGATATAGTTATTAAGGTACCACGGGTATTATAAGGATAATAACGCTTGAGGTTGATGGTGTATATACGTTGACCGAAAGCGTTATTATCTATAATACCCGTGGTACCTTCAACGTTTAATTCCCGACTAAATTATTCTTTATATGCAAAAACTTTGAATTAATTAGTTTTCAAATAAGTACATACATACATTTACTAGCAATAGTCGTAACGTAACTGTGCTAACCATAGTTTTACTTAGGTTATTATTTGTCAACTTGACAGTATTTAACTAGTTATTTAAATTTAATGCCCTTGGGCGTTATTTTTGAAAATAACGCCCTGGGGCGATATATCATCCTTAACTGACTTCGAAATCATGTCATTATTTGTCAAATAATACCTATAACAGTCGGACATTAAAGTATTTTTTTGTCTGTCAGAAAATGATTTAATGATGTCTTTTATAATATTTACTTCGAGATTTAAATGATGAATTCAAATATCTGTGTGAGTGTGTCGGTTTTATGGGCATATTTTGGTTATATATCATATAACATATACCGGGTGGTGTATACCCGGTTATGTAACATATAACATAAACTGTTGAATTCCTGCTTCCCTAATTATTTTACATCAAAATACATTAGAAACTATTTGTAGAGGATTGAAATCTGTATTGAAAACAACTGTTAAAATTGTTCTACGAATTAAACATATTCCAAAATTTTGTAAAAATGTAATACATTTTTCAGTTTTTCAGCCCAAAATTAGGCCACACATAGTGCAATAGTGTGTCACAATGAAGTTATTATTTTCACATTTTTGAACTGTTAATATTTTTATTTTATCATTTATTGTTTAAAAACAATTTATTATTAATTGATAAGATACCCTCAGTTGCGGAAAATGTATTAATAATAAAGGATTTTTATTCACTCAATGGTGTGAACACTGTCAGTTAAATAGTAACGTGTGGCCTAACTTTTACACACATACCTACTGTGGCAAATGTATCATATTTTTCAAAATTTTGGAATGCGTTTAAAACGTAGAAGGATTTTAACTTTTGATTTTAATACAGATTTCAATTCTCTACAAATATTATTTCATGACTTTTGATGTAAAATAATTAGGGAAGCAGGAATTCAACAGTTTAAAATTTTACATTGAGTTTCCTATGGCCCGTTTTACGATTCACCACCCGGTATATCCAATAGATGTGGTATTTATTTTCATAATATAAAATAGTCCATATAAAATATGCCACATAAAATAGTTTCAGAATCGCATTATACTTCTGTATTTTAGCAAAGTCTAAATCTTAAAAACTGAACATTACTAGACTAATTTTTTCTTAGATTTCTGATATTTCCTATCTTATCTCATAGCTATAAATTCGTAATAGTTTTAAAACAAAACTATTTTGCAACTAATAAAATTTTTGTTATCTCAATGACTTGTATGTTATATAAAACTATATTTTTGTTAAGTACATATTTGCATTTAACGATATAAGCATAAACTATCAAGTAGTTTATGCTTATCTCAATGTCTCGATATATATTACTCTTATTTGATAAAGTATTAATTAACAACTTATACTTAAGTGAAGCAAGTACGTAATGAATTGCTGGATTTAATTTTTGAAATTAGAAAAAAAAAGAAGATATAATGATAATGTAGAAAAAAACATAATAAATCAGTTATCTTGTTTAAATACGTTAACTTTACTACGTATTTTAACATCTGATACACATAAAGAATATGTTATTACTATAACAGATGTTATTACTATTTTTAAAAGAAACCAACTATTGATATGGAAAGATCAATGGAATATTTACTGCTTAACAAACCCCACAAGATACACCACTTTACAACCAGTGATTTCACAAAGTACTTGGTTTAAGAGTTTTAAAGCTCCACGTAAATATATAACAACTATAAATCGACTACGTTTTGGGCATGCTTGCTATCCAAGTCATTTATATAAAATAAATGTGATTGAAGATGATAATTGCAAACATTGCGGAAAACGGGGTGATCTTGATCATATCTTTTTTTAATGTACTAAGTTTCAACAGCATTCAAACTCTCTCTATAAAAATTTAATTAAACTTAACATGCATGCACCATTCAATATCCAGTCTCTGTTGGCTACAGGCTCACAACAAATATACAATATCATTATAGATTTCTTGTCAGATACACGCACGGTCCAATAAGATTTGTACACGGGAGTGAAATTTTTTATGATTTATGTTCAGATTTGCATCCTTTTATCATAAATGTTATATCACTTTATCAGAAATCCATCATTTTTTTTATTGTAATATTATTGTATTGTGTTATTTATTGTATTAGTATATTGATTCTGTTTAATTTTGTATTAAGGATAGGATTGTATATTCTTGATTGCAACTGGCTGAATGACTAATGTCTATGCCATTAAATGAAAAAAAAACTACGTATTTTCAGATTAAAATAGTTTATATAGAAACGAAAAGTACATACAGAAAAATGGACATAAGTAACATTAACAGGTGACATTAAGACACACAAAAAAAAATTTATTTTCCAATTTATCTCAGCCGCAACCGTGCTTCGGAGGGTATGTGAAGCCGTCGCCGTCGGTCCAGGCTACGTAAGTAGGTACTCGTTAGCACAAGAACCTGAGCCATAAGATTTTTATAACAGTATCAACCCCTACTAGGGTTATTAGCGGGGTGGTTTATTTTTATTTCAGATATAATTTTTGACAGCATATTTACATTTACTTAGCACTTTTTAAAAACATTTGTGAAATCTTCTTCTTTTTCTTCTTCTTCTTCTTCTTCTTCTTCTTCTTCTTCTTCTTCTTCTTCTTATTCTTCTTCTTCTTCTTCTTACGGTGTTCTATCCTTAAGGACGTTGGCCATTACATTTTCTGATTTAATCTTATTTTCAGCCGCCCTGATAATGCAGTCATTGAAGCGTAAAATAGGCTTTTACCTCCGAAATATTTTACTATAAACCGATTTACATGAGATTTTGAAATTAGGCTTATCTTACCCTTAACTTCAAAAGTGATATTGACCCGAACTCCTTTTTTTATTTTTGAGGGGTGAAAACAACCCCTAATGGAAAAATTGACATTGCGCCATTTTATCGCCAGAAAACGTGTTTAATAATAAATAGTGACATTGTGAAGTGTTTTTTAACACAAGCACCTCATGTTAAACTCATTTTCCTCGCCTTGAAAACCGTACAATTCTTGCAAACAACCCCTTAATCGAAAAAATTTACAAAAAATTAATTTAGTATGAAATAAAAATATTTGAATATAGAGTAAATGATATTTTACGTTCTCTATCTTAATTATCATATTGTTAACCCCCTTTCAACCCTTAAAATCAACCCCTCGATTAAAAATTGTTTAAAAATTTCTTTTGATAAACTAAAAAGGATTTATATATCGTTCCAGGTTCTCGAAAAAGCTATGCTTTAAAATCATGTGTTCTTTAACCCTTAAAACTACCCCTAAATTAAAACATTGAATATGTATGATTTAGTTTTTCTGCCATAACTACTTTAATTTTGAAGCTATCACAACTTATAAACAACCATTTTGAAGGTAATTAAAAGAGCTACAACTTTTTTCATTACAATATGTAGTGAAAGACCTTTTATTTTGAAACGGTGAAGGGTCAAAGGGCTCGAGATAGACTGTGGTTGCGCTACCGCGCGCTTTTTAATCAATCATATCTTTGTCAATTTTTGTGTGATAGAAAAAAAAAATAAACCAAAATTTTTGTCAAAAAAAACCTATTTTTTTTATTACATTTTTTACGTATCTTTCATTATTTTTGAGATATTATGAAAAGAAGGTGGTTTTTTTTTATTCGAAATTTTTTTTCTTAATATCGTGATTTTTTCAAAAAAATATGTGTTTCAAGGAAGCGAAACTGCTAGAATCCGTCAAACTCTTTATATTAAAGTTGATTCTAGACGGAATACGATTACATTTATTAACAAAAAAAAGTTAAATGTTCCTCTTTTTTTTTCATTACAGCTCACTCATTTTACGTACCAAAGACTTTTAACAGTACTCATTTTAAAGCTTATTTCAAGCACTATAAAAGCCTTCCTCATTAGTATGCATAAAATGTATTCGCTCTCCGCTAGATGGCATTGAATACATCGATTAAATTTCACACAAAATAAAAAACGGCTTTGATCTTCAATATCTCGCTTAATATTCCACTATTAGCACTCTTTAAAAAACAGTTTGTTCATTTTCTACCTGCTACAATTTTGTTTAGTATAATATTATCGCTTAAATGCCTACTTTTGGAGATATTTGCAAAAAACTGTTGAAAATCGTGATAAAATTCCGAATTTTCAATTGCCAATAACTTGAAAAGTATTGGGATTTTGAAAACACTTTATACAATACTTTTTGCTTAAAATTAGGTTCTCTATTGATATATGAGGTTATTTCGAAAAAAAATCCACCACCGAAAAGGGGTGGCAACCAGCTTCTCCCCCCCCCCCCCCCAGGGTGAAAACGGAGTTCGGGTCAATATCACTTTTGAAGTTAAGGGTAGGATAAGCCTAATTCCAAAATTTCATGTAAATCGGTTCATAGTAAAAAATTTCTGAGCCAAACAGCTTCGATGACTGCACTATGAATAGTTTTCTGAAGGTCATGTTCGTCCATTGTCGTAGGTTTTTAAGTCAAGAGTTGCGTCTTTTCCCTGGACCCCTTTAGCTATTGATTTTGTCTTCGATTATAAGTTCATACTTCAGATAAGTTCAGGAGCAGTTCATACTTTTGATTTTTTACGATGTGACCAAAACATTGTGTTTTCCGCTCTTCTATTATAAGAATAAGCTCTCTTTCCTTGTTCATCTTCCATAAGACTTCCGCATTTGTCGTATGGCTCATGTAGGATATTCTCAAAATTTTACAGTAACACCAGAGTTCGAATATTTGCATTCTTTTTTGTGTTGCTTCTGTCATTATCCAGGCTTTAACACCATAGAGAGCAAGGTGGAGAAACATAGCACTTAAGTATTCTAGTTATAGATGAGATATCCAGCTGGCGGTTGCATAGGACTTCATGTTGTAAAACACTGAAGGTGCCTTTTCCAGGCATGTTCTTATCTCCAGTGAGTGTTCCCAAGATTCATCAAGATTACTGCAAGGCACGTTATTCTTGTTATTCTTTCCAGATCTGTTCCGTCGACATTGACCTTCGCCCTTCTGTTTTGGTGCTTGCTGATGACCATCGTTTCTGTCTCCTTTGTATTCAATTTCATTCCAAATTCTCTACAGGCTGTCGTTACTCGATCCATTAGGCCTTGCAATGCTTCAGCATTATTTGCCAGAATTACCCTGCCATCAGCGTATCGCAGGTTTTTTTTAGACATTGTCCGTTTATAATAATTATACCATAAAAAACTAAATTTCTATGGAATTCGAGTTATTTCTTCGAATTGGTTCCAATCTTACTTAAATAATAGGAAACAACTAGTTAGAGCAAATGATACTGACACTAGTCTCAAAAACATTGTATGTGGAGTACTACAAGGTTCAGTATTGGGTCCTCTTCTGTTCCTTATCTTTATAAATGACATCACTAATTTAAAAATCGATGGAAAAATTTTTCTTCTTGCTGATGATACCAGTATCACTTGGAGCAACTCAACTATTGCATCTCTTCATGCAACTATAACGATTTGCTTACGATAAAAACCTGGTCTGACTCTAATTTACTCTCTTTTAACGTGGATAAGACAGTATCACTATCCTATAAAAGTGCTCTTCAACCCCTGCTTGTTAATAACAGCCAGATCTCTACCGTTGATTCTGTAAAATTTCTTGGTATTTTTTTTAGACGGCAACCTCATATGGTCCCTTCATATTGATTTGTAAAGTAAGAAACTCGCTTCAGCCAGCTCTGCTATAAGATCTGCTTCGAAATAACTCAATCTAGCATTTTCTAAACTAACATATTTTTCTTTGTTCGAGTCTCATCTTCGATATGGCCTTCCTTTTTGGGGTTCTATTTATAGTACAGCTGCCCAATTAGATGTTATTTTAAATTACAAAAAAGAGCAATAAGGTATCTCTTTGGCCTCAGAAGAACAACACATTGCAGAAGTTACTTCAAAGATCACGGAATTTTAAACCTTCCATCTTTATATATTTTAGAAACTGTTTGCATAATTCGTAAACACATGCTATTCTTTCCAGCAAGGCCTCATCATGACTACTCCACCAGAAATTCAACTTTTGATGTCTATTTACCGATCCCGTCATCTGAGTTAGTAAAGAAATCTATTAATAAGTATATTATATTCCAAAAAAAAACTATACAACCATCTTCCTTTACAACTCAAATCTGCAACATCTTTCCCCAAGTTCCGTAAAATGATAAAAGCTCATCTATCTAAAAGACCATATTAATCAGTAGAAGAGTTTCTACTGAAACTAACTAAGAAATTACAGTACAGTAATGTACAAAGTAACCAAACTTATTTATATTTGGATGTCACATGCAGCAGCTTAAACTTATTAGTTGATTAGTTCCTATGTCTATAGTTTACTTTGTTGTATGTTCACTTTGCAATTTCTATTAATTGTTGCAATATATCGATTTTGTTTTTTTTTCTTTACTTTATTAACTTAGGTATATTTTGTATTTTTGTATTTTTTTTTATATTGACGATTTATCAAATTTCAGAAAATTGTATTTGTTATTGTTATTATTTATTTATTTTTTCTGACTTTATATTAAGCTTTGTCCATAAAATTTGTATAATTTTCCAAAGCCTTTTCAAAAGCCTTTTTAAATATCTTCTCAGAGTAAACGTTGAACAAAAGCAAAGGTAACAAGACACATCCCTGCCGTACTCCCTTCTCGATATTGATTTTTTCAAATGTAGCGCTTTTTATTCTGATTTTAGAAATACTTATTAGTTTTCTCAGGATTCGAAAAAAATTAATACATTTAAAATGCATTGGTCCGAGATTTTGGGCCTATCCCCTCAATATAAAAATGAAAACATTTTATAGTTGTACAACATTTAAAGGGTTTTCACCCCTATATTTTGGTGTCTCAAGCATGTTAAAAACTGGTAAGTACATTTAACCAACTTGTAATGTTTCAACCTTAGTCAAAATTTCAATTTAACTTTTGGATTCATTAAAATGAAACCCTTTCATTTCATAAATAGGCCATTAAGGGATATTTTAAATAAAATATATCTTTTATAAAGGATTTTACTAATTTTTTGTGATTAATGGTATACAGCCAGACCCAGGAAATTATTTTCCTTGTGAATAGAAATTTAAGCTAAAAAAATTGATTTTTTTATAACTGGGTAACTAGGAAATTAGTATGTATTCTTCCGGTATTTCCAACCACGTTTGTTAAAAACATCTCGTATATAGTGTACGTTATAATTATGCCATAAGCATATTTTGTTTACATTAGAAAAACATTTATCCCACAAAGTTTTCAGTGAATCACTATCATTATTATTATAATTTTCGACAGAGCATAACTGAAACAATCAATGTGCGATCTTAAAATTACCTACATACACATGTCTACTGATTTTCCAAATGCGTAGCAGCAATTAATAACTAGATAGAAGCTAAATATGAGTTTTGAATATCAATTAATTGTCGCATAATGATAATTTTTTAGCATAATGGTAATAATTGATTAAAAGTTGAAAAAAATTACATCAGGAATTCCCTTTCTACCACTATGTTTGGCCAATATTGAACAAAATTAACGTCTTTTACTTCTTTACATGCTATTTCCGCAGGAGTTTGGCATCCATCATGGCTTTTCTGATCTTAGAAGCGGCTGCCTTGAAATATTCGATACATATATGAGCAACTATACCATTCCACATACTCCACTTCTGTTTCTCATCTCCCTAGTTCCTGGATTTTTCCCTTCGTAATTAACAAGAATAAAAAACCGCTAAACGCCTTAAAAACAGGATAAGTATCTGAACTCCTTTTATGACACATAGTTTCAGACATTAAAGATTATGTTCATTATTTCACTCATCATTCTCTTTGCCTTATCCCTATGCGGGGTCGGCTTCACTAATTGCATTTCTCCAACCCAATTCTATCTTGGGTCATATCAATGTTAATCCCCTTTACCAACATGTCCTGCCTTATCGTCTCCCCCCCAGGTCTTCTTTGGTCTTCCTCTTCTACTCCTTTCAGGAATCTGCACTTCAGCTATTCTTTGTATTGGGTGATTAACGTCTCGACGTTGAACATGACCAAACCATCTTAACCTATGCTCTCTCATTTTGGCATCAATTGGTGCCACACCTAGACTTCCCCTAATATACTCATTTCTAATTTTATCCTTCTTTGTCACTCCACTCATCCATCTAAGCATGCTCATTTCCGCCACATGCATTCGTTGTTCCTCTTTCTTTTTCACTGCCCAACATTCAGTTCCGTGCATCATAGCCGGTCTTATGGCTGTTTTATAGAATTTTCCCTTCAGCTTCATTGGAATTTTTCTGTCACACAACACACCACTCGCTTCTTTCCATTTCATCCATCCAGTCCTAATTCTACTGCATGCATCTCCATCTATTTCTCCATTACTCTGTAATACCGATCCTAGGTACTTAAAACTATTGCTTTTCACAACCATTTCACCATCCAAAGGTACCATTTTATTTGTAGTAACTCCATCTTTAAATGAACATTCCAAATACTTTGTTCCAGTTTTTGTTCTAAGTCTCTTTCACTTTTTCCTATTAACAGTACATCATCAGCATACATTAGGCACCATGGAATACTACCCTGTAGTTTCGCTGTTATCTGGTCCAAAACTAATGAGAATAAATAAGGACTAAGCACCGAGCCTTGGTACAATCCTACTTTCACCTGAAATTTATCAGTCTCTCCCACACCTGTTCTAACACTAGTCGTTACTCCCGTATACATATCTCTCAAAATCTTTACATATTCGCCAGGAACTCCTTTCTTATTGAGTGCCCACCACAGAATCTCTCGAGGAACTCTATCATATGCTTTCTCAAGATCAATGAATACCATATAAGCGTTGGTCTCCTTATTCCTGTATTTTTCCATCAGTTGCCTTACAATGAAAATTGCATCGGTTGTTGATCTGCCCTGCATAAAGCCAAATTGATTATCGGATATGTCGGTTTCTTCACGTATCCGTCTATCAGTTACTCTCTCCCATATTTTCATGGTGTGGCTAAGTAGTTTTATAGCCCTGTAGTTTGTGCATTGTTGTATGTCTCCCTTGTTTTTGTAGACAGGTACTAATATACTGCTTCTCCATTCGTCTGGCATTTGTCAAACTTCCATAATTCTATTAATAGACCTACTAACCAACTTATTCCTGTCTCTCCCAATGCTCTCCATACTTCCCCAGGAATATCATCTGGTCCGACTGCTTTTCCTTTCTTTATTTTTTGAAGCGCTTGAGCCACTTCCTCGTTTGTTATTCTGGTAACCATTGCTGTTACTGTCTCCGTTAACTCCACAGGCTGTCTGTCAAATTCTTCATTTAATAAACTGTCAAAATAATTTCTCCATCTCTTTTTGACATCCTTTTCGTGAATTAGTATTTTATTATTTTCATCTCGTATACATCTAATCTGATTAAAATCTCTTGCTTTCTTTGCTCTCTGTTTGGCTATTTTATATATCTTTGCTTCGCCTTCCCTGGTATCAAGTTGATCGTATAGGTTTGAATACGCTTCTGCTTTAGCTTTTGCTACTACAGTCGAACCCGCTTATTAGAATACCGGTTAAAGGAATATCCGGGTTTAAGGAATAGAAATTTGAGGTCCCAAAATGTTTTTACTAGGCTTATATGATCGGTTATTAGAATATCCCTGTTATAGGGATACTTTTTCTTGGCACGAAGGCTATTCCAATAAGCAGGTTCGACTGTACTACTTTCGCTTCCTTTTTGGCGACCATATAGTTTTGAAGATCTATGTCCGATCTGGTTTCTTGCCACTTTTTATACAATTTTCTCTTCTCTTTTATTTTTCCTTGTACTTCATTTGACCACCACCAAGTCTCTTTATCCTCAAACTTCTTTCCTGACGTTTTCCCAAGTATTTCAATAGCCGTTTCTCTAATAATATTGGCCATTTTTCTCCAAATTGTGTTAGGGCTTCCTTTCATGTTCCAACATATTTTTTCTACTATTCTTTCCCTGAATAGACCTTCCTTCTCATCTTTTAGCATCCACCACTTGATTTTTTGTGGTCCTCTCCGATATTTTTGTTTAGTTTCGCTTTTTTACTTCGATGTCCAGAACAAGCAGCTTATGTTGTTGGCTTACTGTCTCACTAACTATTACCTTGCAGTCCTTACATTCACGTATGTCTTCTTTCCTTATTATAAAGTAGTCTATTTGTGATTGATGTTGTCCACTTTTGTAGGTAATAAGTTGAGTTTCTCTCTTTTTAAAGAATGTGTTAACAATCGCCATATCCAATGCTGTTGCTAATTCTAGCATGTCATCTCCAGCTTCATTTCTAGTTCCAAAGCCTAATCCCCCATGTATTGTTTCATATCCTGTCTTGGCTTGGCCCACATGTGCATTGAAATTATTACCTCCTATTATAACTTTCTCCTCTGCTGGAATATCACTCAGTGCGTCTCCTAATTGATCATAGAAAGCTCTTCTTTCATTCTCACCCAGACTTGTTTGAGGAGCATACACACACACACAACATGTGTTCATTATTTCACTGTTACATAATAAATACGAAGGCCGAAGGTTTACTGTCAAAACCAAAACTACAGAATTTTACTACAGATTTCTTAAGCTATTTTTAATTTCATTCTTGTATATAGGCTAATGGGCAGTGCTTATGTCGGCCCAAGAAACAGGTAGTTCTTTTAAAAATGTCTCAAGTCGGCGCAAAGATTAAAACTGTCCGATATAAAATATACCAGCTCGGCTCATGGGATATTAATTGTTACTAAACATAGAAGAAAAATTTGCATTACAATCGGCAATCTATTTTTATTGTAAAATGGATAAAAAGCTGAACCTCTACCATAATACATATAAGCTAAATTAGGTATAATTTCAAGATAAAAACGTAATTGCTTTTGACTACATGAGCAGTGGCGTAGCAGCTACCCATGTCTCAAACATCTAACCAAGCTTTATAGACCAGGGCGCATCTGTAAAAATATTAGTACATTTGGACGTTGAGAGGTGACTCAAATTTTTTTGAAGAAATTGCTTGAAAATAAATCAAATAATAATATTTGAGTTATCCTCCCTCTCAAAAAGGTCCGGAACATTGTTTAAATAATCAAAATGACAAAAAATTAAGGAAAAATTCGATTTTTTTCTTGGTTTTTTGATTATAATTTTAAAAGTATTCATTTCCGAGAAAAGTTGTACCGACATAAAAGTTGCATTATTAAATTTCCTACAATATAGAATTGGTTAAAAATTTAAAAAATAGTCACCCTTGTTGCAAAATAACAATAATTGTGAAAAAAACATACAAAAACAAGTATTCGCATTTTACGTTTTTCAACCATTTATGCTAAACTTAGGACCTTCATATTTCACCCTGAAAAACTTTATGATACAGAAAAACAATGCTGTAAATTTCATTAAGATCGGTTCAATAGATTTTGCAAAATAAATTTTGAAATCCAGCTTTCGTAAAAAAAATTCATTTTTTCAAAATGTTACAGGACTGAAAATAAAGCAAATAGTAAGTTGAAAATTTTTTGTCTATAGAAGTGTACTGTACCTTTCATTTGCAATTTTGCAAAATTAAAATCGATTAACATCACGGCGTCAGGAATTTTTTTAAATAAACATTAATTATTGGTGCTACGCGCAGGACAGCTGATAGTTTGCTCTGATTGGACATTCCAATGACCTTTGATAATGATTGATACATTTTAATTTTTATTACATTTCGATATAAATAAATAAATTTGTTTATTGCAAAATAAAAACACATACTCTATCCTTTGAAATGACACTTTTATTAGCAAAAACTTTCTTTGTTCATATATTTTAACTTAAATAATAAAAATTTATTATTTTTAAACATATGCAATTGTTTAAACAATATTTCACAAACAATAATAAAATTAGTTTGATTTTTGTGGAATTAAAATATTAAACTACAACAAAATATTGGAAGAAATTTTGGTGGAAATCAACTTGTGTGAATCGAACACCGCTGTCCTGCGCGTAGCACCAAAAATTATTTTTTATTTCAAAAATTTTCTGACGCCGTGGTAATTAATCGATTTTAATTTTGAAAATGGCAAATGAAAGCTACAGTACACTTCTATAAGCAAAAAAATTTTAACTTGCTATCTGCTTTATTTTCAGTCCTGTAACATTTTGAAAAAATGAATTTTTTTTGCGAAAGCTGGATTGTAAAATTTATTTTGCAAAATCTATTCAACCTATCTTAATCAAATTTACAGTATTGTTTTACTGTATCATAAAGTTTTTCTGAGTGAAATATGAAGGTCCTAAGTGTAGCATAAATGGCTGAAAAACGTAAAATGCAAATACTTGTTTTTGTATGTTTTTTTCGCAATTATTGCTAGGGTGACTATTTTTTAAATTTTTTACCAATTCTATATTGTAGGAAATTTAATTACGCAACTTTTATGTCAGTACAACTTTTCTCGGAAATGAATACTTTTAAAGTTATAATCAAAAAACGAAGAAAAAAATCGAATTTTTCCTTCAATTTTTGACATTTTGATTATTTAAACAATGTTCCGGACCTTTTTGAGAGGGAGGATAACTCAAATATTATTATTTGATTTATTTTCAAGCAATTTCTGCAAAAAAATTTGAGTCACCTCTCAACGTCCATCTCAAAACAGATGCGCCCTGGACTATTATCCTATGTATCAGTAGCGAAATCGATTCCACGGCCAACATTTCCAACCAAGAGAAACTGGTTCTTAAATTCGCAAAGAACCCAAAATTTCTGTACAATATTGAAGGAAGGGGTATTGAGGGTAGGATGTTTTTCTATGTTAATAGTAAATTTTCCCTAATCTATAATTCCAAGATAAAATTATTATTATACCTACTAATGGGGTACTAATACCTACCTGTTACTCTTCGAGCCGACCTGGGGGTTTTTAAAATGTACTTGGGGTATCATAAAGGACTTAAGGATTATAGTGAGCCGAGATGGGAATACCCCAGGCTAATTTAACTAAATAGGCTAATTTAACTAAATTTTTGAAGCAATATAATTATTTGTTTTGTTTACACAAACCTAATAGCGTATTATTAGTGTGGCCCGCACCCAGACCAAAAGTTTATGGTTTGGCTCTCAATATCTTGTGAGTTGGAAACCCCTGTTTATAGACCATTTCATGATAATGGTTAAGTGGATTATATTTTGGAGCTCGACAACTTCTAAACTATTTAACTGGCTTTGAAGCTAAACATGAGTTTGAAAGTTATTTACAAGTAGTGTCTGATGCGTCCTAGACTAAGTGTGATATCTGAAGGTAATATAGAATTTAGTAAGTTTAAAAAACCGCTTTTCCCATCGGAAATGGATTTAATCATACTTATGAGGCCTATGACTGAAAAATACGAATTTTTCTAGATATGAGGTATACTTCGTTAGACGCGTCTGGAGTCCTCCTACAAACGCTCGGTTATTGGGCAATTCGTAAGCGGAACTTTAAGTACATAATTGTCAAAAACCAAAATTTTCAAATTTTTTCAGTTTGTCGACTGAGCCGTGTGTATGTCTGAACCTGGCCACTTAGGCATCATTTGAAAGCTAAACTCAAGCGCTACTGATTTGGTGTAGGTATTTACGGTTTTCCTATCTTTCTTTGAACCTGAGATACATTCACCCTAAAAATATGTCCTGCTGTACCTACCCAGTACTAGGTATAGCTGTGAAACAGAAAAAAAATCTGATCGGTGTAACTTTTCCATACACATACGTACATTTATTATTTATTTATTATTTATTAAGCTCAACAGGCCTTTTAGGCCTAGGGCTAAAAGATCTACTTTTTTCACATAGGTACATAGAATACATGCCCACAACCATTTTTCCCTTTTTAAATAGAAATTGAGTAAAATTTCTGAGCTCGGTTGCTCGGTACCTTTTGAATACCGGTACATAATAATATATCCGATTTTCAAAATTAGACGTTCGTTGGAAAAGTACCTAATAGTAAATATGTAATGTAAGAAGTCGCAGGAATCAGACTTAAATTTTCGAAATTTTGTTTTGAACAAATGTTAGTACTGTTTAAACTAAGTTGGTAAAGCATTTGATTTCTATTGTACCGTACAACCTGCCATATCCGGACCTCCCCATATCCGGACGGTTCTGCGCCGTCCGGATCTACCGAAATCTACCGAGAAAGGCAGTCCTGCTGTTGTACAACGCACTAAAAGAAGAACTAAAAGATGGCAAAATAATGTACTACAGAATCTATAAAACGTGTCTATCGACGAAAGTTATTGACGGCGTTGATTACTGGAATGTATGAAGGAGAAAACGTTTCAGAGACTATAAAAGAAGTAGTGGTCTTGATATCCGGATTTTTTCATATCCGGATCGGTCTGTCGCCACATTGATCCGGATATGGCAGGTTTAACTGTAGTATTTGATTTCTATTTGTAGTTATTAGATTCATGCTCAAAATATAAGATGTATTAATTTGTTGCTATGGACTTATTCTAGAAATTTGCCTGAAATAGATATAAACATAAAATAGATAATTTTCTACAACAATATTTTAAATTTCATATCTTGACAAAGCAGTAGCTCTCTTTCTCTCTCTCCCTCTCCCCCTCTCTCTCTATTTCTCTCTTTCTCTCTATTGAACATTTAAGATAACGGATCCGTAATTTGTAAAAACAAACAATATTTATTCCTATCAAACAAACTAGTTGAAGGTTAACAAATAGATAAATACATAAATAGATCTTTATACATATATATGAATATAGATAACCAATTAAATATGTGAGTAGCATACTTTATTATTTTTATAATCGATTAAACACTGGACATAGGTAGACCTTTATACAGAAACTCGTAATGTGAGTTGACTAACTGTAAGGTTTTATATAAAAAGCTTTGATTGATAAATAATGTAGTTGTTCCATTATATCATTGCACATGCATGAAATTATTCACGAATTACTTTCTATACTAGGTCTCTTTTTTAATCACAGAAACTATGTAGTATCGCAAAATTAAACCGCTTGTCCACAGAAACCACAATAAGTTAAACAAGTATAAACAATATTGCATGTCTTTGATAATACCTTGTTTATCTACTATGAATTTTGACGTTTACCATTTTGAGTGACAGTGGCATTATTGCATTTGTAGAGTTTATTGGAATAATTTATAACTTATAGGTATTGTGTTTATTTTATAAAGTTATAGTCTATATTGTGTTTAATAGGTGTATTAGATATAACATAGTTAAATATAAATGTAGGTACAATATAACTTTATAAAATACGTCCACCGATAATAGCCGTTTTCTAATTATTACATTGACAGTACATATCAATGATATTAGATACATATAGAAGTACCTACGTTTTGATTTAACTATAGGTACTACTACTATCGGTTTACAGCGTTCTCCGACGCCTTCCGACTCCTAAGCGGTATTCTTCTCTGTTTAGCCATATACTAAGGGGTTTCTCTTTTCTCTAGTTCTTTTTCAATTCCCTCCCTCCAGCTTCTTCTCGGCCTTCTTTTTTCCTTCTCCCTTGTGGTGTCCACGTCAAAATCTATTTAGGGATCCTGTCATCTGGTGGTATTATCTGTACATGGCCCATGGCCGTATAGACAAGGCGAAAACGACGGGTTCGTTGGGAAAATATTCTCATGAGATTTTTTGCATAATCACATTCGTGAGATATCCCAGAATAAGGTCCAAGAAGTCGCCCACGTGAAAAGTGGTCCAAATTTTTTTTAAAAATATTTTTTAATCAAATTGCAAAAATCAATGTTTTTGGCCTGGACAATTTTGTTGTAGGTTTTTTGGACCATTCTGGATCAAAAAGGTCTCTTATAATTTTTCTCGAAAGTTGATTCTTTTCGAGTTATAAGCAATTTAACATTGAAAAAAACGAAAAATGGCGATTTTCAAGGCTTAATAACTCGGTTAAAAGTTATTACATATTATAAAAGTCAGTAAGTCACTAAATCAAAGTTTAATGCCTACAAGATCCTGAAGAAATTTTTGTCATTATTTTATTAATAAGCTGTTATTTTTAAGTAATAATAATGAGCGGCATGCACGTGTTAGGCGGCCGTAAATGATGAGTGCGAGAAAGATACCATTCCGGCAGTCCAATTGTGCATCTTACTTGCACTCATATTTCCAGCCGCGTCAATACGATCTAACCGCCCATTGTTATTAATTAAAAATAACAGCTTAGTAATAAATTTATAACACATATTTCTTCAGGATCATGTAGCGGAGGCTTTAAATTTTGATTTAGTCACTTTCTAACTTTCATAATAATAATTTTTAACTGAGTTATTAAGTTTTAAAAAGTGCCATTTTTGCGTTTTTCAAATTTTAAATTGCTTATAACTCAAAAAAGATCAACTTTAGTGAAAAATTATAACAGACCTTTTCTGTCCAGAATGGTCCAAAAAATATAAAAAAATTTATCCGAGCCAAAATATTGAATTTTGGAATTTGATTAAAAAAAATTGTTAAAAAAAATTGAACCACGTTTCACGTGGGCGACTGCTTGAACCTTATTCTGAGATGTCTCACGAATGTGTGAATATGGCTTTTCTACCCTGTATGTTTCTGTTTTTTTATAGCAGCATCGAGTGTTCCATCTTGATTTATCTTCATGCCTAGGTACCTACTTGTATTCATGACAGTGTTTAATAATTTCTACCCCATCGTCTAATGTAATGGACTGCTTTGTCCCTCCAATACAAATAGCTTTAGTTTTCTTAATGTTTACTTCGAGACACCATTTGTTATATACTTCTATTAGCTCCCGTGTTATATAACTTTGACTTGTTTGCAAATTAATGATGACGTTTGTGCAAAGATATAATGGAACAACTATATAAAAGTTCAAGTTAAGTTATCATTAAACACAAAAAGGGTAAGCTAAAAGAAATGTTGGTTGAAGAAATATCCTGGGTAAAAATTTGAGGACCTAAAAAAACATTGAGGCCTTTATCAAGCCATAATAAATAACATAACAATAATTGTCAATTATTGGTATCAAATAAATGTGGGAACAGAGATGCTCTGAAATAAACAATTGTAAGGGCTAGTAAAGCCAGTAAAGCTACGCATGGAAACTATCCACAGACTTTAGAACACAAAAAGAGGAACATGGCAGGATTTCGTTAATTGAAGCAGATAAATGGAAGGATTATTACAAGACCCCTGCTAAAAGAGATTTAGATCTATTCAACATAGTATATACAACAGGAGTAATATCCCAGGATTGGTTGTTGTCACACACTTAAGATATTCCTCAAAATAATACAAGGAAGACTATACAAAAAAATAGAAGAAGAGATAGATGACACCCAATTTGGATTCAGAGGAGGACTAGGAATGAGAGAGGCTCTGTTCGCTTTTAACGTTCTCACGCAAAGACGACTAGATATGAACCAGGATCTCTATGTCTGCTTTATAGGTTACCAAAAGGCTTTTGATAGAGAACGACATCAGAAACTCATAGAACTTTTAAAAGAAAAGAATATGGACAGTCGAGATATACATACCTACGGGTCAATCTGTACTGGAATCAAAAAGCAAAGGTTAAAATCGAAAATGTCGAAAAGGAAGCCATAAAAATCAAAAGAAATGTTAGACAGGGTTGCGTGTTGTCTCCATTGTTATTGAATATGTACAGCGAAGCTATTTTTAAGGAAGCAATATCAGAGGAAGAACAGAATATATCAAAAACGGAAAAATCTTGAACAACATAAGATTCGCAGACAACACCGCTAATTTGCAAGCAGTCTAGAACTACTGCAACGATTAGTAAATAGATTACATCAAGTTAGTATAAAATATGGACTACATATGAACGTTAAGAAAACCAAGTTCATGATTATTTCTAAGCAACATACAGTAGGAAGGATAGATATCGAGGGAAAACAAGTAAAAAAGAGTAAATAACTACAAATATCTGAGAACATGTGTAAATGAAAACAATGACCTAGTTAGAGAAATCAGGACACGCATTGAAATTGCAAGAAAAGCATTTATAAAAATGAAAAAAAAATGTTTATTAAGCGAGACCTTCCTCTTTAGCTGAGAATAGGGTAAAGGAGGGTGAGAGTACGCACTTACTTTATTTTGGGTTGTAACTTGGGGGAAGAAAGATATAAAAATACCATATTTGTTGAATATCGGTCTTTACTTATTACGTAACAATAAAATCATATTTTATTATGTTCTAACAAAAAAACATCCCTGTAAAAAGATTATTTTGAAAAAGTGTCATTTGCGTACTCTTAAGCTCTAGGGAGGCTAAAAGTAAGAATGAGTTAGGCTAAAAGTACGCACTAGCTAAGAGTCTTACAATGCAATGGTCGCATACGAAAGGTCCGCTTCCTTCATACGCTATACAGACCTCATGCCACCATTCTGCACATATTCCACAATGAATCCAATTGTCATTATATGACTGTCCACATCCTGGGCACTCAATAGCATGGCCTGGAATCTTATATGGAACAATTGGGGAATTTCCCCCACCACTTCCACACCGGTCAGCTAAATAAAGAGAAATGACAGCCTATCTCGCTCACGAAGACTTTAACCAATCATTTATGTTAACACCATACCTGAATGTCACAAATAAAATAATCAAACGAGGCTTAACTCGGCAATGTCAATTCTGTCAAAAGTAATGACAGTTAGAGTTAGTGCAAATAATTTTCTATTAGTTTACAGTTTTTATTGTATTATCTTTAACGATTTATTCTTAGTAATTTCAATTTAAGTTGGTTCCTTATCCTTCGTTTATAAAGTGTAGTTTTGTTTTAGTTACGAAAGAACTTTGGTGTTGTGTTAATAAAAAAAAATAAACATGGTTATTATTGTTGTGTACAAATCATAGAAAAGTTAGAAAAATGCATAGGTAAATAGAAATTAGTTTATAACTGTTTTATCTGAAACAACAAATAAATACACGTACCTATATTTAGAAAAACATTGTCTAACTTTTTTATATCCCTTTTCCTTACTAAATTTGACATAAAAAAAAACATATATTTTGTAACTTAGGAATTCCGAATAATTTATGTGTATTACTTAGATATTATTTAAATAAAATACTTTAACAAGCTTAGTAACTTTTGGTAATTTATTTTAATAATATAGCTGAGATTATTTCTTGTAAAATAATAAGATTTATTAATTAGTAACGAAATTGCCCGCAAGAGGCGCTAAATGGATAAAATTAATGTTTGTCCATTTGAATTTCCCGCCAAATGCTGATTATTTAACACGGACGCAAATGGCGTAAGGAACCAAATTTTTACAGTGATTTGCGTATCTATCTGGTAATACTATATTATTTATCTATGCTCAACAGTCTCTTCTGAATCTCGGTTTGAGCTGGTAGATGGTTTGGGTTGCTCAATATCAAAATTTAGTTAAGTTTTGACGTTTGAAGCTTTTTTTGGTTTCTTTGTCACTATCTTTCATATTTTTCCTTTTGATCCGCTTTTCCATCCTTGAAATCTTTAGACTGCGTACTTTTACACTCATGTGACATGATTCAAAGAATGGCCGCTACGTGCTTGCACTAAACAGACTCTTCTCTTTAACTCCACTCATTAGATAGCTAACCGTATGGTCTTTGCCTTAATATTAATACAAAATATACCTACCACTGTTAATTAACCTTAAACTCTTACATTTTAGAGTAAAAATATTACATTCCGAATGTGAAAAAGATCAATTTACCTTGTAAAATCCAAAGATAGAGTGTCAGGTGGATGACAATATGGCGGGTTCTTCTTCAGTTAAAAGCACACTAAAACGTGATATCACGAATTTCCTGCAGTGATGCCAAGTGTTTAAAAATTCCCTGCGCACTTTTAGCCGACCGCGTACTCTTACCCTCCTTTACCTTAAGAGCCTTATGCTGGGGCCACAGTAACGTCTAATGCCGTTAATTAACGTATCATTTGCATTACAGATATGGCAAATAATGCGTTAATTAACGACATTAGACGTTACTATGGCCCCAGCATTAAGATAGTACGTGTTCTCGACATTGTTGTATGGAAGGGAAAGCTGGACACTAAAAGTATAAAGAAGTTGGAAGCATTTGAGAGGTGGTGCTATAAAAGGATTTTGAAAGTACCATGGATCAAACGAGTTACAAATGCAGAAGTATTAAGAAGGCTACAAAAGGATTGCGATGTGATGCAGAGTAAAATTAAGGGTAAATGATCTATGGGTAGAAGATGAATTTCCTGGGTGAGAAACTTAAGAGAGTGGTACAGTTGCAGCTCAGTAGATCTTTTCAGAGCAGCCGCCAATAAGGTACGGATAGCTGTAATGATAGCCAACCTCCGACAGGAGAAGGAACTACAAGAAAAAGAAGAAGAGGAAGCTAAAAGAGACAAGGAAATCATTTTCAGTGAAAAACATATGGTGATCGATGACCCTGAAGAAGTACTCAGGCTTGAGTAGTGTGGTTAAGAGTACTTTTACTGAGAATCAGTCCTGGATTTGTCAATAGGCCATATAGGCCGCGGCCTATGGGCGGCAGCGTCTTAGGGGCGGCAGATTTTACAGGAAGCTCACTTAATTATAGAGAATAAAGGTCAAACAAGTTCACAGGTTGTCTCATGGTTTTTTATACTAATACGTTAAATTCTCATAGAAACTCACATATCGAAAATTATCAATCCTAGGTATTTTTACCGTTTTTATCTACATAATAATATACTAATAATATCTACTATACTATTATTGTGTGACTGTATCTGACTGATGGATAACAGCAGCGGGGCGACGACGCGGCGGGAGCAGTGACTCAATGCAGCCGAACATGAGCCGAACCACCTCCATTTCCTACCCGCGCTCGACGCGTCGACTTTCCAAACAAAGCTCAAGAAATGTTTGATGCCATTACTATAGAGCTAGAACAGTTAAACATTAATCTCAAAGATTGCCGTGGTCAATCTTATGATAATGCCTCTAACATGTCAGGGATTTACAATGGTTTACAAGCTAAAATTCAAGAACAAGCACCATTTGCCATGTTTGTTCCTTGTGCAGCTCATTCACTGAATTTGGTGGGAACCTCGGCCGCTGAGTCTTGTCCAGAAGCCTGCCGCTTTTTCATGTTGCTGGAGGAGGTATATACTTTCTTCGTGAAGTCAACCGAACGTTGGAAAAAACTGATAAATGAGATAGGAAGAGGAAAGAGGCTCAAGAGAGTGAATCTAACTCGTTGGTCGGCTAGAGCAGATGCCTGTAAAAGTCTAAGAGATTCTTGGGATGAAGTAGTAACAGTTTTAAAAATTATTGAAAATGACACTACAGAGAAACCCGTCCCGCGAAATGAGGCAAAAGAAATTCGCATTAAATTAGAAAAACTTGAAACTGCTTTCATGGTCGTATTTTGGAATGCTATTTTGGAGAGATTAAATAAAGTGAGTATTCAGATTCAGAGCTCATCTGTAGATGTTTTGACGGTATCTGATCTCTATGGATCTCTAGTAGAGTTTACAATAGCAGAACGAGACAACTTTGACTATTTTGAAGAAAAAGCAATTGAGATGAGCGCTCTTAAGCAATATCAAGGTGAAATAAAGAGGCAACCTAAAAGAAAAAAAATGACGGATGAAACATCGAATGAAGAACCTGAAACACCCTACGGCTCCAGAGATTTTTTCAGAGTGGACACCTTTTTGGTCATCCTTGATAGACTGAGGGCTGAAATAGAGAGAAGGCATAATGCTTACTTAAACTTTAAAGAAAAGTTTTTATTTTTAACAAAAATTACTGAATTTTCAACACAAATAGTTACCGAAAAAGCCCAGTCGCTGGTGAAATATTATACCAATGATTTAGAGGAAGATTTGGTTCAAGAATGTGTGCATTTTCACAGTTACATTTCCTCTAGTAATGTTGCAGAATGTGCAGTGAAGCCTAGATCAAACTCATTGCTCAGTCTCTCAACGTTTTTGAGGAATCACTCGCTGTCTAATGTTTACCCTAACTTAGATATAGTTCTCCGCATCGCACTTTCGACTCCGGCTACGAATTGCTCTGGGGAAAGAAGTTTTTCCTGTTTAAAACGAGTAAAAAAGTATCAAAGGTCTTCATTGTCTCAAGAAAAAATGAATTCTTTGGCTCTTCTCTACATAGAAGCAGAGATAATGAACACTATAAACTATGATGATATTATAAATGATTTTGCTATTAAAAAGTCCCGTAAAAAATTGTAATTATTGTTTCCTTAAGCCCTTCCTAATGACTAATTCATTATTTTGATCAACCTTAGTTCGTTTCTTACTACATATGGAAAATTATTATTTTAGTAAGGTACATGGGGCGGCGCAAATAAAGTGGCCTACACTCGTAAACAATATAAATCCGGCACTGCTGAGAATCAAGTGGGCGTGGAGATTTAAGATTTTCAAAGTAATCAACGTTAGAATGTCTGAGACAAAATTTACTTAAAATGTTCAGTTTGCTCTCCAAGAGATCATTAAAAAACAATTTTAGGGAAGACTTAAAACAAATTTTAGGACATTAATACTTCTTGTTTGGATTTACCTGTAGGTACATACTTATATATGCAGATTATAAGGTTCAACTGTTTTTTAGCTTTGTTTAATTTTTCCTTCTTATAATATGGCAGTTCAACTATATAGGGAAGTTCAATATTATGGAATAAATTGATTTTTTCGAGAATAGGCCCCTTTTAAGAAAAATCCCGAGAGAGGTCGATTTTTATTTTTAAAATATATGATTTTATGACATATATGCCAAATAGGGAGGCCTATATCCAGCAGTGGATGCAAAGGGCTAATTGGTCTATTCACTAATATAAACATTCTTCTTCTTCTTGACTGGCTTTACAACTCGGGGTGAGTCTTCGCCGCATCCACTATGGCCCTCCATCGGTTTCAACATCATCCTTCCATCTTTTTCTGGAACGGCACACTGATCTTCTACCGTCTGGTCTCTCGAAGAACACTGTCTTTAGCACTCTGTCTTCCTCTGATCTTACTACATGACCTGCCCATCTTATCCGATTAGCTTTTATATATAACATTAACATCATTATTTATACAGGGTGGCCAAAAAATAATTTTTGAATTAAATTAATGGATACAAAAAGAAGAATCTATGTCATTTATTTAACTCAAAATACATTTTACTGCTGTCAAAAATATGAAAAAATATTTATTTAATAAATAAACATTGCTTTTCGCTTAAATTAAATATGAAACAGCCACCCACCTGCTAATTGAAACATTGAAAATTTAAGACATATATAAGCAGGTTTATTTGTATAATGTATTTTGAGTTAAATAGCTCACATAAATTCTTCTTTTTTGCGTTAATTAATTTAACTCAAAAAATATTTGTTTGGTCACCCTGTATAAATAATGTTGATGTTTATATTATCGAATAGAGAATTGAATAAAGTTTCAAATGAGATACCACACGACCCCTTTTCCCATTTAAAAGAATTATCGATTACGTTATCACACCTAAATGGATGACTATTAGACATGGCATATGTCAAAAATCATAATTTAAAAATAAAAATTGACCTGTCTCGGGATTTTTCTCCAAAGCGGCCTATTCTCGAAAAAATGAATTAATTCCATAATTTTGAACCTATGTTTAAATTTCTTACATTGTTAAACGTATCTTTGCCTATTATATATTTGTCTACTTTACTTTATTTAAGATCTTTTTGTGTTGGGTTATAACAACCTGATCCTGAGTCTGATATGAGGTATTTTATTTTAAAGGGCCTTAAAGTAAAAAAATAACCATCAACTGCTTTTACAATTTTATTCACTTAAAACTACCTTACAATTAAAATTATTCACAGCCTCCCCAGTCCAAACACTCTTAACCCCAGTAACCTCTGTGGCCCCATCCACCATAACCTCCCCATCCTCTACCCCATCCTCCGTATCCTCCCCAACCTCTACCTCCCCATCCACCCCCATAACCGCCCCATCCACCTCCATAACCGCCCCATCCTCTACCCCATCCTCCGTATCCGCCCCAACCCCTTCCGCCCCATCCGTATCCACCCCAATGTGCAGACGCAGAAGGTTCCAGGTCTGAGTCGGTTGCTTCTACACCCTGAACAGTCTCTGCTGCTGGAAATCCACCGGCTTGGTATAAGGAAGGGTTGCCTTCAGAAGCTTCTTTGGCCTCTTGGGGGACTGCAGGGATGGCCATTGCTGCTGCGATGGCCAGGAACAATAGAATAAGCTCCTGCAAAAAAAAACAAAGTGTAAAGAGATGAGAATCTCTATTGGGATGGTTTAATACTCAAATAAAAATATTTATACCCAAAAATAGTAGAGGACATAATTAGATATAAGTCACCGAATACATCCCACAACCTATGGTTTTCATACAAACTTTTAGATACTATTAAATTGTGCCATTATTCATACTTATTGTATCATCTTGTATCATGCATTATGCAGAAACTGTAAAAAGAAGAAGAGGACGACCAGAGACTAGATGGATCGACTATAAAGAGAGTAGCAGGAAACTGGTTACAAGTGGCCCAGTGTAGAGAACGCTGAAATGAACTCGGGGAGGCCTATGTCCAGCAGTGAACGAGATTGGCTGATTGATTGCGACAACGATTGTATCACTCTCATTTGTGACATTTACAGAAATTCTGCCTTTCCGAAAATCAATGAGAACCTTAAAACAGACACAGTTCACCCAGAAGGTGCAGTAAGGCAAGTTGATTCTTTCCAACTTAAATGGAAAAATCAGGGGAAAGAGCGCTAATATAATGAAACAAATCGCCAGGTTTGGGCCGGAAACTATTCCAAAAATAGTTGGGGATCACTGAACAAAAAAAGAATAATAGCAAAATAGTAGGCCCATATGAAGAAATTGTCTTAATGAGAATGGGCCGAGACAATAAAGACCAACAAATAATAAGAACAACAGAAATGAAAATCCTAAGATCCATAAGAGGTATTACACTCAGAGATAGAAAACGAAACGAAGACACATTGAGAGAGCTAGACGTTCAAGACGCAGTGAGATGGACAAGAGCACGACGACGCATGTGGGTGGAGACAACACGTAGATCGGGTGGACCCTGAACGTATGGCACAATGGGCGAAGACACAGAAGCCCAACACCAAGCGACTCATAGGTAGACCCAAAAAACGATGGTACAAGAGCTGGAGCTCCGGATTGCAGCAGAGAGTGTAACAGAAGAAACAGGACATAGCCCTATTGCAAGAAGAAGAAGAAGAGAATGGAACGAGACTCATGACCTATACTATACAATCAGTAATCGTTAAGAATATTATTTCTTTGGACAATGAGTTTGGACTATGTAATTGTTAGACAAGAGACAATGATCAATGTCGAAGACAGGAAAGTATATAAAGGAGCCAGCTATGGATCAGACCCCATTTGGTGAGGTTATAGTCCAGGGCGCATTTGTTTTGAGATGGACGTTGAGAGGTGACTCAATTGTTTTTTGCAGAAATTGCTTGAAAATAACTCAAATAATAATATTTGAGTTATCCTCCCTCTCAAAAAGGTCCGGAACATTGTTTAAATAATCAAAATGTCAAAAAATGAAGGAAAGATTCGATTTTTTCTTTGTTTTTTGATTATAACTTTAAAAGTATTCATTTCCGAGAAAAGTTGTACTAACATAAAAGTTGCGTAATTAGATTTCCTCCAATATAGAATTGGTTAAATATTTTAAAAATAGTCACCCTTGTTGCAAAATAGCAATAATTGCGAAAATAACATAAAAAATATTCGTATTTTACGTTTTTCAACCATTTATGCTACACTTAGGACCTTCATGTTTTACCCAGAAAAACTTTATGATATAGTAAAACAATACTGTAAATTTCATTAAGATCGGTTCAATAGATTTTGCAAAATAAATTTTGAAATTCAGCTTTCGCAAAAAAAATTCATTTTTCAAAATGTTGCAGGACTGAAAATAAAGCAGGTAGCAAGTTGAATTTTTTCTGCATATACCGGGTGGTGAATTGGAAAGCGGGCCATAGGAAACTCAATGTAAAATTCTAAGCTGTTAAATTCCTGCTTCCCTAATTATTTTACATCAAAAGTCATCAGAAACTATTTGTAGAGAATTGAAATCTCTATTGAAAACAACTGTTAATATTGTTCTATGAACAATAATTATTCAAAATTTTGTAAAAATATAATACAATTTTCAGAGTAATACGCCAAAGCTAGGCCACACACAATACAATAATGTGTATAAGATTGCATTTGTTGACAATGAATTTATTATATTAACAATTAGAACTGTCAATTTTTTAAATTATTTTATCATTTTTTGTTTAAAACACAATAAAGTTGATAAGATACCCTTAGTTAAGGAGAAAGTATTAATAATAAAGATATTTTCTTCAGTCAATAATGTGCTCACTGTCAGTTAAATAGTAACGTGTGGCCTAACATACCCACACATACCTACTGCGGTAAATACATTATATTTTTCAAAATTTTGGAATGTGTTTAAATCGTAGAACAATTGTAACTTCTGTTTTTAATACAGATTTCAATCCTCTACAAATAACTTCTCATGACTTTTGATGTAAAATAGATAGGGAAGCAGGAATTCAACAGTTTAGAATTTTACATTGAGTTTCCTATGGCCCGTTTTCCGATTCACCACCCGGTAGAAGAGTACTGTATGTTTCATTTACAATTTGCAAAATTAAAATCGATCAACTAGCACGGCGTCAGGAATTTTTTTAAATAAACATTCAATTTTGGTGCTACGAGCAGGACAGCGGTGTTCGATTTACACAAGTTGATTTCCACCAAAATTTCTTCCAATCTTTATCTAATACATTGTTTTCTTACTCTATATTTTGTTGTATTTTAATATTTTAATTCCACAAAAATCAAACTAATTTTATTATTGTTTGTGAAATACTGTTTAAACAATTGCTATGTTTAAAAATAATAAACTTTTATTCAAGTTTAAATATATGAACAAAGAAAGTTTTTGCTAAAAAAGTGTTATTTCAAAGGACAGAGTATGTGTTTTTATTTTGCAATAAACAAATTTATTTATTGATATCAAGATGTACTGAAAATTAAAATGTATTAATCATTATCAAAGGTCATTGGAATGCCAAATCAGAAATCAGCTGTCCTGCGCGTTGCACCAATAATTAATGTTTTTTTAAAAAAATTACCGACGCCGTGGTAGTTAGCCGATTTTAATTTTGAAAATTGAAAATGAAAGGTACAGTATTCTTATATATGCAAAAAAATTCAACTTGATGTCTGCTTTATTTTCAGTCCTCTAACATTTTAAAAAAATGATTTTTTTGCGAAAGCTGGATTGCAAAATTTATTTTGCAAAATCTATTGAGCCGATATTAATGAAATTCACAGTGTTATATTACTATATCATAAAGTATTTCTGAGTAAAATATGAAGGTCCTGAGTGTAGTATAAATGGTTGAAAAACGTAAAATTCGAATACTTGTTTTTTATAGTTTTTTTTTGCAATTATTGCTATTTTTCAAGAAGGCTGACTATTTTTAACACTTTCAACCAATTTTATATTGTAGGAAATTTAATTACGCAACTTTTATGCCAGTACAAATTTTCTGGGAAATGAATATTTTTAAATTTATAATCAAAAAACGAAGAAAAAATCGAATTTTTCCTTCATTTTTTGACATTTTGATTATTTAAACAATGTTCCGGACCTTTTTGAGTGGGAGGATAACTCAAATATTATTAATTGAGTTATTTTCAAGCAATTTCTGCAAAAAAATTTGAGTCACCTCTCAACGTCCAAATGTAATAATATTTTTACAGATGCGCCCTGGTCTATTAATAACGAACAAAAGAAATAACGACCCCAACAGTGTATTAAGAATAGAATGTCATGGAGGATGAAAACATAAAATCAACTAATCTCAAATACTCGACGGGTCGATCACTTTTTTATAAATTGTCACTAGCATAAAAAACAAAAGAGTGAAAAATGAAAATGAGATGAACATGAAATGAAAAATGAAGAAAGATATGAAAACATGAAACCCAAATAGGTACACCTAGCATCAAAAGAAGCAATTGAAAGAGATAATGATCAGATACAATAATAGAAAAATAAAGAAAACAATTTGAGTAAAAAATGAAAAAATATAAATAGCTTAATGGGAGGCTCAAAAGAAAGGGATTCATGGAAAATTATATCTATTTACTTCCCAAACTTACGAAATAAGAGATAGACAAATATAATTTGTAGAGATGTCTGAAAACGAAATAAGAAATGCCGAAAAAGGATGAAAAATAACAGAGCAGCTGTTCCTGGGGACATAGGTACCTGCAGAAATACTAAAACACGCTTTTTCGGCTTTAATACAATAATTAACACAAATATTTAACAAATGCTTATTTGATGTAAAAATACCCAAAAGAATGTAAAATGGGGCACTTAAGCTCATACATAAAAATGGAAATAAAAAGCCCCCATAATTATAGCAACTCCTAAGGGGTTGCATGGGAAAATCATTAAAATAATTTTTCAGTAAAAATTAACATACTCGGAGTCTTCGACAAGGAAGCATAATTTTTCCAGTATTAGTTTATAGCGAAATCGTATTTCAAGAAGCCCTATTGAAATTCTAAAAGTATTGTGGTCAACGAATATGCGGGCATCTGATCGACCTATGAGGGAGCTGTACGGCAAGGGATAAGGGCTTGCGGCTCGGTGATACTCCCCCATAGATCCCTACCGAAGGGCGTTGACGCCTAAGAACGGTGTATATACACATTGTGGTCAACGAAAACGAAAATAACATTAATAACTTTAGATATGAAGTGCTGAAATAGGAAATAATATGATAATATAAAAAACAAATAAAATGTTTCAGATGTGATAGGTCTGGATCCCGCGTATGAAAAAAAAAGTTGATTAATATAGCAAGCTGAAAATTTGTTAATAGCTTAAGGGTGTCTAGTCGGATAAACTTTGATATATGGGAACACTGTAACATGGGCAGTTTTAATTGTGGAACAGGTTAAAAATTTGGAACGGTCACACCACGAAAACGGCACATTTATTTTGTCCGACAGAACAGACTTAAACTCTTCGAACAGAGATTAAACTCTCATTAAAAAATCAGACTGCTATTTATCACCAAATGGGCGTTTTAATGAGTGGAACATGTAGAATATGTCAAATAACAGGAATTATGACAGGTGATAAATAGCAGTCTGATTTTTGCATGAGAGTTTAATCTCTGTTCGGAGAGTTTAAGTCTGTTCTGTCAGACAAAATAAATGTGCCGTTTTCGTGGTGTGACCGTTCCAAATTTTTAACCTGTTCCACAATTAAAACTGCCCATGTTACAGTGTTCCCATATATCAAAGTTTATCCGACTAGACACCCTTAAGCTATTAACAAATTTTCAGCTTGCTATTAATCAACTTTTTTTCATACGCGGGATCCCCTATGACTTTTAAACTTAAAATTGAAATAATTATCTTTCAAATTAAAAAATTACAAAATCCCGATCCAATTAAACTTTTAAATTTCTATTATTGAGATGTAATATTATTCTTTTTAAGCTAAATATAAAAAAATAAGTTTATTCCCTATGTTAAGAGACAAACGTAATACAGAATGCCATGAATAATCCAAAAGAATGAATTAATTAAAAAGACAGGCACAATTACTATTAAAAATTAGCAAAAACTGAATTAAAAAGACCCACAGAATATCTAAATGCAATAACATCAATTCAAAAACATACATGCTACAAATATTCAATTAATATTATAAATAGAATTCAAGAACAAGCAAAAAAAAGATAATTATAGAAAGACAAAATAGCACTTGGTAATAGAAAATGAAATGGAGAGATGTGCTAAGAATAATACAATGGAACGCAAATGGCTTATTGTAGCATCAACAGAGATTTTGTTAACCCTAAACAAAAAAATCGGTATATTTATGTCTAATAGCAGATACTCACTTTACAAAACAGATATTTTTATTCAAAAAGCTGAGAGGATATCAAATATACCAATATCTTCAACCTAGGAAGATGGTGAGTAAAGGAGCAATTCACTTGGAAAGTCAAACTATAGAGACTGAAGCTATCCAGGCAGATAGTATAAGTACCTATCCATAAAAAGTATTAGTATTATATTCAGGAATTACGGCTACAATTTTTCAGCAAGAGATGAACAAAAAAAAAAAAGAAATACAAAATACTGTTCAATCCTAAAACTAATATAAATTTAAGTCATTTTGCAAAAAATAATATGAAAAGTAATTTAGAATTAACAGAAAATATTATTAAAGAATTACGTAGATTAGTAGAACGAAATAAAGAAACCATCGAAATAAAAGATACAAAAAGAGCAATTCACTTAAAACCCCAAATTATAGAGACTGAAGGCAGGCAGTATACGTATCAAAAGACAAAAATTGAAATTATTATATTTTAGGAATTATGGCTAAAAAATTTTCACTAAAACATAACTAAAAATAAAAAACATAAAAATAGTAATGAAGAATTTCATAGATGTGAAAAAGGAATCAGAAAAACCAAAAAATAAAAAAAATTATAAAGAAATTTTTATATTATGAGTATAGATATAGGTAAAGAAATGCAGATATATAGGTATCGTGTATAAAAAATATTAATTAAAAAGAAAATTCATATTTTTAATAGTCTCAAAGGGTATTTTTGTAGCTGCGTATAATGTATATTATCTTAAAATTTATCTTCATACTAGAATTAATATTTAAGAAAATTAGAAAAAACGCTTGTAAAATATTGACTTATTATGAATTAAGGACCTGCAAAATATCTAAATGCAATGAAGAATTAATACTTAGAATAGTAAAACAAAATAAAAACATGGAAATAAAAGATAAATTTTAAAAATTTGATAAGGAAATTTTGTAAATATTATATACCTTAAATACCTTAAATATTATTACCTTAAAATTCTGTACTGATAAGTAAAAAGGTCTTAAGTCAAAAATATCGATTTTGAGTAACTATTTTAGTACCTACTATTAGAAATCGATAAAAAGTAATAGAAATCGACAGATTTTATCTCTATTTTGAAACTAACTATTAAATTCAACGTTTTTCAGCTTGAAAAGCGTTGAAATTTAATCACTTTTTTCAGCTTGGTCAAAATCGCTGTTTTTGAGTTAAGGGCGTAGGGGCAAAATTTCGCTCCAATGTGTTTTAAATGCATTTATTTTTTTTTTTGAAATCTTAAGAAAACTGTTATTTATTTTCGAAAAATTTAAACGCAGTATGAAAGATTGCATTATTACCGAAGGCCGAAAGTCCCTGAAAACTTCTATAATGGGTAAGTTACAGGTAAGTTACAGGGGTTAAAAAAAGAAAATTTAGTGTGATTTTTAATTTCAAATATCTCACTCAAAAAAAAGTTTTTGGTTATGTTAATGGACTTTAGGCCCTCGGTAATAATGTAATCTTTCGTTCAGCGTTTAAATTTTTCAAAAATACTGATTAGTTTTCTCAGAATTCGAAAAAATGAATGCATTTAAAACACATTCGCGTGAAATTTTGCGCCTAAGTCATTAGGACCTTTTACTTAAGAAGATTTAAAAAAAAACTTGTTAAAATATTGACTTACGATGAAATAAAAAAAATAAAAAACATGAAAATAAAGAAACTTGGGAAAAATTAGAAAAAAAAAACTTGTTAAAATATTGGCAAGAAAATTCAACAAAAGTAAACATTTACCTTAATCATTTTTGCAAACAATCCACTAAACACTTCGAATACAAAAGTCTTAAGATATTTGATGTCCGTTCCTGACCAGAGGTCTATTTTTATACTCTTCGGCGTACCGGTAGTCAATGTCCTTTGGTAAGGTTGTTCCCATACCAATGAGCTTACGTTGATTCAGATACTCCGGTTTTTTACAGCATCATCGTTCGTCATTACTGTCAAAATGAAAACACAAATATTTACGTTACATCGTAAATCTCCTAGGAATGAATCATTTTTCTTTTATTATAGTCAGAGATATGACGAAGATCATAGATATCACTAGAAGAAAATCTTAAAATCATCAGATTTTCAACTATTTCAAATAAAATTTTCGAAAGAAAGCTTGCAGAGAAGTTCAAAAATTGTATTACATGTTTTTTGTGAGATTTTCCCCCCTTGCGCACTTATATACAGTGTACTATTTAGGTATAGTGCAGTCACTGAAGGTTTTCACCTCCGATTTCGTTGAAGCTCTATCGTTTTGTATGAAAATTGGTGAATGGATAGCATATACCTCAAGAAACGAAAACGACATGGTGCCAACTTGCGCTTTTACCCTGGCAGTGGATGCTACCCCTTTTCGGGGAAGAAAATTATTTTATTAAAAATAACCCCAGAAATCGATAGAGAGAAAAATTCTAAGAAAAATTTGGTGTATCAAGATATTAAAATAAACCAATACACCTCTGTATACAACAAGGGAGCTTTTTTATTTGGGAGGGTTTTGCTTTTATTTATCTATTCGTTTTTGGTATAAATACGGATGATAAAATTAACTATGCAAAGAACAGCGAATAAAGTTAAGATAGGCGATAGTTTAACAGAAAGCTTTGATGTCAGAAGGAGTACGGCAAGGTGATCAATTATCATCTATAATAAAAATGTATACCATTTTTATTCAGTTGCAATGGGAAGGCAAAACAATCTTATTTTTCACTTAGAATACGGAGCGCAGTCCAGCACTCTGAACCGATGATTTTCGACTCTTATTGGAGTTATCTTCGGAGAGGCGTAGGCCTGCTGCTCTCTGCTCGAAGTGACCAAACTATAAAAGCTTATCCCCACATTGCAACTGACGTGTATGGATTAGGTAACTAGCGTCATCTGGCAATTGAAAGGTAAAGTTTTCAATCCTAATAGCAACATTAATAATATTGAAAAATATTAAAAATATTACTAAAAGATTTGTAAATTGAAAACTTATTGGTCCATTTCCCTGGTGACACCTCCAAGGCTTCTAAAATATGCAAGCCAGAAGGATGCTGCAGTGAAGACAAAAGGGGAGGTATTCTACACTATGCAATTCACAACCCCCGTCTGCAGCTTGGTAAAGTTCCAACGGAAAATGGACCTAGTTACTCTATAGGAGTAATACTAATAAAAATAAAAATGTATACCATTTTTATTCAGTTGCAATACGAAGGCAAAATAATCTTATTTTTCACTTAGAATACGGAGCGCAGTCCAGCACTCTGAACCAACGACTTTACCTTACCTATCATCTATAATGTTTAGAATAATATTGGAAAAGATTATACAGGAAGCAAATATTAATAGAACAGGTCCTATACATCTTAAGAAGCACCAGTGCTTAGCATTTGCAGACGACATGGTAATATTGACTACGAGCAAAGCGGAACTGATTGAAACAGCCAAGCCAAGAAGCTCGAGGAGAAAGCGGTGAACAAAGGATTAAATGTCAACGAAGAAAAAACAAAATATATGAAATGGTCAAACAAACAATTTATTCAGGGTCAATACATAACGATGAAAACAACAAAAGGAATCGAATATAAATTCGAAGAAGTGGAAAGGTTTGAATACCTAGGAAGTATTTTCACAAGGGACTGACTCTAATATCCAAGAAGAAATATGTAGAAAAATTATGTCAGGTAACCGTGCCGTAAATGCTCTCAACAGGCTGTTGAGAAGCAAAAATATATACCGAGGAACAAAGTTAAGAACCTACAAAACCGCAATAAGGCCAATCGTAACTTATGCATCTGAGACATGGACTATATCAAAAAAACAGCATGAAATGCTATTAGTCTGGGAGCGAAAAGTGCTGCGCAAAATCTTTGGTGGGAAGGACGTAAACGGTCAATGGATGCGAAGAACAAGTAAGGAGCTATCAGAGCTTTATCAAGAACCTAATATACTAGCAGCAACAAGAGCTCAAAGAATTAGATGGCTGGGTCACGTCCAGAGAATGAATTCAACAAGAGTCCCAAAAATGATAATATCTAGTGCGTTGGCAGGAAGAAGGAGAAGGGGACGGCCAAAGTCAAGATGAAGCAATGAGGTCAAAGAAGACATGATAAGACTTAACATAACCAACTGGAAAAAGAAAGCTAACGATAAACGAGAATGGAAGAGAATGGTATATTAAGCCATGGGCCTGCTACGCCTGTAGTGCTATAATTTAATAATCACTGTTTTATATACTCTGATTTTTTATATCCGTGGTAAGCTCATTAGATTTCATAGTGGTGTGAAGGCTATAAATACGTATAGCCTGTTTAGTGTGTTCTGCCTGAATTTCTTCTTGTATTTTGCCTTAAGCTATCTCGTCTGTTAAGGCACATATATTTGGTTTTCTTCTCAATTTACTTTTAATCCAGTTTTTTATCTCTACCTCTAATTTATTAAAAATCTCCTTCATATTTGTAACTGTGTTTCCCACAATGTGTCAGCCGCGTATGTTAGTAGTAATTTCTGTCCATTCTGTTCTAATTTGTGACAGCACATCTGCTTGTTTCAGGTCTGGTGTCACTGCTTATTTCAAACGATCCTGAGAGTTTCTCAACTATCCTTACACTGGATCTACAGCCATTTCCACTTATCTTAACAAGCTGAATAGGTTTTTTTGGAACTAAAAGTTCAGCCATTGCATTCTACATCTGATCCCCTTAAGCTGTGTTAGGCTTGTCGGAAATCTATGAAAAGATTATGAATAGTTCTATTGAATTCCCATCATTTTTCAAGCAGCTGCCTTAGAGTAAAAATCCGATCTAATCTAATCAAAATTTACTTTTTTTATATAAACTTACTGCAAATTGTGGAAATTTTCCCGATACTAGTCAGAATGCTGTAATTTTTTAACACTTTGAAGCCTTAGTTTTGGTATTATTTTGTTTTATGTTGTAATTTTTCATTATCTGCAAACAAAGTTTTCCAGTAGTCGAATCTCGGACTATATCTGATTAAAAGAAGAAAAAAAGTAGACAAAATAGTTTTTTGTTATATTTACCTAATTATAGATCCTCACTTGAAGGTTCTTCCACTAAAAGTAAACAATGTGGAAATGTGATAATTTATTTTTTTGCATTGCTTAACGAGTGTTTTACCGAAAATATATTTCTTCATACCGAAACCTTGTAGCTATTGTTTGATGTGTCTTTAGTAGACAATATTTACCAGTTATTTGTACACGATGTATTTGAACAAATATTTTTGTTTCCGGTTTTTATTTAAAAACAGCAAATGATCTATTATAATATATCTTGATGTATAGTCAGATATTTATAAATTAATGCAACACTGATATGGTGCAGTCACCGAAGATATTCACCTCCGATTTCGTTCAACCTCCATCGATTTTCATGAAAATTGGTAAGTAGTTAGAGGATACCTCAAGGAACAAAGGTGACATGGTGCCAACTTGCGCTTTTACCCTAGGGGTGGATGCCACCCCTTCTCGTGGGTGAAAATTATTGTATTAAAATTAATACCATAAATGGATAGAGGGACAAATTATAAGCAACATTTGTTATATAGAGTTATTAAAATAAATCAATACTTTTTGAGTTATTAAAGATCAATGATTTTATTTTTTCGTAACAAAATGCATGTTTAATCCTGTTTTTCACTGATAACTCAAAAACTATAAGCTTTTACAAAAAACCTATTATTACCAAAATTAAAGATAATAAAAAACTGAATACATTTCTTACTTAAAGAACTACACTAATTAATGTTAATTCAAAGTGAGTTATGGGTCATTGAATGTATATTTTTTTCGGCGAGTATTCAAATCTAAGTTATGAAGCTAAAATAACGGGAAAACTATGCATTTTATAAGATACATCTGTTAGGAACTTAACAAAGTACTTCAAAATATCTATCACATGAGCTCCAGAAGAAGTTAATATCATGAAAATTAAGCAAGTTATGATGAAAATAAGAGAACTCTTTCGAATTTTTTAGGAAAAAGTGAAAAATTAAACATACGCCATTTCCACAAAAATTAAAATTTATAGTAATCCTTACAAGAATTTACTTATACAGTCGAACCCGCTTATTAGAATACCGGTTATAAGAATATCCCGGTTTAGTGAATAAAAATTTGAGGTTTTGAAACGTTTCTACTAGCCACCAGTGATCGGTTATTAGAATATCCCGGTTATACAAATATTTTTGCTTGACACGGAGGCTATTCCAATAAGCGGGTACGACTGTATTAGCATAAGTAAAGATTTCAACAATTTTGAACGCTTTAGAATGCATATTTTTGAAAAAAAATATAATTTAAAAAAATCAGAATTTTTAAAACTATCGTAATTTTCACTTTCTTTTGATAATGACTCCAAAAATACTCAAAATACGTAAAAAGTGATATATAACGGAATTTTATCCTTTAGCAAATATTCTACTTGTTTTACCATTTCTGTAGGGTAAAAAATAACCGAGATAGAAACGTTTAAAGCTTAAATTTTAGTGCGAGAACCATGTAACCAAGGCCATTTAACCTTTTATATTAAAATAATTAAGGGGTTGAAAAAATTAAATGCAACGTGGTTTAATAGCCCTTGAAATTATCTTTCAAATGGTTTGTAGGTAAATCTGATGTCGTAAAATTAAGGGAGTTATAAAAAAATAACATTTTTTGGAATAATTTTGAGAAGATAAATTTTGAAAAAATTTTTGTGCATAAATTTTAACGTTATCAACTTGTTCGGCGATTTGACAGATATTTCTAAGTACTTTGACAAATGTTTAATAAGTTTATGTTATGAAATGTATCATTTTTCCGTTATTTAAGCTTGAATACTTAGATTTGGGTACTCGCCGAAAAAATATACATTCATTTACCTATAACTCACTTTCAGTCATTAAAAGATTTTTTAAGTAAGAAGTTTATTTCGTTTTTTATTAGCTTCAATTTTGGTAATATTAACTTTTTTGTAAAAACTTATAGTTTTTTAGTTATTTATCAAAAACCGGTTTAAAATATGCATTTTTCTAACGAAAAATTAAAATTTTTGAACTATAATAATTCAAAAAGTATTAATTTATTTTAATAACTTTATATAACAAATTTTGCTTATAAATTGTCCCTCTATCGATTTATGGGGTTATTTTCATAAAATAATTTTTACCCACGAGAAGGGGTGGCATCCACCCCCAGGGTAAAAGCGCAAGTTGGCACCATATCACCTTTGGTCCTTGAGATATCCTCTAACCACTCATCAATTTTCATGCAAATCGATGCAGGTTCAACGAAATCGGAGGTAATAGCTCATGTCCACCTTCAGTGACTGCACTAATAGTCTAAGCTCCGAATATAGGTCGATCTGTACCCACCTAGTTGCCGGATGAAACATTTTTTTTATTAAATTTCATACATAGACAAATATTTCTAGCATGGGTTGCCTATCAAAATCGTGTCATAGCTATCCTTAAGGGGGGGCCGTAGGGGTTGAAATCAATATTTCAAGCACATTTTTTTTTTGAAAGTATGGTAGAATTATTTTATTTCCAATTAAATAAGCATAATATTCAGTATAATTCATAGATTATTCAAGAATAAATTCAAGGAAAAATATTGAAAATAAGCCAACGGTGGCAAATTTTTGAAGACACCTCAAAAAACAATGAATTCTGCGGTGGACATGACAACTAATCATTGGATCATGGTAAAGAAAAAATTCAAACAGATTTTATTAGCTTATGAGTTTTTCGAGGTAACGATGTAGAGTTTTTTAGTTGTATCGACTTTTGACTTTTGATATCACTCAAAAGTCAAAACAACGATTTTTTTTGCAAGAAAGGGTGAAAATCAACATATTTATTATTGTTAAACAAAAAATAAGCATAAAACGAAAAATATCTTGATAGTGTTACCTCAAATAGTGTCTATAGAAAATAGTACAAAATTCCAGGTGGGTCAGTCAAGTAGTTTTTGAGTTAGAATGTCTACAGCCTTTGAAAGAAGCGGTTTTGAGGAAAAACCGTTTAAAGTATGGTCAACTTTTATTTTCTATTTCTTTTTTGTCTGTCAAATCGTAAAATGATGCACACCGGAATATCTTTTTGAATCGTGGAGTAATTTACAAAAGAAAATGAGAACAGCTCTTGACCGTTGTTCACTATGTTCAAGAGACATGTTTAAATATTTCCTCGGGATAGATATTGAAGAGGAGTGGAGATACACTCATTTTGGTCACATTTTTTTATCTCCACACTTTCAGTAAGTTCATTGCAAGTATTTTTACTCTTGCTGTTTGACCCCAGTATAATTTTGCCATAATCCTAATATAGATATACTTGTCGTCAATACCCGCCTTTCGTAGCATATATTATCTATGTTAGTTGTTCATGTTTGAGACTATCAAACGCTTTTCTAAAATCCACAAAGCACAAATGCATATCCTTATTAAAGTCTCTATCGCTGTACACATGAAAAACTGCTTTTCTAGTTTCAAGTGCTTTCCAAAAGCAAAACTGCGATCTATCAGTATTGTTGTTCTAAAGCTATTTCCTGGTGGTATTTTTATAATTAACTATTTATATGGGAAATAAGCCAAAATTAAGGTGATACAGTAGCGATCAAAAGGTAGCCAAAACGCGTTCCAAGATTGCGGCAGTAATTTTGAATATTTTTTCGAGATATTTGGCACACGTATTAATTCATAATATAATAAAGAATGGCGGTACAGAGCCAAATTTGAAAAACATATTAATATGTAGAAATTACTTTGTAATTAAATATAATATTAAAAAAAACGAGCCTGTACCGCCATTAAGAACAAAAAAATACACTTTCTTCAAACAAACTTTTTTATCCGATGCCTAGATTATGTGTCATTTTGGAACTACTAATGAAATAAAAAATTTTAGTAGTTCCAAAATGGCACAAAATCTAGGCATCGGATAAAAAAAATTATTTGAAGAAAGTCAATTTTTTTGTTCTTCTTAATGGCGGTACAGGCTCGTTTTTTTAATATTGTATTTAAATGCAGAGTAATTTCCACATATTTATATATTTTTAAAATTGAGCTCTGTACCGCCATTCTTTATTATATAACGAATACCTGTGCCAAATATCTCGAAATAATATTCAAAATTACAGCCGCAATCTTGGAACGCGTTTTCGCTACCTGTTGATCGCTAGTGTTTCCTCTTACATTGAAAAAAAAATTATTAACGTTTCGACGCCCAAATCGGGTGTCGTTGTCAAAATACAAAATACTACTAAAATAAACAAAAATTTTGTTGCTAAGTAAAATATTCTTCCAATAATTTATTTAATCTGACTTGTTTATATTGGCAATTCAGACATAGGAGTACATTGAGAGTAAATTATTAAATGTACCTAATACCAAATACTCACGATGACGGGATAGTATCACAAGGTTTTTTCCTGGTTTTCCCTCGTGATTTACTATGGAATCTCTAACGCGAGAATTTTACTGTCATCGTTGCATTTGGTTGTCTTTTTAATGACAGATTACATGCTATGATTATTTGTAACGGATATTCTTGAGTTGGGGTTGATTTCATGTAATTGAATGAACTATCTTTCAGTAAAGTCGTTCCAGGAACGCAACTCATAAATATTGACAATATCATTTTACAGTCTTCTACTTTAAAATGTATAATATATGTCTGAATTGCCAATATAAATGAGTGAGATTAAATAAATTATTACAAGAATATTTTACTTAGCAACAACATTTTTGTTTATTTTAGTAGTATTTTGTATTTTGACAACGACACCCGATTTGGGCATCGAAACGTTAATAAAATTATTTTTTCAATTTAATTGTGGCTTATTTCCTATATAAATAGTTAATTTATCAATATTGGACTAACATATTCTTCTATGAATGATCTGATAGAGATAAAAATAGACTAAAACAATAAATATGGGAAAGAACTGAAATATATGACAAAATGTAGTAAAATACTGCAAAGCACGAACACAAAAAATATTATAAAACGAAACTCGGAATCATAAACATTGTTTTGACGTGAAAACAAAGCAAAACAAAACTTTTACAGAAGCATGAATTATGTATACAAAAAAAAAAATATTACAGACAAAAATTATGAAATGTTATGCAAATTATTTATACGACTGTTTAGGATTAAGTTAGTCATAAGAATTGAACGTCTAAACTTAGAATAACATGTCTGTTTGGTACAAATTATGTATATATACGCAATATATATAAAAAAAAACAAAATAATTCCTTATTAGCATAGCAAAATATTCGCCATAATATTGTTTTTTGTGTAAAGTGGATCTGTGATTGGACATTTCCAAGACTAGCACAACTAATTTGACTATTATAATAAATTTGTCATAATAAAACCAGTCCTTGCGAAACTGTTATTTTTCGGATCAATATGGAAATTAAAAAATGACGACAATAGTAAAAGGTACCGGGACTCCCGTCCAAAACCGATATTTTTGAGGTTTTATTATAAAAAATTTCAGCTTATAATAAAAATATCATTTTGCTATTTTATTAATAATTATTTTATTATGTTTATAAATATTTAATCACCTTGGACATGTGGCCACAAAGGTCAAATCTTCGTTTTGTAAGAACTAACAAAGGTTTGTTAGTTCTGACAAATCTTCCAAACCTTTTAAATCTTTGTAAATCAATTGTTGTTTAACCCGGCACTGGTCGCTATATGAGATTTTCTCTCACGGTTTTAGAAACCTGCTCACAACTTTTTTTCTGGGAAATTCTATGCGCAGAGGTTCCTTCTAGTCTCCTATCTATCCTTTCTCGACAATCTAAGGCCCGGCGCAAATTGAACCTAAGCCAGAGACAACCTGCGCCGGCCGGACGGCTGACCCGTGCATTTATTTTTCTAGTGTGCCGCATATTGAACACAACCCAAACCAACCGTTGGCTATCGACGTGGCAAATAGAGACGGGCAAAATCAGTGCGGACATGTAACGGTTACTTTTGATACCGATTCTCAGTGGTACTGAGTACAAATACTGATTACAATACTGATGTATCTGATCCTTGTACTGAATTGAGTAGGCAACTTAAAATCGGTATTTCTGTACTTGTAACTAGTAACGTTTTAAAAATATTTTTACACGTCCCTAGTAGTCGCAGCGGCATGACTTTCGAAAACATCGAATTTGATGATATGCGGGTGCTAGTCTAGTAAAATAAAATTATACTACATGTAAATCAAAATGTAAATTCGTACAGGTTGAAACAAATTTTATATCAAACTTTAGGTGGGTACAAAAGATATTTTCAAAAAAGTATCCAAATCATACAAGGGGATCATTGTTTAAATAATTAAAAAGGGGTCATTTTTGCAAAAAAAATACTTTTTCAACTGCTGAGGTCATTCAATTACTAATGAAGGTCTATAGTAATATTTTCTGCAAAGTTGAAGGGTGAATATGTCACATAAGACTTACTAAATTAAATTTGTCCCCCTATTTATTTAAATAATTATACATAAAACTTTAAAAACAAATTTGCCAAAAAATATTTTTAGCGTTTTAAATAAGCACTATAAAATATCTTATTTTACAGGAGAAGTTGCGCTATGTTATTGGTATTAATCAAAAAAAAAATTGGTCAAAAAAAAATTTTTAATATTTTTTAAGATATGGAATTTGTTTATCAAATGTTACTCTATTTTCAATCGCAAAAACGCGGTTGTTGCCAAAGAAATATTCACCTGTATTAAATCTTATTATTTTTATTCTTATGTATGTTTTCGATAAATGTATTGATAAATTCAAATTTTAATTAAACTTCCCCCTAAAATGGCATTTGAAAATTATTCAAATTTGTTTATAATTTGTTTTTTTAATAACGTCACGGGTATTAAATATTTTGAAATGCTGTTTCGATAATTGGGTTTCTGGTAATTTTTCACTAATTAACAAATATTTTTGTCTTTTTTTCCTCTTCTTTTTTTTTCTTGGAGTTATATTACTATGGGCCCTTTTAGGGCTAAGTTTCATTAAAAATGTCGAATCTCTAAGTTGTAGATTCTATACCTAAAAATATTAAGATTGGTCTAAAATCACTTAAATAAAATGTGACTACTTACTAAGTTACAGGGTGTTTTATTTAAAAATTTAAAAATTATTTTTACCAAGTACTTTCAAACTATTTGACGTATCCTTATCATACTTGGCAGAAAGTGTGGGTAATATACAGTCTACTAAATTGTGATAAATAAAAGTTTCTAGCTACTACCAGAGGCGTACGACATGGGATAGTTAATGGTTAACCCTTCCCAAATTCTACGTCACTGAGGTAATTACTATTTTAGCGAAATTTTTCGATTCTCCAATACTTTATAAGTAAATAATATACTCCTTACTGGTACCGCTTAAGTCATTAGTTTTCGAGATATTGGATGTTAAAAATGAAACGGCATAGTTATTTTGATTCATTCATTCATTCATTTTAAACTTCCAATATCTCTCAAACTGATGACTTTATCGATACCAATAAAGTTACTTACATACAAAGTATTGGAGAATCGAAAAATTTCGCTAAAATAGTAATTCACTCAGTGGTGTAGAATTTGGGAAGGGTCAATCATTCACTATCCCCTGTCGTACGCCTCTGGAACTAGCTAGAAACGTTTATTAATCACAATTTAGTAGGGTGTATAATAGCTACACTTTCTGCCAAGTATGATAAGGATACGTCAAATAGTTTTAAAGTACTTGGCAACAATAATTTTTAAATTTTTAAATAAAACACCCTGTAACTCAGTAAGTAGCCACATTTTATTTAAGATATTTTAGTTAAATCTTAATATTTTTAGGTCTACAATCTACAACTTAGAGATTCGATATTCTTAATAAAATTTAGCCCTAAAAGGGCCCGTAGTAATATAACTGCAAGGAAAAAAAGAAGAAGAAAAAACGACAAAAAAATTTTGTTAATTAATAAAAAATTCCGCTACTAAAAAAACAAATTATAAACAAATTTGAATAATTTTCAAATGCCAGTTTAGGGAGGAGTTTAACTGAAATTTAAATTTATCAATATATTTTTGAAAATATACATAAAAATAAAAATAATGAGATCTTAAGCAGGTGAATATTTCTTTGGTAACAACCGCGTTTTTGCAATTGAAAATATAGTAACATTTAAAAAACAAATTCAATATCTCAAAAAATATTAAATATTTTCCAACCAAATTTTTTTTACTTAATACTGGTAACATAGCGCAACTTAATCTGTAAAACAAGATATTTTATAGTGCTTATCTAAAACGCTAAAAATAATTTTTTGCAAATTTGTTTTTAAAGTTTTATATACAATTATTTAAATAAATAGGGGGTCAAATTTAATATAGTAAGTCTTATGTGAAATATTTACCCTTCAACTTTGCAGAAAAGAATCCCATAGACCTTCATTAATAAGTGAGTTACCTCAGCAGTTAAAAAAGTATTTTTTTTTTGCAAAAATGACCCCTTTTTAATTATTTAAACAATGATCCCCTTGTATGATTTGGATACTTTCTTGAAAATATCTTTTGTACCCACCTAAACTTTGATATAAAATGTGTTTTAACCTGTACGAATTTACATTTTGACTTTTTTTTTATTTTATTAGGCTATGCATAAAAAGATATCTTACACTGAATATTTTATTTCTGCACATAATACCTACATATTTAAAATAATCTCTCCCCTACTGCTCGGTCATAACTCATATTCCTCAATTTATTGCTCGGATCGCAATCATTTACAATTACTGCAAGTCATAATAATTCATAATCCCTCCGCTACTGATCGGTCATAAAAAATAACACTATCTGCATATTTTGTTTCTAATTTTTAAGCATAAAAAATGTAATATGTTATAAACAAAAATGTAATATGCCGACAAGTTGAATTTGAGGGTAAAACGATATTTTTATCGATCACGGTTTTAAGTAACATGCATAATTTTTCACCTTATTTTTCTAATAATGTGTTTTTGTAAAGGCATAACTTTGATTATTAATTTCGTATCGCCGCTTAGTTATCAGAATATAATGACAAAGACATCGCAGTTTTCACTCGGGGTGTTGACTATGCTAATATTTTTATTTATCATAATAAATCGTACTTAGGTATCATCCGTATTCATTTCAAATAAGTCCATCTCGCAAACAAAAACAAATAAAAATAAACATATGGCGGTGAGTCACGCGTCCCACGGCCCAAGAAAACTGTACGCCGATGACAAACGTTCCCAAGCGAGACCTGCGAACGGATGCACTGATAGTAGTATTAGTATGCGCAAAACTGTCTACGCAGTTAGCAGGGGCAGGTTGTGTTTCGCTTAGGTTCAATTTGCGCCGGGCCTAAATAGACTCGTCCGCTCAGATAGTGACTCAGTTGACGCAGTATCACCAGATTGCTGAGTCAATGCGCTTCATGTGAGAGATTCTCTCATCGAGCGACCACCGGCGCCGCCAACTGTGTATAAAAATTAATTTTATTTTCTCACTTAAAACCTGAAATAATGTAAAAAAAATTGTAATTATTGTCATCAACCACTTTGTCCAGAGGATTCTTGTTATACTTGTGTGCTGTGCCGTAAACTGTGAAGTTACGGAGACTGATTAATATTGGTTTAATTCCGATTATTTTTTTTTTTTTTTGTATTTCATCATATTATTATCTATATTATGTTATATTATTATATTCTTATTATTAGTTAATAAAAAAAAGTTTAAAATCAGTTTTAAAAATTTTATTTTGTAAAAAAAGGCAAAATTTGGATATGTGAGAGAAAATCTCACTCGCGTAATAATCTACCTAGCGACCAATGCCGGGTTAACTATCTCAGATAGATATGTTAAATACTACCTAAATGTTTATAAAGAGAAGACACAGATAACGAAAATAACAAAGAAATGAGCCAAAATTACTTGTTCTAACGAAAATTCATTGTTAGAAGAAAATCAATTGTTAACATCTGATTTATTAAAAATTCGTTTATAAATAAGGAATTCTCAAGATTGGATCGAATAGAACAGAACAACGTAGAACGGGATCCTATAACATCCACAAGAAATAATACGAGGAAAATATCAATACCATAATATAAAAGGAATATCCGAGAAACTTAAAACAATAGGAAATAATTTCAACAACATTCAAAACAACCAACACATTGAGATCTATTCTATCTAAAACTAAACTTAACAATGAACAAGAAAGAACAAAGAATTGTATAAATATTGGCAACATAATTTAAGAGTCTTCTACTTTAAAATGTATAATATATGTCTGAATTGCCAATATAAATGAGTCAGATGAAATAAATTATTAGAAGAATATTTTACTTAGCAACAATATTTTTGTTAAATTTAGTAGTATTTTGACAACGACACCCGATTTGGGCGTCGAAACGTTAATAAAATTATTTTTTTCAATTTAATTGTGGCTTATTTCCCATATAAGTAGTTAATCAAAGAATTGTATTTATAAAATACCTTGTGAATGCGAACAATTTTATTTAGGTGAAACATCAAGACTATTAAACGTTAGAATAAGTCAACATCAGTCTTATATTAAAAATAGAGAATTTGATAGATCTCAAATATGTCAACACGCATGGGATAATGAACATAGAGTTCAGAGGAGAGATTTAAGTATAGTCCTGAAAGAAACAGATAGTAAAAAGAGAAAAATCAAAGAAGCGGTTCTAATTATGCTAAATTAAACCAATTGTGTCGCAAATTCCTCGGTAGAATGCAGTAGGATGTGGTTACCCATACTAAAGAGGAAGTCAATAGAAAGAAAATACCACGATTAGTAAGTCAGTAACATATCGAGTTAGTACCTACATATTTTATATTTTAGTAAATCATACAGAAGTAAAAACTTCGTTTGTACTATGGTATAAAAAAGTTTATTAAAAACCATTAAAAGTCATCCAAAAGGATTCGCAAAACGTTTTCGATCTAGATCAGATCATCTTCAGTGCTTTCTGCTTAGTACATGAAACTAGCAACCTTATGAAATTGGTAACATCGAGAAATATGGTTTACATGATACTTATATGATATTTATAGGGACTCCAAGTCGATGTTCAAAGATTGAATGTGTTAGGAGTGCTTAAAAGGCAACATAGTTCCCCGCTCCATAAGAACTTGTGGTTCTTGCCAGTTCAATGAATTTTAAAGTCTTCTACTTTAAAATGTATAATGTATGTCTGAATTGCCGATATAAATGAGTCAGATTAAATAAATTATTAAAAGAATTTTTTATTAAGCAACAACATTTTTGTTTAATTTAGTATTATTTTGTTTTTTGACAACGACACCCGACTTGGCCGTCGAAGCGTTAATAAAATCATTTTTTTGGTAAAATTGTGGCTTATTTCCATTTAAAAATAGTTAATTGCGAAAATTCCACAAGGAAATAGCTTCAGAACAACAACAAAGAAATATCTAGGAAAACAGGAAAAAGACGAAAATGAAACAATTTATAGGCCAACATGACCTTCTTTTATACAGAAGTTACCAGAGTAGTATACAAGCAGCAGATATGAAATACCCTCGAAGAATGATAGGGGCAAGAATAATAGAGCCTCAAAAATGAAGAAATAAGAAACAGACTTAAAATCAAACCGTTACGTGACACAATAAAAGAGAAAAAATTAGCATGGTTTGGTCATTTAACAGTTATGGACAGTAACAGGCAAGTGAAAAAAGTGTAGAAAGCTAAAACATTAGGAAAAAAAATAGAAGAGGCAGACCAATAAAAGTGGAACTGAGACATTGCAGGGATATTATAAAATAAGGGCAAATATTTGTCAGTAGCGACAGAAATGGCGAAGAACAGGGAAGAATAGGGAAAATTCTTCAAAAGCTAGAAGCATCTTCCTCGATACTAAACGTAGAAGAGGAACAATTATTATGTATGTATTGAGAGGATGGTTCTTCTGCCGGCTCTTCTACCTCTCTGGAGATTTGGATATTTTGATGATTTTGAAACGTTTAAGTATCAAATAAGGAATTCACGTTCTCTGAGAGAAAAATATCCATTTGGTGTTGGTGAGTAGACATTTTGATCGTCGTGAGGAGATAGGGTCTACCTCTTTATAAGCAATTCTGCTCGTTCATTGGCGGATTGATATCTCTATGGATGGTATTTTTTGATGGTGATTACGTAATGTGTGGTATTTACGTAATTATATTTTCTCTCAAATAGAAAATTACTTCCTTCCCTAATTTTGGATGTAGAGAAACACAAACCCAAAGTGATTGAGTCGAGAAAAGCTGGGCAAAAATTTTAGACTCAGGTGGAGAAGCTCTGGGCAAATGAAAGATAATAAAAGCAACTCTACTAACAGTCCAGAGAAATAAGGATTTTCTCAGGACACTCAAAGATCCAGGTAGCTGACTACTTTTAAGTTATTATAGACCTATAAGATGAAAACCTATCTGTTTCCTGCCTAGAGTTCATAAACATTTGCATAAACATTGTATCTTTACAGCACCCTCTACGATTTTTCAAAATTTATTAATTAATAATCAGTCTAATTTGTTTAAACAATTCTTGAAAAAATATGTTTTTACAAAAATCTATTATTTTAATCATAGTATCATTAATTATCACCTTAAGATAAGAACAAAAAGTTAAAGTTCACTTTAATAAATAAATTATTTTTATTAGATAGTTTATGGAAGATAATTTATTTATTAAAGTATACCTTAACTTTTTCTATGATTAATAATGATAGTCTGATTAAAAACATGGATTTTTGGGAAAAAATTATTTTTGTAAAAATTGTTTAAAAAACAAATTAGGCTGTTTATCAATTAATAAATGTCAAACTGTAAATAGACAAATTGTATATTTATTTTGTAATGCACAGAAAAATTACGTACATACTAAAAAAAGAAAGATCAAAATATATTCAATATATCCCGAGATATAGAAAATGATAGTAGTTTTAAGTTGCCTTTTTTAGTTTTTGAACTCATGCATTTGTCGGTTCCCAGCTCCCCCTTCACGCACCACGACTAGTTACCAAATGAACAACATTTTTAAAAATTCGTGTAAAATACCAACTTCTCGAATATGTAAAATGATTTTTTCTACGGAAAATTTTTTTAAAGTTATTCTAAATGTTTATAAACTACAAAATTTCAAAAATTTGGCATTAGGATTTTAGACTATATTAGATAATTTTTACCGTTTTTTAGTACATTTTGATAGTATCACTTTTCTACTTTCATTTTACATACGCAGAAATGCCTTGTCTTCATTAGTTTATGTCTTATGTTAATGCAAAATAAAGGTCTCTGGGATAAACAATAATAATAACTTTTAAACTAATTAATGGATCTGTCTCAAATAGGCTTTGTTAAGTACCCCAATACACAACTTTGGTCGAAACACTAAAGTTCTAAGGCAGTTTTAGTAAAAGTTATTAACAAATAACGATTTTCACTTATTTTGCAGTTTTCGTAGCAACAAATTAACTTTTTAACTTTCAAAAATCGGCATTTTGAAGGTTTTTCAATCTTCTAAAAAACTAAATTTTATGTCAACCGTTTAGCTTTTGAATGGGGTGCAAAAAATCGAAAAAATCGCGATTTTTGCACTAAATTGTTAATAATTAAAAAACGGACGCGAATTCTAGGCAGGGAACAGGTAGGTTTTCTTCCTATAGGTCTACAATAACTTGTAAAATAGTTAGCTACCTGGATCTTTGAGTGTTCCGAACATGGTCTATTTCTAGCTTATTTCCCTGAAGTATAAAGCGGAATACTCCGTGGTTCTGTACAAAGGTGAACTAAAGAAGAAAGGGAAAGAAAAAAGCTTTCCTAATTAAATGTCAAACGAGTAACAACAAGCGTACTAAGGTCAGGGGCGGATGGGCAAGTAAAATTCTACCGGGAGAATAAACGACGGCGGCCCAAAATTTAATATATATATATATATATATATATATATATATATATATATATATATATATATATATATATATATATATATATATACATGGGATAAGGCGTTAGTTAATCCAAAAGATTTCTGGCGACGCGACGGACGTAGAATTTGCAAACTCGCACAACCGCTGTCTCAAATAACGACAGTCGTCGACAGTAGTAAACAAACTGTAAAACGAAAAATAATCCTTAGGGTCTCAAGGTCAAGGGGCTTCCTTTACTAAGAAAACAATAACTACGATGACTGATACAAACTGTAAGCCGGGAGTGCATATTGTCTGCAGATGTTTTTAACATAGGCCAGTGCCAGACACACATTGTGTTTAAGTTTATTTTCGTGTTTCTTGCTGGGTAAATTTTAATACAATAATAGCTTACAAAAATAGCAGGTAGCATTTAGCAGGTATACGCTGTTTGAGGGAGCTTAGAAAATAACATAATAAAGAACAGCGCTGGACCAGTCTTTAAAGAAAGTATACATCCTGTTTACTTTTGTTGAACATAATTTTTGGTTCTTTTCTTACTTTTATAGTCTAGTCTAGGTATTTGCTAGGTCTAGGTGCAACCGTATCAGTATTTTTACATCGATTTATAAAAATCAAGATTCATGCAGTTGAAAAATTAAGGGTTTAGGTCCGCGCGTGGCAGCCCACAAACGACGGCCCACCGGGAAAATTCCCGGTATCCCGGTGGGCCCATCCGCCCCTGACTAAGGTTAAAAAAGAATTAGAAATTAAATGCGTTTACTTGTAAAAAAAATTAAAAATGAGTATTAGGAATCCTTCTCAAACAAACTGAAGCATGATTTTTATGGTTTGAAAAAAGATATATCGCACCCTCAGTAATATAAAGGCACAATTCAAAAAAGTAGATTTTTGGGAAAACGGATTTAAAGATTCTGGTTTTCAAAATTACAGCTATTTTTTCAAATAACATGCTTATTATTTAAGTTATAAATGTGAAATTTGGCAGATTTTTTATTTGATACTTGCACTATAAACAGCAATGAGAAAAAATTAATATAAATAAATTCTATTAATTACATGTAATTGAAAAAAATACTTTCAAGTTAGTCCCATATAGTACAAAAACACATAACAGAAATAAGGAACTGTTTAAGTTTGATCCCTTATATTATTAATGCCCTGTCACTGTTTATGCAAAATAGCAATATATTATGAATTAGACCCATTTATTTATTATATTTTGCATAATATAACGGCTCAACTAAAAACTATTCTATATAATACAAAATGTTAAAACACAAACTAACCAGGATTTCCGTCATAGGAAGACATATTACTGATTGCTCCCTTGTAGCAGTAAAAACCAGAGGTGGCCGGGGAGAGTGAGAGAGAGGCACAAATATATTTACCGACCATTCATGTTCTTTTTCTCCCTCTGTCAACGCTAACCAGTAGAGAATTTCATTTTGTGCCCTTATCATTTAAAATCACAGTTAACACAAATTTTGAGTTAGGCCCTTATATTACTGAGGGTGCGATATGGTGCTTCATAAGAGGTTAAAGAGCAGAGTCGAAGGGACTAATAGACCCGAAACACATCGAAAAGTTATATACAGAGCTATTTTTTCATACATAAATAAATATTTTTAATAAGAAAAATCGGTTTACTACCGAAAGCATTGATGGCATTCACTTAGCATTTTAATTCCACTTTAAAAATATCCGAGTCAAATATTAACAACTATTAACACTATTAAGTTAATATTTGACTAAAATCTCTAGACTTTATTGAGTCACTGTATATATTTTGGGGATTTTTAAACTAGATTTCTGGCTTCCAAAATAATTCTTAACAAATCTCTCTCACAACAATATACCTAGACATAAAAGACATTTTAATGTTCTCGACAATTTATGTATAAACAATATTTTCGTAAAACAAAACCAAAAAGCATCAATAATCTTATTTATGGCATGATGACTAAAACTAGTAGTTTTTGAAAAATTTTATCTATATAAGTCCATATAATGGTCTAGTTATGCGTCAGTTGATTTAGTATTGTTAAACTGTTAAACACGATTATTCAGAATGATAAAGGTATGTTTTATTTAATTCATTTTCAATTATTAATATTAGGTATATTTATTTAATTAATAGGGGAGTGCAATTAGAACGAAAAGATACAATGTTTCGGAAAAAATCAAACAAGGTTATATTTTTCTAAAACTTTTTTGTTAGTTTATCAATGTATTAAAGTAAAAAGTTCTACTCACAAATTTCGCCGCTAATTGTTTATTAATTGTTTAAACAATAACAATTGTTTTGTATAAATAATGTTAAGAATATGGGTGAATTCAACATTTTATTTTGATAAAAAATGTTTTTATTTTAGTTTTGATTATGCTGAACCCGAATCTGACATTACAATTTGAAAATTCAAAATGGCGGATTCAAAATGGCGGATTTTTTCCTAAAAATCCTTAAAAAGTAGTTGTAAAATCCGAATTTTTTTTATAAAACGTGTTTGTTTGCATATATGTGGATATTTTTGAGAGGTTGCTGAACCTGATTCAAATTTTGATAATTTAAATTATAAAATGGCAGATCCAAAATGGCGGATAACTTAAAAAATAGTTGTAAAATCATAATTTCTTTACAAAATGTATTTATTTCTACATATATTTATTTTTGAGTGCTTTGATAAACCTAACTTAAATGTAACATTATAAACTATAAAATGGCGGATCCAAAATGCGGATTTTCATAAAAGAACATAAAAAAGAATATTTTTCTAAAACATTTATTGTCTTAATTTTTAACAGGTTGTTGAATCTGAATTAAAGATTAAAAATTTAAATTTCAAAATGGCGGATCCAAAATGGCGGATATTTAAATGAAAAACAAGTAGAATCCAATCAAACAAATATGGAATTTTATTCTTAAAAAAAAGATAAACAAATAATTTTTACAATAATATTAAAAATTAAAATGTATTAGAAAGAATATTAAAAAAAAACAAATTTATGATTAGAAGGATATAATTACATATTGGAAGATAGTTTTTAATTCCAAACAACTTTTCTTTATAAAAATTTTCGATATTGTAAAATATAAAGGTACTTTACTCTTGAGTAAAATTCATATTTTTGACATACCTCGTACAAAATTAACAAAATTTGATATTTGATGGTTGCATCTTATGTTATATACGATGCAGAGTATTTTATAAAGAATAACTTTTTTTCATAAAACTGATATTAAAAAGTTATCAATAGGTTCCAAGTTACGCAGACATACTGTATAAGAGCTAAAAAAAATTTTTTTTGTTAAACATTTATTATTGTTGAAGCTTATTATTAAATGTATTTTAGGTAAGTTTTACAAAAAAAAGGTTTGATCACTCTGTATATACATTTTTTCAGCTGGTAATTTTCGGTTTTTGTATTACATTTTTGTTCTCTTTCTTAGTTTTCTCAAAAATAAATTGTTTATTTCATTTTTAAACTAAAATAATTCAGTGTTTTTTAAAGATTACATCCAAAGCTTTAAAACAATAGCAAAAAAATTGTATTAGATTTATTCAAATTTGAGTAATACCGTCTTAAAGTGGTGGGAATTCTGTAAAACTACGAAGTTTTCAAAAATTACATTTTTTGAGACATCGTATTATTTGAATTAAATTTTTGAGATTTTTTTTAATAAAACATCGTTTAGTAAGATCATTGAGAGTTAAGTTGTGCAAATTTGAGAGTTTTACAAGTAAAATTGTATTAGTTACACAATTTTAAATCATTTTTAAACAAAATTCATTTAAGGCTCACTTTCCGCCCACACCGTACTTATGTCCATACATTTTATTTCTTTTTATTACAACCATAAGATAGCTTATTTCATCTTCTTTCATTTCCAATTTGTAAAATTTCTTTTAATCCATTAGTTAAAGAATTACGTTAAAAAAACTCAACCGTGCACTTCTTCCAACGCTAGTTTACAGTGCGCCAATGTGTGTGAGAAGGGTGACTTTAGCGTTATAAATAAAAAATTACAGAAGCTAGTGATTTAATTTTAGAAAAATCTTTATATAAGGTTTTTTTTGTAAAATTTTCTGAATTTTTCAATGGTCAAGTCAGTTTTTTCTAAAAATTATATTTTCGGAGTTATTTAAAAAAACATCTAACTTCGCTGTTCATTTGTTTAATAAAAAATGAAGCACCCACTTCTCGAGTAGAACTTTTTGATATGTTGTTTATTAAACATTTCTTAATGAAATTACAAAAAGTTTTATCTTGTTTGATTTTTTCCGAAGTGAAAATCTAAATGCACTCCCCTATAAACAAATATGTCCGGATGAGTTTTCAAAAAATTAAAAATAAATAAAAAATTTAATCTAACTACACTGACCGGCACAAAAAATGGGTAATATTTGATGTCTTGAATTTCCTAAACCTGTTGTCCGATTTAAGTGATTTTTTTAATATGTTATAGCCTTATTCTTGAACAAAATTTCTGTAATAATATTCTTCCTGGACAGGTAAACTATCATTGATACCGGGTGTACTGATCAAACTGTGTTTTATTCTCAAAGTTCACCACACTTTACGGAATATTCTAGCATTTATAAAATACTGAAATTAAAACTGAACTATAGCCTCAGGTTTTAATAACATTTTGTTTTTTGATTCATTCGCTTATGTTGGATAATAAAAAAGTTATCAGGTACTTTAACAACTAGTCATGTTCTTAATTAATACAGGGTGTTTCTAAATAAGTGCGGCAAACTTTAAGGGGTAAATCTGCATGAAAAAATAATGACCGTTTGCTTTATAAACACATGTCCGCAAATGCTTCGTTTCCGAGATACTGGATGTTGAATTTTTTTTTACAAACTGACGATTTATTTATTGCTCTAAAACCGGTTAGTCCTGTCGCCAGGGGGGGTACAACGGCCTCGTTAATTCAGATGGACTTACTCAAGTTTTTTTTATGTATTTTGACCCGTAGAACACGAATTTTTTGGGTAACAGTTGATCCGGATGTCGATAAGATTGTTATAGACCAAGAACTTGAGGAATCAAATAACAGCGATTTTTGGCAAAACAAAACAATATTTTGTATTTTTTGGGCCATTTTAAGTAAAAAATATTTCTACAAGTTTTTTCGTAGGATGCACAGTTTTCGAGATAAACGCGGTTGAACTTTAAAAAAATCGAAAAATTGCAATTTTTGAACCCGAATAACTTTTGATTAAAAAATAAAATAGCAAGTCTGCTTACCGCATTTGAAAGTTTAAGTCAAATTATATCGGTTTTGATTATTTGCATTGGTAAAAATTTATTTTTTTATTGTTTAACAAAGCTATAAACACGTAGGGTTTCCCGTGCTTTTACATGCGTTTTAACGCATGTAACGTAGAAATAGTCTTTGATTGCACTAGTACCTATTCTACCTACTCGTTCGATTTTAAATGAGAAATCATAGAAACATCACTCACGCACTAGTTGTTTGTAGCTTTGTTTAGCAATAACACAATAAATTTTTAGCAATGCAAATAATCAAAACCGACATAATTTGACTTGAACTTTCAAAGGCGCTAAGCAGAATTGCTATTTTATTTTTTAATCAAAAGTTATTCGGGTTTAAAAATTGCAGTTTTTCGATTTTTTGAAAGTTCAACCGCGTTTATCTCGAAAACTGTGCATCCTACTAAAAAACTTGTAGAAATATTTTTTGCTTAAAATGACCCAAAAAATACAAAATATTGTTTTGTTTTGCCAAAAATCGCTGTTATTTGATTCCTCAAGTTCTTGGTCTATAACAATCTTATCGACATCCGGATCAACTGTTACCCAAAAAATTCGTGTTCTACGGGTCAAAATACATAAAAAAAATTTGGGTAAGTCCATCTGAATTAACGAGGCCGTTGTACCCCCCCTGGCGACAGGACTAGGTTGAGATATTATGAAAATGAAATTTGGTAGGATTTAAGATACAGTTATTGCATATTTTTTGACATGCAATTAAGAATATTATATTCTCCATTGGCGCGCATGCACGCCAATGGTGAATATAAAATTCTTAATTGTATTTCAAAAAATGCGCAATAATAACCTCTCAAAACTTGCCAAATTTTATTTGCATATCTCAACTGGTTTTTAGAGCGATAAATAAATCGTCAGTTTGTAAGAAAAAATTCAACATCCCGTATATCGGAAACGAAGCATTTGCGGGCATATGTTTATAAGCAAAAGGTCAATATTTTTTTTATGCAGAATTATTCCTTAAAATTTCTCGCACTTATTTAGAAACACCCTGTATTAATGAAGAACATGGCTAGTTGTTAAAGTACCTAACTTTTTTATTATTCAACATAAGCGAATTAATCAAAAAACAGAATGTTAAGAAAACCTGAGGCTATAGTTGGGTTTTAATTTCAATATTTTATAAATGCTAGAATATTCCACAGGGTGTGGTGAACTTTGAGAATAAAACACAGTTTGATTGGTACACCCGGTATACAATGATAAGTTACCTGTCTAGCAACAATTTCATTACAGCAATATTGTTAAAAGATAAGGCTATAAAATATTAAAAAATCACGAAATCGGACAACAGCTTTAGGAAATTCAAGACATCAAAACTTACCCATTTTGTGGGGTGGCCGTTTTTTGTGCCGGTCAGTGTATTTAACAAAAGGTATGATAGTATCTACAGAAATGAAGAGCTATCAAAAGATGTTTTTTGACGTACAATATGCACACTGTATCCCAACATACAGTTATCTGTATGGCCAAGTATCCAGACTTAGCTCACACTCACTCACTCACATTTGGCTCACACTCCCTCTAAGGGGAAAATTAACTCATCCCAGATACCTACGGTATCAAAAGTATTGAGCTCTGGTGGGACTCTTTCCGTGTTATCGAGCCCTAGGTGACTTGGTATGCAGGTGTATCTCCCTAAAATTTTCGTACACATCTGGCCGTTGCGAGTAGTACATCTTTCTGCATGGTCTTATAAAGACGTTCATTTAGACCCAGCTTTTTTATTATTTCGAGGAGGTTCATCGGAATGACTGCAGTAGTAGACATAGTAATAAGTACCGTCTGGGTACTTTGCATTTTCGATTGTCTTCGTATTTGAATTTCCAGATCTCTGTACCTGGCGATCTTTTCAGTAAATTTACTACGTAGATTATTTTTGTTAGGTATCAATTAGTGTTGTTTGTCTTATTAATTTATTAACTAGTACGAGATCTGGTCTATTATCTGCCACTCTTTGGTCTGTGAGCACAGTGCGGTCCCAGTATAGCTTGTAGTTGCCTTCCTCAAGCATACTCACATGGACGTATTGATAATATGGGAGATGGTCAGTTTGGAGAAGTCCCAGCTTGATAGCTATCTCTTGATGAAGGATTTTTCGCACTGCGTCATGCCGTTCCATGTATTCAGTTGCAGCAAATGCCTGCCAGCCCCCTGTAAGATGTTGGATGGTTTCTTATGTTTGACATCAATATCGTCATTTGTCGTTTTGGATCTGAGGGTCTTTAATGATATGGCCAAGTAATATTATTATTATCATTATTAATAAGTGAGCTATTCTGCAAGTTTCGTTGTTTCCTTGTTTGTATTAGGACTTTAGTTTTATTAATTGTCAATTTTTTTTTATCTACATTGATAACTAGCCCTATTTCTTTCGCATTTTCTTCAAGCTCCACACTCCACACAAAGTTTGGTGATGTCTCTTGCGGTTCTTCCCATCAAGTTTACGTCATCTGCGTACATTACAATCTGCTTAGACTTATTAAACAATATTTTTTGGGTTTACAGACCTTTTTCTTGCAACAAATTCCATACTTATACAGAGTCGGAGACAGTCCATGTCCCTGTTTCAGCACTTTAGTCATCTGGGCCTCGATTTTTGACCCTTCGCTTCGTTATCGAACGTATTCGCTTCATATACTAAACAGATACGAAGCGAATACGTTCCATAACGAAACGAAGGGTCAAAAATCAAGGCCCTGGAAGGGAACTAAATCGATTTTAAACTCGTACTTGAGCTTCTGTGTGAGTCATGGTAACTTGAACTAACCTTACAAATTTCCTTGGTATACCAAATTCTTGCATAATTAAGTATAATATATGTATTTATATATATAAAATATTATTTTATCAAAATAAGTTAGCAATCGAAGTAGCACAGAAAGTATTATGCAGCTGCTGCATTTTCGTGTTGCAAAGAAATTGAAAATGTTTATACATTTTTGAAAATGTTTATACATTATTATTTTATCTCCATTTATGCTATCATAGGTTTGTCGAAAATCTACAAATATTTTGTAGATATCTATGTAGTACTCACAGGCTTTAGCTAACCTTTGTTTTACGTTGAATATCTAGTCAAGAGTATGTGGACATTTCCTACATTCTATTTTCTACATTCAATTTATTTATATTTAGCGTTTACAGCTTTAGGTATATGGAAGGTCTTCTTGCAAACGCTGGTATCTTTTTTACATCTTTTAAGTTTATTAAATTTTAATTATATTAAATTTAATAATATTAAATTTATACCAAATTATAATTTTGAGATTAGTTGTTATGCTATTTTTAGTTCATTGGTGTTCTTTCACGTCATTTGCCTTGATTATGCTAATTGTGTTAAGCTAATAAAAGTTTTGAATGGTATTCCCATTTATATTATGTAAAATTAGGTAATCTAATTTCTTAGGTTGAAATTAAATTTTATTTATTGATACGCACAACAGGCCGTTAAGACATTTCTATAAAATACAATCATAATATTCTTCTTGATGAGCCTATTCGTGACGAATTATGGCGATCATCATGGAAATCTTCACTTTATCTGCAGCAACGCGGAAAGGCAGCACAGATGTTGTGTTGAACCAGGCTCTGAGGTTCTTTAACCAGGATGTTCTTCTTCTTCCTGGACCTCGCTTTCCAAATATTTTTCCTTGCACGATGGCTTGTAGGAGGGTATATCTGGATTCATTTCGTATAATGTGTTCAAAATATTCCAACTTTCGAGATTTGATGGTGGGTAGTACCTCTAGATTCTTCCCCATTCCTTTAAGGACCTCCTAATTTGTGACCCGATCAGTCCATGAGATTTTAAGAATTCTCCGATATAGGGAGCGTTCAAGTATTACGTAACGCAGTTTGGGGGGAGCGGGGGTTTTGTAAATCGTTACGGCGCGTTACATGGGGGGAGGGGGGTTCGAACAGCGCGTTACGTAACATTATTTTTTAACTTAAATAAAAAAAACTACATAATTTCTTTTATGTTTTACATAGACCCGTGAATTGTATTTATGATTTGTCTACTGATTTTTCAGTAGACCTACTGATTTGAACTCCGATCTACTGAAAACTGTATAAAACCTACTGATTTGAACTCCAATCTACTTATCTACTGAAAACTGTATAAAATCAACCGAAAACTCTAAAAAAAATTCATTGCTCAAATATAAACCATTTCTCATTCATATTATACAACCCAAAGCCCAACATCCAACAGCGCATAATCTTCTTTCGTTTCACTTCACCTAAATTATATTTGATGGTAAAGTTAGCGACATAGGATTTTCAGGATAAAAATGATGTCAAGTGCCTAATCTAAGATAATAAGGAATTCTTTCGTTGAAAATTGTTTTGTTTACAAAAGACCATGTACCATGTGTCATATTATGTTTCCAATATCCGGAACTGTTCCCTCGGAGTTATTTATGGGTTTATCTGATGAATAGATAGGTAGGTACTTTATATTTGGGTAAAAATGAAATGGGTAATTTAAGTCCATAACATGCAGTATCGTTTTCAGTAGTAGGTAGGTATTCATTAATGTTTTAAATACGCAAATTTTCAAATTATTTAAAAATGTCTTTAAATAAAAAGCATTAAATACAAAACCCACTATATTGATACTTAGTTTAGAAAAGTGATAGATATTTTAAAAAATAATACCCTTATTTAAAGTGTGATTCCTGAATTATTAATTTCAAAGTTTTATGTGATTAACATCTTGACGAAAATTATACATAATTTCAAAATTTCACCTTGCATTATTCATAATAGACCCTACATAATACACATTTTTGAGATGAGGTTGTTAAGCAGCTTCTAAAAACAAAAATGTACAGGGTGTTTAATTAAAATTAAAGATAATGGACTACGCTAGGCTTGCATGAATCACCCTGTACATTTAAATTTATGTTTAAAAAGCACACATTTTTATATATGAAAATCTACGGGTGCCAGCGTTTTTTAAAATTATTTAAAACAAGGACAGAAATAATTTTATTCCATAAGTGCCTTCTTATATATATACAAGGTGTTTCAGAAAAAGGTAACACGATCTCTAGGATAGGTGAAAAATTAAAAAATAATTGGGGTTTGCTTACTAAATAATTTTTGTAACGGCATACGTTTTCACGATACAGGGCGTTGAAGAACAAAAAGTTTTACACATTTTTTTCACTATTTTTCCAAAACTACTGGTAAAATCGTAAATTATTCGTTATACAAAAATTTTTACTAAGCAAAATAAAATGTTGAAATAATAAATATGTTATTTTATTTTAAGCTTTTACTAAAAAAGATAAAATAGAAGAATGCATGAGAAGAACAATAAAGAATGAAGCAGGATAGACGTGGTTGGAAACGAGGGGAGGAGGCCTATGTTCAGCAGTGGACATTTAAGGCTGAATGATGATTGTAAATTTCTATTATTACCTCAAATGCCATTAAAATAATAACAAAGTTCTTTTACCGAATTTCCAGTACTTTTCGCAACCTCGTTTTCCATTTAGGTTCAAATGGCCACTTGGGTGTTACGTAACGTTTAGGTAGGGGGAGGGGGGTACAGAAAAACGTTACGGTGCGTTACATGGGGGGGAGGGGGGTCAAAAATCCTCAAAAATTGCGTTACGTAATACTTGAACGCTCCCATAGCCACATCTCAAATGCTTCCAATTTTTGGCCCATATCTTTTTAACACCATAAAAAAGGACAGAGAAGACAATAAGCATCTCAGCATTCTTACTTTTATACTAAGAGAAAGGTAGTGGCTTGTGAAAAAGGCCTCTTCAAGTCTTCCTTTCCATTGTTTTTTGTTGTACGCTACTTGTAGCGAATTTTTCCCGGCAGTTCGTTTCAGATCATCTATCCATCTCATAGGAGGTCTGCCTTTGGGTCTTTTGTGTTGGTATGGTCTCCAGGTTAGAATTTTTCTGTGCCATTTGTTTATATCGCTCCTAGCTACATGTCCAGCGTATTCCCATTTCAATTTTAATGATTTTTGTACCACATCGGTGACTTTGGTTTTCTGTCTTATCCACGTGTTTGTTCTCCTGTCGTTAAGTAATATGCCAAGCATTGCTCTTTCCATCACGTGTTGAGTGACTCTGAGTATGTTCATATTCTTTTTTGTGATTGTCCATGTTTGTGAACCATATGTTAACATCGGAATAATGCATGCATCAAAAACTTTAGATCTAAGATGTAGTTGAATTTGTTGATTTCTGAGTATATAGTTCAGTTTGCCGAATGCTGCCTATGCTAACTTTCTTCTTCTTTTTATTTTTTCCGTTTGAATTTCCCTATTTAGTATTATTTTTTGTCCTATATATATTTTTCAACTTTTTCTACAACTTTGTCGTTTATTATTGTCACGGTTTCTTCGGAGTGCATGACTTTTGTTTTGTTTAAATTCATTTTCAATCCTATTTTAGGAGATTCGGTGTGTAGTTCTGAAAGCATGGTTTGCAGTTCTTGTAAGTCAGTAGCTATCAGGATTATGGTAGCGGCAGGAGGTAGCGACCATTGATGTTTATTCCCCTATATTTCCAATTTAGATTTTTAAACACGTCCTCCAAAACTAAGGTGAACAGTATGGGTGATAGTAATAGAGTGTCTCCCTCTTTAACTCCCCTGTTTAATGGTACAGGGTTCGTGTATTCATTTTCATTTAGGTAGTATGTAGCTGTAGCTTGGTTCATAGTTTCTTTTATTAAGTTAATATCTGCTGTCTATTGTGTGTTCTATACAAGGTGTCCAGAAACTCTACCGACAAACGAAGACAGGAGATTCTTCGGATAATTTTAAGACAATTTAGCTCAATTCGCCTAGTCTGAAAATGCTTCCAAAATGAGCTAGAGCTCTTTGAAGATGGCTTCTCGTAATTAGTTTTTCTTAAATAGCTCCAGAACTCTTCAATTTACAAAAACGAAAATCGGTACGTATAATTATCTTCCAGAGATAAATCGATTCTATCCGTTGCCAATTTCTAGTACCGATCATAGGCGTCCGTTTTGGGTAGGGCAACGGTTATTTTATCATATAACTTTTTTGGCTTTAACTTTTAAGCATTTTTGACACTGGATTATTAAAAAATTGTGAGGTATTCTAGTACTAAAAGATACTATTGGTTTATGTGCGTAGAACACACGGTTTTCTACAAAAATCGAATTGAACATTTTTCGTTTTTTGAATTTGAATAAAAATTGAAAAAAAAAATTTCAAAAAAACGGTGTATTTTATCAACTTAAAGCAAGAGTAACTTTTAGTACCAGAATACCTCATAACTTAATAATCTAGAGTCAAAAATGCTTAAAAATGAAAGACAAAAATGTTATGCGATAAAATAACCGTTTACCTACCCAAAACGGACGCATATGACCCGTACTAGAAATTCGCAGTTAATGAAATCGATTCATCTCTGAAATATAAATAAATGTACCAGTTTTCAGATTTCTAAATAGTTTTTTTGTAATTTTGGTGAAGTATTTTGGTAAAGGTGGTGCGTTAATTTTGATGCTTAGTGTATATGTTACAACAATATTCTTTTATAAATATTTATAAATATTTATAAATATGATTTTGCTGAACATTTTCTTTATCTATTTTTTTATTTTATATTCTACTTACAGGAAATTGTCGTATTGGCTTTAGTAGTCGCCATTGCAATGGCTGTTCCTCTAGACCAAGAAACAAATCCGTCACAAGGAACCAAAGATTTAAACGTACAAGCTATAGCTACAGATGATAAAGACTTGGAGCCATCTGAATACCGCTGGGGAAGAAGGCCTTATAGGAGATGGGGGAGAAGACGTGTATATGTAGACTACTATCCTTATCCATACTACGGATATGATTCATACCCATACCCAGATTATTATTGGTAGTAAAGTCAACAGTCAGTAAAAGATTAAAAGAATTGTTTTTGTTTTGAGTTTGAATAAATTTATTTGAGTTTATATTTTGTGTTTATTTTCTAGGTCAACTAAAAATGAATTCGTTTTATAGAATATTTAAACTAAACTCATTAGAAGTTTCCATAGTCAACCACTCTTTCCAAACGAAAAATAAAAAACGTGAAGTCAAAGGTACTATCAAATATAGAGGAATTCGAAATAAAAAGAGCTAAAAACTAAAAAAGCTCCATTACACGCTGGTGTAATTGTCCAGCTTTTGAAAATACGCAAGAGAGCAAATAATCCCAATACTAACAGAGCTATTTAATAGACGCCTCCCTAAAGACTGGAACAATAGTCTAGAAATACTCCTACACAAAAAAAGGGGGGAAATGGGACCTAAAGAATTGTAAACTTTTAATTCGTAAATTGAATTTCGTTTCGTAATCGATAAGTTTTTTAAATACAAAAGGGGCCACGGGATATCTCATTTGTAAGGTTTCTGAATATACACCAGGGAAATAAGGCAAAAATATACCATGTTTGGGACACTTGAGCAGCCAGGTTGCAAATGGGTCTTTTGGGTACTATATACCTAATACATTATAAATACAAAAATGCCCGTCACAGTTTGGACGAGAAATTAAGTTATTAACAAATAAGGGTCAAAAATGAGAGTTTTTCCGTTTAAATCGCTACAGGTAAAAATAGGGTAATTAAATGTCTTATTTATAATATTTTTTTTTAGTAGATAAGCCAAGATTTAAAATAGCGTTTTTGAATTTTGGTCCGATTATTTGTTGCTTCGGATATTGCAAAATAAAACTAAAATTTCGAAAATAAAAAATTTGCTATAACTTTTGCGAAAATTAATTTAGGACTTTCCTGTTGCACGAAAAGTTGAGCCAAACAGTCCATACAATGCACAAAAAATTTTAAGACGATGCGTCAATTAGTTTAAATTTTATTCAATTTGTTTATCCCAAAGAGCTTTTTTTTTCGCAATGTTATTGTTTAGAAAATAATAATGATACAGCAATTCTGTGAAAACATCGTGAAAGAATAGTCATGTTTTTAACTCATTTAAAAAAAATCATTAAAAAGTCATTTTTATCACTCAGAAAACATTTTACAGAAATAGTCATTTTTGGCTTATAAACAATTTGAATAACTTTGTTAATATTGACTGTCGGCTAAAACTACAATGGAATTTGAAAAACTGATATTTTTATATGAATTTTCGGCTAAAACTACGATGAAATTTGAAAAACTGATATTTTTATACGAATTTTTAAAGAAAAACTTTTTGCCTATGTTAATTACGGTCATAGTTAGCCACTTTTTTATTTAATTGACAGTAACATTGTTTATAACAATTAAGCAACCTAACTAGAGCCATTTTGAAGTTCAAGATATATAGGTTATGTGTAAAAGTTTGAGTAAATTTTTAACCTCAACAGAGTGGTTAATATAGCTTTAAAAATGGCGACCGAACGGAATTAATTCGTGGTCGGTGGAGGGGACTTACTAAAATACGTGCACTCAAAAAATGAAACTTATTCTGCAAACATATGCTGCGATTAATATCGCTGGAACTTGTTGATGGATTTTGATCATAATTTTTTTAATTTGTATGTACTCGTAGTCTTATAGTATGTAAAAATAAGACTTCATAATATGAAATATATTATATATTATATACTAACGATTTCTACAGTTTTCACTGTATTGCTTTACTTAACCTTTCTCTCCAGTTCTTTTTGTTGAAAGTCCCCTGCCTGAAGATTTATTCTTTCCATTGCTTCGTCCACTTTATCTCTGAAAGATCTTTGAGGTCTGCCTCCCTTCCTTCTTACTATCGGGCTCCATACTGCTATTCTGTTTATCCAACGATTTTGGGCTGCTCTTCTGAGATGTCCCTACCAGGTTAATCTCTTCTGTTCGATGTAGTCTATTTATTCATGTAGTTATATTTCCATTATTTTATTAATATCTATGTTGTTTATTTTATTTCTTCTTGTTACTCTGCAGCTTTTTCTTAGGAATTCCCTCTCTGTTGCTCTTATTTTGTATTTGGTTTTCTTATTTATTGTCGATTTTTCACATTTATAAGTAAGGATAGTTCTTGTCACCGTGTTATATAATTTTTTTATAAGTTCTTTTTTTTTTTGTTTTAATCTGATGTTCTTATCACACTGTACCGGGTTTAATTTTCGTATGCAGTCTTTTTTTATAGTTTAGTCTATAGTCTAGTCTATTTTTATACCTTCTTCAGTAGTTCCTTTGTTTGATATTATGAAACAAATACTTGTACTTTTCTGTTCCTTTCATTTGTTTACCTTGGTCTATTTCCAGTTGTTTTATTTGTTCTGATATCCGTTGTTAGGTATTCAGTTAGGTTTATTTCCATCCCAGTTTTTGTATATTTCTAATCCAGGTTTCTCATCATGAAACTGAGGTCATCTTCGTCTTATGCGATTACTATTTTTTCGTGAGTAAAACTAAGTATATTATAGGTATTCGTCTCTTACTGGTATATCCCTTTCTTCGCACTTTTTTTCCATGTTTTCAAGGTTTTTCCAGGAATATTTTAAACAGGGTAGGGCGGTAGCGGATGTGGATTAGTTCCATGATACAAAGAATACAGATCGTTCTCATTGTGGAGGACTGCAGGTTCTCAACATTCCTCCATAATTGGGTCTTGAAAGATATCAGTTTCCCTTTCAACGGTTTGTACTTGCCATAAGTTCAATGATCCGCTTCCCTTCGATTTGTTCAGTGGAGAAACTTTAATGGACTTCCATAAGTTGCTAATTCTGGCCTGTTGAATTGGATAAGTAAATAAAACACTTTCTATTTTGCTATGACTGTAATTAAGTTGAAAGGGCAAGAAATAGAACTTTATATATGAACATTTGAGTTAACAACTACCATAAAACCGTCACAACACATTTTTCCACACTTTATGTAGAAAACACTTCGAAAAGCCGGCGTAGCAAAGAAGAGGTTTTTGCGTGCGTTCTTAAGAAATTTTGATAGTTGACTGACTGCTTGCCTTTACACCCCGTTAACGAATTTTTCCGTTGGGGTCTTGGGTAGTAGGCGGAGATTAACATTCTTGGAAATTGGCCTTCTTCAGGCACTGCGTACTAAAATTATTTATGAATTTTAAAGTCAAAAGGCAGATATCGAGCACTGAATTTAATTAAATCTTGCCCAAGTATACTTTCGCTCACAAGAGCATCCTCAGGGGCATTTCGTCAATAAAAAGAAGGTATCCTCGAATGTCATTTAATTAATATAAATAATTTTGGTGGCAAACTTAAATTAACATCTAACTAAACACTGAACAAGGGACAAAACAGATAAATTAAATTGCCAGTAGGTTCTACATTTTACAATATGGAGGCCATATTGATAAATTTTCTTCATTCTGCCTCCATATTGTAAAATGTAGAACCTACTGGCAATTTAATTTATCTGTTTTGTCCCTTGTTCAGTGTTTAGTTAGATGTTAATTTAAGTTTGCCACCAAAATTATTTATATTAATTAAATGACATTCGAGGATACCTTCTTTTTATTGACGAAATGCCCCTGAGGATGCTCTTGTGAGCGAAAGTATACTTGGGCAAGATTTAATTAAATTCAGTGCTCGATATCTGCCTTTTGACTTTAAAATTCATTTATTCGAAAATTATTTATGACTTTTTCAGAGGCGTCGTGGTATAAATATTATTTGGTGAAATCGAATTTATTTGGGTGGAGACTACAGTTCTCTAACACATTGTATCATGGATTAGTTCTGTAGTAGTCCATTTGTCGTCTTAAATAGACTATATATATTCTATTGCTCGTTTTGATAGGTCTTTGTTATTTTTGTGAGTGCTTTTACTGATTTTATTTAATATTTGTGGAACTTCGATGCCTTCCATTGCTTGCCATAGCTTAAGACTTCATGTAATATAATAGGTATATTACTACAGATTGCAATGTTGTCAACGTAGATAAAAGAATATAGAAAAAATAGATAAATCGTTAAAATCACTAAAAATATATTTTTTTGTATTTTCTTGGAAGACCTTGAAAAAGACTGCTTAAAACGTCTTCAGAAAGGTCTGCAGCTTGACGTGAAACATACGAACATTTTTATCAAATATTTCATTCTTGTAAAACAAAACCTTGGTGTTTTAAAGATAAATTTAGATAAAACCTCAAACATGTTGACAAATAATGGGAATCTCTAGTGTTTACTTCCTAAAGATGTTATCACGAAGATTTTTTTATATTTCTAAATTTTTTAATTCTAGTTTTTTTCGATTCGGCCTACAAAATTAAGCCTAAAAATATTTTATTACTATGTAGGCCTTTATTTTGACCTTAATTTTATTACTATTATGGTTTTAAAAATAAACAACAATAGTAATTTGTTTTAATTTAATTAAAAATAATCATTGACTTGTTTAAAGCGATTTTTTTTAGGAGACAAAAGGAAATCCTTCCATATATTAACATACTTTTACAAGATTACTAAAGCTTGTTATGCACGGAGAGCCATAGTCTACTAGTCTAATATGTATATAGTATGGTGCAAATGAAAGGAATGATTTCGTTATTTCGTCAGTTGGCAATTTTATGAAAAAATTAAGAAACAGGTGGATTTTTATTTTTAAATTACGATTTTTTGACAATAATTCACCAATTCTTTATTATTATCCAATTCTCTATTATATATATATATATATATATATATATATATATATATATATATATATATATATATATATATATATATATATATATATATATATATATAAATCAAATAGATGAAATAGAGAATGTGGAAAAATCCCCTTACGAACAATTCACACATCCACCATTTCGGGCTGGGAAAAATTTTTCGAATAGAATCAAAGATCCAAACACCAGTTCTTAGAAATGTGTTTCGCCCTCTTCAACCTCTCTGGGCTCGTCGGTAAAGACAAGAGGCTGAATATCTTTAGACACATTCTAATCAAAAAACAACATTCGAGACCTAGACATAGAAGGTGCGTAAGTCTACGGCAAATCCGACAATGACAGTCTCAAGTTTTAATTCCCTAATTACTTAAAGTAAGTAAAATATATGTTTAGAAACATAAGATGTAGATCTTTGAAACACACTCAGTGAACCAAAGATCCAAGGTTATTGGTTTAACGACCACTCGTACGAAATCAAATAGATGAAATAGAGAATGTGGAAAAATCCCCTTACGAACAATTCACACATCCACCATTTCGGGCTGGGAAAAATTTTTCGAATAGAATCAAAGATCCAAACACCAGTTCTTAGAAATGTGTTTCGCCCTCTTCAACCTCTCTGGGCTCGTCGGTAAAGACAAGAGGCTGAATATCTTTAGACACATTCTAATCAAAAAACAACATTCGAGACCTAGACATAGAAGGTGCGTAAGTCTACGGCAAATCCGACAATGACAGTCTCAAGTTTTAATTCCCTAATTACTTAAAGTAAGTAAAATATATGTTTAAAAACATAAGATGTAGATCTTTGAAACACACTCAGTGAACCAAAGATCCAAGGTTATTGGTTTAACGACCACTCGTACGAAATCAAATAGATGAAATAGAGAATGTGGAAAAATCCCCTTACGAACAATTCACACATCCACCATTTCGGGCTGGGAAAAATTTTTCGAATAGAATCAAAGATCCAAACACCAGTTCTTAGAAATGTGTTTCGCCCTCTTCAACCTCTCTGGGCTCGTCGGTAAAGACAAGAGGCTGAATATCTTTAGACACATTCTAATCAAAAAACAACATTCGAGACCTAGACATAGAAGGTGCGTAAGTCTACGGCAAATCCGACAATGACAGTCTCAAGTTTTAATTCCCTAATTACTTAAAGTAAGTAAAATATATGTTTAAAAACATAAGATGTAGATCTTTGAAACACACTCAGTGAACCAAAGATCCAAGGTTATTGGTTTAACGACCACTCGTACGAAATCAAATAGATGAAATAGAGAATGTGGAAAAATCCCCTTACGAACAATTCACACATCCACCATTTCGGGCTGGGAAAAATTTTTCGAATGGAATCAAAGATCCAAACACCAGTTCTTAGAAATGTGTTTCGCCCTCTTCAACCTCTCTGGGCTCGTCGGTAAAGACAAGAGGCTGAATATCTTTAGACACATTCTAATCAAAAAACAACATTCGAGACCTAGACATAGAAGGTGCGTAAGTCTACGGCAAATCCGACAATGACAGTCTCAAGTTTTAATTCCCTAATTACTTAAAGTAAGTAAAATATATGTTTAAAAACATAAGATGTAGATCTTTGAAACACACTCAGTGAACCAAAGATCCAAGGTTATTGGTTTAACGACCACTCGTACGAAATCAAATAGATGAAATAGAGAATGTGGAAAAATCCCCTTACGAACAATTCACACATCCACCATTTCGGGCTGGGAAAAATTTTTCGAATAGAATCAAAGATCCAAACACCAGTTCTTAGAAATGTGTTTCGCCCTCTTCAACCTCTCTGGGCTCGTCGGTAAAGACAAGAGGCTGAATATCTTTAGACACATTCTAATCAAAAAACAACATTCGAGACCTAGACATAGAAGGTGCGTAAGTCTACGGCAAATCCGACAATGACAGTCTCAAGTTTTAATTCCCTAATTACTTAAAGTAAGTAAAATATATGTTTAAAAACATAAGATATAGATCTTTGAAACACACTCAGTGAACCAAAGATCCAAGGTTATTGGTTTAACGACCACTCGTACGAAATCAAATAGATGAAATAGAGAATGTGGAAAAATCCCCTTACGAACAATTCACACATCCACCATTTCGGGCTGGGAAAAATTTTTCGAATAGAATCAAAGATCCAAACACCAGTTCTTAGAAATGTGTTTCGCCCTCTTCAACCTCTCTGGGCTCGTCGGTAAAGACAAGAGGCTGAATATCTTTAGACACATTCTAATCAAAAAACAACATTCGAGACCGACTTACGCACCTTCTATGTCTAGGTCTCGAATGTTGTTTTTTGATTAGAATGTGTCTAAAGATATTCAGCCTCTTGTCTTTACCGACGAGCCCAGAGAGGTTGAAGAGGGCGAAACACATTTCTAAGAACTGGTGTTTGGATCTTTGATTCTATTCGAAAAATTTTTCCCAGCCCGAAATGGTGGATGTGTGAATTGTTCGTAAGGGGATTTTTCCACATTCTCTATTTCATCTATTTGATTTCGTACGAGTGGTCGTTAAACCAATAACCTTGGATCTTTGGTTCACTGAGTGTGTTTCAAAGATCTACATCTTATGTTTTTAAACATATATTTTACTTACTTTAAGTAATTAGGGAATTAAAACTTGAGACTGTCATTGTCGGATTTGCCGTAGACTTACGCACCTTCTATGTCTAGGTCTCGAATGTTGTTTTTTGATTAGAATGTGTCTAAAGATATTCAGCCTCTTGTCTTTACCGACGAGCCCAGAGAGGTTGAAGAGGGCGAAACACATTTCTAAGAACTGGTGTTTGGATCTTTGATTCTATTCGAAAAATTTTTCCCAGCCCGAAATGGTGGATGTGTGAATTGTTCGTAAGGGGATTTTTCCACATTCTCTATTTCATCTATTTGATTTCGTACGAGTGGTCGTTAAACCAATAACCTTGGATCTTTGGTTCACTGAGTGTGTTTCAAAGATCTACATCTTATGTTTTTAAACATATATTTTACTTACTTTAAGTAATTAGGGAATTAAAACTTGAGACTGTCATTGTCGGATTTGCCGTAGACTTACGCACCTTCTATGTCTAGGTCTCGAATGTTGTTTTTTGATTAGAATGTGTCTAAAGATATTCAGCCTCTTGTCTTTACCGACGAGCCCAGAGAGGTTGAAGAGGGCGAAACACATTTCTAAGAACTGGTGTTTGGATCTTTGATTCTATTCGAAAAATTTTTCCCAGCCCGAAATGGTGGATGTGTGAATTGTTCGTAAGGGGATTTTTCCACATTCTCTATTTCATCTATTTGATTTCGTACGAGTGGTCGTTAAACCAATAACCTTGGATCTTTGGTTCACTGAGTGTGTTTCAAAGATCTACATCTTATGTTTTTAAATATATATATTGATGTGATCTTGATTATTGATATGAGATAATATTCTTATATGTCATTTAATTTAATCAATGTATTAATAATAATCTAATTAATTAACCAGATCACATATCAATATGTTTTCAATCTCAGGGCGAATTATAAAATTAATTACTTACTCTCGTGGCTTCTAAGTATTTCTCAATGGTTCCTAATCGGGATAGGAAAGAAAAGAGTAAAATAATACACACATATGGGTTACAATTATAATCAAAATATTGTTTATTTTATTTAAATGGCAATCACTGCTTAATATTTGCTAGATCTTATTATTCTTAAACATAACATTTACAAATGGGAATCTTATTTCCTTTTGGTTTCCAATTGAAAGTTTTTATTAACATTTAACTATTAGGATTTATTAGCAACAATTCTATTTAAGTTTGATGAAGCTTTTCTGATATTATTTATTATGTTCTTCAATTTATAATGTGGTATTTAATACGAAAAACCCATACATTCATGTCCAAACAAATGAGACTGACCTTTTTCTGGTGAACTGAGAATGTCTTCACACAAGACCCGTTTCCTGCTATCCTTGGCTGCGATCAAAACCTCGTCCTGGCTTTCAGTAATGTTCTCCTTTGAAAACTAGCTCGTATAGCTCTCGTTCATGCTTCTGTCGTGATGCTGTATTCTACCTTTTTCGAAACTGCAATCAGCTACCGGGACACTCTTGGCTCAAGGAGGTTCTTTTACTCTCAACCTGGCCTACCTCTCGTTCCACGATAGATACTCCACACTCACGGAACTACATCGGCTTTCTCACTCTCCGTACACTACCGTCTACCACAGGACTTCCCTTCTCGACAGCTCAAAACATTCTGATCTATCTTTTTCATTCATTCCCCTACTTTCTAAATATCCCTTCCAGATTCACAAATCAAACTTCCACCACCAACTCTCATTCGCAGTATTTCTCAAAACCAATTTTTAATCTTTCTAAATATGCTTAATGGATTTCCAAAAAAAATAGTTAATTCCCATTCTAAAATTACTTTCTACTATTTACAAAATTTAATGACCTATTATCTACTTCAAATGAGTCTTATTTAGCATAGGCTAATGATCGAACCTTCCACGAACAACGATAATGACCTATTATCGATTTCACTTAAGTTTTATTTAGCATAGGCTAATGATCGAACCTTCCGCGAACAACGATAATGGTACGCGCCATTCACTTTGTTTATTCTAAGCGTATTGTCCCGAGTTTCGTTTAATCACTTCTTAAAATTAAATATAACAATTTGTTGTATACAGGTTGTTCTAAATTTATATGCCCGTGGTTGAGAAAATTGAAAATATTTTATATTAAATTGAATTCTGCTTATAATTATCAAAATTTAATTTTCAGATCAAATAGAAATATAACAAATCCCCGCCTTGTATTCGATAAAATTTATCTGCATTTTTAAATAAATTTTCTCGAGGCAAAACCAACTCCCTGTATATTTCCTTACTTTAATCTACGTCTTATACCCCTTCTTCTTGTATTACTCTAATTTGTCCCACCTGTAGAGTAATTGTTTCCTTATTTTCAGTGTCCTCATCCTGTGTTAGAGTGTCGGCTATTATGTTGTCTTTCCCTTTTTCCCATATCAATCTTCTGTCTTTTTCCTCAGATTTTTCACATACTTTTACCGTGTATTCTGCATCCTCGTTTTCATATGCCTACTCTTCAAATGCCACTGTTTCGATCATATTTTTTTCGCTTTCATTTGTTAGCTTTATTTCTTCTTCTCCTGAGCTCATCTCTTCTTTTGAGGAATCCCAGTTTTCTTTTGCTTTTGATACTCTCAATTTTTCTTCTTCTGGGCTCAACTCTTCTTTTGAGGAGCCACAGGTTTCACTTTCTTTTGTCTTTTTCTGACTTTTTCTCCCTTTTCTTCTTTGTCCTTGCTTCGTTGCCAAATTCATTTCCACTGTTTGTTCTTTACCTGATTCGTCCGTATTTTGTTTCTCCTGTTCCTTGTCCTGTTCTTCTTCTTTTTCTTCTGTTAGATTCATCGTATTATTTTTAAAATCTATCACTACATGTTTTTCTGCCAATTCGTCAACTCCTACTATCATGTCATGTGACATGTTTGGCATTATTACACATTGTAGTGCATACATCTTCTTACCCAGTCGTACCATTACTCGTATGCCTTCATTTATAGTTGCCAATGTCCGTTTTTTTGCGCCCACTAAATTTACCCTAGGTATTTTGTAAATTAAATTTGTTAAGTTAACTTCTTCTATTAGTTTTCTGTTGACCAATGTTATTTCAGATCCAGTGTCTATCATAATTTTAATTGGTTTCTCGTTGATAAATCCATCCACAAATTTTAAATTAACTCCATTTTTCTTTTCGTTGTTTCCTGCCAATTTAATAAACTCCTTGGGGTGACAAAAGATTCCTGTTTGATTTTTGGTTTTTAGTGAGCGCCGTCGTGAAAAGACGCCGGTTGCTCATCGTTGTTTATATTTTCGTCATAATGTCTCTCTCCGTCATATTCATCTGTCTGGGTATTATTTACTTCTCTTCTATTTTCTCTTGGTCTGTCGGATCTGTTTCGGTTTTCTCGATATCCCTGTTCATTTTGTCTACCATTATTTCTGTTTTCTTGATTTGAGCGTGTGGTGTTTCTATTCTGGTATTCTCGATTTCTGTCCTCATTCCATTGCCTATTTCTTTGTTCATAATTTCCTCTTCCGTTGTCTCTATTTTCGTTTTCCCTTCTGGGATTAAAATCTCGTCTTGTATAGTCCCTCCTATTTTGATTTCTATCTCTGTAATCCTGTGTTTCTCGGGGCCTGTAATCTTCTCGCGACCTTCTTGATTTTCTTTCTCTTAAACGTGATTCTCTTATTTGTAGGAATTGGCATAAACTAGTAGTCTTTGTAGTTTTGCACAATGTGATATGGTCTTCCAGCGTTTCTTCGAAATGTCTTGCAATCAGTTCGACTAATTGTTCCGATGAGTAATTATATTGTAAATGTTTTGCATTATTGTAAATTTGCAAAGCATATGTCCTTTCTGATACACCCATCCTATCATTGTATTTCCCATTTTGCAATTCCTTGTTAATTTCCAATTGTTGGACTTTTCCCCAGAAATAATTCAAAAATTTTTGTTCAAATTGTTGCCAATTGCCGAATTCTTCTTCTTTGCTATCGAACCATAGGCTTGCTTCATATTTGAGATGGTTTCTGATAGTTTCTTTTGCTGTTTCGAAATTTCCGATGTGCTGTATTTTCTTTTTCAGGCTATTTATGAACGGCACTGGGTGTAATCTTCTTACATCCCCGCCAAACCGTATCTTCACGTCATCTGTGCTATGTATAACCATTTCTCTTCTTTCTCCGATATTCTGTTGCGTCCTGTTTTCGGTGACTTGTTTTTCTATTTCTGTGATTCTTTTTTCCACTTCTTCTCTGTCTACTTGAATAGCATTTTCCAGCTTGTTTTCCAAACTTTCCATTTCTTTTTTCTGGCAATTCGTTAACTCCTTCATTTTCATTTCTTGTTCTTGCATGTGATCTTTAATTTTCATTTCATACTTTTCTATGCGTTCCTCCATTTTCTTGTTGTTCTCTTCTATTGCTTGTTTCATTTTTTTTGTGTTTCATCCATTTTTTGGTCCAATTTTTGTTGTGTTTCATCCATTTTTTGATCCACTTTATCCATTTTCTTTGATGTTTCTTCCATGGCTTGTTTCGTTTCACGTTGATTTTCATCCATTTTTTGTTGTGTTTCATCCATTTTTTGTTGTGTTTCATCCATTTTTTGATCCACTTTATCCATTTTCTTTGATGTTTCTTCCTGATTTTTATCCATTGTCCTTTTGCTTCATCCATTGCTTGTTTTGTTTCTCTTTGATTGTCATCCAGTTTTTGTGACTGGAGTTGCATCAGTTGTAATAGTTTATCTATTCCTGATAATTCTTGCTGTTCTGATGCCATGATTGTCGTGTCTAAAATATCTTCTTGGTCTGAATGTTCTTTTTGTTTTTTGTTGTCTTTGCTTTGGCTTCTTGTCACAGACATTTGTTTTCAAGAAGTACTGTCCCCGCCAAATATGAAATTTTACTAGTATGTTACCAAGACGACTTTTTCTCACCCAAATATTATAAATTGTCAATAAATATATCAAATGCAAATATCGTAAAAATAAAATATTAAATCAGTTATGTAAAATTTGTACCTAAAGAGATCTAAAATTTTATGTTATCAAATGTAAGTATCTCACTTTTTTCCACAGACATATAAATTTTCAAATACCGGCTTTACTCTTTCTATCCTTCAAATTTGCCACTAGAAATACTTTACAATGCCCCACGTTGGGCGCCAGTTGATGTGATCTTGATTATTGATATGAGATAATATTCTTATATGTCATTTAATTTAATCAATGTATTAATAATAATCTAATTAATTAACCAGATCACATATCAATATGTTTTCAATCTCAGGGCGAATTATAAAATTAATTACTTACTCTCGTGGCTTCTAAGTATTTCTCAATGGTTCCTAATCGAGATAGGAAAGAAAAGAGTAAAATAATACACACATATGGGTTACAATTATAATCAAAATATTGTTTATTTTATTTAAATGGCAATCACTGCTTAATATTTGCTAGATCTTATTATTCTTAAACATAACATTTACAAATGGGAATCTTATTTCCTTTTGGTTTCCAATTGAAAGTTTTTATTAACATTTAACTATTAGGATTTATTAGCAACAATTCTATTTAAGTTTGATGAAGCTTTTCTGATATTATTTATTATGTTCTTCAATTTATAATGTGGTATTTAATACGAAAAACCCATACATTCATGTCCAAACAAATGAGACTGACCTTTTTCTGGTGAACTGAGAATGTCTTCACACAAGACCCGTTTCCTGCTATCCTTGGCTGCGATCAAAACCTCGTCCTGGCTTTCAGTAATGTTCTCCTTTGAAAACTAGCTCGTATAGCTCTCGTTCATGCTTCTGTCATGATGCTGTATTCTACCTTTTTCGAAACTGCAATCAGCTACCGGGACACTCTTGGCTCAAGGAGGTTCTTTTACTCTCAACCTGGCCTACCTCTCGTTCCACGATAGATACTCCACACTCACGGAACTACATCGGCTTTCTCACTCTCCGTACACTACCGTCTACCACAGGACTTCCCTTCTCGACAGCTCAAAACATTCTGATCTATCTTTTTCATTCATTCCCCTACTTTCTAAATATCCCTTCCAGATTCACAAATCAAACTTCCACCACCAACTCTCATTCGCAGTATTTCTCAAAACCAATTTTTAATCTTTCTAAATATGCTTAATGGATTTCCAAAAAAAATAGTTAATTCCCATTCTAAAATTACTTTCTACTATTTACAAAATTTAATGACCTATTATCTACTTCAAATGAGTCTTATTTAGCATAGGCTAATGATCGAATCTTCCACGAACAACGATAATGACCTATTATCGATTTCACTTAAGTTTTATTTAGCATAGGCTAATGATCGAACCTCCCGCGAACAACGATAATGGTACGCGCCATTCACTTTGTTTATTCTAAGCGTATTGTCCCGAGTTTCGTTTAATCACTTCTTAAAATTAAATATAACAATTTGTTGTATACAGGTTGTTCTAAATTTATATGCCCGTGGTTGAGAAAATTGAAAATATTTTATATTAAATTGAATTCTGCTTATAATTATCAAAATTTAATTTTCAGATCAAATAGAAATATAACAATATATATATATATATATATATATATATATATATATATATATATATATATATATATATATATATATAGTGGCTAAAACACCCCCGTGGGGGTAGCGCCGCCTTCACAGGCTCTCTAGATCCATGTTTTCGAGGTGGATCAGTCCTCCATTCTTCTTTTCTTAGACTGCATTACATATCCGGTTCCAGCTCCTTCTGTCTCTTGCTCTTTCTTCTGCATTTCTAATTCCCATATCCTCTAGATCTCGCTTCACCTCTCTATTATTTAGTAATATAAATATTATCGTAATTTTTTCTACAGAGTACCCAAAAAAATTGAAATTAAATTAATTCACACAAAAATAAGAATATCTGTAATTTATTAAATTAAAAATACATTTTTCTACAACCGTGTTAAAAATGCAATTTTTAGCACTCCATACGAGCGTTAAAAATACTACTTTAAGGCACTAGTGCTTTAATAGTATATTAAGTATGGAGAACGGTAAGGGTTTTATACCGATCGAAGACAATTGTTTGGAGGAGGAGCGGAGCGACGACTCCAATTATTGTCTGAGATCGGTTACCCGTAACGTTCGACATGCTTATAACGTTTTTTGCACGATTGATACCATTATAAATTATAAAATTAAACATTTTCGTCATATTGACTAGTTTCATTCATTTTATCAAGATAGATACTTTGGTTGTTAGGTAGTAACTAGGGTGCATAACAACAATGGAGAATTGAGTTTTTATTTAGTTGTCAATAATTTTAAGTACAATTTTGATTATTATAAATTAAAATATGAGCGAAAGTGAATTTGAAGAAATTGAACGGGCTTGGGAAGAAGGGTGTTCCACAATTATTCCCGAAAAATCCAAAATCCGTTATCAAAATACCTACCAAAGTTTTAAAAAATGGTGCGAAGGCAAGAATTTAAGAATCGAAGAAAAGACTCTATTGGCATATTTCGTTCAAAGACATATGCAGTTGAAAGCTCCTGGAAGCCTCTGGGCAGAATATTCAATGATTAAATTCACCGTTTTTCTTTATGATGGCATTGATATTTCCAAGTTTTCAACTTTGATCGCGTATTTGAAGAGAAAAAATGTTGGATACTACTAATGTATGCGATTCTGCAGGAGTTTCTGTTAGAAGTGAAACCACAGCCCAAACAAGTGGGATTTCATTAAATAATTTAACAAATTGTACCATAAGTTTCAATATTAATAAATAATTCGTTAGTTTTCTTTATTCTTTCAAAAAATAAATTAAAATTTAAGAGATTTTTTAACTCGACTTTTAACTTGTAAGTGAATTACTTACCGTCGAGTTGGAGTACTTACCGTCGAGTTGGAGTACTTACCGTCGAGTTGCTAGTAAATGTCACCTACTGACGTAAAATCTGTCACGGTAAACAGTCAAAAATGATCAATCGTGCAAAAAATATTTTTAAGGCACTGCAGTTCGTATTGACCGTATATGCAATTTTGATGTAATGTCAAAAAAATATAAAAATGGAATGTCAGTCAAGTTCAAGTAAAAGTTTTTGTAGATATTGTCCTGTAATTACGTTTGTAGAAAAAATATTGTATGATATGCGTGTTAAAAAGTAAATTTTTAAGGCACTCATGTGAATTGCAGAACTCGCTATCGCTCATTCTGCAAACTTTCAGATGCGTGCCTTAAACGTGTACTTTTAACACTTATATCATAAATAACTATTAACTGCTGTTATAAAATAAAAAAAAATGTTCGTTTGATAAATAAACTTTTATTCTAGCTTAAATTCAATGTTCAAGATGCCACACCCACCTGCATCTTAGCAGATTGAACATTGAATCTAATCGAAAAGCATTTATTCTGCTACAATTTGCGAAAACGTAATTTTAATTGAATCGTATAATCGTCTAAATATTTAATTTCTGAGTTGGACCGTACAATAAAATAATTATCGCTGTAATTTAAGAAAGCCATTCACAGCAGTTCATAGCGGAAAGAGTGGGTCTTACTCAGTCTGATGTCTCACAGATATGGAAGAGGGTTCTGGATACAAATTCGATACAAAATAAAGCTCGCTTTGGTAGTCCCTGAGTGATCAATGAGCAACAGAACAGATAAATCAGAATATCAATTCGGAGAGATTCTTCTATGCCTGTACCAGCCTCCAATCCTCCAAAGATACTTCAGGCTTGCTACAGGAGTCTCAGAGTGTCGTTGGCTATACCATAATAAGAAGAAGAATTTTAGATTCAGGTTTTATGAGTCGTCGACCAATAAGAATTCCTTAGCTACAACCTGGACATGTTTTGCACCGCCTCCAGTGGGCCCAAGAACGCATACAACTTCGTCAACAGTTTTGAAATTTTGTGCTTTTTCAGAAGAAACCACAATATGTAAACAGTGATATCTGACGAATTTACGTTTAGCGAGAGCCAACAAGAGCTTTACAACTAGCATACGCTCGTCACACCCTTCCTTTCTTCTTTTTCTTCTTCTTCTTCCTTCTTGAATGTAGGCTTTAAAGCCTGTTTATTCTTCAATATTAGCCTCCTAAAGTGTTTAAATTATCGCACCATCTTTTTCTTGGTCTGTCAATACTTCTTCGTCCATTTGGTGACTCATCTCGTGCTATTCGTACTATCCTATCCTCTGCCATTCTACTAATGCGTTACTAATGCGCCTACTAAAGAAATACTATTACTAATGGATGAACGACGACGACACAAGAATGACCCAGATGGCAGCAATATGTATAAAAACATTAACAGGCAAATAAAAGCAAAGATAAGAATAGCAAAAAATGAATGGCTTAAGCAACAATGTATCGATCTAGAACATTTACAACGACAGCACGACGATCGGAATTTACATAAAAAGCTTAAGGAGACTGCTGGAATATACAGAAAACGAAGACCAACTATTATAGTTAATCAGGATAACCAGGTAGTGCTAGGTGAAAAAGAGAAAATTCATATATGGGAAAACTACATTCAGGAGCTCTTTCATGACGAAAGACCCATGAGTGAAGTTTATACAGACGACCAGCTGACTGGCCCTTCAATTACTAAAGAGGAAATAGAAAAGGCAATATTATATTCAAAAAACAATAAGACACCTGGACCTGATGAAATCCCTTCAGAAATACTCAAACTACTAGATGAAAGGGGAATTTCAGCACTACATAAAATATTTAATTTTATTTATGAAACTGGTTGCTATCCTCAGCAATGGTTGCTCTCTACATTTATTCCCCTACCCAAAAAAGTCAATGCAAAAAGATGTGAGGATCACAGACTCATTAGCCTGATTAGTCACACTTTAAAAATATTCTTAAAAATACTACATCAAAGATTATACAAAAAATGTGAATGGAACATCAGTGATTCTCAGTTTGGGTTTAGGCAAGGTTTGGGAACAAGAGAAGCAATAGTAGCAACACAGGTGTTGGTCCAAAATTGTTACGATCAGAGGAAGGACGTATTCCTGTGCTTTCTAGACTACGAGAAAGCGTTTGATCGTGTCCAACATCACAAGTTAATGCAGATCCTCAAGAAGCTTGATATAGACCAAAAAGACATAAGATGCATTGAAAACTTGTACTGGTATCAGGCAGCACAATTAAAAATAGACAATTCTATATCCAAATCCATACATATAAGAAGGGGTGTTCGGCAGGGATGTGTGCTTTCCCCTCTTTTATTTAACATTTATTCGGAAGCCATATTTCAAGAGTCTTTGGAAGATGCAGAGATGGGAATCAAAGTGAATGGAGTATTAATCAACAACATACGATATGCTGATGATGCTGTCTTAATTTGCGACAACATAGCAGATCTTCAACAACTTGTCACTATAATCGGAGAATACAGTAAGCGAATGGGATTAGAGATTAATACCAAAAAGACCAAATTCATGATCATCTCCAGAAACTTGGATGCATTTGAAAACTCCACCATAACACTGAATACTAAGTCCATTGAGAGAGTGAGCAAATTCAAATACCTAGGAACGTGGCTTTTTGAAGACTGGGCATCGAACAGGGAAGTAAAATGTCGCATTGAGCAAGCTCGACAAGCTTTCGTAAAATTCAGGAAGGTACTGAGCTGCTCAGAGTTCGACCTTACACTGAGACTAAGGTTTACTAAATGCTACGTGTGGTCGGTGCTGCTATATGGCATAGAGGGCTGGACACTCAAAACGAGGGATATAAACAGATTAGAAGCCTTCGAAATGTGGCTTTATCGCCGTATCCTAAAGATACCATGGACGGCGAAAGTCACAAATGTGGATGTCCTTAAAAGAATCAACCAAGAACGTCAGCTTTTCGAAAACATCAAGAAAAGAAAAACGGCGTATTTGGGTCACATCATGCGAAACGAAAAATACCAGTTCCTTCAACTTATAATCCAGGGTAAAATTGAAGGCAAGAGAGGAATAGGACGCAAGAAAATGTCCTGGTTCCGAAACATAAGGCAATGGACAGGGATTACCGACATACAATCACTGATCCACATTGCAAGAAACAGAGAGTTAATGGAAAATGTGATCGCCAACATCCATTAGTGGATTTGCATTTGAAGAAGAAGAAGTTCGTTCCACTCCTGTTTCCGTTTTGTCACCCATGCATTTACGTCTTCTACATTGCACGATCTTCTTATGTTTTCGCTTGTCTCCTTATCCAACAGACTTTTCCCTGATATTCGTTGAAGTATTTTCATCTCTGTTGTTTCTAGTAGTCGTCTGGTTTTAGATGTGTCAGGTCTTGTGTCCGCCGTGTATGTCAATATGGGTCCAATTGCTGCTTTATAGATTATTGCTTTTGTGTCTTGTTTTAAGTATTTGTACTTCCAGATTGTGTCATTAAGAGATCCTGCCGCTTTATTTGCTTTTCAGATTTGTTGTCGTACTTCTTCGACATCTCCGTAACTGGTTATATCTATTCCCAAATATGTAAACCTTGCTTCTTGCTTTATTATTTCCCCATCAATTTCGATTTTACATCGCAGTGGTACACTTCCTTTCACTGGTGGCAATATTTTTGGGGTATTATGGCAGGTGGACTCACGTAATTGATGGATATTGACGAGAACAGGACAAAAATGTGTATATCATACGACTCGTGTGGATCTTGGTCTTGTGAATCATGTGGAACCACCCACAGCGAGAAGCTGTGGGTGCAATTTTCGTATTCATGGATGAAAACGCCTGTCCACTTAGGACTCGAGCGGTTAATGACTATCTTGAGACAAGGTATTCGCCGTTTGTAGTGGCCTGCGATGTCTCCAGATATAAACTCAAGTGAACATGCATGGTATGTGCTCTCCAGAGCTATTTGTGTCCATTTGTGAAGGAATCCTCCAAGAAACCATCATGAACTTACTACAATCGCCTGTAGAGGAGAATCGAAGAATCTGCCACGGGAAATGATTTATCGACTTGCTAGGAGCCAGAAATATTATACGATATTAAAACTGTTAAATACATTTTAATTAGAATTTTTTTTTTAATTTTTCATTTTTTATTTATTAGAAAAAACCAGTAGGTATCTCTATTAAAACAAAAATATCTGATAGCGTTATATTTCTTTATAAATGATCTGTAGCAGTAGTTTCTGAAAATAGTTAAGGTGATACAGTAGCGATCAACAGGTAGCCAAAACGCGTTCCAAGATTGCGGCTGTAATTTTGAATATTTTTTCGAGATATTTGGCACACGTATTCGTAATATAATAAAGAATGGCGGTACAGAGCCCAATTTAAAAAATATATTAATATGTGGAAATTACTCTGTAATTAAATACAATATTAAAAAAACGAGCCTGTAGCGCCATTAAGAAGAACAAAAAAATACACTTTCTTCAAATAAACTTTTTTATCCGATGCCTAGAGTTTGTGTCATTTTGGAACTACTAATGAAATAAAAAATTTTAGTAGTTCAAAAATGACACAAAATCTAGGCATCGGATAAAAAAAGTTTATTTAAAGAAAGTGTATTTTTTTGTTCTTCTTAATGGCGGTACAGGCTCGTTTTTTTAATATTGTATTTAATTACAGAGTAATTTCCACATATTAATATATTTTTCAAATTGGGCTCTGTACCGCCATTCTTTATTATATTACGAATACGTGTGCCAAATATCTCGAAAAAATATTCAAAATTACAGCCGCAATCTTGGAACGCGTTTTCGCTACCTGTTGATTGCTACTGTGTCCTCTTAATAATAATAGCTAAAACTTTGATGCATAAGTTTTAAAACTATATGTATACTATTAATCATATTATTTCAAAATATGGAGAAATATTATCGAAACAATATTTTTCCAATTCCAATAAAGCACCCAAACACCCACTAAACAAAGTTTTATTTATTCTTTCCCATTGTCCAAACCAGACGTTGGAAAAAACTGATCTATTACTATGACTTCATTATTTCTTGACAATAATAATAACAATAAGTGTCGCAATCAGCAATAAATAACAATATCATCTGGATTTATGTACAAATAAATCATAATATTTTTATTTATTTATAAATAGTAAATACATAAAAAATGCTAAAAACCATACCTCGAATGTTGGATCTTTACCGTAGGTAGAAGGCCATGGACAAGAAGAATTAGAATTGGCTATAAAAGTACTCAACATTAAGGAGTCAGTATCAGTTCAAGTTCAAGAAATAAAGTGATTTTGTAAAAATGTTCATGGTAAGCGATATTCTGAATTTAAAACACGTAAACATAATAATTGATTGTTTTGATTTATCATTTTTATTTTTTAATGAATACGCAACATTTTTGGGCAAATAAGCTAATATTTTATTAACTTGATTATTTTTTACTGATTTTAATTTCAAAACCTGTAGTAAGATTTTTCATCACGTGTTTAATTCTGTCCAATCAGATTATTATTATACCGGGAATATTCTACCTAGCTTAATATTCGGCGAATATTTTTAGGTAGATTGTTTCCGTTTAATTACAACGATTTTTCTAGTTTTGACAACTGTCACATGTAAGAAAAGGTACACGACAATTAGACCGAAATCATTAGACCGAAAGCAGTAGACCGAACTCATTAGACCGAAAAGCACTTTACCGAAACCTCACTAGACCGAACAGCATTAGACCGAAATGGTACATAAATTTAAAAAGTTTGCAGTAAATTATGCTAAGATTTTGTATATCTCTCTTTTGTTTATTGTATTTTTCTTGTATTATTTTATAATATAGACTGTGTAAATTGTTACTCTGTACAGTCTGATATGAAATAATTTTCATCCGTTAAACAAATTAGTGAAGGTAAATACAAATTAAGGGTAGAGTGATGTTAACACCATTTTAACTGTTTATAATAACCATCTAAATAACATTTAGTTGTAATTACATTAGTCTTATCTCTTTTACTGCGACAAGTAAAAAGAACTGCTTTTCGGTCTTCTGCTGTTCGGTCTAGTGAGGTTTCGGTAAAGTGCTTTTCGGTCTAACGAGTTCGGTCTACTGCTTTCGGTCTAATGATTTCGGTCTCTTTACAGTAAACCGTAAGAAAATGAACCATAAGATACTTTTAGTCTTCATTTAAAATCTAATTGTCACGAGGGCAATACAAATCGTTAATATTAAGCGCTCGAGTGTAATTCGCTAAGATTATTTCATGAATATAAATATTATGTATTTCATTAAAACTGTAGCTATAAATAATTTTAACTAATATTGTATTGATATTTTTCTGAAAATTTGCTAAACCGTGCTATTCACTTTGACAAGTTGAAAAACATTAATTGTGATAAATGTCACTGAATGTTTATTTAAAAGATTTGAATTTTGTAAAAGTATTAAAAATAAAATGAAAGAGAGCTTGTTTCATTTTGATTCAGAGATGATCCATCGTCCCTAGTAGGGCTACATTGAAAACTCCAGTCGTAACTTTGTTTCTTACAACTTTCTCTTTATTCTGCATATTTATTTAGCTCTTACTATATTTTTTGACCTCCATCATATATCAGTAGGGTTGCGTGCTGTCTCCACTAAAATACTGCTTCACTGTAGACATTGAAAAGTCTACAGTGAAGCGGTATTTCACGAAGAGCTCTCAGATTCAATAGAAGGTATACATATCTATCAATGGAGAAGTTCTAAACAACTTACGTTTTGCAGACGATACAGTAATAATAACGGATAACAACAATGATTTACAGAACGTAATGCAACGCCTTAATGAACGCTGTCGTGAGTACGGACTGAAGATGAATTAAAAAAAAAACTAAATGCATGATCATAGCTAAATCAGCACACGCAAATATCCAATTAACTATTAAAGATACTGTAATTGAGGGTGTGGATAACTACAAATACTTAGGAACACGGCTAACATCAAATGTAGACCAAACCAAAGAAATTAAGACACGTATTGAAATAGCACGTGCATCATTCATTAAACTTAAAAAGTTTCTATGTTGTCGGGATATAAGGTTAGAACTACGCCTAAGAATGCTTCGATGTTCCGTGTTCTCTACTCTTCTTTATGGCTTGGAAGCGTGGACATTGAAACAAGTCCATTTGAATAAGTTGGCCGCCTTTGAATTTTGGTGTTACAGAAGAATTCTACGAATATCATGGATTCAAAGAATGACCAACGTGGAAGTAACTAGAAGGATAGGAAATCAACCGGAAATAATACTAACTATCAAAAGATGAAAACTTGAATACTTGGGACATGTGATGAAAGGGCAAAAATACTCATTATTACAACTTATTCTGCAAGGCAACATCCGAGGAAAGCGAAATGTGGGAAGACGAAGACCATCCTGGCTTAAGAACTTACGGGAATGGTTCGAATGCAGTAGTGCCGAGCTATTTAGAGCGGCAGTCAACAGGGTCCGCATTGCCATGATGATTTCCAACCTTAGGAACTAATTTGACACTGTATTGTTTAATCAATTAAGGTTTTTCCAAATACAGAGAATGCAATGGAGCTTGGACCTGCATGGAGCCTATGGACCTATGGAGATCTTTTGTGCATACCTTAATCTAGTTAAACTCTAGGATGCCAATACTTCTGATGAAATTGATTAGCATCCTAGGTGACTTGTTTCCTATGTCAGAGGGCGTTAGGGTGACCTCTTCTAGGAATTTTAGTCGTTTGCAGAACAGTGCTACGTAATTGCATATAATGTGTGCTGCCGTTTCTTTTTCTTTGTCACAGAAACGACAGTTCTCACTATCTGATTTGCCCATTTTTGAGATGATATCTCTGAGGGCAGTGACCATTTTTATATCTTTTTTACTCATTTCGAGAAGGCGGTTTGTTGCACAAGGCGACACCTTTATTAGCCTTTTTGCTGGCCTTTATCCTGGTGTGTTGGACCAGTATAGTTGTAGTTGATTGAGTTCCCAGGTCCGGAGTTCCTTTCTTATGTGGCTTTTTGGTAGTCCACACAAGTGTTCTGGACCTTGGAATGGGGTATTGGCCCCTTCTTTTGCGAGGCTATCAGCTTTCTCATTTCCTGAAATTCCATTGTGACCTGGCACCCACATCAAAGTTACTTTGTTGCGTTCCGCCAGCTTCTTAAGGGATTGTTTACAGTCCCAAACCAACTTTGACTCACAAGTAAATGACTTTAGAGCCTTTAAGGTAGCTTGGCTATCTGATAAAATGAAGACTTTTGGCCTACTAGTGTCTCAATTAAGACATTCTTGAGCACTAATCTGTATGGCATGTATTTCTGCCTGAAAGATAGTTGGGCCGTTTCCAAGAGATTTGGATAGCCTGAAATTTAGCCTAGTAACTCCCACTCCTGCCCTTTCATCTATCTTAGATCCATCCGTATACCATACGAGTGAACCTTCCTCCAGTTTCAGTTCAACTGCTTCATCCATTTGGTGGTTTTTTATGACCACTTCAAATGGTGTTTCGAAGTCGAATTTGAATGGTATGACATCTGTCAGCTTATCCTTAGATTTCAAAGGAATTTCTTCCAAGATTTTAAGATGGCCCACTAGATCGCCAGGTTTCATTATTTGTGTCTGTCGCAGTTTTAAGCTCTGCTCCTTATGCAGAACTGCAGGGGAGGAGGGTTCAGCATCGCTCCCCTGCAGTTCCCCCCCAAATGTTGACATTGCCCCTGTGATTCCCAGACAAGCTAGCCGCTGCACTTTTTGCAGTTTGGCGTTAGCTGTTGTTTGTTGTATTTTTGGTCACCATACGAGTGATGCGTATGTAACCATCGGCCTAATAATCGTTTTATATATCCAGAGAGTTATTTTCGGTTTTAGGCCCCAAGTCTTTCCAAATGTCTTGCGGCAGGTCCAACTTGCCACCAAGGCCCTGGATAAGATTTTTTCAATATGACTATTCCAGGTGAGTCTAAGTTCAAGGTTATGTTTATATGGGATTAGGAAGAGTTTGGCCGTAATGGCAATTACATTTTTTTACATTCCCATCCAATTAATTACATTTTTTCCTAAAAAGTAATTGACGTTTCGATTTTCGTTCCGGAAATGGTTTTCAAAAGATTTATGGGAAAATATTGAAAATATGTTATTATGACATTATATACCTACATTTTTTCAACACAAATGTGTTGAACTTTTTTTCAACACATTTTCTCATTAATCTTTTGAAAACGACTTCCGGAGTGATAATCGAATCATTAAATATTTTTTAGGCAAAAATGCAATTGTCATTACAACCAAACTGTGGCTTCTTCTTCTCGATGTGTCTATCCGTGACGAATGTTGGCGATCATGATGGCACTTTTTATTTTATCTGCAGCAGCGCGGGAAAGCTGCACATATGTTGTGTTGAACTAGGTTCTTAGGTTCGTCAACCAGGATGTTCTTCTTCTTGAACCTTGCTTTCCAAATATCTTTCCTTGTACAATGGCCTGTAAGAGAGCATATCTGGATTCATTTCGCATAATGTTTCCAAAGTATTCTAACTTTGAAGATTTGATGGTGGTCAGTACCTCTGGGTTCTTCTTCATTCTTCTTAGGATCTCCTCATTTCTGACCCGTTCAGTCCACGGGATTTTAGGAATTATCCGATATAGCCACATCTCAAATGCTTTTAATTTTCTACACATATCTTCGTTCAAGGTCAATGATTCAATGACATAAAAAGGACAGAGAAGACATAGCATCGCAGCATTCTTCTGTGGCATATACATAAACGTAATATTTAACAGAAAATATAAAATTATTAAGTAGATATAAATTATTCAAGTCGTTTGCAGATTTTTGTTTAGAAAAGTATATTTACAACTGTGAAATATAAATCACTAAACATTTATTTTGTATTTGTTACATAATATGGATTCTTTAAATGTTGGCGTTTTTCTTCTGTTTTAGAAACTTTTCTTTTTGTGTGCCATCCTGGCTATCGCCATGGCAGCTCCAGCTAAGCTGGCTAATCCTGCGGCTGATTTAGAACCAGCAGCGTCTGCGCATTATGGTTATGGTGGAGGATATGGTGATTATGGAGGAGGATACGGTGGTTATGGAGGATATGGTGGTATTGGCGTATATCTAGGCGGATATGGCGGTTATGGAGGATATGGAGGTTATGGCGGATACGGAGATTACGGAGGATATGGTGGATGGGGACATCACCACCACCATCACCATGGATAAATAAATAAAATAGATATTTTCAATTAATGTAATAATTTTAACCTGTAAATAATAGAATAAATGTAACAAATAAAATGTACAAATACTTTATTCTGGAATATTTATTAACTTCACATTGATAAACAATTTCATTATTATAATTGATGGATTCGACCGTTACTTGATGGAAGTTTATTTTATCTAACAATAAAACACTAAAAACGTTTGTTTTCTATACTTCCACAAAATTTATTATATCTATGTGACTACAGCTGTTTCGACAGAGTGCCTTTCTCAAGTGATTTAGTTTACTATGGGTTTGCATAAATCAAGACTATTTTAAATTTAATAATCAAATATACACAAACAACAGTGCAATACTTATTATGGGTAACCTCTAAGCCCATTGCTATCAGATATATTTATGAACCAGCTTGAAACAACAATTTCCAAACATCCCGTATTTAAAGAGTTCTTATATTGGTGGAGAAACGTGGATGATATACTAGTATGCTTTACAGGAACTAACAGGCAACTTGACCAATTTATATCATACATTAATAATTCACATCATAGTAATATTGAGTTTACGATAGAAACAGAACAGAATAAGTCCATAAACTTTCTAGATGTACAATTACCAGACTACACAACAAACATGAGTTCTCCGTATATCATAAACCTACCCATACTGACACAACTATAAACAATTCATCATCCCATTCTACACAACACAAATTAGCAGCCTACCATAGCATGATACATAGACTGACCGAAATTCCCATATCAAAAAATAACTTCGAAATAAAACTGAACATCATTAAACAAATAACAGTAAACAATGGCTATAACGAACAAACAATTAATAACATTTTAAACCAAAAACTCCATAAGAAAGCTCTGAAATTAGTCTATCCACCACCACAGAAAGAACCCAGTACCTTCTGCTCTGTCACATATACTGGCAAGATAACAACAAAAATAGCCACATACATAAAAAAGAAAGGGATAACACCAGCTTTCAGAAATAAAAACAACTTAAGCAAATATATTAAGAACAATAAGAGCCGAAAGAGAAAACAACTACAGAGTGGTGTCTACAAACTAACTTGTGGTGACTGTCCGAAAACTTACATCGGTCAAACTGGCAGAACCTTTGACAAACGGAGAGCAGAACACAGAAGGGCTTTCAACAATAGAAACACAGGCACTTCTACATAAGCACTTCACCTTCTAGATCATAATCATTCTTTTAATGAAGAGTTTCAAATTCTGCATATTCAAAATAAAGGCCATAAGCTATCTTATGCACTTCTCTTAGGCACTTCTACATAAGCACTTCACCTTCTAGATCATAATCATTCTTTTAATGAAGAGTTTCAAATTCTGCATATTCAAAATAAAGGCCATAAGCTATCTTTATTAGAATCTATGGAAATTAATCAATTAAAAGATACAGATATAATTCTGAATGACCAACTCGAGACAAACAGCTCCCCACTCCTCAACCTCTTCAGTTAAAGACTTTAAAAAGGCAAACCCATAGTAAACTAAATCTCTTGAGAAAGGCACTCTGCCGAAACAGCTGCAGTCACATAGTTATAATAAATTTTGTGGAAGTATAGGAAACAAACGTTTTCAGTGTTTTATTGTTATATTGCATTATTAGGTATTCAATCATTTAATTCTTGAAGACTATGAAACTGATACACATTTTTGTTCAATTCGATGTGAGTATATCAAAGTTTGAAGCTTCTTCTTCTTCATGTGCCATCTCCTCTAAGAAGGAAGAGGAGAGTAACCAACATGGCAGTTCGTACTTTCGATACCGCTCCTCTAAAGAGATCATCAGAAGTGCAGTTAAACCAAGCTTTCAAATGATTTTTAATGCACAAAGTGGAAAAAATGTTCCAGTTGCTTTATTTATTATAGGACGCCTGTTCAATTAAGCTACATTTTGAAAACAAAAAAGAATGTGTGTGTACTTTGTACGCACGTAAGAAGTTATACTTCTATTATATAATTTTTCAACGAAACTAATATACTTTAAACAGTTTATTTATATTTTATTTAAATATTAAACTAATTTTAATACTTACTACTTCTCAAAAATTTTTATTAAAACAGTGCCAAAAATTAAAATAATAAAAGAATAAAACACACACAAACAAACACATTGAAAAATGCCACAAATTATTTCTGAACAATGTAGGAAAAAATTTTAACTAAATACGTATTTTCTGAAAAAAAAATTATATAATAAATAAACTTACAATCATAAAATGTATAAAAAAAATAAAAGTTTCCATTGGGGTTCTAACCCGCTTATCAGCGCAGTTAGTATTGAAATTCATTCACCTTAAACTTTTACCCACGGAGACCATGTGTCATCATGTGCGAAGATCAACTAACTAAACGAATTAAACTTTTGACGGTTCTAAATTTAACCAAATTATTTTGAATTTGAATTGAAATTATTTAGAATTGAAAGAAATATTAAAATACAACAAAACATAGAGTAAGAAAACAATACATATATTAGGTGAATATTGATAGAAATTTTGATGGTAATCAAATTGTGTAAATCAAAGGGCCGGTTGTTCGAAGGCTAATCAACAATGATCACTATCAAATATTTTAATTACTGTCACAACTGTCAATGTCAACTTTGGTTGGGCTGCTGAAAACATAATGATTATAATTATGAGATTAGTTAATCAATTAACATAACAATTATTAACATAATTGACTAACTAATTTCACAATTGTAATTTCAATAATTATGTTTTCAGCAACCCAATCAAAGTTGACATTGACAGTTGTGACAGTAATTAAATATTTGATAATGATCATTTTTGATTAGCGTTCGAACAACCGGCCCAAAGCATTACATACTATTTTGGCAGCTTCTTTTTAAATTTTCCAAATAGGTAGGTACCTATAAAATTTTTTATTAGGATACTGAAACATTTACAATTATTACGTACCTGTCACTTTTAAAAACTATTTAAAAAGTCACTACAACATTATAAACTTGCTTTTTTCTCTGCCATCACAACAATAAAAACTAATATACACAACATTAATTTGTTTATCCAAAATCTCCATATTGAACAATAATTATTGACAGATGATTTTAACACCCAATCAGATCCCGTATAACGTTTATACCATACTGTCTGTGTGCACATGCGCGCAGTATTATTGTATTAAATAGTGTGTTGTTATGCCTTCTGGTCCCAATTAATTAAAACTCAGGTTTTCCGATAACATTATATTTAATTCGAAGCCGATGATTCACTACATAAGTTGTTTACAATATTAACTTGACCTATCCTATACGTGAATACCTTCCAACTACATCGATAATCATAATACCCTTTCTCGACCGAGTTAATGTTTATATACACATTTAAATAATAACAAAACATGACAATTCAATGTTACTTGCGGTTATTGAATCCAAGAACAGATACTACATGGATTAATGACTTTGAATGAGTTTTAAACATCTATTGTACAGGGTGATATTATAATACCATATTATGAAATTTAACTCTTAATCGCGCCTAAAGAAGTATAACTTCAATAAACCCACAATATCTTATAACGCGAATTTTTAACCAGTGTATACTTCCTGTTTTCACATGTGGCTTCCAAGTTTGGACACTTACAAAGGAGAATATCGACTAAGTGGCAAAGGCACAAATATCGATGGAAAGACAGATGCTACATATAAAACTTAAAAAAAAATCTGGATCAGAGCAGAGGAGTAGCCAAAGTGAAAGACGTTAAGGAACAGGTGGCAAAAATGAAAATTTGCAGGTCACACCATCCGACAAGCAGATGAAAGATGGAACAAGAAATAATCTACTGGCGACCATGAGAACATAAGAGAGGAAGAGCAAGGCCTCAGATGAGATGGAGCTACGACCTCAAAAAGCATGCCAGATCCAGATGGATGACCACAGCGCTGGATAGAAACCAGTGGAAACGAGAAGGGGAGGCCTACGTCCAAAGATGGATACATTAAGGCTCGAACATAGATAGAAGATAGTTCAATGGGAACCCTTCTTTTCACACCTTACAACCCTTCTCTCCTGTCGTTTCCCCATTACTGAGGATCGTGATTTCTTCCAATATTCCTAACAATGTTTCTCCATTGGTCTCTATCTTCAGCTGCTCTAAGAGCTTCGCAGAATGAGTTTCCAGCTGAATGCTTTATTTGGTCAGACCATCTAGTTGGTGATCCGAGATAGACCTAGACCCGAGATAGACAAAGGTGTTTACTATCTGGTATTCCTGTAATATGTTAGTCAGTTAAATAGTGTCAAATCTGTCGACCACCATTATTTTTGTCTTAGCTTTATTGATTTTCAGACCAACTTTATTGCTTTCGTACTCAACTTTTCACAGAAGATCAAACATTTCTTGCTCATTTGCTGCTATAAGTGTAGTGTCATCAGCAAATCTTAAATTGGAGATTTTTCTACCAGCTACTGTTACTCCACCGGCCCATCCTTCTAAAACCATCCTCATGACATGTTCACCTTCTTCTTCTTCTTCTTTATGTGCCGTCTTCTACCGAAGGTTGGCGACCATCAAACGATAGGTTTCTCTGTTTTGTGCCGCATGTATTATGTTCGCAGCTTCTGGTATTTGAAACCATTCTCTCAAGTTTCTCAGCCAGGATTTCTTCTTCCTGCCCAAACCTCTTCTACCTTCAATCTTGCCTTCGACGATAAGCTGTAGCAGACTGTACTTATCATTACGGAACACATGGCCCAGGTATGACGCTTTCCTCCTTTTAACAGTTGTTAACAATTCCAACTCTTTACCCATTCGTCTCAATACCTCTGTGTTGGTCACTCTGTCTGTCCAAGGAATTCTCAGTATGCGTCGATACCGCCACATTTCTAGAGCCGCTAACTTCTTTATAGTTGCTGCTGTTAACGTCCACCCTTCTACTCCGTAAAGTAGCGTAGAGAGTACATAGCATTTTGTGGCGCGCCATCGGAGGTTAACGCTTAGGTTGCGGTTGCTTAAGAGCTTTCTCATTTTTATGAATTTGGATCTTGCTATTTCAATTCGGATCCTAATCTCTACGTCTGGGTCCCACTTATCATTTACTGTATATCCCAGATATTTAAATCGGTGTACTCTTTCAATACGTTCGGCTTCAATATTCAGGTCGATATGTTGAATGTTCTTTTTACTGATCACCATAAATTTAGTTTTCTTTCTATTGATCTTCAGTCCAAATTGGTTGCCAGTTGTATTTACTCTATTTAGCATCATCTGTAAATCTTCGATGTTATCGGCTAGTATAACAGTATCATATACATGTTCACCATAAATGTTAAATAAGTCAGGTGACAACACGCATCCTTGTCTAACACCTCTCTCGGTCTTGAATTGGTTTGAGAACTTCTGATCTAGTCGTACTGTCGCTATATTAGACTGGTACAGATTTTTAATAAGTGTCACCAGGTGCATTGGTGCGCCCATTTCTATTAAAATTGACCACAGATTTATCCAGCTTACACAATCAAATGCCTTTTGGTAGTCAACGAAGCATATAATCATAGGTACTTGAAATTCTCCAGACTTTTCAATGAGTTGTCTCAGGTTCAGGATTTGTTCCCTTGTACCTTTACCCTTCACAAACCCCGCTTGTTCCTGAGGTATTTGGTAATGTAGATAGGTTTTTAATCTGTTTTTGATGATATGCAACAAGATTTTACTAGCATGTGTTATTAGTGACAGTGTGCGGTAGTTTTCACATCTGGTAGTAGTTCCTTTTTTGTGTAGTGGGATATAAATTGAGGTACACCAATCAGATGGCCATTTACCTGAATTCCAAACAGCGACACAGATAGAATGGATGATATATGTAATCCTTTGTCACCTAGTAACTGTAGTATTTCACATGGTATTGAATCAATGCCTGGGGATTTATTTCTCTTTAGTGATTTAATTGCATCTTTGACTTCAGCGAGTAAGACAGTAGGTTCTCTAGGGTAGTCAGAAGGCCACTGATTTTCTGCTGATACCTCGTTATTTTTATATAGCTCGCCACAGTAGTTTCGCCATGTTTCCAATATTTCATCAGTATCGGTCTTTAAATTACCTTCCTTATCTATTACAGACCACGTTTGAGGTTTAAATTCTCTGGTAAGGAGTTTGATCTTCTGGAATAAGTCCCTCGGTTCATTTCGACAGCCACGTTCCTCTATCTCTCTGCATATTTGAGAGATGTAATCAGCTTTATCTTTGCGGCACTGTTTTCTGATTTCTCTCAATACCGCTCTGTATTCATCGTTTGTGCCGTATCTAGTTTTACGTTCTTTTCTGCGTTGAATCACAGTCCACGTATTATCGGATATCCATGGCTTACGGCCAGTGGAAACCGCTGCCTCACAGTCTTTTGCAGCCTCGATTACCTTATCTTTGAGATAGATCCAAGTGCTCTCAGGCTCACTATCTACTTGGTCTAAAGAAAGAGCATCTTCTAGGTTTTGTTGGAAGTCATTGATTTTTGATGGACTTAGAGACATGACTTTTCTCTGGGTTGTTCTTTTGGGGACTTTGAAACGAAGTCGAACGTTCAGTACCAGGAGTTGATGATCGCTTCCACAGTCTGCGCCAGGAAATGTTTTACAGTTGATGGACGACGACTTCCATCTTGATCTTATTAGGATGTAGTCTATTTGATTCCTTGTTCGTCCATCTGGGCTGCGCCATGTGTATAATCTCCGTGGATGATGTTGATATAACGTGTTTGTAATTGTAAGATGTTGTTCTACACAGAACTCCACTAGACGGTCGCCATTCTCATTTCTCTGTCCCAGTCCATTTTTGCCCAGCACTCCTTCAATATTTTCATTAGATGACCCCACTTTAGCGTTAACCCTTACAACACTACAATTAAGGCATATATTCTATTGTTTCTCCAATCGATAAAACCTCTGCTTAAAAAATTCTTGTGACTGTAGCTCGAAGAATTCTTATATGACATTTATTTGTACTTATTCGTCTGACTGTCTTATTGACCTTTTTCAGTTACTTAAAGATGTGAAAATCGCAAGGTGGTTAATTTGGACTATAGGGTGGATGATCTAATATCCTCCATTTCTTTTGTTGTAGATTTTTTTTACTATATACTTCTCTGTAAACTCTATGAGCAAGGGTTGTTTATGCTAGAAAAACATATTAACAAGACCTTGCCATTTAACTGAACACTTTTCAAACAAATTATCATTTTTTTTCACAGTTTGGGCTACTCTAAGACGAAAGTTATTCTTGTGATTCATGTATAAATAAATTATAATATTTTCATTTATTAATAAATATGTAATAAATATTGTGTAAAAATGCTAAAACGTGCGTATTTAGAAGGCCATGGACAAGAAGAAGTAGCTATAAAAGTCCTCAACATCTAAGAAGTCGTATCAGTTCAAGTTCAAGAAATTCAAGTGATTTTATAAAAAAAAATGTTCAAGGTAAGCGATTTTCAAAATTTAAGACGTTATGTAAAAAATAATTCTGTGGCTTGGTTCTAAAAGGGCCATTATCAATATTTCACTTTTTTGTACAGCTTTATTTAAAATTCAATATTGACAAAACAAAACGCAAAAAAATGACATTGGCCATTTTAACACAAAGTTACATACTGTGGCTTGGTGTTAAAACGGCCAAAGTAAATTTTTTAGTTTTGTTTTGTCAATATTAAATTTTAAATAAAGCTGTACAAAAAAGTGAAATATTGACATTTAGCCCAGTGAATGAACGGGAAATTCGGCGATACCGTGTAATTTTCAGGGGCAACTCCGAATTGCATGAAAATTTGGATTTAGGTTCTACTTACCCTCCACTTCAAAGTTGAAATTGTGCCGTTGGTTGCTTTTACTTGGGGGGTGACAGTCACCCCTTCTCGGGGGTGAAAAACCATACGTTAAAAATAAGACCGGAAATGCATAAATTGACTGATTTTAAGCAACTTTTGTTCTATAGAGTTTTTTACGTAAGTCAATACTTTTCGAGTTATTTGCCATTGAAAATGTTGATTTTTCGACAAAAAACTACGTTTTCAGACGGTTTTTCGCAAATAACTCAAAAAGTAAATATTTTATCTAAAAAAATACCCTTAGCAAAAGTGTAGCTTATAAAAAACCCAACAAATCGATGTATCAGTAAAATCTATTAATCAAATAAAAACAAAGTTGTAGCTCATGAATAATACGTTCTTATTCGTCTAATTTCAAATCGAATATTTCAAGGTGAAATCACCGAAAAATTAAGCACTATTCGGGAAAAACCCATTTAAACTTTTTTTAAAGTGTTTATAAAAAGCTTTGTTTTAATTGTTAACAAAAGTTCCAGCACTAAAAATAAGCGAGTTACGCTCAAAATAAAGTGGGCCCTTTTTTTTGTAAAAAATCATGAAAATCTCGCCGTGTTTAGCTCCCCAAATGAAATTAATCGCTACCGCTTTACAAACAGTTGACTTACCTATCTATTTTTTATATGATCTCTCAGTTTCACCGGTTTAAAGTGTTTATTTTTGAAATGGTTATAATTGAGAAAGCCTGAATGGGTCACTAATCATGAGTGTATGCAAATTTTGAACAGCCATATATTAACCAATTTTTGTCTTACGAAGAAACAAAATAAACTAGCATATTTATAATAGCAAAACCTACATTTTTTTACACTTTAAGATTTTCCTTATCACTTATACTTTTTAAATTATTTTGAAAAAATGAAATTTTTCAAAAATTTTTAGAAATTTTTTTTTTTACTTTAAAACCAAATGTTTTCAAAAATAAGCACTTCAAACCAATCAAACTTACAGATCATATAAACAATACACATACAGTTAAAATAGATTGTAAAGCCAAACGATTAATTTCATTTAGGGTGCTAAATAGAGGGAGGTTTTCACGATTTTTTTTTTTACCAAAAAAAAGGGGCCAAATATTTTTCAGTGTAACTCGTTTATTTTTGATGCTGTAAACTTTTGTAAAAAACAAATAATAAGCTTTTTTTCGATACTTTAAAAATGTTAATAAGGTTTTCCCGAAAAACGCTTCTTTCTTCGGTGATTTCGCGTTGAATTATTCGATTTGGAATTAGACGAATAAGAACGTATTTTTCATGAGCTACAACTTTGCTTCTACTCAATTTGTAGACTTTACTGGTACATCATTTTTTTTCGTTTTTTTATAGGCTACACTTTTGCTAAAAATATTTTTTTCGATAAAATATTTACTTTTTCAGTTATTTGGGAAAAACAGTCTGAAAACGTAGTTTTTTTGTCGAAAAATCAACATTTTAAATCGAGAATAACTCGAAAAGTATCGACTTACGTAAAAAACTTTATAGAACAAAAGGTGCTTAAAATAAGTCAATTTATCCATTTCCGGCCTCATTTTAAACACGCGTTTTTCACCCCCCGAGAAGGGGTAAATGTCACCCCCAGGTAAAAGCAACCAAAGGCACAAATTCAACTTTGAAGTGGAGGCTAAGCAGAACCTAAATCCAAATTTTCATGCAATTCGGAGTTGCCCCTGGAAATTACACTCCAAAACGGTCATTTATTGGGCTAATTGGGCCTTTTAGAACCAAGCCACAGAATTATTATTGATTATTCTGGATTCTATTTTTTACTTTTTTTTTTTTTGATTAACAAACAACATTTTTGGCAAGTATCCTATTATTTTATCCGATTATTTGACAATAATAAAAACATAAAAAATTAAACAGTTTGCATATAAAGATTGTTTTTTACGTATTCGCTTTAGATTCTTCATTTTTTGTTTTTATTTCTTTGGATTAGTCCGCATTATATCCTTTAGGCTACTCCCCAAAGATTATTGTTTTTTTTTTGTTTTGTCTAATATTTGTTTCCACTCTCTCCGGTCTTGAATATTTTCTCTCCAATTTAGAATTTATATTTCTATTTGATATATCTCCTAGTAGTTGGTATTTCCATCTTATTTTTGGTTTTCCTCTTGGTCTGTTGAATACTGGTTTCCGGTTTGTTATCTTCTTTCTCTTCTTTGTATGCGTCGACTATCTCAATCTTTGTAGTTTTTTAAATGTTACTATGTCTTCCCCTTCGCTCATATAATAATTTCATGGTTCAGCAGTCTTCTATATTCTCCTAGTTCTGTCTTGTATTGTTCTCATCATTTTTATTTCAATTATTCTTAGTTTTTCTTCATCTTTTTCTGTATTTTTTGCTAGGATTTTTGTGTGGTTCATATGATATTTTTAATACACCCTATTTCCCGCTTTCATTATTTCGCTTAATTCTATATTCCTTCCATTTTTGCCGTCCACTAACACTCCCAAGAATTTAAAGTAATCGATCTTATGGAATTTATTTTCACATATTTTTATTTCTGTAAGTCGTTTATATCTTCTCTTATACTTATTAAGTATTTTCTTTTATTCTTATTGATTATATTAGTCCCACCTTCTTTGCTATTCTTGTCAACGTTAGGAGTGTTTCTTCTAATAGCTATCGTTTGTCACGCGCTACCAATGCTAGATCATCCGAGTACCTATCGTATGAGTTTTGTTAAGCCGGCTACTCACGGTACTGAGAGTTTCACGATATTCGATAAAAATATCGATATTGTATTGATATCGTATCGAAAACCAAAAGGATATCGATACAATACGTACCTTAGCAATATTAATGTCGATACGATACTCATTATCTGAAATCAATACAATACTCTTGTATTGTCGATACGCTTGCCTCGATATTATTGAAAATGTCGATATCGAGAAAAAAAATAAAACGCCACAGTTGTTTGATTATATTTGGTGAAATAGGTATTTAGATCATAACTATTTATTACATAAAAGTATAAGTGGTCTGCAACCCAAGCATCATCTGTTATAATATTTTATACGTGAGTGCATGAACTTGAAATTCTTGAGAGTGAGTAAATGTCTGTTATGATTACACTGTTTATATCATGTGGCATTTGTGACAATATTATGGAAGTAAGTGATGATGACCCAAAAATAATTTTTAACAAATACTGAATTGCGATTTATTCCGAATCTCCGGGGATTTCCCTATATTTTAAAGTAGTTTTTAAACAATACAGAATTAGTAAGTATTTGTCGACTTTCAAAGAAGCATTCAGCCATATTCAATCTTTATAAGAATATACATATAAATTACAAGCAATATTCGTAATATTTTTAGAATAATGTCCATTTTCCAAGCATGCAAAAGTGGGCATAAAGGGCTTACACAGCTCAGATGTATAATCCTTTTTATGTCGATATTTTATCGAGTATTGTATCGATATCGTATCGAAATCAATATCAATACGATATTGTTTTCACCCAATTTTGAAAAAATGTGAAAACTTTGAATTATCCACGTCCGTCTGTCCGTCTGTCTGTCTGTCTGTCTGTCTGTCTGTCTGTTTGTCTGTCTGTCTGTCTGTCTGTCTGTGATCACAACTCCTCCGTCAATATACCAGCTAGAATGACAAATGAGGTGTCAAATGAAAGCTTATAATCCAAGGATGGCACTAAAGGTGAGATATTTGACCTAGGCTGTCTGTCCGTCGCGTCGGTCCGACCGCGAATATAACTCCTCCATCATTATACCAGGTAGAATGATAAATGAGGTGTCAAATTAAAGCTTATAATCCAAGGATGGTACTAAAGGTGAGATATTTGACCTAGGCTGTCTGTCCGTCGCGTCGGTCCGTCCGACCGCGAGTATAACTCCTCCGTCATTATACCAGGTAGAATGACAAATGAGGTGTCAAATTAAAGCTTATAATCCAAGGATGGTACTAAAGGTGAGATATTTGACCTAGGCTGTCTGTCCGTCGCGTCGGTCTGACCGACCGCGAATATAACTCCTCCATCATTATACCAGGTAGAATGATAAATGAGGTGTCAAATAAAAGCTTATAATCTAAGGATGGTACTAAAGGTGAGATATTTGACCTAGGCTGTCTGTCCGTCGCGTCGGTCCGTCCGACCGCGAGTATAACTCCTCTGTCATTATACCAGGTAGAATGTCAAATGAGGTGTCAAATTAAAGCTTATAATCCAAGGATGGTACTTAAGGTGAGATATTTGACCTAGGCTGTCTGTCCGTCGGTCCGTTCGACCGCGAATATAACTCCTACGTCATTATACCAGGTAGAATGACAAATGAGGTGTCAAATGAAAGCTTATAATGCAAGGGTGGTACTAAATGTGAGAAATTTGGCCTAGGCTGTCTGTCCGTCTCTCCGTCCGACTGCTAATATAATTTCTCCGTGACTATACCAGGTAGAATAACAATTGAGGTGTCGAATGAAAGCTTATAATCCAAGGATGGTACTAAATGTGCGAAATTTGACGTAGGACTTCCGGTTTTAGAAATGCGACCAGAAGTACTAAAGTCACCGGAATAGTACACGTGATATATTATTCGACGCTACTTCGCAAGAAGAGAACAAATATATACTTCCGGTTTCATGACTCTCTGTTCATCTGTCTTTCCGTCCGCGAATACCACGTCCATTATTAATACAGATAGAATGACAAGTGGGGTGTCGAATGAAAGCTTATAACCCAATGATGGTATTAAAGATGAGAAATTTGACATCGGACTTCCGGTTTTAGAGTTGCAACCGTATGAACTGTTCTAAAGTCACCGAAAGAGTATAAGCGATATATCATTCGACGTGCCTTAGCAAGATGAGAAAAAATTTTGGTTTTGGTTTTTATATCATTTCCGCTAAAAAGTTCCAACCAGAAGTGCCGTTATAGTCGCAGAAATAGTACATGTAACACATCAATCGAAGCGTATTGAAAAGTTGACTTTTAATCTTTAGTTCCTGTTTTGAAGTCATTTCTGTTTAAACAATGATGACCCAAAGTTTAGTCAAAATGACTAAAAATTAGTAAAATTATATATCGATCGACGCAAAGTTACACGAAGCGTTCAAATATCGACTTCCAGTTCTATTTTCGATTACTTTGGGTGAAAACCTAGGACTTACGAAGTCCAATTACTTGTTTTTATAAGAAAGTATTGCCGATATCGATACTCGATACGATACTTCATTGGCATAACCAATACAATACTCAATACTTAAAAAGTATCAATATTGTATCGTATCGTGAAGCTCTAACGACACTGCGGTGTCGTTCGACAAAACCGTCGATGATATTATCAATTCTGCACTACTGCAGCAGACAGGCCAGTCTCTCTGTGATCAAATTGTAACGATTTTGTTGGATTCGGTCACACACGATCAAGATTTTTGTCAATTAGTCGAATTCGACAAAATTGAACGACGCCGCAGTATCAAGAGTGGCCGGCTTAAACTTTGAATAATTGTCCTTTTCAGCTCTGTGTCTCTGTTAGAATGAAATTAAATAGCGCCGTTAACAGACTACCTCCTTGTCTTGCACCACGTTCTGTATTGATTTCGTTCGTATTTCTTTCGGTTGTTTTAGCTCTCGCTGATGAATCCTTCATTGCCATTCTAGACAGTCTTATGAACTTTGCTGTATGAGCTGCTGAAGGCCTGTTAGTGGATAAACAATGTGTGTAGTTATATGTCATGTTCGTAGATTTTTTCGTCAATTTGAGTTAGTACGTGTATGGCGTCTGTTGTTGATCTACTTTTTCTAAATCACTGTAGATACTGTCCTATAGTTTTTCCATAGTGTATGGCATCTGTTGTTGATCTACTTTTTCTAAATCACTGTAAATACTGTCCTATAGTTTTTCCATATGTAACCATTTTGCAGTTTCTCATGATTGTGATCAGAATATTATACGTTGTATTTAGTAACCTAATAGCTCTATAGATACTAAATTTACAATCAAGATGCAGTAGAAATAAACAAACCAAGACACGTTAAATGCTACATAGGAGCACTCCCGAATCATAATTTACAATGTACCTATATACATGTAGGATTGTAAATAGTTTACCTTATATTTTAAATTTTCCTGTATATCATTTTTCCCTGATTATTAGTAGAAATACGAAACGAACGGCCGTCCCTTAGGGCAGCTGTGTGGGCGTATCTAATCGTTGTGTTTATTTTCGATCGTTAAAGATCAACAAGTAGCGAAGTAGCTAGCTTGACTAATTTTTGTAGTTTTGGGTTATTGGAAGATGTCGGTATATGCTTTGAACCAATTTTAATTGGGTTGTTTCACAGGAAAAAGGAGATTAGCCTAAGAGGGTTTGTTTTAGCGTAGGGAAAGAGAACGAATACATTCAGTCGATTAAAACATCACAGCGACTACAGACGTGCTCTTAGAGTTAATAAGACGTAAAAAGACGAATTAAGACGGGTATTATATTGATTAGACGCAAATTATGTATAAATACATTTCTTTTTTGTAAGAATAAGAACACGTAAGATTTTAGTCGCAATTACACAACACTTTTACATTTCATCAATTTAATAGTATCAATAATTTAGTCATCTATTTTATTAATTAAAACTGTTAAACATCAAACGGACTTTTATTACGATTGTCTTTAAAGAAACCCTACATACATTGTTAATCCCAAATCATGATTTCCAAAGTTTATACATTGTAAATTATAATTCGGGAGTGCTCCTAGTAGCTTGTGTGTCTTGGTTTGTTTATTTGTACAGCACCTTGATTCTAAATTTAGTATACAGGGTGATTTATTAGTAGGATAAAGCTCAATAGCTCCGCTATTGTAATAGATAGCAATAAAATTTAATAACAAAAATTTTAGCCACCTTTAAGCTTCACATTACAAAATTAGTTAGAATGTTACAGGGTGTTCGATAACACAGTGGTAGACCTAACTTTTGTTTTTTTAAATAGAACACCCTATATTTTATTTTATATTCGAAATCCTGTTAACTTCTCCATCACAAAAATATAAAGGTTTGTAATGTTATACAGGGTATTTACAAAGTTATAACCAATTTTGTATGAAAATCGTAACAAGTTCAATTCCCTGTATAAATAAAAATAAGCACAATAGCAATGGCTTATTAATGCCATATTTTTTATTTATTGTCAAAATTTTTAAGAATTATTGATATTGCTAATTTTCTTTACATCAAATACAGGGTGAGTCAAAACGCAAGTACATTATTTTCTCAGTAATGTTAAATGGAAGACCCTATATTTTATATCATTATTGAAAAGTAACATTAACGTACTTTAATTTTTATATAACATTCCCTATGCCCAAATTTATTAGTTTTCGAGATATTTTTATTTTTCAGAGCAAATTATTTTAGGTGTTTAAATTTACCTAAATTTTAAGTAAGCCATGACTGAATTGACAATTGAAGATTACCTATTATCAATCCGGTAATCAATGTAACACTGTAACAAATAAAGAAATAAAAATAATTTATTAGTAATACATTTTGCAAACAAATACACAACCACTACAGGCAACATTTTTGAAACAATCGAAAACTATATTTTTATGTAAATGCAACAAATAAACAAAGAAAATTTGTAACAAATTTTACAAAAAAAAACACACAAACACAAAATACAATATTTTGTGAAGACAGTTAAACACTACTTTTGTATGTAAATGTAACAATGTAACAAATAAAGAACGAAACATAATTTATCAGTAATACATTTTGCAAAAAAACATGTTTGAAAAAATAAGAAGCTACTTTTAATAAAATATTTTTAATATTTAATTACATAAGGTGTTCAAAATCATCTCCTAACACATTTATGTATGCCTAAAAACGATCATTGAATGAGCTACTTACTCTACGGAGCATTTGTAAATTAACACATCGAAATACACTTTGTATTCTATTTTTCATCTCATCCCTTGTTGTTGGAGGTATTTTATATACTTCATTATTAACATAACCCCAAAAAAATCAGTCCAGTTTATTAAATTCTGGTGATTTGGGTGGCCACGCTACTGGCCCATTGAAAAATGAAAATATCTCGAAAACTAATAAATTTAGACATAGGGAATATTATCTAAAAATTAAAGAACGGTAATGGTACTTTTCAATAGTGATATAAAATACAGGGTGTTCCATTTAAAATTACTGAGAAAATAATGTACTTGCGTTTTGACTCACCCTGTATTTGATATAAAGAAAATTAGCAATATCGACCATTCTTGAAAATTTTGACAATACGTTAAAAAATATGGCATTAATAAGCCATTGTTGTTTTGCTTATTTTTATTTATACAGGGAGTTGAACTTGTTACGATTTTAATATAAAATTGGTTATAACTTTGTAAATACCCTGTATAACATAACAAACCTTTATATTTTTGTGATGGAAAAGTTAACAAAATTTTGAATTTAAAATAAAATATAGGGTATTCCATTAAAAAAAAAACATAAGTTTGGTCTGCCACTGTGTTATCGAACACCCTGTAACATTCTAACTAATTGTGTAATGTGAAGCTCAAAGGTGGCTAAAATTTTTGTTATTAACTTTTATTGCAATCTATTACTATAGCGGAGCTATTTAGCTTTACCCTACTAATCAATCACCCTGTATAGTTGTTGCATTTAGTTGGACTCCTCTTCTTCAAAATTGGTGTGGCTTGCAAGGGCGGATCCAGGACCGATTTTCGGGAGGGGCCATGAACTTTTTTTGGGGCGATGTGCCGGGGGACCAGGGGGTAATTTTTAAAAATTACAGTTAAAATGGTGAGTTTGAAGGCCCTTTTTACACACATTTGAGTTCTATAAAGACATTCAAAAGTTATCGTTTTTAAAGTATTATTAAAGTTGTTACCGATTCATCCACATTTCTTCGGATCCAAGTGCAGTTCTTCTAACAAGTTTAATACTATTTTTTCCAATGCTTCTCCTGTCACTCTGTCAGGCCTTGTTCTCCCCCTCTTTCTTGATTTTCACTAATAATTTTTTTTATGTTCTCATACGCGTCAATTAACTTGACAAAGTTTTCACGAATGTTGTTATTGTGTATGTATTTCAAATTTAGATAAAGCTGTTCTACGTGGGATACGTCGGTTATTTCGTCAAATATGACATATGACAGAGTAATAATTTGCACTTTGAACCTGATTCATGTTTTGTTCAATTATTTCGTCAACACAACATGTTATTAATTATTGATTTTGACTGGTGTTACTAATGTATGTTGCTGCGGATAGGTGTCGTTGAATAGTCTTATCCCTGATGAGATTTTAAATCTTAACAATTCCCCTCATTGCTAGGTCCAGCGTCCAAAAGCAGAAGGCCATCATCACGACAGCCACTTAGAGGAATATTTTGTCGACCTAAGAACACTATAGACTCTACTATTGGTCGTAGTCTTTCTTTATTTTCTTGTATCTGTGAGAGACTTTCTACCTTTGAGAGTCTTTCTGGTTTGACTGACCGGTTGTGATAACTTTGTAGTAAATCCACCTAAACCTCAACGCACTCCTTGTGATATGATGTTTTTTCATGGATTTGTATATCTCCGTCTTTGCCCTTGAGTTTGGCGAAAGATGTTAAAGGTTTCATGACAAGGCTTTCGGCTGTCATCCCTTTATTATGACCATATTTTTCATTAGAAAAATAAAGTTCAATACTTGTAAAACAATCCCTTTTGACTGTTCGAAAATACCAACCACCTCCTTTGTTGTAAGTTCTGGTGATCCAAGTAACGCTTCATTTCCTTTTTATTCTTTGTGTGTATAGAATATGGAAATTGATAGGATTTTGATGGCTGCCAAGATCGTTCTGACAATTGGCACTTATTTATATTTTGATTTATAAAACATCCTATGTCATTCTTGAAGCTTCTGTTACTGCTTTTGTTCAATTCTAGTCCAGAAAACATATGTTATCCCCTGTTTTATATATATATATATATATATATATATATATATATATATATATTTGTACAATATATATATTATATGTGTTTGAAACTAAGAACATTTGAACTGCCAATATTTAAATTTATATTTTTTTAAATTCTCGGAGGGGGCCATGGCCCCCATGGCCCCCTCCCTGGATCCGCCCTTGGTGGCTTGTCCGTTTTTCTATTCTAGAGGCATGTTTTCGTCCTTCAAAATTTTGACCATTAGTTTGTACTTACATCTCTTTTAGCAGCTCCTCTTCTCCATTTATGATCAGTTAGTTGTTAATCTCATGTGCCCTCAGAGTTTGGGTAATTTCTTGGTCTAATATTGAGCGATCTAATGTTCTAGGTAGTAACTCTTATCTAGGTTCTCTTATCCTATTTTCTTGCCGTGGTAGACTTCATATTTGATCAATCTGACATAGTAGTTTGCAGACATTTCTTTAAAAAGATAAATCTACAACTGTGAAATAATATAATTCAATTTTTTTTCTATTTATTGTAAATGAATTCTTTACATTTCAGCGCTTTTCTTCTATTTTAGAAACTTTTCTTCTTGTGTGCCATCCTGGCTATTGCCACGGCAGCTCCAGCTGAACAGGCAGATCATGCAGTTGACTTAGAACCAGTGCCGGCTGCCTTAGTACCAGCGGAAGCTGATTTAGAAACAGCGGCATCTGCTCATCATCATGGATATGGAGGATATGGAGGTTATCCTTATGGAGGATATGATGATTATGGATATGGTGGTTATGGACCAGGTTATGGATACGGTGAGTATGGCTTATATGTCGGTATTGGCGGATACGGAGGTTATGGAGGATATGGTGGATATGGATACCCCTACCACCACCACCACCACCACCACCATCATCATGGATAAATAATGAACATAGATCTTTTCAATTAATGTGATGTTCTTTGACTGTAAATAATAGAATAAATTTAACAAATAAAATGTACAAATACTTTATTCTGTAATATTTATTAACTTCACAATGATAAATGATTTCATTATTTTTCATACATTTACTAATTTTTGAAAACGTAAAAATAATACAGCTTATGGCGCTTTAAGTGATAAGTAGCATGGATATAGACACAGAGTAGAACAATGCAAAAATGGGGAAAAATGTTCCTGTTGCTTTATTTATTATAGAAGGATTGTTCAATTAAATACCTTCTTTCAGTTAATAAATTACCCAAACACCCACCGAATAAACTTTTTTTATCTTCCCCATTATGTAAACCAGACTACAAAAAACTGATCTACAGTAAAACCTCACCTTCGGAGAATCAACAATTGGCCACTTAAAGAGGAGTGGTTATTTTTTAATAGAGAACATACGATAGTTAAAGCAACTGATCTACATTTAACCATAGTAACAAACATAGACATAGTGTCATGTTGAGCGAAGCAATGACACCATCTTTTTTTGGATCAGTGCTGTTTCACATAGTAAACATAACAGTCCAAGAGATCTTGTCGTCAGGAAGCGCGGAAGGTACGCTCAGTCTATGTTAATATACATGTAATACATGTGTCTATGTTAATATACATGTAATACATGAAGGGTTTCGGGAGAAAATCATGGATGCCATCAAGAAATGATTTTGAGAAAAACGAATTTTAAAGTTATAAGACTATTTACGACAAAAAAGATCAGTTGGGTGGCATTAAAGATGAACATAATGAGAGAAAAATTGATTGATAATAAGATCTAATGTGAACAAAGAACAAAAGTTTAATTGTTTTTACAAAAATAAAAAATTAGTGGCGTAATGTCCACTTTTTAACGAAGAAAACAATGGATATCACCAAAAGCAGGCGTTCATTCACAGTATTGTTCTTGCTTTGTTTTTGTTTCTGATTTGATTTTTGGTTCTCGAATTGTATCTTCAAGCCTATATCCATGATATGAATCTCAATGTAACATAGTGAGAGAGTTAGAACTGATGCACAATATTTCCTTTATCTTTTGTATCACGACAAAGCATTTCTTCAGATATCTATTGGTAAAAAATTTGGTACACTCTTTAACAAGATCTTGAGTTACCGAGATGACAAACAATGGGAATGGTTTTACGCGAGGATTGGATAAATTTTCTTCCCAATCTGAAGGCATTTCCGTTCTATTTTTGAGGTTGATCACTTGATCAGTCCCATATTTTTGCCCCTCTCACAGGTTAAGTTACGACAATGGACCGCACACGTTTAACAATATAGTCTAAGAGCTAGAGCAGAAAAATAATCGTCATAAGTAATATGGAGTTTGGCATGTGAAATGTGTCTATTGTATATTGATAATTATGACCCCTTTCATGGTGACACCTCAGTGGATACAGGAAGTAGCAATAGGGATAAAACGGGAAAGTTAGTGTAGTATTTAAAGGTTTTCACTTCCTATTTTGTTAAACCTCTTTCGATTTGCATGAAAATTGGTGACTAGTTAGAGCATACCCCAAGAAATAAAAATGATTTGGTGGCAACTTGTACTTTTACCCTGGGGGTGGATACCACCCTTCTCGGGGGTGGAGTCAATGGAGGTTTAACAAAATAGGAGGTGAAAACCTTTAATGACTGCACTAACTTTCCCCTTTCATCCCTTATTGCTACGTCGTGTATCCACTGAGGTGTCAGCCTGAAAGTGGTCATAATTGTCAATATACAATGGACACATTTCACAGGAAAAACTCCATATTACTTTATGACGATGATTTTTCGGCTCTAGCTCTCCGTCTAATAGCTACCATAAAAGTGAATAAATCTTATAACCTTGTAGTTTTCTAGTTTTTTTTTGTCCACCAGCTCCATCACAATAGATATGCCAAAAAATATACACACGGCGCGCAGTGCTTGGGTGACAATCATTGTTTTCACCCAATGACGCGTGGACAAATATCGTTTTCTCCCGACATTATCAATTTAAAAGTAAAATGCATAAAATCTCTGACCATTCATCGTTTTCTACCGATTTGAAGGAAAGGTGCGACAGTATTTGTTAAAATCTATAAGACTACGTATTTAACTAAATTTCACCCATTTAGTGACATCCACGGTTTTCCCCCAACCCCCTTCGTATAATTTCTGTCAGCAAATTACTATCAATCAAGGCAAATTTTAACTATTACGCATAGAAAAAACCAATAATCAGTAGTTTAACAGTAGTTATATAACACATAAAAGTTTAAAATTGAACTGAATGTAAAAACACTCTTAAAAGCTGGAGAAATAACTTTTATGGATCCACCTACTGAATGGTTCAACAATCAAACTAATTATAAGCAAGAAGTAAGAGCGAGAATATAGGTAGCCCAACAAGGCTTTATCAAAATGAAAGGCTTATTTTGTAACAGTATCAATAATATCAAACTTAATATTATAGACAAGGCGAAAACGGCGGGTTCGTTGGAAAAAATATTCCCATGAGATTTTTTTGCATAATCACATTCGTGAGACACCCCAAAATAAGGTCCAAGAAGTCGCCCACGCGAAAAGTGGTCCAAATTTTTTTAAACAAATTTCAAAAAATCAAAATTTTTGTTCCGGCCACAGGTTTATTGGACCATTCTGGACAAAAAAGGTCTCCTATAATTTTTCTCTAAACTTGATCATTTCCGAGTTATTAGCAATTTAAAATTTGAAAAACGCGAAAATGGCCATTTTTAAGACTTAATAACTCGGTTAAAAATTATTATTATGAAAGTCAAAAAGTAACTAAATCGAAGTTTAAAGCCCCTCCTATATGATTCTGAAGAAATTTGTATCATTAATTTATTACTAAGTTTTTATTTTTAATTATTAACAATGAGCGGTAAGATCGTATTGACGCAGTTGTAAATGTGAGTGCGAAGAAGAGGCACTATTGCCGGAATGGTATCTCTTTCGCACTCACAATTGACGGCCGCGGCCGCCTAATACCTGCATGGCGCTCATTATTATTACTTAACAATATCAGCTTAGTAATAATAATAAGATAATAACAAAAATTTCTTCAGGATCTTGTAGAGGGGGCTTTAAACTTTGATTTAGTCACTTTCTGATTTTCATAATAATAACTTTTAGCCGAGTTATTAAGCTTTGAAAATCGCCATTTTTCGTTTTTTTTTTTTCAATTTTAAATTGCTTATAACTCGAAAACGAGCAACTTTACATAAAAATTATAACAGACCTTTTTTGTCCACAGTGATCCAAAAAACCTAAAAAAAATGTCCAGGTCGTAAATATTGATTTTTGCAATATGATTAAAAAAATTGCTTAAAAAAATTTGGACCACTTTTCGCGTGGGCGACTTCTTGAACCTTATTCTGGGATGTCTCACGAATGTGATTATGCAAAAAATCTCATGGGAATATTTTTTCCAACGAATCCGCCGTTTTCGGCTTGTCTATTAGTATTGATACACTAAGCATCAAAATTAACGCACCACCTTAAAAATGGGACATTTTTGATGTCTCCTATTTCCTAAACCTGTTGTCCGATTTGAGCGTTTTTTTAATATGTTATTATAGCTTTATTCTTCAAGAATTTCGGTATAATAATATTATTGCTAAAGAGGTAAGTGTCATTGTATACCGGGTGTAACAATGACAGTGTGTTTTTTCCTCAAAGTTTGGAACACCCTGTGGAATATTCTGGCGTATATAAAATATTGAAACTTAACCACAACTGTAGCCTTAGGCTTTTTTAACACTTTGCTTTTTGATTTATTCGCTTATGTTGGATAATAAAAAAAGTTAGGTACTTTAACAACTAGCAATGTTATCAATACAGGGTGTTTCCAAGTAAGTGCGACAAACTTTAAGGGGTAATTATGCATGAAAAATAATGACCATGTGCTTTATAAACATATGTCCAAAAATGTACGGGATGTTGAATTTTTTCTTACGAACTGACGATTTATTTATTGCTCTAAAACCGGTTGAAAAATGCAAATGGAATTTGGTAGCTTTTAAGAGGTAGGGGAGAGTTGGACAAAACGGGATACCATTCTTGTTTATTTTTATTACGGAAAAAATGTTAAAGAAATTATCATATTATTATTTTTTTATAGGTGTAACATTTATTGAAGCACACAAAAAACATATTTTTAGCTATTTTTAATAACTGGAAAATAGTAAAAAAAATATTTATTAAAGTCCTGCACATCCCGTTTTAGCATACCACGGTTGGATAAAACGGGATAGGTTCACAATATTTAATTTTTTGAATAAAATTATCTAAAAAAGTATATTTAAGTAGATATAAGACTGCAAAGCAAAATTTACCTTTAAAAAAACAATATCTTTAGTAGTCAGAAACTTAAAAGTAGGCCTTTTTTATGTTTTATTGCAAAATGGGAAATAAGACCTTTTATTTAGGACTAGGTACGTATATCAAAAATAGCCAACAATTGGCCAAAAAATGGCCAACAAATAATTAGGTGGATAAAACGGGACATAAAAAACTGTATCCCATTTTATCCAACTTATACCTAAGTGTCCCGTTCTGTCCAACTCAGACATTTTTCAAAACAAAAATTGGTTCTGCCTAAACGTGAAAGTAAAATTAGATAGACTACATATGAGAATATTCGTTAATGAGTGCTTAATTAAATATAATAGTCACCGGGAGTATACGTTTAGATATGTAGGCAATATAATGTAGAAAACAACGCACTTAAAAGTACAAAGTAACAAAAAAATAGAGTCAAACAATTCTAACCACAACAACTTTTCATAAAATAGTGGCATCGAGGTAAAACGAACTAAGAATGTTTAAATGACGACTGAGAACAAGTTTTCGTCGTTGTCCGATTGATAGCAGCACTAGTTGGATCTCTAGGCCAGGTATCCCGTTTTATCCGACTATTCCGTTTTATCCAACTCTCCCTTAGTTATTGCGCATTTTTTGACATACAATTAAGAATTTTATATTCACCATTGGCGTGCATACGGGATGTATCTAAAATGTTTATACCCGTATGCACGCCAATGGTAAATATATATTTTCCTAGTTATATGACCAAAATGTCTCAGTATATATTTTGGTTGATAGTTCTGGTGAGTCTAGTTTTAAGTTCTACTAGTATTGAATTATTTGTGCGATGTGCGGTCCATGGTATGCGCAACATTCCACGGTAGGCTCACATTTCAAATGCCATTATACGCTTCGAATCTGCTTTTTGATGGTCCATATCTTTTAAAAGTAGGTGGAAATATTAATTCTCAATCAAGGTATAATTTTGTGTTTTTTTAATATTAGTGACCTTCCATATTTTTGTGAGTTTGGCAACTGCCGATATGGCTATTATGATGCGTCTACGGATCTCATCTTCGCATTCTCCACTGTTAGGCCAGGGTAATAAGACAAAAATATACCCTGTTCGTGACACTTCAACAGTCAGGGTACTGAAGCGTTTTTTTGAACAGGTAATACCTATAGGAACAAATTGTAACTATTTCCTGCGTACGATCTGGCGGCCATTTTTATTTATAAACAATTTAGTGTCAAAAAACGACTTTTTTCCCTTTCTTTTTCAAATTAATGGAAAACAGTAAGACTTACGGTTTTTTTAGTACAGAGATCTTCGAAGGAATGGAAAAAAGCTTTAAAATGGCGTATTACAAAGTTTAATACACTCAATTATTGTTACCATAATTGCGAGAAAAGGTCGAAATTGTAAAAAAATTCATTTCGCAATAAGTATTGTAAAAATAAGTATAAAGCTTTGAAATTTTTGTCAAATGAGGGTTCTTTGGTGCTTAATATGTGAAAAAAATTTCAAAGCGATTAATTCAATTGTTTAAATTTTATTCAAATTGTTTATCCCAAACAGTTTTTTTTGCAATAACGTAAGTCAGAAAAAAAATAATGTTAGAACCATTCTACAGGTGTCAACTGTAAGAGCATGAACTAAACTTTCAAATTGGTTTAAAAAAGTGTATAAAAAATGCATTTATTAGTAATAAATAATTATGCAAAAGTATCGTCAATTTTTCTTTTTTGACTCCGTTAAACTTTTTGAATAACTTTTTCAAAAAAATCTATTTTCTACCGTTTTTTAGGTGCATAATTACCAAGTAATGTTATTTATATGATAATTGATGAAAAATTGTAATAAATATATATAATTTATTCCATAAAAAAATAAAAAGTTTATAAGGAAAAATTTAACATACTTTTGCATAATTATTTATTTATTACTAATAAATGCATATTTTATTCATTTTTTTTAAACAATTTGAAAGTTTAGCTCATGCTCTTTCATTTGACACCTGACTTATGTTATTGCAAAAATAAGTTCTCTGGGATAAAAAATTTTAATAAAATTTAAACAATTGAATGAATCACTTTGAAATTTTTGTCACATATTAAGCACCAAAGAACCCTCATTTGACAAAATTTCAAAGCTCTATACTTATTTTTACAACAGTTATTGCGAAATTAATTTTTTTCAAATTTTGACCTTTTTTCCCAGTTATATTAACAATAAATGAGTGTATTAAACCTTGTAATACGCCATTTTAAAGCTTTTTCCATTCTCCCGAAAATGTTTGTACTAAGAAAACCATAACTCTTACTGTTTTCCATTAATTTGCAAAAAAATGAAAAAAGACCGTTTTTGACACTTAATTATTTATAAATAAAAATGGCCGCCAGATCCTACGCAGGAAATAGTTACAATTTGTTCTTGTTATATAGGTATTACCTGTGGAAAAAACGCTTTAGTACCCTGGCTGTTGAAGTGTCGTGGAAAAAACCTTATTACCCTGGACTATGTTAGTAATAACGGAGTCTAAGTCATTAAATTGTCTCACCACTTCGTGACCTGCTAAGTTTCTTATCTCTGTTTGGTTGTTTCTGATTCTATCGATGATCATTACTTTGGTTATCTATATATTTATTTTAAACCATAACCGTACTCACCGTGCCAAGCCTATTAATAATTTCTTCCAGTTCTTCTGGTGAGGACGCCAATGTAACGATGTCATCAGCATAACGTAAGTTTTTGATGTCTTCTTCCTCCGATAGTGGCTCCACCTTTTTTTTTTCTCTTAATTTGGTCTTATATTCTTCAGTACTTTCACTTCCGTCCTTGAGCCACTGAACGTTATATCTTTCTCGTTGTTCCATTGGTGTTTTCTTACTTCTGGTTAGTTTGAGTTTGATTTTGGCTCTAATCAACATGTGGTCGGACCCTATGTCTGCCCCTCTCATCCTACTGACTGCGCCATATAATATTTGTGTGCTTACTTACTTCTGTTTTGATTAATTGGGTAATTATAGGATGAAATAAAATTAATAAAACACATGGTATGGTTCAAATTGACATCTGAGAGAGAGCTCCCTCCCTCTTGTCTTTTGTCACTTTATTGAGTAGGCATTTTCTAGCGAATACCAGCCATCTAAATGATGTCATCATGACAGCTCTAACATCTAACAGTGAGTGCCTCCATGTCTTACCTATGGTATGTGGTCAATCTGATTGTGTGTTTTTCCATCGGGGGATGTCCATGTTACTTTATGTATGCGTTTGTGTTGAAATTGTTGAAATATACTTCCACCTATGACTAAACTGTTTTGGGTGCAAAAATCTATAAACATGTTACCATTCTCATTAATTTGTCCCAATCCTTCTTTCCCCGTTAGAGTTTCTCTTCCACTATTATTCGCTCCTATTTTGGCATTCATATCTCCAATTATCATCACAATATCTTTTTTATATCTATTTTGTATTTTATCGTATGCCGTCTGTAGCTGTTGGTAAAACTCATCTCTTATGTCCTGTTCTTTTTCATTAGTTAGTGCATATACATTAACAATTACTAGATTTTTATATCTCGCTTTGAATCTAGCCATAATTATTCTATCCGAGATGGCTTCCCATTCTATTAGGGCATTTGTCGCTTCTTTTGAAATCATGAATGCAACACCACTCTCGTGTCGATCTTTTCCACCACATTTTCCCGAGTATATAACCGTTTTGTCGTGTTCAATTCTTGTTTTTCCACACCCCTTCCATCTAATTTCATATAATCCTTAACATCTTTCATAAATCCACTTGATGTGTTTTACTAATTTCAAACAATGTTCGGACATTCCAGCATCCTATGTACGTTGTTTTTCTCAAATCCATTTCCGTGGCCATTTTCGTCATCTCTTTATCCGTCTTAATTCCGAGGTTTGTAGAGGTTTCTTTAGCAACAGTATTTTTTTATGTGGTGAGGTCGCTAACCTCACGCACAACCCTCCTCCTTTCTCATCCTGGGCTTGGGACCAGGCAATGGTGGAGTTGTTGCTCCACCTTGCCATTCCTTAAAAACTTGACGGATAATTTGTTCATAATGTGGACGCATAATGATTTTATTACAGTCAAACCCGCTTATTAGAATACTTCTTAAAGGAATATCCCGGTTTAAGGAATAGAAATTTGAGGTCCCGAAACGTTTCTACTAGCGGTTATTAGTATATCCCGGTTATAGGAATACTTTTGATTGGCACGAAGGCTATTCCAATAAGCGGGTTCGACTGTAGTTCCTTACAATAAGTGACGCATTTGGCAATAAACAACAGCAGTATGTACATATATCATTTCAACTTGTTTACAAATAAATATTCATACACCTCACGAATTTTTAAATTATTAATATGCACAAAATACCAAAAACACATTTTGGATTTCCATCATGATTTACATCTTGTAGAAGGCCATGGGCCGTAGAATTTACTATAAAAGCATCTAAAATCTAGGAAATCACCATCAGTTCAAATTCAAGTAATAAAATCGAAGTGAAATTATAAAAATGTTCAAGGTAAGTACAAGTGATTTTTCTGAATTTAAGATGATCTGTAAACATAATTATTGGTTGTTTTGGAATATAATTACGCACCAATTTTTATTTTGTATATCTAAATAAAAACTGTTGTCACATATCCTATTATTTTATTAATTGGATAATATTAACAGCATAAATAATTTCAATCAATTTTTAAGTTTTTTGCGTATATATTTTTGAAAAATACTGAACACGTATTTTTAAGTAATTCGATCTGATTTTCATTTCGCAAAATATCACGGGGTTCTTATTTAAAATTTTAAAATTACCCCCCTTCCCCTCGACCGTGGTGGGTCGTGTTTGGTATCATTCGAAAGATTTTTAAAAAATATTGAACATGTATTTTTCAGTTTTTCGATTTGATGTTAATTTTGCGAAATATTCGCTTTTTTTGTGAAATTTTGTGACTCGCCCAATTCCTTAGGCCCTGCCAATATACACTGCTCTTGATGTACTTAACCTACCTACCTTGTTTTAATCTGACGTTTTCGAGTTTTTTTTAAGGATAGATTTTTTTATAAACTTCCCAAACGCACGCTGCTGTATTAAGAGCCCATATAAATATGGTAGAGATACATTTACAGGGCGCAAAGTTTCTCTCCATGTGATTTTCTAACGCTCTCGAGTAACTGCAAAGATCCCCGCTTGGGCTCCCCTATCATAAAAATTTTTATTCAAAACTATATCTGCTACATTTCTTCTTTAAAACGTTTTTTCTACGGCGTACAATATTATTGGTAAATCGATGTTTTCCGTTTTTCTCCCCTACGAGGGGAGTGGTTTTAGGGGGAAGTTCGGGGTTCGAGTAGCCATTATTTTACATATTTTTGGGGGTTACAAATTCAGATTTTCAGCAAGATCATATCTCTGACAAATGGACTATTGTATTATGATTCTTTGAATATTTGTATGATTTGTATTTTTTTAACACGTTTTGTTTCCAAATTATTAAATTTAAATTTTGAAATTTTTGGTTTTATTTTTTGTACCTACATGAGTGTTTTAAATTATCAGATATTTTTTCTCTTTTAGGAGCTTTTATTTTTGTGTATCATCCTGGCTATCACTATGGCAGCCCCAGCAGAAGAGGCAGATCATGCAGCTGGCTTACAACCAGCGGCAGTTGATTTAGAACCAGCTGATTTGGAAACAGCTGCATCTGCGTATCGAGGACATGGCTATCATGGAGGACATGGCTATCATGGAGGACACGGCTATCATGGAGGACATGGTTATCATGGAGGACATGGCTATCATGGAGGACATGGCTATCATGGAGGACATGGCCATCATGGAGGACATGGATACCATGGATAAACAATAAAAACACATCGCTTAATTAATTTAATGTACTTAATGTGTAAATAATGATGTAAATAATAGAGATAATTTAAGAAATAAAGCATATAATAACTTTATTCTGTATTATATTATGTTAACTTTGCAATTACGAAAAATTTCGTCTTCAGATAGTCTAGTCGCAACATAGGGGGTCCCGTGGGCACTTTTAGCTCTCCGCGATTTGATGGTGGTATTATAGGTTTTTTGGGTCGCTGAATCCAATGGAAGATGTCTGGAAGCCCAAATGTGGTATGTTTAATTGTTATTAACAAATTATAGTAAAATTAGATGTTTTTCAGGAATTATTAGAAGCTCTGTAAATAAATTAATAGTGTTAGGTCTTCTCTGGTGAATTTTTGGTCCCTGAATCGAATGCGACTAATAGTCGCGATTACTCAAAATGTGTTCTTATTTTGTTAATAACAAAATAATTGTTTATTCGCCGAAATGCTCGAAATGCATTATCTACAGCAAGTTTGTAGTCTTTTCCATCGTATTTTTATACGCTAAATCGATTGTCGCTAGTCGTGATAGCCTAAACCACGTTCCGACTTTGTTATTAATAAATTATTGCAAAAATAACGGTTTATAGTACGTTTACTCACGGTTTTTGCTCTAAATTTAAAAAAACCACTTGGAATGACATGAAATTTGGCATGCACGTAGCTTACATGTCAAACAAAACAAGTGATATTGTGCCGATGTGTGCTTCTACCCTGGGGGTGAAATTTCACCCCGTTTCGGGGGTGAAAAGAGAAACCTTTAAAATAAGTCCGCAATTGGATAAACTGATTAATTCTAAGCCACTTTTGTTCTATAGAGTTTTTTCACTAAATCAATACTTTTCGAGTTATTTGCGAGTGAATATGTTGATTTTTCAACAAAAAAACCAAATACAATGTAACTCGAAAAGTATTGACTTATAGTCTATAGTCGAGGAAATGAAGCATTTTGGGTCGCAATTTTTTCGTCCAACATGGATTTACTCACAGAAGGTAGGGAATAGTCCAAGGATCATTTTTTATATCATGCCGCTGTACGCTAAAACCTTGGGTGTGGTTGCCACCCCATCTCGGGGGCGGGAATTTTTTATTACATTTTAACTATGTAAATCGATGTAAAAAGTGATTATAAGAAAAAAATGTTTTTTACATTTTCTTCGTAAAACTAATATTTTTCGAGTTACTCGCGCTTGAAAGTAACAGTTTTTCTATGAAAAAATCGACTTTTTTAGAGGGTTTTTTGGGAGTACCTCGAAAAATATGGATTTAATCAAAAAAACTGTAGATATCAAAATTGTATCTTGTAGTAACACAAATCAAATTATTTTTCTGTAATATCGCTAAGACCAATACAAACCGAGATACGGCATGTTAAAGTTAGCTTTTTTCGTCAAACGCATAATTTGAAATATTCAAAGTAAAATAGCGGAAAAACTTTGCATTTTTCGAGGAAAACTTAAATAATCTTTTTTCAAGTATACAGTTAGACCATTCAAAAAAAATAATAAAAGGTTTCTAGTCTGAAAATTAAGCGACTTATGATCAAATAAATGTCGGTACCTGCTTTTATCTATGAAAAAATAAGTGAAAACAACCCCCTAACTACCCTCCTAATTAAAAATTGGTCTTCACTTTTCTGTAATTCCTTTTATATTTGTATTATCAATACACGCAAGAAGTTTGACCTATTTAAAAGGCCTAATTTTAGAAAAATTAGAGTTTAAAGGAAAATAAATTTTTTGGAAATTCCTATTTTTTACATTTTACTTCAAAATATCTCCGAAAATACTGGAAATGATAGATTACCAAACTGTAGCTTCTTTAATAAATAAAACTCCCTTGTGCATAGATTTTCATTACAGTGAACAGTTAGCGAGATATAACTGTTTAAAACCTCTATTTACGAGCAAACACCCCCTTATTTGAGCCCTTTAAACCCACCCTAATTAAAAACTGAGGGATCTTACGAAATTTAGTTTACACAGTCTTATAACCCTTCAAAAATCCTACAAAGTCATTTTTGAAAAATCTTTTCACCGACAAAAATGAAGGAGCTATGTTTATAAAACAATTTTTTTTTTTTTTTTTCGAAAAATTCGGATAGTCCGCTTATGGATAATTTTCAATGTAAGTACGTATAATACCACAGAACCGGTTCGTATACTGGAAGATGACTAAAAAACTATTTGTATTTGTATTTGTACATATTTGTAAATTCGTATTTTTGTGTAATTGTTTTTGTAATTCTTTAATTCTACTTTTTTTTCTGTATAGACCTATTAAAATATCTACTTATAAAAACTGTCATGTTATTAAGGGTGGTTTTTAAGAATTGAAATATTATGATATTATATCCTAAAGTATAAAACAATCATTATTTAACCAATCAAAACCAAATTTTACCCATATTAAAGTATACAATGTTTTTATATAATTTTTTACAATAAGGGGTTTTTTACACCCCTAAAAATAATCAACGCCCTTAAGCATGATATAGAATATGAAGTACGGAGTGAGATGATCCTAATCCCAAATTTTTATGTAAATCGATGCAAGCCGAAATTATTCTTTTAGGATAAGTAAATTTTTTATATACAGCTCCAACAAGGGTGGTTTTAAGGGTTGAAATATTATGATAGTATATCTTAAAGCATAAAACATTAATTATGTAACTAATAAGAACCAAATGTTGACAATATTAAAGTTTAAAATGTTATTTTATAATTTTTTAAAACTTACAAGTAGTTTTCACCCTTACAAAACCAAAAACGTACAACGGCTCGATATAGAAAATGAACTAGAGGGTGTAATGAGCCTAATCCCAAATTTTTGTACAAATCGATGCTGGACGAAAAAATTGCGAGGTTTTGCCATTTTTTCAGCTTCATTTCCTCGACTATTAGTGAAAAAACTGTATAGAACAAAAGTTGCTTAGAATTAATCAGCATATCTACTTCCGTACTTATGTTAAAGGTTTCTTTCTTCACCCCCGAAAAGGGGTAAAATTCACCGCCAGGGTAAAATCAGACATCAGCACAATATCACTTGTTTTGTTTGACATGTTAGCTACGTGTATGTCGAATTTCATGTCAATTCAAGTGGTTTTTCTTATAGTCCAGGGCCCATCTGTTTTGAGATGGACGTTGAGAGGTGACTCAAATTTTTTTGCAGAAATTGCTTGAAAATAACTCAAATAATAATATTTGAGTTATCCTCCCTCTCAAAAAGGTCCGGAACATTGTTTAAATAATTAAAATGTCAAAAAATTAAGGAAAAATTCGATTTTTTTCTTCGTTTTTTGATTATAACTTTAAAAGTATTCATTTCCCAGAAAAGATGTACTGACATAAAAGTTGTGTAATTAAATTTCCTACAATATAGAATTAGCTAAAAGTTGAAAAAATAGTCACCATTGTTGCAAAATAGCAATAATTGCGAAAAAAACCATACAAAAACAAGTATTCGCATTTTACGTTTTTCAACCATTTATGCTACACATATGACCTCCATATTTCACCCAGAAAAACTTTATAATACAGTAAAATAATACTGTAAATTTCATTAAGATCGGTGTAATAGATTTTGCAAAATAAATTTTGCAATCCAGCTTTCGCAAAAACAAGTCATTTTTTCAAAATGTTACAGGACTCAAAATAAAGCAGATAGCAAATTGAATTTTTTTTTGCTTATAGAAGTGTACTGTACCTTTCATTTGCAGCTTGCAAAATTAAAATCGAATAATTACCACGACGTCAGGAATTTTTTTAAATAGACATTAATTATTGGTGCTACGCGCAGGACAGCGGTGTTCGATTCACATGAAGTTGATTTCCACCAAAATTTCTTCCAATCTTCATCTAATAAATTATTTTCTTACTCTATATTTTGTTGTATTTTAATATTTTAATTCCACAAAAATCAAACTAATTTTATTATTGTTTGTGAAATATTGTTTAAACAATTGTATATGTTTAAAAATAATAAACTTTTATTCTCAAGTTAAAATATATGAACAAAGAAAGTTTTTGCTAAAAAAAGTGTTATTTCAAAAGATAGAGTATGTGTTTTTATTTTGCAATAAACAAATTTATTTATTTATATCGAAATGTAATAAAAATTAAAATGTATCAATAATTATCAAAGGTCATTGGAATGCCCAATCAGAGCAAACTATCCGGTGACCTGCGCGCAACACCACTAATTAATGTTTATTTAAAAAAATTCCTGACGCCGTGGTGGTTAATCGATTTTAGTTTTGCAAATTGCAAATGAAAGATACAGTACACTTCTATAAGCAAAAAAAAATTTCAACTTGCTATCTGCTTTACTTTCAGTCCTGTAACAGTTTTAAAAAATGAATTTTTTTTGCGAAAGCTGGATTGCAAAATTTATTTTGCAAAATCTATTGAACCGATCTTAATGAAATTTACAGTATTGTTTAACTGTATCATATAGTTTTTTTGGGTGAAACTTGAAGGTCCTAAGTTTAGCATAAATGGTTGAAAAACGTAAAATGCAAATACTTGTTTTTGTACAGTTTTTTCCCAATTATTGCTATTTTGCAACAAGGGTGACTTTTTTTTTTTAATTTTTAACCAACTCTATATTGTAGGAAATTTAATTACACAACTTTTATGTCAATACAACTTTTCTCGGAAATGAATACTCTTAAAGTTATAATCAAAAAACGAAGAAAAAAATCGAATTTTTCCTTCATTTTTTGATATTTTGATTATTTAAACAATGTTCCGGACCTTTTTGAGAGGGAGGATAACTCAAATATTATTATTTGAGTTATTTTCAAGCAATTTCTGCAAAAAAATTTTAGTCACCTCTCAACGTCCAAATGTACTAATATTTTTACAGATGCGCCCTGGTCTATTAAATATAGAGCAAAAACCGTGAGTAAACGTACTATAAACCGTTATTTTTGCAATAATTTATAACAAAGTCGGAACGTGGTTAAGCTGTCGGCTATCACGACTAGTGGAAATCGATTTAGCGTATAAAAATGCTGTGAAAAAGATTACAAACTTGCTGTAGATAGCGCATTTCGAGCTTTTCGGCGAATAAAGAATTATTTTGTTATTAACAAAATAAGAACATGTTTTGAGTAATCGCGACTAGTCGCATTCGATTCAGCGACCAAAAATACACCAGAGAAGACTTTAACACCATCAACTTATTTACAAGGCTTCTGATAATTCCTGAAAAACACCTAATTTTACCATAATTTGTTAATAACAATTAAACGCACCACATTTGGGCTTCCAGACCACTTCCATTGGATTCAGAGACCCAAAAAACCTATAATACCACCATAAAATCGCGGCGAGCTAAAAGTGTCCACGGGACCCCCTATGTTGCGACTAGACTAAGAATCCGCAGTCAAATTTTCAGCCACACACACAATCAACCATTTATTTTTTAATCTAATTTTTCAATCTAATTTTTTTTTATTTCAACAACAATTAAATGGTCTAAACAACACCACATCTGCAAATAACACCATAGTATTTGTTACAGTCAACAATATGGGCTCAATATAAACGTAAAGATCAAGATTATGATCATTATCAAGAAAAAGGTAACAGAAGGTCAATTCTACGTCAAAGCCCTGTAGAAAGAGTAAAGCACTACAACTACCTCGAAACCATAATGACCAAGAGATAAGAGCGCGCCTCGGAAAAGCTAGATCCAACTTCAACCGGATAGATGTCTTCTTTAAGAGCCATAACCTCTCTATTGTCGTAAAAAAAGTAAGAATACTGCAATGCTACGTCTTCTATGTTCCCTTTTACGTTGTTGAATCGTGGACCTTGAACGAAGATTGTAACACCAGTGTTCCGGGCGCCATTTTATATATAGCCCCACGAATGGAAGCCATTTTTGTAGCACCAGCGTGGATAACAAAAGCAAAAAATAATAATATGTAACTCGACAAATTAAACAAACATAAAAATATCTATACTTGGTGCTACGTAACTTTACGGAGCACCTCGGTAGCTCTAAGTCTTCAGAGATCTAGGGGTGTGGATTCTTAATAGATTCTAAATATAAATCAAACTTATTTGCTCGGGGGGCGCCATAATTAAAAGAAAATGAAAGACGAAACATACTTAAAACTTCAAAATAAAATAAAAGTAAAAATTAAAAAGTTAATAAAACATATAGTTATCATAAGATACAAACATTTAAAAACATTTACATAAATAAAAATATAACATGACTTATTATAGTGTTCTAAGTTGAATATCATTTAGGATCAAGAGAAGGGGATCAGATAATCAGGGCCCCCGTAACTGGGCGTGCAACGCGTGCGGCGCACGCGGGCCTAACCCCAAAGGGGCGCCAAACCGAAGGTTTGGTAAATAAGAAATATTTATTTTAAATGGAATAATCTTTTTTTATATACAATTTTAATTATTTCATGAATAGCTAGAGAAATCTCAAAAATGAAATATTGTGTTATTACTGAAAAAGTAACTAATCCCGTCCTGAAATGTTGAACTTACTCCGTCAAAAAATATTTTGTTGTTCCTTCCTAATTTTTTTCTTTGACGTAGACTGAATTACGCTTGGCATACCATCCAATCGATTTTATGTTGTAAACTAAAACGACACTCAAAATAGTCAAATAAACATAAAATCACACTCCTTGACTAGTAGAAACATAAATCACTAACACCCATAAAACGCAACTTACTCCTACAAAAACACAACTTGCTGGATCAAGCAGTTTTACTCCTATAAAGTGAATCTTTTACTCGAAGTAAACAAATCTCTATGAATTATGATTATGTATTTGATAATACCTTTTCCCTTCTCGTCTATTAGGCACAAACATTATTTACTGTTACTAATGAACGGGTGGTTTCCTGCAGAGAAAGGTTTAAAATTTGATTTTATATTGAAGTTAATAATTACGACTATTATTGCAGTATCCGTTGGGTTTATTCTGCCCTGATTTTAAACTTTTGTTTTCGTGTAAAAAATATTGGACAATCTTTTTTATTTATTATTTTAAGTGGTGTAGAAATTAAATTAATAATTGTGAAAATGGTAAGTATCATAATCATTACATAGAATAATAATTCATTTTAAATATAATCGGGTTTCCTCTAATAAAATCCACAATTTAAAATTTATTTTGAAAAATAGAAAATTAACACATTGTGCCTGCGTAACTTGGAACCATATAGGAAACTTTTTTATTATTAATTTTATGGAAAAAATTTATTCTTCATAAAATGGTTTGCATAGTCTAAAAACTAAAATATAACCAAATATAAAATTGTATCAATCTTATATGAGTATCAAAAATATGAATTTCGATCAAGAGTACCTTATATTTCACAATATCGAAAATTATTATTATGAAAAGTTATTTTTGGAATTAATTAAAAACTATTTTTTAAGATGCAATTACATCCTTTTAACTGAAATGTTTTTTTTTCTCAAATTACAGACACCCAACGACCTTTTCGTTTATTATGAATAATGTGATAACTCTTTTATTATTAATGATTAATTAATTAATAATAATTAAAGAGTTATCACATTATTTGTAATAAATGAAAAGGGCTAATTATTAATAATAAAAGACTTATCACATTATTTCTAATAAATGAAAAGGTCGTTGTTGAAAAGTACAATTGTATGATAAAAAGTTCTTTATAAAAAGCTTTGTAAAAAGTATTTTTATTTACTTGTTATGTTAGAAATATTATTTCTAACAATTATTAAGTGGAAAGTGCGTTTATTGTAGCCTTAGAAAGTTATTTAAATATAATAAAAGCAGAACCAATCACATATAACATTATTGTTGGCGATATTAATATTGACATACTTGCAGACGATGAAATCGCTAATACTTATTTAAATTTACTGTCCGAATATAATTTTCATTCATTAATAAACAAAATAACGAGACCAAATAAATCGGGAGGTAGCTGTATAGATCATATGTTTGTTAAATCCACTAAAGAGTCTATTGAAGATATTTGCTCTCCTTTCATTATTACATCTTTAACTACCGATCACTTCTGTACAATAGGAGAACTAAACATTAACATGAACATTATTTGTAAAAAAAATATTAATAAATTTAAAAATAGTTACATTAATTATAACACATTAAGAGAAATACTAGGAAAGTATGATTGGAGCGAAATTTTCCTTTTACGTGACGTACAAGATATTGCAACTAAAATTGTAACAACTCTTCAAAAGAAAATAAAAGAATCTACTTATGAAAAAAAAATAAAACGGAACGAAGTTAAACGGAAAAAATGGATAACGTCTGGCATAATAAAATCAATAGACACAAAAAATAAATTATATAAAAAAATGATCCAAAATCCACATAATGAAATTCTTAAACAAGAATACAAAAATTACAAAAATTTTTTGACAAATTTAATAAAAAATACTAAGGCAGAATATTTCAAAAACGTAATTACTAACAAACCCGATAGTAGAAATACGTGGAAGGTTATTCGTGAACTGACCCAAACTGAGGTAAATTCTGTAGGCGTTAAACAGTTAGTAGAGGGTGACCGGATTATGAACTCTGATTTGGATATCGCTAATACCTTCAATAATTATTTTTCAGCTATTGGTGAAAAACTGGCTAACAATATAAAAAAACCGCCATCCAATGGTCCGAATAGAATCTCAGTCGCTCAAAGTGCTTTTTTTGATCCAATAGCTGAAAGTGAAGTTATAGCGATTATTCAATCCCTTAAGTTGAATAAAGCTCCCGGACCTGATTTATTAAAGGCAGAAATATTAAAAGAAGTTTCAGGAGAAATTGTATCCCCTTTAACATATTTATTAAATAAAATTATAGAAAATGGAAAATGTCCAACAGAATTTAAAGACGCAATTATCAAACCTGTATATAAATCAGGAAATAAGGATTTAAGCCAAAATTACCGCCCAATTTCACTAATCTCAAGCCTTGCAAAAATTATGGAAAAAGCGATTAAAACTCGGATGCTAAAATTTTTAGACCTACATAAAATCATATCTAATAATCAATTTGGCTTTGTTGAAGGCAGAGGTACAGATGATGCAATTGCTTCACTAATGGGTTGCATTTATGATTCAGTTGATAGAGGTAAGCCCACATTATGTGTATTTTTAGACTTGGCTAAAGCTTTCGACACAGTAAGCCATAAGCAACTCTTGGAAACTTTGGCTGATGTAGGTTTCAGAGGCAACGTATTAAGATTTTTTGAAAGTTATCTAGATAATAGGGTACAAAGGGTAAAAATAAATGAAAGTATGAGTGAGAGAAATGTGGTGAAGTACGGTGTTCCGCAAGGAACGATTCTTGGTCCATTGTTGTTTATAATTTATGTTAATAATTTATTGTCAATGAAATTAAAAGGTAAAATTATTAGTTATGCAGATGACACAGCTGTACTGTATACTGCAGATAATTGGGAGAATCTAAAATTATTGGCTGAAGAAGATTTAAAAAATTGTTTTGATTGGTTTGCACACAAACAACTAACTGTTAACTTCACAAAAACTTTCTTTTTGCCTTTTGGATCTTACAAAACAAGTCTGCCTAACTACGAAACACTAATAATATCCAATGAAGGATATAAGGATCAACATATTCTGTCTGCTCATTCTGTAAAGTATTTGGGAATTACAATTGATAGTCATTTAAAATGGAACCTACATATTGCGAATGTGACTAAAAACCTTCGAAGTTTACTCTATAAATTTAAATACTTAAGCAATATTTTAGAACAGCGCCTTTTAAAAACTATGTACTTTGCCTTAGTAGAATCTAGATTATGCTATGGGATTCTTGGGTGGGGCGGGGCGTATGGCAATCATTTGGAACAACTAAATGTCGTCCAAAGAAAAATTTTAAAATCAATTTATCGCAAGCCCAAGCTTTACTCCACTGAATTATTATACAAGGAAACTAATATTTTTGATATTAGGCAGCTTTATTTTAAAGCGGTTACTGTATATCAATATAAAAATAAACAAACACTACAGTTTCCCTTGCATGAATACTCCACCAGAAACAGGAATAAAGCGATACCCCCTAAAAGTGAAAAAACAATTGGACAGCGTTGTTTCACTTACCTAGGACCTAGGTCCTTTAACGTTTTACCCATAAATGTTCAGAATGTCAAGAACATAAAACAATTTAAAAATAAATTAAAGAAATATATTATAGATACGCCTCTTTCAGTAATACATGAATTAATTGAAGTTAGAAAATAAAACAAGTGTTTGAATATTGGACTCATAGTTGTTGTACTTAATTGTGTTTTTTTTCCTCATTTGTTGCTGTTATTTTTTGATAAATACATCGTAGGGATGCTGTATTTTTAAATTTTTTCCAGATTTTGAAATATAATTATTTTCTTTAATTATTTAAGTATTCAAAAAACAATGTAATGCTCTTTGCTTTTTCTTTGTTCTCTTATTATTAAGTAATAGATATTATATTATTGTATTGCCTGTGAAAAGATAGTGTGTACCTACTCAGGATATTTTTGTTACATAATGAACCAAATTGACCACTGCACAAGCATTCTGCTTCAAGTGGTATTTTTGTGTTTATTTATAGGGAATTATAATGATTTTAATGTATTACCATTGTATGTATTGTATCTTTTCTCTGAATAAACATTATTTATTTTTTATTATTTATATTAAAGCTAATTAATTCTCACCAAAGCCATAAATTCCAAAAAAAGAAGATAAAAAAAAAAGAAAAAACCCACGCATTACTACAGCCTTCCTCGAAGCACTTACTGAGTGGAAAGTTATGTTGCCAAATTTTTCATCGAGTTATCACGAAAAAGGAAAAAAATGACCCGTGTTGAGCTGGCCCCCCCCCCACTTGCAAAAATTAAAAAACAAATAGCCCTGATTTATGAGCTATTCATGAGCTCTCATATTCCGCAAACTAAAAATTTTGAGCTCGTTCCACTGAGCAGGAATTTAATACCCTAGTGGGGGGGGGGGGGCTGAGTCAGCCCCCCCCACTACTTAAAAATAGGAATATTGAATCGGTTTTTGCGGCAGAATTACGAGCTATTTATGAGCTCTTGAAATTATATAGTTTCGATTTTTGAGCTCATCCCCTTCACCCCCAAACAACCCTTTAATTGATTTAACTTAAGAGAAAGATGCTGAGAAAACTTAAAATATATCGTATTGCGAATATAATTCCTATAGCTTATATACTCTAAGAATAAACTATTAAATCAAGAGCATTTCGATTATTGAGCTACAACCCCTTCGCCAGAAAACCACCCTATCTTCCCGGCTTAAGAGAAAGTTGTATTTAAAATGCGTTAAACTAATTATTTGGCGACTACATATCATTTAATAATTTATAAGCTTCCAAATTACGCGCATTTAGATCAGTAAATTGCAATTTATTTTGTATAGTGCAGTCACTGAAGGTAAAAATCAACGATTACCTTCAATTTCGGTGAACCTTCATCGATTTTCACGAAAATTGGTCAGTGGTTAGAGGATACGTCAAGAAACAAAGGTGACATGGTACCACCTTGCGCCTTTACCCTGAGGGTGGATACCGCCCCTTCTCTGGGGTGAAAATTATTTTATAAAAAATAAATGCACAAATCAATAAAAGAACAAATTAAAAGCAAAATTTATTATATAAAGTTAATAAAATAAGTCAATACTTTTTAAGTTATTAAAGATCAAAGATTTTAATTATTTGTGAAAAAAATGCATGTTTTGAAAAGGTTTTTTGTAAATCACTGAAAAACTTTAAGTTTTTACAAAAAAGTTAATAGTAGTTTAATTCGTATAGCTTATATTCTAAGAATAAACTCTTAAATCACGCGTCTTTCGATTATAGAGCTACAACCCCTTCGCAAGAAAACGACGTCATATTCCCGGCTTAAGAGAGAGTTGTTCTTAAAATAATTTAAATTAATTATTTGGCGACTACATATCGTTTAATAATTTATGAGCTTGCAAAATATACGCATCTCAATTATTGAATTGCCATTTTCTTTCTATAGTGCAGTCACTGAAGGTAAAAATCAACTAGTACCTTCGATTTCGGTAAATCTCCATTCATTTTCACGAAAATTGGTGAGCGGATTTTGATACTATCAACTTTTTCTGCATCTTATTTTTCATAGGTATTTCTAAGTACTTTGACAAGTATTTAGTACCTAACTTACTTTAAATTAACATTAAAGGGTTTTTCAAGTAAGCAATTTATTATATTTTTCATTAGCTTCAATTTTAGTGATGAAAACTTTTTTGTAAAAACTTACAGTTGTTGAGTCATTTATGAAAAATCGCTCTAAAGCATGCATTTTCTTTCCAAAAATTAAAATATTTGATCTTTAATAACTCAAAAAGTATTGATTTATTTTAATCATATTATATAACAAATTTTGCTTACAATTTGTCCCTCTCTCGATTTGTGGGGTTATTTTTAATAGTGTAATTTTCACTCCCGAGAAGGGGTGACATATACCCCAGGCTAAAACCCAAAGTTGTTATTGTCAATTCATGAAAATAAATATAGATTTACCGAAATCGAAGGTACTAGTTGATTTTTACCTTCAGTGACTGCACTATAGAAAGAAAATGGCAATTCAATAATTGAGATGCGTATATTTTGCAAGCTCATAAATTATTAAACGATATGTAGTCGCCAAATAATTAATTTAAATTATTTTAAGAACAACTTTCTCTTAAGCCGGGAATATGGGGTCGTTTTCTTGCGAAGGGGTTGTAGCTCTATAATCGAAAGACGCGTGATTTAAGAGTTTATTCTTAGAATATAAGCTATACGAATTAAACTACTATTAACTTTTTTGTAAAAACTTAAAGTTTTTCAGTGATTTACAAAAAACCTTTTCAAAACATGCATTTTTTTCACAAATAATTAAAATCTTTGATCTTTAATAACTTAAAAAGTATTGACTTATTTTACTAACTTTATATAATAAATTTTGCTTTTAATTTGTTCTTTTATTGATTTGTGCATTTATTTTTTATAAAATAATTTTCACCCCCGAGAAGGGGCGGTATCCACCCTCAGGGTAAAGGCGCAAGGTGGTACCATGTCACCTTTGTTTCTTGACGTATCCTCTAACCACTGACCAATTTTCGTGAAAATCGATGAAGGTTCACCGAAATTGAAGGTAATCGTTGATTTCAGTGACTGCACTATACAAAATAAATTGCAATTTACTGATCTAAATGCGCGTAATTTGGAAGCTTATAAATTATTAAATGATATGTAGTCGCCAAATAATTAGTTTAACGCATTTTAAATACAACTTTCTCTTAAGCCGGGAAGATAGGGTGGTTTTCTGGCGAAGGGGTTGTAGCTCAATAATCGAAATGCTCTTGATTTAATAGTTTATTCTTAGAGTATATAAGCTATATGAATTATATCCGCAATACGATATATTTTAAGTTTTCTCAGCATCTTTCTCTTAAGTTAAATCAATTAAAGGGTTGTTTGGGGGTGAAGGGGATGAGCTCAAAAATCGAAACTATATAATTTCAAGAGCTCATAAATAGCTCGTAATTCTGCCGCAAAAACCGATTCAATATTCCTATTTTTAAGTAGTGGGGGGGGCTGACTCAGCCCCCCCCACTAGGGTATTAAATTCCTGCTCAGTGGAACGAGCTCAAAATTTTTAGTTTGCGGAATATGAGAGCTCATAAATAGCTCATAAATCAGGGCTATTTGTTTTTTAATTTTTGCAAGTGGGGGGGGCCAGCTCAACACGGGTAAAAAAATGTTAGATTATTCTAACAGCGCGACTGCTCCCAGGTTAAAAATCACACTAAATTTTCTCTTTTATTTTCACCCCTGTAACTTATTAAAATAAACATTATAGAAGTTTTCAGGGACTTTCGGCCTCAGTAATAATGTAGTCTTTCACTCTGAGTTTAAATCTTTCAAAAATATTTATTAGTTTTATATAGTAGATTTAAAGGGCGCTAAAATATGTCCCGCACGCGGGCGCCAGTCAACCTTGTGGGGGCCCTGCAGATAATAATTATAGTCAAAAGCATTATTACACAATAAATTAAATTTTTATTAAAATTAAAATAAAAAGAAAATGATAGATCTTTTGTAGATGTACCGGGTGTCCCAATAAGAATGGCTCTCGGCCATATCTCAGGAACCGTTTATAGTAGAACTTTGAAATAAAAAATTTTATAACAAAAGTTGCCTCAGGAAAAGCCTGGAAATTATTTTCATAATTGTGGGTCCACCGCTAGAGGGCGTAATTGAATATCAAAATTAAAAAAATCTAAATTTTACAAAATTTTCCTAATGAAGGGGCACTGGAAATCCGATTATTGTATTCTTCATCAAATTCTGCGCATTTTTGATTTAACAAGTTTAACTCTACCTTTGCAAATAAGAGGTGGGGGTGAGTGGGAACCTTGTTATGAAAACATGGCTGTAAGCCCGGTTCTGCTAAATCAAATTTTGAAAACTGTGTCTTGTTGCAGACAGATCTTTTTCTTCAATATAAGCGTGATAATTTTGAACCATCCTAACAAGTAATAAGCCAGCTTGGAGGCGTTATTTAATTTTTTTCAGAAATCTAGTTTTCTTTGGAAAATATTAAATATAAGTATGCATTTTTAATCATAGTTTAGAAAATTAGATTAAATTAGCAATAGAATAGCGAAAACCGCATGTCGATACCTTTTTTCTATCTCAAGATATCTCGAGAAACGTATAAATTTTATACATAACTGTTACTGTCACCGGTAAACTAAGTTAATGAAAAGTAGTGTGCTGTGGAAAAAAACAAAATAACATTTTCCAGATGTCAACGTATAAAAATATAATTAATTAAAACAACAATATAAAGAGAAACAATACTATTAAAATTAAATATAACACAGAACAAAAAGAACTACTTAGTGACGACCTAAATATTCAAATTGTTGCCCATCATACACTACTCTAGAATACATTATCCAGAGAATACTAAACGCCATTCAAAGCATATCGAGAGCAGAAATTGAGACTGCTGTTCAATCTACTCTTAAAAGAGTAAATGTTCGCAACGAAAATGATGGGCAAAAATTTGAACGTTTATGTCATCACTAAATAGTTGTTTTTATTTCTTTGTAATAGGGCTTTTCAACGCTTCTCATTTGTTTCGAGCCTCTGTCATATGCCGTATAATCCGTGTATAACACTAATATACGAGATATGAACGAGGCTCGAAACAAATGAGAAGCGTTGAAAAGACCTAATATACGTTGACAGCTGGAAAATGTTTCTTTGTCGTTTCCATAGCACACTACTTTTAATGAATTTCGTTTACCGGTGACAGTAACAGTTATGTTTTTAAATTTACACGTTTTGAAAGATATCTCGAGATAGAAAAAAAGGTATTAACATGCGGTTTTCGCTATTCTGTTGCTAATTTTGTCCAATTTTGTAATATGGTATTAAAAATGCATGTTTGTATTTAATATTTTCCAAGAAACACTAGATTTCTGAAAAAAATTAAATAACGCCTTCTAGCTGGCATATTACTCAGTAAGTTGGTTCGAAATCATAACTTTTACATTGACGAAAAAGATCTGTCTTCAACAAGACCAAGTTTGCAAAATTTGATTAAGCAGAACCGGACTCACAGCCAGTTTTTCATAACAAGGTTCCCACTCACCCCCACCTCTTATTTCCAAAGGTAGACCTAAACTTGTCAAATCAAATATGCGTAGAATTTTATGAAGAATACGACGATCGGATTTCCAGTGCCCCTTCATTAGGAAAATTTTGTAAAATTTAGATTTTTTAATTTTTGATATTCAATTACGCCCTCTAGCGGTGGTCCCAGAATTATGAAAATAATTTCCAGGCTTTTCCTGAGGCAACTTTTGTTATAAAATTTTTTATTTCAAAGCTCTACTATAAACGGTTCCTGACATATGGCCGAGAGCCATTCTTATTGGGACACCCGGTACACTATTAAAGATCCTCTTTATAAAAACGATAAAAAGGTTTACAAACAATACCTTATCATATAGTCCTGTCCTGATTCTACACGTTGTGAATGTCCCTATTAAAGATCCTCTTTATAAAAACGATAAAAAGGTTTACAAACAATACCTTATCATATAGTCCTGTCCTGATTCTACACGTTGTGAATGTCCAAAGCACTACTTTTCGCTGAATTATATTTCATATAACTTTACGCATATTGACTTTTAAATAACTTTTTAGGTATTTAGAATTATCTTTAGCACTTAATCCATAACTGTTTACAAAAAGAAACTTAGGTAGTGTAGTATACTTACACTAAAATAAACTGGCTCTTTGCCTAACAGTGGCAATTGGCTTGTGACTAGGAAGTCACGAAAGGAGAACAGTTGTGTGTGTGTGTGTGTGTGTGTGTGTGTGTGTGTGTGTGTGTGTGTGTGTGTGTGTGTGTGTGTGTGTGTGTGTGTGTGTGTGTGTGTGTGTGTGTGTGTGTGTGTGTGTGTGTGTGTGTGTGTGTGTGTGTGTGTGTGTGTGTGTGTGTGTGTGTGTGTGTGTGTGTGTGTGTGTGTGTGTGTGTGTGTGTGTGTGTGTGTGTGTGTGTGTGTGTGTGTGTGTGTGTGTGTGTGTGTGTGTGTGTGTGTGTGTGTGTGTGTGTGTGTGTGTGTGTGTGTGTGTGTGTGTGTGTGTGTGTGTGTGTGTGTGTGTGTGTGTGTGTGTGTGTGTGTGTGTGTGTGTGTGTGTGTGTGTGTGTGTGTGTGTGTGTGTGTGTGTGTGTGTGTGTGTGTGTGTGTGTGTGTGTGTGTGTGTGTGTGTGTGTGTGTGTGTGTGTGTGTGTGTGTGTGTGTGTGTGTGTGTGTGTGTGTGTGTGTGTGTGTGTGTGTGTGTGTGTGTGTGTGTGTGTGTGTGTGTGTGTGTGTGTGTGTGTGTGTGTGTGTGTGTGTGTGTGTGTGTGTGTGTGTGTGTGTGTGTGTGTGTGTGTGTGTGTGTGTGTGTGTGTGTGTGTGTGTGTGTGTGTGTGTGTGTGTGTGTGTGTGTGTGTGTGTGTGTGTGTGTGTGTGTGTGTGTGTGTGTGTGTGTGTGTGTGTGTGTGTGTGTGTGTGTGTGTGTGTGTGTGTGTGTGTGTGTGTGTGTGTGTGTGTGTGTGTGTGTGTGTGTGTGTGTGTGTGTGTGTGTGTGTGTGTGTGTGTGTGTGTGTGTGTGTGTGTGTGTGTGTGTGTGTGTGTGTGTGTGTGTGTGTGTGTGTGTGTGTGTGTGTGTGTGTGTGTGTGTGTGTGTGTGTGTGTGTGTGTGTGTGTGTGTGTGTGTGTGTGTGTGTGTGTGTGTGTGTGTGTGTGTGTGTGTGTGTGTGTGTGTGTGTGTGTGTGTGTGTGTGTGTGTGTGTGTGTGTGTGTGTGTGTGTGTGTGTGTGTGTGTGTGTGTGTGTTTGTGTGTGTGTGTGTGTGTGTGTGTGTGTGTGTGTGTGTGTGTGTGAGAAAAAATGGCTTGGATGCGGGTCCGTTAGCCACAGATTTTTATTTTATTTTTACCTCAATTTATTAGTTTTGTTATATTCCCACCTATCTGACTCAAATGACTATATTTGTTTCTTTCAAGTAGTTTATGAGTAATTTAAATATTTCCATTTTATGACAACTAGTAGATATTCTATACTAATTGGAAAATGAACTTGTGTTTGTCGTAAATTGTAATACAATTGATTTATATATCTCTCGTTAATTTTGCATTCAAAGAAAATATGGTTCAAATCTTTAATCGAAACATTATCACAAAAAAAGTTCAGACCTTGAATGCCTGCATGTAGATGTTTAACATAAATTTATAAAATAAACAATTTGATAAAATTACCTTTGGAAGGTATAAGAAGAGGAAAGCGTTTGTCATAAGCTAATTCCAATTGACAAGTCTTCCATCCAATCTTAGGAGATCATGTGAGTCAAAGAAGGAAACTAATTTTTTCAAAGATTTGAATTTGACTGTATTACCTTTAATTTTTTCTATTTCCTTCTTCAGATTCTTTGTTGCATTAATCTAATTAGTTGATTAGGGCATTGCTTTGCTCCTGAATAGAATGCATTCCAATTGTTTTTCGTCTTATTTACGTGCTATCTCCGCGACGAAGGTTGGCAATCACCATTGCTATTCTAACTTTTGACACTACAACCCGAAAGAGTTCAGTTGAGCATCCAAGCTTCTCTGAGGTTTCTCAGCCAGGACATTTTTCTTCTACCATTGCTGCGCCGTCCTGGAATCTCTCCCTGCATTAATATTAATTTTATGAGTTTATATCTGGCGCCACGTGTTATATGGCCCAAATATTGTAGTTTTCTTATTTTGATGGAATCAGTTATCTCCCTGCTGTTCTCTATTCTTATTAGTACTTCTTCATTGGTTATTCTGTCTGTCCAGCATTATTCGATATGTCCACATTTCAAATGCTTCCAGTCTATTGAGACATTGTTTATTAAGGGTCCATGTCTCCATATTCTACAAAATAATAGAAAATACGTAACACTATGATACTCATTTCAAGATTCAGGCTGAGATCTCTACTACATAATATTGTATATCCAATTGTTCGTTGATTATTTAATTGTAATACAATTGATTTATATATCTCTCGTTAATTTTGCATTCAAAGAAAATATGGTTCAAATCTTTAATCGAAACATTATCACAAAAAAAGTTCGTGCTATCTCCAATGAATCTAAGAACATATGAGAAGATGCGTTTCAATTTTGAACGCATTGAAACGCATGAAATTGACAAGATAATCTCGCTTTAAATATCTATAACAAAGAAAATTCACTAGAAAACCGGAAAACTCGATCAAAGATTGCGGCTTTAATTTTGAATATTTTGTCGAGCTATTTGGCACACATATTAGTCTGGGTAGATTATCGGAGAATAGGCCATTTTTGGGAAAAGTTACTTACCAGCAATTTTATTGCTGGAATCGAATCTTATGATTCTATATATTAATAATATAGGTATGCAAAGTCCGCAGATAGTGTGCTACTTTTTTTATAAACAAAATGGCGCCCGAAAATCGTGATTTTTTTTCATTTTTTGTTCTATAACCAAAGATTTTAACTTTTCACCAAAAACAGTTAAACAAAAATTCACCGTAATTAAATTCTGCATAAAGACGTGTTTTTCCCAATCTACTTCAACGAAAATTTTCCCCGGAAAATGCGGGTTTTTCCAACAAAATCTTTAATTTACAACTAAAATTTTTAGATAAGTAATTGTTTATCAATAATTAAATAAATTGGTAGTATAAAGCTCTTTTTGTATAGATTATAATTGCAGAAGCCGATGAAAATTGGATGAACAGTTTAGCAACAATTGAATTGTTAATTAAAAATTTACGGTCGCTATAATAACCACAATAATTATGATACAAAAGAGTAACTATGATTTTTGTATAAAAAGATACTGTACCTATCTAATGTACTTTACAATATTGAAATTGGTCTATTGAACCGGCCTCAGGAATATTTTAAAATTATAAATAATTTTTTGGCTTATAAAGAAATAGAATATATCGGGAAATATTAAATTAAATTAAATTATGAAAACGGTATTGGAAGAAAGCGGCAGGACGCTTCGTTTAAAAGAAAAAACGTTTAAATGTAATGAGTGTTGCCTGAAACACAACCGGTCAAAATTGACCAGCATTTAAGGCAAAGATAAAAACAATAGGATCATAATTTTCGAACCATGACCTTTTTATTTTGTCCTCTTTCTCCACACAAATTTTAATATCTTTAAAATACTTATAACATATAATATTATAATAAAAACTATCGATATTACGAGTGAAAATTGCCAAAAATAGCAAAATTCCAATCAAAAATTTGGTTGGAGAAAATGTAATCTCAAAGTTCAAAATCGGTATACGTTAAAAAAAATGCATTTTCTCGGCTTCCCATGGAGCAATTTTCTTAATTCTTTTTTTGTTCCCAAGTAACTCGAGTAGAGCCATATAACTAACGCATTATTAAATGTCAAACTTGCTTTTGTTTTGTTATAATAAATTAATTTATTGATTATAACAAAAATTTTAAATTTGTTTAAATAATTATACAGCTTCCAAATGAGAATATTTGGGTTTTTAACGTTAAAAGGTACACGTGTAGTAAGTTTATATAAAAAAGTCTACAACTGGAAAAAAATATGTAGTTTTCTTTTCTTATAAATAAATTAATCTATTATAACAAAACAAAAGCCAGTTTGACATTTAATAATGCGTTAGTTAGATGGCTCTACTTGAGTTAATTAGGAACAAAAAAAGAATGAAGAAAATTGCTCCATGGGAAGCAGAGAAAATGCATTTTTTCAACGTATATCGATTTTGAACTTTGAGGTTACATTTTCTCCAACCTAATTTTTGATTGGAATTTGTAACTGTATTTGTTATTGTTTTTTTCCTAATCTTTGTAAGCTTTGTCCATAAAATTGTTAAATTTTCAGTGACAAGAAAGCATATTTCTATTCTATTCTATATAAGCGTTTTTGCATCTTTTGATAAAAATTTTTTTAGCACTATGCCATAACAGTTGTGGAAAAGGGCACCGCGACAAACTTTGATACGGGGCCCCTGTAGCGCTAGCTACGCCACTGAATAACTGACGTTTTTTAGCAAACCGCCTAAAATAATTATATAATAATAGCAAACTTATTTTTTTAAGATGTGTTTTTATAGCCTTTTAGGTGGTTAATTTTATTTTTTTTTTTTTTGTAAAGCTTACAATGGCGCAGGTAATCTATTTTTTAAAAAGCGATAAATGGCACTTCATTCAGCATCAATTATTTGCAAGTAAACAATTAAAAAGTAATGCACTTTTTAAAATTAAGGAAATTTAGATCTTAAAAAGTGATTAAGACTAAAAACACTCTTCTAAGTTTTGTAAAAGCATCTGTACGACCATTTTAAAATGACCTTTTTTCTTTATAATGAAATAAAGAATTATTATAATTTCTTAAAAACTACTCTACCGATTGAGCCCATCTTTTGCGCATATAGTGAGTGCCTACATAAAAACTCACATTGTGAAATGTGTTTTAATAGTTATTTATGATATGTGTTAAAAGTACCCGTTTAAGGGACGCATGGAAAGTTTGCAGAATGAGCGAAGTGAGTTCTGAAATTCACATGGGTGCCTTAAAAATGTACTTTTTAACACGCATATCATACAATATTTTTCTACAAACGTAATTACAGGACAATATCTACAAAAACTTTTACTTGAACTTGACTGACATTCCGTTTTTATATTTTTTTGACATTACATCAAAATTGTATATACGGTCAAAACGAACTGCAGTGCCATAAAAATTTTAAAGCACTAGTGCCTTAAAGTAGCATTTTTAACGCTCGTATGGAGTGCTAACAATAGCATTTTTAACACGGTTTTAGAAAAATATTTTTATTGTTTATCAACTGAAAAATATGTTTTTTTCGGGTTTAAATTAAAATAACGTTTTTTATTTATAAACATTTTTTAATTTGGAAACTATAATTTTAAATTGCATTTTCAAGAAAGTTGTTTTTTATACGTTATAACATACAACGCGTAGTTTTTCCACAATATGGAAATAAAGGAAAAAAGTCAATTTTTTTACTTAATTGTTAATTAAAAACCATGACGGAGTAAAAATTTCAATACCCACGAGATGTTACGCCTTTTGTATTGACTTTCCCAGATATTCCAGTTGAAAAATAGCGGCGAGTAATTTTTTGTTTTCAAATGATTAGTTTCCTGGGCTATTACCTTATTTCTTAGTGGCGTAAGAAATTTCACGATAATAATGACATTTTAGATAACTAAGAAATTACGAGAAAAGTATTATAAAAAAAAGAAAAATTACGAAAAAAATAATTTTTTAGTCTAATAAAGCACTAAAAGACACACCCAGCAAACTTCTTTTTATTTCCTTCCTCATTATATCCGCCAGACGCTACAAAAAACTGATCTATTACTATGACCTCATTAGTTCCTAACAATAGCGCATTCGGCAATAAAAAACAATATCATCTCGACTTGTTTACAAATAAATATTCATATTATTATGAATTTTAAAATTATCTGTACGCAAAAAATACTAAAAACAACGTTTCGTGCGTCGGATCCCCATCGTAGAAGGCCATGGACAAGAAGAAGTGGCTATAAAAGTACTGAGCATCTAGTTAACCAGCATCAGTTCAAATCCAAGAAATTAAAGTGAATTTATAACAATGTTTAAAGTAAGTGATTGTTTCGAAATAATTGGTTGTTTTTTATTCTATTTACGATTTAATTTTTATTTTTTAATGACTAAATAAAAAATTTTGGCAAATAACCTATTATTTTAATAATTTGGTAATAAAAACATAAACAAATTTAGTAGTTTGCATGTAGGTACTAATTGAACTTTTGACGTGATTTTTTTTTATTTATTTCAAATATTTTTTTGTATTTTGTTAACGATTTCTGAAGTGGAAATCAAAATTTTTATTTTTTTAATGATCAAATAAAAGATTTGGCAAATAACCTATTATTTTAATAATTTGATATTAAAAACATAAATTAATTTAACAATTTGCATGCACTAATTGAACTTGTGATATGAATTGTATTTTTTCATTTTTTCAATCATTTTTTTTTGTATTTTGTTAAATTCCTAAAGTGAAAATCGAAATTTTAATTTTTTATTGACCAAATAAAAAATTTTGGCAAATAACCTATTATTTAAATAATTTGGTAATAAAAACATAAACAAATTTAGTAGTTCACATGTACTAATTGGACTTTTGACGTGAATTTTATTTTTTAATTATTTCAATCATTTTTTTTTTTGTATTTTGTTAACGATTTCTGAAGTGGAAATCAAAATTTTTATTTTTTAATGATCAAATAAAAGATTTGGCAAATAACCTATTATTCTAGTAACTTACTATTAAAAACATAAATGAATTTAACAGTTTGCATGCACTAATTGAACTTGTGATTTATTTTTTAATTATTTCAATCATTTTTTTTTGTATATTGTTAAATTCCTAAAGTGAAAATCGAAATTTTTATTTTTTAATGACCAAATAAAAAATTTAAAATCTCGACTGAATTCCACCGTTGCGTTAGCCGCCATCTTGATTTTAAACGAGAACGGTTTTTGCTCAATATCTCCGCCATTTTCAATTTTTTGACAAAAAGTGTAGAAACTGAAATTGTTGAAAATGCGATTTTCTATAATTTAATCAATTATAATTTTTTTCGTGCGGTCGATATTTTCCGAGTTATGAGGGGAAAATAGTGAGAGTTGGAGCATAATTATTGAATTATCTCGTTTATTATTAGTTTTACAACAAATATGTACCTATACAAAAATGAAGAGAATTAAATTCTACACAATTTTGACTTCTTTAATTTTTTTGCTAAAATTAATATTTAAGGTAGTACGTACGCGGTAATGGCGCGAGCGTAAGACCGGATTGATTTTATAGCAATTGTTTTTGTTCAATATTTACGCCATTTTCAACTAAAATTGTTCAAAATAAAATTTCCTACAATTTCTTTTTAACAATTTTTTTCATGCGGTTGATATTTTCCGAATTACATGGGAAAATAGTAAAAAGTGGTGGGGGAAGCATAATTATTGATTTGAATTTTGTTTCCGAGCTGCCCCAAATTTTATAATTCTATCTTTTAGCAGAGATCAATAGTAGTGTAAATTTAAAATCTCGACTGAATTCCGCGGTTGCATTAGCCGCCATATTGATTTTAAATGAGAACTGTTGTTGCTTAATATCTCCGCCATTTTCAACTTTTCAACCTAAATGGTGGGAAAGAAAATTGTTGAAAATGCAATTTCCTACAATTTCTCTGGCACAATTTTTTTATACGATCAATATTCTCCGAGTTAAGGGGGAAAATAATGGAAGCGGAGGGGAAGCATAACTATTGAATTGTCTCGTTTATTATGAAATTTATGACATAATTGTACATAAACAAAAATAAAGAGAATTATATTTTATACAATTTTTGAAACTTCCAATGAAACATCAACCAAACTAAGTATATAAAATACATAAAAAGACATTATATGTATAAGTTCACTTAATTTTATTAACTAGCAGGTTTGATCGGTTGAATTTGTCTGTCTATATTTTAAGTTTTATGTCAACTAATATATCGTGATGTTTCAACAATTTTTTTTAAATTTTGGACCTTGTTGGGGGGAATTTTCCCATTTCCCCCCTTGTAGACCCGCCATGGTTCTCTCGAAAAATTGTAGTAAATTGTAATTGCAATAATTTCAGTTCTTACACTTTTTGTCGTAAAGTTGAAAATGGCGGAGATATTGAACAAAAACAATTGCTACAAAATCAATCAGGTCTTACGCTCACATCTTTACCACATACGTACTACCTTAAATATTAATTTTATCAAAAAAATGTACAGCATCAAAATTGTACAAAATTGAATTCTCTTCATTTTTGTATAGATATATACTTGTTCTAAAACTAATAATAAACGAGATAATTCAATAATTCAATAATGATGCTACAACTCTCACTATTTTCCGCTCATAACTCGGAAAATTTCAACAATTTCAGTTTCTACACTTTTTGTCAAAAAATTGAAAAGGGCGGAGATATTGACCAAAAACGGATCTCGTTTAAAATCAAGATGGCGGCTAACGCAACGGCGGAATTCAGTCGAGATTTTAAATTTACATTAATATTGACCCTCCCTAAAGATTAGAAAAATAAAATTTGGGGCAGCTCCTAATGCAAGGTCAAATGCTATCCCGACTGGGCTACTATGTCATTTTGTATTTTTTATTTCCCGTTGTTAATATTCTTCTCTTTAAAATTTTCCTTCGGTCTCAGGTCAACAATAAATTATTTAAAAAATTTAAAAGAAAAAAAAAAGAATTCTTCCTGTAACTGCCTTTATACCATCAATCACAAAAATTTAATAAAAAACGATTTTAAAAAAAGATAAAAAAAGTTTTTAGGATTAAAAGTAGGGTATTTTAAGGGCTATATCACAAAATTTTAAACAAAATCATCATCAGTGTTAAGAACAGGTTAATTGCAAGTTGAGCCACCAAAGAAATAGCAGGGTGAGAACCCTGTAAATAGTATAAAAATATGTTATAATCGCTTATTTGCTTAAAATTCCAAAGGATGGATAATATTTATAAACAGTGGCGTAGCTGAAAGGCCCGCAGGGCCCGCAAGGCAGGGGGGGCCCCGACGTTAGGAGGGGCCCCATAAAGCCTTCAAGTTTAATACTTCTACTTTCTTAAATGTGGGACCAAAACATATTTTCCTAATAAGCATCAAAATAATAACTATTATAGAAGTGGCAACTTCGCATCACTGCCAGTACCGTGTCTTTTTACTGGGAATCCCCGAGTGTAACGGAGAATGACCGTCCGATTGAATTCGGCAAAATGCAAACGCAGCATTAACTTAACTTATCCATTTCGGTTTCGCGTTTCGCCTCTGTTGAAATCCTGACGGAAGTTTTTAATAGGTATTTTGTCTTTGTCTGTGAATTTCACTGAGTAAACAAATCCAGAACCAGAACCAAATAGATACCGACCTAGTTATATTTATCATAAATTGTGAATTAAGTGTACAATACAAATTATCTGGTGAGTTTCTTACCACGTTTTTTCACATTTTTCACGTACCTCTATGCCTCTCTGTGTTTATTTTGTTTGTGACGCATACACGCATATTAGCAAGTCGGTATCAGTATTTCCATTTTCTTGTGAAATGTTTGATTCTTTTTAAAACCTACCTAGTTTGTGAATATACATAGTCCTAGATTAATCTGCAGAGCACATTAATATTATGAATAATATAATCTCGCTCTCGCAAGGAAATATTAATAAAAATACACAGTGATCTTTCTTATCGCTCGTCTCAGAAATGTATATGGTAAAATTTTGAATAGGTAAATATAACCTTTTTTTTCATTCAATAAGTACTTAGTAAGTATATTTTTTTATCATATGTCTTGCAAGTATCTAGAAAAATAGGTCAACTCCGAATTGCATGAAAATTTGGTTTTAGCTTCTACCTACCCTTCACTTCAAAGTTGAACTTGTGCCGTTGGTTGCTTTTACTTGGGGGTGACAGTCACCCCTTCTCTGGGGTGTAATATTGAAAAAATTAATTTTTTAACAGAAAACCACGTTTTTTGGCGATTTTTCGCAAATATCCCAAAAACTAAGTATTTTATCGAAAAAAATATTCTTACCGAAAATGTAGCATAGAAACAAACAAAAAAAGTTGTGTATTCGTGAGTCCATAGACCCAGCGCAAGCAAAGTTAGAGCTCATGAAAAATATGTTTTTATTCGTCAAATTCCAAATCGAATATTTCAACGTGAAATAACCAAAAAATGAAGCACTTTTAAGGAAAAGCCAATTAAAACGTTTTTAAAAGTTTTTAAAACAAAAATAAAGTTGGTCCTCTATTTTGCTAAAAAAAAATTGTGAAAATCTCTCCCTGTTTAGCACCGCAAATAAAATTAATCGTTACCACTTTACAAACATTTTACTTATGTATTTTTTATAAGATCTGTAAGTGTTACCGGTTTAAAGTACTTATTTTTGAAAGGGTTATAGCTTAAGGCTTAAAGGGATTGAACTAGTCACTAATCACCAATGTATGCAAAACTTTGAACAGCCATATCTAAAACAGTTTTTGTCTTTTATCGAGAAAATCAAAATGAATCTATCATATTTATAAAAGCAAAACCTACATCTCTTTACTTTTTCATATTCTTCGTATCACTAATACTTTTAAGTTATTTTCAAAAAATAGCAGTTTTCCAATAGTTTTAGAAAATTTTCGTTTTACTATAAAACCCAATTTCTTCAAAAATAAGCACTACGAACCGGTCAAACTTAGAGATCGTATAAACAGTAGTAGTCCGTTCTATAACGGTAAAATATTGCAAAACCTCTAAATTTTAAAGAACCACTTGGATTGACATGAAATTTGGCATACAAATAGCTAACAAGTCAAAGAATAAAAGTGATATTGTGCCAATATGTGCTTTTGCCCTGGGGGTGGTTTTCACCCCCTCTTGTGGGTGAAAAAATATTCTTCCAAAGAAAGTCAGGAAATGGATAAACTGGCTAATTATAAGTAACTTTTGTTCTATAGAGTATTTTCGCTAAGTCAATACTTTTTGAGTTATATAGCAATGAATATGTTCATTTTTTCAACAAAATAACCACGTTTTTAGACGGTTTTTCGCAAATAACGCAAATAGTAAGTATTTTGTCGAAAAAACATTCTTAACAAAAATATAGCCTGTAAAAAATATAAAAACATGGTGTATATATCACGTCTCTACGCCTAGTAGAAGCAGAGTTATAGCGCTAATGAAACATAGGTTCATATTCGTCAAATTCCAAATGGAATACTTTAACGTGAAATAACCAAAAATGAAGCACATTTCGGGAAAAACTCATTACAACTTATTTAAAGTGTTTAAAAAAAGCTTCATTTTTGTTTTAGAAAAAAAAATTCTAGCATCAAAATTAAACAAGTTACGCTCAAAATAAAGTTGGTGCCTTTTGGTTTTGGTAAAAAAAATCGCGAAAATCACCCCCTAATTAGTATCTTAAATGAACTTAATCGTTACGACTTCACAATTCTTGACTCGTGTATATATTGTTTATATGATCTGTAAGTTTCATCGGTTCAAAGTCCTTATTATTGAAAGGGCTGTAGTTAAAAGGGGTTGAACGAGTCACTGATCACGAATGTATGCAAATTTAGAAACACCAAATCTTAATCAATTTTTGTCTAACAGAAAAACAAAAAAATACATGATATTCAAAAAAGCAAATCTGACTTTTTTTGTTTTTCGAGATTTTTGGCATCTCTAACAATTTTTAAGTTATTTTGAAAAAAAGCATATTTTTCAAAATTTAAATTTTTAAAAATTTTACTTTGAAACCAAATTTTTTCAAAAATAAGCACTTTGAATCGATGAAACTTACAGATCATATAAACACAACATAAGTAAAATAATTTGTGGAGCGGTAACGATTAATTTCATTTAAGTTGCTAATTAGGGGGTGGTCGATTTTTTTTGCAAAAACAAAAGGGACCAACTTGGTTTTGAGCGTAACTTGCTTAAACAGGCTTACAGAAACTTTTTGTAAAAACAGAAATAAAGTTTTTTTTAAACACTTTAAAAAAGTTATAATGGGTTTTCCCCAAAAAGTGCTTAATTTTTTGGATATTTCACGTCGAAATATTCTATTTGAAATTTGGTGAATATGAATCTATTTTTCATTGGCTATAACTGTGGTTCTACGAGATCCAGAGACCTAACGCGTACACCATTTTTTTTACTTTTTTATAGGCTATATTTTTGCTAAGAACGTTTTTTTCGACAAAATACTTACTTTTTGAGTTATTTGCGAAAAACCGTCTAAAAATGTGGTTATTTTGTTGAAAAATGAACATATTCACTCGCAAATAACTCGGAAAGTGTTGACTTGGCGAAAAAGCTCTATAGAACAAAAGTTACTTAAAATTATTTAGTTTACCCATTTCCGGACTTATTTTGGACATATATTTTTTCACCCCCAAAAGGGGGTGAAAGTCACCCCCAGGGCAAAAGCACACATCGGCACAGTATCACTTTTTTTCTTTGACATGTAAGCAATATGTATGCCAAATTTGATGTCAATCCAAACGGTTCTTTAAAATTTAGAGCAAAAACCGTGAAAGAATGGACTATAGGTAACATACATACGTATGTATCTCTACATGACGACTGTTAGACGTGAGTTGCCATCTAACAGTCGTCATGTAGAGACACATCTACTTGCTTTGCAACACACGTGATGGGAGAGTCATACAAAAATACAAATATTGAAATTTTTGGCTTTATTTTTTGTACCTAAATGAGTATTTTAAATTGCAAGATATTTTTCTATTTTAGGAGCTCCTCTTTTTGTGTATGATCTTGGCTGTAGCTATGGCAGCTCCAGCTGAGCAAGGCGATCATGCAGCTGACTTAGAACCAGTGCCAGCTGCCTTAGAACCAGCTGCAGCTGATTTAGAAACAGCGGCATCTGCTCATCATGGATATGGGGGATATGGTGGATATGGAGGATATGGTCGTGGAGGATATGGTGGTTATGGAGGATATGGTGGATATGGAGGATATGGAGGATATGGTGGATATAGAGGATATGGTGGATATGGTGGATATGGACACCACCACCACCATCACCATGGATAAATAATTAAAACAGATTGGCCAAATTAATTTAATGTGTAAATAATAAATTATATTTAAAAAATAAAATATTCATTCAACAATCTTTTTTTATTAATGGCTTTGGATTCCTTGATCCGTTCATCCAAGATAGATAATAGATACTGTTTGCTACAATATTAAATATAAAAACATGTACATTAGGTTGGAACGAAAGAGGTCGAAAAAATAAAAGAAAGTAAAAACTTTTGTGGCTATCGTTTAAAACAGGACCGGATTTAAGGGGTGGCAGGCTGGGCAGCTGCCCGGGGCGCCCACATTCCAGGGACAAAGCCTCAAACGTAAAAAATATCAGCAAATTATTCACATATAAGTAATTATTTTTGTTTTTTGCAAACACATGTGCCACTCAATCTCAGAATTTAGTTGCAGAAGCTGCAGCTGAGTGTAATCCTGCTGCCACAGGATTATTTGGTTTCGTAGAAGAACTGTATATGTATTTTTGTCTAGAGGTTATGCCGCAAAATCACTAGTTAAAGGTTATAATCAGGTTAAAGTAGAATTATCCAAAATTTCAGAAGACCGTAAGCAACAATAATTCAAGTCGTAGCGGTACAAATGGTTTGTATCGTATTGTGTAATAGAATTTGTTTACGGGAAACAGGAATATTTGCAATATTTTGGAATGAAATCTTAGAGAAAACAAATAGCCCAAGTCATAGTCTCCAAGATCCAAATATTGCCCTTAATTCAAGAGTGGCATCACTTAGATCCATTAAAGAATTTATACAGTCAAGCCGGGACAATTTCGAAATATGTATGCAGAAGTCAAGAGTATTGGACACATAGAAAACGGCCACAAAATATTTGACTGACTCCCCTGGATTATGGAACATCTCAAGAGACTGAAATTACATCAGAGAAATTTAGGACTCAAAATTGTATCGCTATTATAGATCACCTCATCGATTATTGTGCTGATCCAGCACATTAGCCATCTTTCACTTTTGGATAAAAAACGCAAAGCGCCCAATACCCCGTAAAGAAGAAAGGCAATAGAGAGAGATAGATCACCTCATTGCCTTTTTTAAATCAGAGTCTTTCTGCAGGGCTAGATTTTCATATGGGCTGACTGGGCTATAGCCCAGGGCGGCAGAATTCGGGGGCGACAAATTTTGGTAAAAAAGTTAAAATGGCCGGGGGTTGGAGGGCGGAAAATTTTGGATAGCCCAGGCGCTATCCATATTCTTCAAATCCGCCTCTGGTTTCTGCATATGAATCCATTCATTCCAATTATTTTGGATTTTTATATCATTTGGAAAATTTAACTCCTAATGAAATAGAATGATTTAGATGAAATCCTACGTGTCGAACTAGTACAATTTGTAGAATTGTTCAATTCATTATCAGACATAAACCAAAGAACTTCAAATGTACCGACTGCTAGAAGAAAAGAATGTGAATGATACGTTTACAAACGTTGAGGTGACACTTCGCTTATATTTAGTTCTGTCTGATGCTAACTAACTGCAGTGGGGAGAGGTCATTCTCAAAACTTAAGTTAATTAAAAATCGACTTCGGTCTATGATGGGCCCAGAGCGTTTGAATCATCTCTATAATGAGCATTGAACACGATGTCTTAAAGCAACTAGACATAATCAAGGAATTTTCAATTAAAAAATCTCGAAAAGTATCCGGGTTTTACCGTTACATCTTAATATGTTTATTTTTAATATTCTACTGTAACAAGTTACAGCTCTTGTATTTTTTTATTATTAAAAATATAGATATTTATAAAAGTAGATCAATATTTTTTTAATGGCAGAATGTAGGGCCCCACACCAATTCTGCCCAGGGGTCTCCACTGCCTTAAATCCGGCTCTGGTTTAAAAGTTTTGTCAGGTGATGAAATCTTGAGGTTTCGTATTGGATTTTTTTTTCTCTGATTCTGGCTTTGGTTTAGAACTAGAACCTTTAGCCACGTAATTGTATAACTTATCACTAAATCAGGGGAGTAATGTGTAGTGTGTGTGTTGAGTAAGTGTCTTGTTACTTTGCAAAGTCGACGTCATTGTCTTTGCAAAGAGACGCTAATTGTTTCCGAACGTCTGCGGTCCCTCCGGTGAGTACCGATCCCACAAGGACAGAAACTATTTTTCATTTATTAATTTATAATAAATGAAAAATTTCTGACCCTGGTAGGATTCGAACTCCCGACCTTTCGCGTATTGGATTTAAAAAAACAAAAAACAAAAAAAATATTTTTGTCGAAAAAATCGATATGACTTTGATCAAAAGTCGTCTTTAGGATTGAAAAGCATTTTATTCAAAATTATTTTGAAATTAAATGATGTTTGCAGGTTCCATAATATCATTGAAGCTTGATGTAGTATGAAGTACCTGTTCCCAACGACGCTAGTATATCAAATTATTCAAAGTTCAACGTCAAGTCAACCAGTGGATATTGCAGCATCTGCTGCAATAATGAAGAAACTGGAAAGAACCATGAAGGCAAAGGCAAGTTCTCAAAAATATAATACTGACGAAATTATTCTTAAAATATCTATTGTTGATTCCTCTAATCGTTCCATAAGTAGCAGCTTGTCTGACTAAAATTCTTCTAATGAAGATGATCATGAAGAAGAACTCGTTGCTCCTTTGTCAACAAGGTAATAAGTTTTATCGAAAAGTAGTTACAAAAGAACATGTAACAATTATTGAAGAACCAGGCTCTCGATATGCAGGACACGTGTTTCCTTTATCAGGACAGCAGCAAACATCGCGAATAGCATAAAGACATTTATCCTGAAAAGTATTATTGATATATCGAATTTAAGCGCAGTTGGATGCGATGGGACGGTAGTGAACACTAGCCCTTAAGTAGGTGTTATAAGAAAACTGGAAGAATACTGCGGCACCTCACTTCAATGGCTAGTAAGCTTATTTCATTGCAATGAACTACCTCTACGTCATTTAATCCAACAGTTAGATGGACGCACCAGTGGACCACTTGTTTTTTCAGGGCCAATAGGAAAACTTCTGAAACGCTGTGAAGAGAAGGCTGTCATCGATTTCGGAGCAATACAAAACAACCTACCAATATTATTAGAAACAGACCTTAGTACCGATCAGAAGTACTTGTACCAAATAAGTCAAGAAGTTCCTGCAGGAAAATGTCGTAATTATTTGAGCCTTAAAAAACCGGGGAAAATATCACACGCAAGGTGGCTGACAGTTGCTAGTCGGTTGCTTTGATTGTATATTTTCAATATTAATAATTTACTATTAGGATTGAAAACTACTTCGTCTTTCAATGCCAGATGGCGCTAGCCACCTACTATCATCACTTCAGTTGCAATGGGTGGGAAAACCTCTCGATACGAATCAGTTAAAATATGGAGAACAGTGCCTACGTTCCAACGATGAAGGCTCCAACAAGAGCCGAAAATCGCGATTCAAGGGACTGGACTGCACTCCGTATTCTAATTGAAAAGTAAGATTGTTTTGCCTTCGCATTGCAACTGAATAAAAATGGTATACATTTTTATTTTATAGTCGTATTACTCCGTAGAGTAACTAGGTGCATTTTTCCGTTGGAACTTTACCAGCTGCAGACGGGGGATGTGAATTGCATAGTGTAGAATTCCTTCCCTCTCGTCTTCACTGCAGCATCCATTTGACTTGCAAATTGTAGAAGTCTTGGAGGTGTCACCAGGAAAGTGTACCAATAAGTTTTCAATTTAAAAATCTTTTAGTAATATTTTTAATATTTTCCATATTAATAATTTACTATTAGGATTGAAAACTACTTCGTCTTAAAATTTATGATGTATTTTGCAATTTTCTAAGCAACCAATAAGGATAGACATATTCACCGAACGCCATATTGAAGTTTTTTATACGATTTTGGAGTTTCTTACTCTCAAATTTGTTTAAAATGCTAACTTTTTGGTAATAGACGAAAAAAGCGAAAATTTACCGTTTTTTAATCTTCATTTGTTTATAACTATGTATATCATCAAAATCGGCTGCAGGAAACATATAGGTTATTATTATAGATGTCCATACTACTCAAAAAAATTTGGTTTCGGCCTGGAGGGGGATGTGTCACCAACAGGATATTTTTTTCCTTGTTTCTCTGAACTATTTATAAATTCTGTTAATATAATAAAAAAAATTTAGAGAAGATGCACATTTAGTAAGAGGTTCGGTGGGCAAAGAGACTGTGCAAAAAATTAATGCAGTTTTTGAAAAAAAATAAAGGTTTTCAAACAATGACAATTATAGCATCTAATTTAAATGTGAATATTCTAATCATTCAGTATCGGTATGTTAATTATTTTTCGGTTTTTTATTATATTATAGCTTAACACTTTTGTAATTTTTTATTTATTGTTAATAATAAATAATTAATAAATTAATGTTAATGTTCTTTATTCATATTTATATCATTATATCCATATTTACTTACATGTTTTTTTTCTTGAACCTTGCTTATTTCATAAAAACTTTGCTTATTTTTGCGACATTTTTTGCTTATATAAGTGCTTATTTTGACCTTTTTGTCATGCTTATAATCCGGACTTTAGTTATAGCCAAACCTTTATTAGCGGAGTCGACACTAGAAGAGGAAGATTAAGCACCAGGAAATATTCCACTGTATTTCTATGTTTCCTTATCCAACCCTAGTGAAAACTAATAAGGAATTGGGACCGAGCCCTGATCCTACAATTTACATTCTTCTGAAAAATGTTTAATATTAATAAACCTACTATAAATACTTCTTCTTCTTTCTTCTTCCTTCTTATATGTAGGTTTTAAAGCCTGTTTCTTCTTCAATATTAGCCTCCTAAATTGTTTAAATTATCGCACCATCTTTCTCTTGGTCTGGCAATACTTCTTCGTCCATTTGGTGACTTATCTCGGGTTATTCGTACTATCCTATCCTCTGCCATATTCTACTAATGTGTTTGTTCCACTCCTGTTTCCGTTTTGATACTCATCCATTTATATCTTCTATCATTGCATGCTCTTCTTATGTTTTCGCTTCTCTCCCTATCCAACAGACTTTTCGGTGATATTCGTCGGAGTATTTTCATCTCTGTTGTTTCTAGTAGTCGTCTCGTTTTAGACGTGTCAGGTCTTGTCTCCGCCGTGTATGTCAATATAGGTCTAATTGCTGCTTTATATATTCTTGCTTTTGTGTCTTGTCTTAGGTATTTGTTCTTCCAGATTGTGTCATTAAGAGATCCGCCGCTTTATTTGCTTTTAAGTAGTGATGAGCAAAACAAGAACAAGACCAAGACCAGGCTAGTCTTGGTCTTGGTCTTGTTCTTCCAAGCTTGGTCTTGGTCTTGGTCTTGCAGCTAAAAGGCAGTCTTGGTCTTGGTCTTGGTCTTGCACTAGCCGGTCTTGTTCTTGGTCTTGGTCTTGCTGCAAGAGTCTTGCTGGTCTTGCTTTTTTGGTAGTAATAATTTGAGCCAAACAATTTCGAATAAATGTACATTGAAATAAATAAAGATGTAAAGAATAAAACTATATTTTTTGCTTTAAAATTTTAACAGAATATAAAATGAAGTTTCAAACGGATACCAATTTTAACATTATACATTGACCTAATGACCTAATTATTTCTCTCTATATAAAGAGATTAGAGTATATTTTTATAATGGTAATGTTTATCAGTAGGAAAAACCAGCATTTACAACCCTTGTTGCAATCGCCGGCCTTCGGTTGTGTCACGTTGCGTTTTGCATGCTATCGATACCTGCCGCCTGCCTTCAGACCACGTCTTGAGTCTGGATTATTGTTTATTGCCCCTGAATTTTAATAAAATGTTAAAGAAAAAGGGCTTCTTAAAGGTGCCACAAATGATCGGGGACCTTCAATTCACGGATTTTACGAAAAGGGATAAACGGTTTATAGTTGTTAACAGATAATGATCTGCTCCTTTCACTCGAACACTGTAGTATTTATCCTACGAGGATCAAATTTAAGAACATAAATTAAATTTTTTTTTAAGAGAATACAAAAATCAAATATTTTTTACTCTATTTAATCATTATTTAATATAATTAACTTTTTTTATAAACTAACTAAAACATACTTTTTAGTAAATACGTACATATTTACCATACCTATTTATAGACCTAATACAGTCAAACCCGCTTATTAGAATACCGGTTAAAGAATATCCCGGTTTAAGGAATAGAAATTTGAGGTCATGAAACGTTTCTACTAGCCATTGGTGATCGGTTATTAGAATAACCCGGTTAAAGGAATACTTTTGCTTGGCACGAAGGCTATTCCAATAAGGGGGTTCGACTGTACTATAACATAATAACTAAACCTAATGTAATTCTGTAATTTGTTATCTTGCAGTTCTTTAATTTTATTTAAACTACATTGCTCTCGTAACACGAGTTATTCGCACTTTTTATTTTCACATATTTTTGAATTAAATACCCATTTTGACATTTAAAAAGTTGAAAATATTCGGATGTGGGTAGTAAAAACTTAAAACACACTGAAATGATGCGCATGCATTTCAAGTGCTACACATACTATTTGTAGTACTGGCTCTTTCTGGGGAAAACCTAGATTCTTCCAAATAGTTTTCAACTATGAAATAAGTAAAATTCTTTACGGGTTTGTCATCCGGGATTTTCACAAATAATTCAACTTCCAACTTTCGTTGATTGTAAAAAATTAATCCAAAAAATAGTTTTACAAATTTCCCAGTATCGGAATTTTTGTCATAATATTCAGAAACTGAACCTAAGCTTTGGATTTTGCAATACCAAGCTTGACACATTAAAATCGACAACCAGTTATTTTTTATTCAGGCCACAATGCTTTCACAGCATTGTGAATCCCTTTTCAAAATCTATTATGATATTTTTTGTATTAATTTTAAATTTAACGACCTACATTTTTCCTCGATTATGCGAAAAGAATTTAAATAAGTGTCAGTATTTTTATTATACAAAAAGCGAAAACTACTGGTACATAAAAACCGTTTTTAATTGCATTTTTTTTAAATGGATTACCCTATCTCTAATTACATTTTTTGTCTTTAATAAAAACCAATTTTTCTCAAAAAAGTGCAAGAGTTTTGCAGGTTGGTCTTGGTCTTGCGTGGTCTTGCAAGGTTCGGTCCCAAGGTTCGGTCTTGGTCTTGGTCTTGTTCTTGCAAGCTTGGTCTTGGTCTTGGTCTTGCAACCAATAGGCGGTCTTGCTCATCACTATTAAGCTTTGTTGTCTTACTTCTTCTTTAACATCTCCCTTAACTAGTTATATCTATTCTCGGATATATAAACCTTGCTTTTATGTCATCAATTTCGATTTTCGATCATAGTGGGTATTTAGATGTTGTCATACATTTGGTTTTTTCTGCTGATATAATCATATTGTATCTCTTGGCTGTTATATTGAAGATGTGTGTTAATCTTTGGAGATCTTGTAACGGTCACGTTACAAAATTAGCTCTTTAATTATTATTATAATTATTTTTCCTCGGTCTCCATTTAAATTCTCTAATTTCTCGTATAGGACTACTGGGGTGACGTCATACCTCGGTGATGGAACGTACTCCACTTATCGAGAATGATTTCGTTTTCTGAGAGAGTTTGACGTTTACCTTGGCGGAGAAGCGCCTCTCGTTCTTGACTTGACTGTTGGCTGTTGTGTCGAATAGAGGTACCATATAGAATGGCGGATGATTTCATCCAACTGATTTTATAACATCAAGCAATTTAAAGTAAAGTAAAAAGTTACCAGCAAGGGTTGTCGAGTTAAGGGTCGTTTAAACACAGCGATAAATCAAACAACTTATCAAGGTCAATCGAGTTGTTGCAACTTATCATTGTGTGTAAACGGTGCATCGCACAACTTATCAAAGTTGGAGTTGGGTTGAAGGTGGTATCGCATTGAATCGCAGCGTCTAAACAGCGTTTCAACTTGTCATCACAACTAGTTGCTGTGACTTATCGTTGTGTTTAAACGACGCTTTAGGGAGACATGTGTGTGACAACTCCTGTTGGAGCCTAATAGGAATCATTCGGTGAGATTTATTTTTTTTGTAATAATTTTTTAATTAGCCATTGTCATGTGTTTTTGTTGTGGAATATTTAAAATATTAGTCCCATTGTTAAACTTTCTTAGTCAATCTATTAAGGGAAGGGTGTAGATGATTTCGATCTTTATATTATCTTTATATCGATCTTTATATTAATGGGGTTTTTGGTTTTACATAACCAAACATTTTTGAAGTCCTCAAATTAATATTGGAAATAATTACCATTTCTCTGTAGGTTTTAAATTTATTGAACATCCAATATTTTATAAATTCAATATATTTGTCACAGATATCTTAAGTACATTATAATCTACAGGAGTCATGGGGCCGCACCATCCTGGTGCATCATTTTCTAGGATGTAACCGCAACCTCGTTTTTGAACATTTAGTGAGGTGTTTTAGTAACTATTGGTTTTTTTTATATTTCAGACTATCTGTTAAATACACTATGTTTTTTTTCCAGATTTAGGTTGCCTCTGGTTTTTTTTTTACATATTTGTATATTAGATTATTTGGTTCCCAAACTTTGTATCTACGGTAACTTCTTGTGCACAGGAATAAGCCTAGAGAAAATTAGGTTTTTAATACTTTATTATTGGTTTATGTAATTCGGGTAAATTTATTTTTTAATATTACTAGCTTGTTTCCCAAATATTTTACTGTTATTCGCTTTATTCCATTTGTTCGGTTAATTTAGGTCATCGTCGGTATTTATCTCAACTTCATTTCTACTTTAGTCAATTGTATATTTAACTTTATTTATTCATTATTGTATTTTCCCTTAGTGAGGCTTGGGCCTATTTATTTGTATTATTTTCATCTTTGTCGGTTTCAATTCAGTTGTACGTAGCAGGCGTACTATAACCATTTGGTAGAAGACTCATGTGAGTTGTACCCTATATATATGTAAGAGGTATTTAAGTTTATAACAGATAACATTATTGTTGTTATCTTTAAAATATATATAGCTTCTTGTATAACTTTTGTCATGTTAGAGTCACAGCATAATATGCTTGTCTAACTCAGAGATTGTTAAAAATCTAGTAGTTATTTTAATAAATATTTATTTATTTTGTATATCATGAATTTTATTATTCCTTTATGTTCATTATTACAGGTTTAATATATTTAATATTTGACAGCAGTATAAGATACCTGGGAAAATGATCGAAGATCATTTTCATGGCGCCCATGATTAGTTAGTTTTATTTATTTTGTTCGTTTTTAGTCATTATTCATCTCCATTCATTTTCAGTATATTATTCTTATTTTATTATTTCATCTTCTAGTCATCATTACTATCTATATAGAGCTACTGTTCTTCGACAGGCATGCAAACGAGCCGTATCCATCCTTGAGTGTCAAGTTGCTCTCTTGCATCTATAGCTAGCCAACTCTATTCAGTTTGCCTCTGTCTCTTCCCACTTCTACTTCTATCCCTTCTAATTCCCCTTTCTTCAGTACTACTGCACTTTAGTAGTATTTTTCCTATTGCGGCTTCTCAACGTAGAAGCCACTTCACCCCTTCTTTACAGCCCATCTCTCTACATCTATGTCCCATTAGTTATTTATTTACTTTTTTCCTTACTTCTGTTGGAGTATATCTTGCTTTTTACTTTCACTCCAACAGAAGTTTTCTTCTTTTTGTTACACTGGCTGCCCAATGCGTGGTGCCAACCGTTTTATGGTTCTAAGACAGTAGTTCTTTTAGTTCACTTTCCTCTTATTGTAATTTTCTGTATTATTACCTTCTTGATATCTTTGTATACATGTTACTTTTGATTTATTTTTGGTCTTTAAAATTTTATTAATACTAAACAGGTAGACTTATACTGCTTTTGGTTTTGATTAGTTGATTTCGATACCTCATTTTTAGTTTTAGTGGTACAGCTCATATTTTAGTTTGAATTTTGTATTTTTATTGGAAACTTATTTATGTATTTAGATTGAGTATACATAACTGACATTATGTTCTATTAGTTAAATTTTTATTCCTTCTACCAATGGTAGTACGTTTGCGCGTACAATTAATCGTTGAATATATGCATACATTTTTTTCTAGTATGGTTATATTTTATACATAACTAGAAATCATTTTCAGTATTTAGGTATTTTATTTACGCTATTGATTTGATTATTTTTATATATTTGCTGGCATTTTTTATTTGTTGGTGTGTCGCTAATATTTTCTCCATATGTATATTTGTCTTACAAACTTTAGATTATATTTTATATTTGTTATTTTTGATATTTGGATTGTTTGGTAAGACAGGCACACACCACAAAGCAATATCAGTCCAGAACATTAGCGTCTATACATGATACGTTGAATTCGCATGGTTCGGATGATTACAGATGTTCATCCATAATTTATGTTCTTTAATTGGTAGTGTTAAACATAACAATTATAATTATTGTATGGTAAAGTAGTTCCATTATCCATCTCAGCTTCTAGTTTTGTTAATTTTGACAATAATATTATATCAGTGTGGGTACCATAATGTACTTAATGCTTTTATAAATCAGATACTTTAGGTTGAGATTCAAATATAAATTCTTTATTAGTTAGGAAACATTGATACTATTTTTCTATTAAGTTGTAGAACAATCTTCAGAAGAAGATTACCTTGAAACAGAGTTGTTCAAGCTAATCTCTTCTTCTGTTTGTCTTTAGCTTATTAGCTCAATCTTTAGTATGGTTATAAATTTTAGTCCAATATTTTTTTTATCATCTGATAATGCAGGTACCCACATACATTGCTTGATTTCATCTTTGGCTTAGTTTTGATGACTTTTATTTATTACTTATTAATTTAATTATTATGTAGTACTTTATGTATGAGTTTATTTTTTTTTTGGTATTAGGTATGGTGCATTTTAATTATTATTATGAGTCAATATTATTAATTGCTAATCCTGTCAGTAGGATTATCCAATTAATAAAAACTTCACTTGTATTTTTGTCTAGGTTTTGCACACCTAACCCTTAAGTTAGAAGGGTTGTTGATTATTATGGTATTTAGGTATATATTGGGATAGGTAAGCTCATACAAGTACTCTTGTTTAATAATGGATATTATGATGGAACTATGTTAACTACCATATCTCAGGTTATGCGTTATATTATTTTGAATATTTGATTACTTACTAATTTTTTTTATTATTTTTAAATCTTGTTATTGAATTGGCCATATGGGAAAGATGTTGTGGTTTAATTTGTTATTAGGTTACTCTATTGACATTTGTCTCCAATATGTATCTTAAATACTTTATAATAATTCAGACCCTTATTTCCTATACAGTATGATTCTGGAATTAGTTTGGAATTTTGATGTATACCTATATGAATTCTTGATTCTTTCATATTTTTTCTTATGAACCAGTCTGTTAATGCTCAAAGTTGGTGAATACGTGGGTTCGAAGTTCAGCAGTTGGCCATTGCTCTCCGATTTCGCAATCTATGTCTTTCATTGCAGAGTAGACAGATGTTTATCTATCATAATATTTCTGGTCAGGAAATGCCTGCAGCATGTCCTAACTATTCTTGTCTAATTAGTCCAATTATTCCAGTTACATATTTACAATTTGATAGGGAAGTATTTAGTTTATATTTTATCTTGTACTTCATATTACGTTTGTTGTTGACTATTCCTATACGCAGTAGGTTTGTTAAGTCAGTATTTGGGGTGTTTAGACAAATGAGTTGTTGTTCATCAGAGTATATTCCCACTTCTTTCCTTAGGCATTAGTTGCTATTCAGATTCTGGTATATTTCCTGAATAATTCCACGTATGTGAGAACGCATGAATTTGCAGTTTTATTTAAAATTTTGCTCGTTGTCGTCAAATTTTTTTCCCTATCACTTATCATATTTTTTTTTTCTTCCTATTATTTATCATGGTGTCATAGAACTTGTAAGTTCACCATTCATTATGTTTTCTTTCTTACTTATTCTTACATTATTGGTACTTTATCTGAGTCTGGTTATTCTCATACATCTGTTGTAGCAACATGCTATAGTTCGCGAATACCAGCACGAATTAAGTTTATGTAGTTTCTATAATATTTTAGTCAATACACTGTAGGTATTTATCATACCTTTGATTTAGTTTGGTTACATCTCTGTTACTTAATCTGTTAGTAATTTTTTATTCTGACTTATTTTGATTACTTAGTTTGGATAGGTTCATATTACCGGATGAGGGTGTATGTAGACCTAATTTATTTATTTTGTTCAGTATTAGTTACCATTGGATCCAATAATTTAGTTTATTTAGTATTAGTAAGAATTGGTCCATAAATTTGCCTGATCGTTCTTCTTTGGATATACTCTTATATAAATCTGGTGTCCATTGATAGTCCGATTCTGGATAAGTGTCCGATTCTTCATTTATTTTGTGTATTTGGTTGGATAGGTTCGTATCACCGGATGTGGGTGTACGTAGACCTGATCTGTTTATGTGGTTTAGTATTGGTGTGAATTGGTCCATAAATTTGCCTGGTTGTTCTTCTTTGGATATGCCTTTTATGAATCTGGTGTCCACTGATAGTTCGACTTTGGATTGAGTGTCCGATTCCACATTTATTTTGGTTATTGAATTTTGGATTCCTTTGGTATGTTTATTATTAGTATTATTTGGCATTAGTGAGAATTGTTCCATAAATCTTCCTGATTGTTCTTCTCTGGATATACTATTATGAATCTGGTGTCCATTGTTAGTCCAATTTTGGATTAAGTGTTCAATTCTTTACTTATTTTAGTTACTGATTTTTTTTTATTCACTTTGATACATTTACTTGTGATATTGTGCGAATTGGCTCACACCTTTTCCTGGTTGTTCCGTCCTTGGATATACCCTTTATAAATCTGATGTCCATGGATGGTTCAATTTTGGTTTGGTGCCCAATTCGACACTTAGCATTATTATGAACTTTAGTGCAATATTTAGTTCTGTTTTGACTTTTAAGCAATATTATGTCAATATTTGGTAGCAGAGAGTAACATAGTAACATTTTAGTATGAATTTGAGTCATATATTTATTTTTCCTTGATCATTAGTTTATATTTAGAAGTAATCTTGCAAATCAACGTGGATTGTTAGACTATTGTAAATTTAGTTGTTAATATTTTGAAGTTTAGGGAAAAAATTTTATGGATAAAATTTTTTTTCCCGAGTAGAAGGGGATTGTAACGGTCACGTTACAAAATTAGCTCTTTAATTATTATTATAATTATTTTTCCTCGGTCTCCATTTAAATTCTCTAATTTCTCGTATAGGACTACTGGGGTGACGTCATACCTCGGTGATGGAACGTACTCCACTTATCGAGAATGATTTCGTTTTCTGAGAGAGTTTGACGTTTACCTTGGCGGAGAAGCGCCTCTCGTTCTTGACTTGACTGTTGGCTGTTGTGTCGAATAGAGGTACCATATAGAATGGCGGATGATTTCATCCAACTGATTTTATAACATCAAGCAATTTAAAGTAAAGTAAAAAGTTACCAGCAAGGGTTGTCGAGTTAGGGAGACATGTGTGTGACAACTCCTGTTGGAGCCTAATAGGAATCATTCGGTGAGATTTATTTTTTTTGTAATAATTTTTTAATTAGCCATTTTCATGTGTTTTTGTTGTGGAATATTTAAAATATTAGTCCCATTGTTAAACTTTCTTAGTCAATCTATTAAGGGAAGGGTGTAGATGATTTCGATCTTTATATTATCTTTATATCGATCTTTATATTAATGGGGTTTTTGGTTTTACATAACCAAACATTTTTGAAGTCCTCAAATTAATATTGGAAATAATTACCATTTCTCTGTAGGTTTTAAATTTATTGAACATCCAATATTTTATAAATTCAATATATTTTTACAGATATTTCCTCAAATAAATCATTTCAATGTCATTTGTCCATGTATTCACACTCAAAACAGTTCAAGGTTACCTGAGATTGGTTTTTGTTCCAGTTTTAATGGTCGGTTTTTCTATACTATTGCTTCTAAAAAGTTCCTCAATTATTTCTTCTTCCCTTTACTTTTTGCTCATGTTTAAAATGAGAAATAAAACTGGGAATGTTTTTTAGCCATTTGGGAGAAACCCTACCATGAAGTCCTAGACCTTATTTGACCACCTTGGGAAACCACTACAGCCACAGTCAAGTCATCATTGGGTAGTAATTTTGGGAACAAGCTATGGGAGCGTTCCAGCTCAATTTTCGTCTTGGCACCTGGGCCTACAGGAGTCATGGGGCCGCACCATCCTGGTGCATCATTTTCTAGGATGTAACCGCAACCTCGTTTGGGAACATTTAGTGAGGTGTTTTAGTAACTATTGGTTTTTTTTATATTTCAGACTATCTGTTAAATACACTATGTTTTTTTTCCAGATTTAGGTTACCTCTGGTTTTTTTTTGACATATTTGTATATTAGATTATTTGGTTCCCAAACTTTGTATCTACGGTAACTTCTTGTGCACAGGAATAAGCCTAGAGAAAATTAGGTTTTTAATACTTTATTATTGGTTTATGTAATTCGGGTAAATTTATTTTTTAATATTACTAGCTTGTTTCCCAAATATTTTACTGTTATTCGCTTTATTCCATTTGTTCGGTTAATTTAGGTCATCGTCGGTATTTATCTCAACTTCATTTCTAGTTTAGTCAATTGTATATTTAACTTTATTTATTCATTATTGTATTTTCCCTTAGTGAGGCTTGGGCCTATTTATTTGTATTATTTTCATCTTTGTCGGTTTCAATTCAGTTGTACGTAGCAGGCGTACTATAACCATTTGGTAGAAGACTCATGTGAGTTGTACCCTATATATATGTAAGAGGTATTTAAGTTTATAACAGATAACATTATTGTTGTTATCTTTAAAATATATATAGCTTCTTGTATAACTTTTGTCATGTTAGAGTCACAGCATAATATGCTTGTCTAACTCAGAGATTGTTAAAAATCTAGTAGTTATTTTAATAAATATTTATTTATTTTGTATATCATGAATTTTATTATTCCTTTATGTTCATTATTACAGGTTTAATATATTTAATATTTGACAGCAGTATAAGATACCTGGGAAAATGATCGAAGATCATTTTCATGGCGCCCATGATTAGTTAGTTTTATTTATTTTGTTCGTTTTTAGTCATTATTCATCTCCATTCATTTTCAGTATATTATTCTTATTTTATTATTTCATCTTCTAGTCATCATTACTATCTATATAGAGCTACTGTTCTTCGACAGGCATGCAAACGAGCCGTATCCATCCTTGAGTGTCAAGTTGCTCTCTTGCATCTATAGCTAGCCAACTCTATTCAGTTTGCCTCTGTCTCTTCCCACTTCTACTCCTATCCCTTCTAATTCCCCTTTCTTCAGTACTACTGCACTTTAGTAGTATTTTTCCTATTGCGGCTTCTCAACGTAGAAGCCACTTCACCCCTTCTTTACAGCCCATCTCTCTACATCTATGTCCCATTAGTTATTTATTTACTTTTTTCCTTACTTCTGTTGGAGTATATCTTGCTTTTTACTTTCACTCCAACAGAAGTTTTCTTCTTTTTGTTACAATCTATACATTCTTTGGAGGACATCTTTGGAGACTATAAATACATTTATGGAAAATAATAATACAAGTAAAAAACGGATAATTTACTATATACAAAGTTTATTTTAAACTTTAAATAATTATAACAAAATATACAATAAAAAAGTACAAAAGAACAAAAACTATATGAAATCACATTTCATATACCAGACAAAATTTGTTTATCTTCCCAACAGCAAGGAGTAAGGCTTAACCCCACCATCCTCCACCTCCAGATCCACGTCTTCTTTTCCACGAAGCAACTGCGATAGGCTGTTCTTCGTAATTGGACTCCACTGGTTGGACCTGGTAGACAGCAGCCATTATGACGGCCAATACCAAGGCGAAAAGGCGAAATACCTAAAAAAAATCTTGTCTGTAACACCGGTCTGCAACCTTTCAGCAAGTATGGGCTATATAATGTAAATTGAAACCAGGGCAAACTGCAGTATATAACTATTGTTAAACATTATTAATACAGTCGAACCCGCTTATTAGAATACCGGTTAAATGAATAATAGTCCAGGATAATAAGGATTTTCTCAGGACACTCAAAGATCCAGGTAGCTGACTACTTTTTTAGTTATTGTAGACCTATAGGAAGAAAACCTACCTGTTTCCTGCCTAGAGTTCGCGTCTGTTTTTTATTTATTAACAATTTATTGCAAAAATGGCAATTTTGCACCCTATTCAAAATCTAAACAATTGACATAAAACTACAAAATTTCATTTTTTAGAACATTAAAAAACCTTCAAAATACCGATTTTTGAAAGTTAAAAAGAATTTGTTGCTTCACAAATTGCAAAATAAATTAAAATGGATATTTGTTAATAACTTTTACTAAATTTAACTTAGACTTATAGGGTTTCACCCAAAGTTGGTTATTTTGGTACTTAACAAACCCTCAAAATTTGAGACCGATCCATTAATTAGTTTAAAAGTTATTCTATTTGTTTATCCCAGAGACATTTATTTTGCCATAACATAAGACAGAAAATAATAAACATTGGGCAATTCTGAGTATGCCAAACGAAAGTAGAAGAATGGTAGTATCAAAATGTATTAAAAAAAGATGAAAATATTAATCAATATAATCAAAAATCTAAATGCCAAATTTTTGAAATTTTGTAGTTTATAAACATTTAGAATAACTTGACAAATATTGTCCGTAGGTACAATATTTTTATATATTCGGAAAGCTAGTATTTTAACACGAATTTTCAGATAAAAAAATTTAGCCTGGGTTCATTAGGGACAAAGAGTTAGCCATTTGTTTTTTTTTAATTTACAGCTAATTTGTTTATAATAATTAAGGAATTTCATTGATGTCATTTTAAATAATGGGATTTGTATTTTTTGTTAAAAAATTTGCATAAACATTGTATCTTCACAGCACCCTCTACGATTTTTCAAAGTTGTAGTTCAAACGGTTACTAGAGGGAACCTACGAATCCACCGAGTTAAAATACCGAAAAAGCAATTTCCAACTAATACAATTTTCTGTATCTCCGGATCAACTCAATGGATTTTCATCTTTCTTTTTTAATTTGTATGCAATTTCTACGTACATTACAAACATGCAATTTGTTTATAAATTTATTAATTAATAATCAGTCTAATTTGTTTAAACAATTCTTGAAAAAATATTTTTTTACAAAAATCTATTTTTTTAATCATAGTATCATTAATGATCATACAAAACGTTAAAGTTCACTTTAATAAATAAATTATTTTTATTAGATAATTATTTATTGAAGATAATTTATTTATTTTAAAGTACAACTTAACTTTTTCTATGATTAATAATGATAGTCTGATTAAAAACATGGATTTTGGGGAAAAATTATTTATTCGAAAATTGTTTAAACAAATTAGATTGTTTATTAATTAATAAATGTCAAATTGCAAATAGACAAATTACATATTTCTAATGTACAGAAAAATTACATACAAATTAAAAAAAGAAAGATCAAAATATATTCAGTAGATCCCGAGATATAGAAAATGATATTAGTTTTAAGTTGCCTTTTTTAGTTTTTGAACTCGTGCATTTGTCGGCTCCCAGCTCCCCCTTCACTTACCATGACTAATCACCAACTGAACAACATTTTTAAAAATTCGTGTAGAGTACCAACTTTTCGAATATGTAAAATGATTTTTTCTACGGACAATATTTTTAAAATTGTTCTAAATATTTTTAAACTACAAAATTTCAAAAATTTGGCATTACTATTTTTGACTATATTAGATAACTTTTTTATCTTTTTTCAGTACATTTTGATAGTATCACTTTTCTACTTTCATTTGACATACGCAGAATTGCCTTATCTTCATTATTTTCTGTCTTATATTATTGCAAAATAAATGTCTCTGGGATAAACAAGTAGAATAACTTTTAAACTAATTAATGGATCGGTCTCAAATTTTAAGGGTTTGTTAAGTACCACAATACACAATTTTGGGTGAAACCCTAAAGTTCTAAAGTGGTTTTAGTAAAAGTTATAAACAAATAACGATTTTAACTTATTTTGCAGTTTGCGTAGCAACAAATTAACTTTTTAACTTTCAAAAATCGGCATTTTGATGGTTTTTCAATGTTCTAAAAAATTAAATTCTGTAGTTTTATGTCAACTGTTTAGCTTTTGAATAGGGTGCAAAAAATCGAAAAAATCGCGATTCTTGCACTAAATTATTAATCATTAAAAAACGGACGCGAACTTTAGGCAGGAAACAGGTAGGTTTTCTTCCTATAGGTCTACAATAACTCAAAAATTAGTCAGCTACCTGGATCTTTGAGTGTCCCGAACATGGTCTATTTCCAGCTTATTACCCTGGTCTATAACCCGGTTTAAGGAACAGACATTTGAATTTTCGAAACGATTCTACTAGCCACTAGTGATCGGTTATTAGAATACCCCGGTTGTAGAAATACTTTTGCTTGGCACGAATGCTATTCCAATAAACGGGTTCGACTGTATAGCAAAATGTTTAATTTTAGTATACAGGGTTGGTCGAATTTCGGAATGAGTATTTTCTGAGCTTTCTTAATTGCAACAAAAATTACGTGAAGATATTCAATCAAAAATAATTTTTCGAAAATAAATACATAGTAATCTAGACTGATCGTTAATTTATTAATATTGGATGGGATATCAAAATACCTACGTAGTTATGATTGTTAGTGTGTGATGGTACACGATAACCCTCACGAAATTTTCCTGATTCCTTTGTTATAAAAAAAGGTCATATTATAATTGCAATTTGTATAACTTATTACGACAGTAGCAAAGTTCAAAGAAATAGTACGTTCTTTAACGGTAAAATATTGCAAAACCTCTAAATTTTAAAGAACCGCTTGGATTGACATGAAATTTGGCATAGACATAGCTAACAAGTCAAAGAAAAAAAGTGATATTGTGCCGATGTGTGCTTTTGTAATGGGGGTGCTTTTCACCCCCTCTTGGAGGTGAAAAAATATATGTCCAAAATAAGTCCGGAAATGGATAAACTGAATAATTTTAAGTAACTTTTGTTCCATAGAGTTTTTTCATTAACTCAATACTTTTCGAGTTATTTGCCAGTGAATATGTTCATTTTTTCAACAAAATAACCACGCTTTTAGACGGTTTTTCGCAAATAACTCAAAAAGTAAGTATTTTGTCAAAAAACATTCTTAGCAAAAATATAGCCTCTAAAAAATTTTAAAAAAATGGTGTATATACGACGTCTCTATACCTAGCAGAAGCAGAGTTATATCTAATGAAAAATAGATTCATATTCGTCTAATTCCAAATGGAATACTTTAACGTGAAATAACCAAAAATGAAGCACATTTCGGAGAAAACTCATTAAAACTTATTTAAAGTGTTTAAAAATAGCTTCATTTTTGTTTTATAAAAAAAAATTCTAGCGTCAAAAGTAAACAAGTTATGCTCAAAATAAAGCTAGTCCTTTTTTTTGGTAAAAAAATCGGGAAAATCACCTCCTCATTAGTATCTCAAATGAACTTAATCGTTACGACTTCACAAGTTTTTGACTCGTGTATGTATTGTTTATATGATCTGTAGGTTTCATCGGTTCAAAGTCCTTATTTTTGAAAGGGTTGTAGTTAAAAGGAGTTGAACGAGTCACTGATCACGATTGTATGCAAATTTAGAAACACCAAATCTTAATCAATTTTTGTCTTACAGAAAAACAAAAAATAGAGGATATTCAGAGCAATGCTGACTTTTTTTTGTTTTTAGAGATTTTTGATATCTGTAACAATTTTTAAATTATTTTGAAAAAAGATATATTTTTCAAAATTAAAATTTTAAAAAATTTTATGTTAAAACCAAATTTTTTCAAAAATAAGCACTTTGAATCGATGAAACTTACAGACCATATAAACACAACATAAGTAAAATAATTTGTGGAGCGGTAACTATTAATTTCATTTAAGTTGCTAATTAGGGGGTGGTCTTCCCGATTTTTTTTTTGTCAAAACAAAAGGGACCAACTTTATTTTGAGCTTAACTTTCTTAAGTTTGATGCTAGAAACTTTTTATAAAAACAGTAATAAAGCTTTTTTTAAACACTTTAAAAAAGTTACAATTGATTTTCCCCAAAAAGTGCTTAAGTTTTTGTTTTTACTTTTTTGCAGGCTATATTTTTGCTAAGAACGTTTTTTTTTTACAAAATACTTACTTTTTGAGTCATTTGCAAAAAACCGTCTAAAAATGTACCTAGTTATTTTGTTGAAAAATGAAAATATTCACTCGCAAATAACTCGAAAAGTGTTGACTTGGCGAAAAAACAAATGACTATTAAAAAGTGTCGGCTCCAATTGTTTAATAATATACAGGGCGAGTTGCTAATTTTTACAGAAATTTGTATTCGTCATAATTTTTGAACAGTAAGATCGATGTGTCTCTTATTTTGGTCAATCGTTACACTATTACGACCCAATCAACTGATTTATTCAAACTAGAAAAAAATCAGGCTCGGCTTTAAAAAATTAGTTCGTTTTGGTATTGAAAAAAATTTCACCCTGTATACGGTATTTGAAAACTCTAATTAGAATTTTACAAAATAGACAAATAGGTAATTAAAATTGCATATTTATTTTTTCCCCACACAATTACTTAATTTTTTATAAAAAAAAATGAAATTTGACTATGAATTAAAAGTTTGGTTAAGTGAAATAGAGATTTAAAAAAATTAACTTTTATTACAAAAATGAATTTCTTTTGAACAAAATATTTAATTTACAAGTAATAATACTACCACTGCTCGTGCTATACGTTTTAAATAATACAATCTTTTTAGCCAATTTCCAGAATTTTAAAAGGAACCGGATGTTTTGAATAATACTAAAACATCATCCTGTATAATATTTGTTTGTAAAAAAGGAGATAAACAAATAAACCTAAATTAAACAAAAACAAAAAGAAATATTTTTCCCGTCGTTTTTTGCATTACTACCTTCTCACCATGTATTAATACGATGTATGTGTATAAAAATGATTATTTGATTCATAGGAGATTCTGACCAATAGAAAGCTACAGAAATAAAAATTAAACTGATTATTTTTTGATGATTTTAACTTCCAATCCTATATTAAGATATTTGATCACGTGTTTAATTCTGTCCAATCAGATTAAAATTATACTGAGAATTATCTACTGTAGAAAATTAATGATATAATTTTTTAAGTAGATTGTTTCTGTTTAATTGCAACCAGTTTGCTAGTTTTGACAACGGTCACATTTAAGAAAATATTCATAATATACGTATTAAAAAATAATCTTACGAATATCACACGACAGTAAGAATAAATAAGAAAACAATGCTTCATTTTTACTCAAATTTGTTGTCATTGGACAATAGCCACTCGAGCCCTGTGGGCTCTCGTGTCTATTGCCAGACAACAAATTTTCGAAAAACTGTCGCATTATTTTCAATTTATTCTCACTCTCTTGTGATATTATACCATACCCGATAATTTTTGATAATATCCCGTCATCAAGTATATTACGTCAGATGCCCTTCGTTGCTACGAAAAAATACATTCAGTGACATTAATGACAATTAATATTTTAAAAATTATAGAAGTGATGACTTTCAACCGTCAAATATTTATAACAACTGTGTGTTTAATTGTACTAATTTGTACTTACATAAATAAATTACAATAAAATATTGGTTTTGAACAGTTTTATTCATGAAATAATCGCAACAAATTGCACTCGATCTCTAAAATTATTTATCGAATGTTTGCCCTCGTGACACTTTGACATAATTTCACTACCCTTCGGGTCGTGAAATTAAAGCTGTCAAAGTGTCTCGGGAAAAATTCGATAATTTTAGAGCTCTTGTGCAATTACTACTGATAATTTGACATTTTCGTTGTTTGAGTACATAATTTGACTTTTCGTTCGCCATCGTTATTATTTATTTGCGTTTCTTACACTGTTTGTACTTTTTTACATTATCATATTTTACAAAATAGTTTGTCGAATCTACTTGCCAATGTAGCCGCCCGAGGTATGTACTTTATAAACTAAGAGCCGCTATAGGTGAAATTTCTTAATCATTTTAGGCACGATGAGCCCCTATAACTTAAATAGTAGAAACTAAAAGAAAACGTTTGAACACTGTGCCGTCACTTTTCAGTGGCACATGCGTCGACAGTGGCGCATCAAACTTTCCACTTATGGACGGGATAAATAAATTAAAAGTTAACAGAACTTACTAACAGAATTAAATTTTTTTTATTTTTTTAAGTTCTATGTGATTAACACATAGGATTCATCGTGATTTTAACCCACCACCCCCTTCCCCCTGCCCCGACCATCAAAAACTTCATTTTTCGTTTTTATTTTTTTTTTTTGGTGGGATGCAATCAATTTTAAAATTTCAAAAAATTCACACGCATAGCTGAGGCTTTTATAAAATATGCCTATTTTTTATAGACCCATAGGTAGAGTGTACATAACCTCAAAAAATTAAAAGGAATTTTTTTTTTCAAAAAAGCGTATAACTTTTTTTGACGAATAGCTGCCGGTCTAATTTTTTCTTAATCTTGTGTGTTTTATCAAACACTATATTTTAAATTTTTTTCAGATTTTTCCGTAAGTCTCCCCACCTTCAAAAATCCGAAAAACTGTTTTTTGGGGGGTTTTGGGGGATTTTCCCTATTTTATAGACTTCATAATATATCAAATCAATTTTGTTTTTATAGGTTATATGTAACTTGAAGTAACTGAGTTCTTTAGAATATTTAAAAATCAGAAAAACACGTTCAAACCCCCCAAAACCCGCTTAAAAAACAGTTTTTTGGATTTTTGAAGGTGACCAACGTTACAGAAAAATCTGAAAAAAATTAGAAATATAGTGTTTGATAGAGTACACAAGACTAAGAAAAAATTAGATCTGCAGCTATCCCCAAAAAAAGTTATATACTTTTTTTCAAAAAAAAAATTTTAAAGTTTTTTTGAGGTTATGTACACTCAACCTACAGGTCTATAAAAAATAGATGTGTTTTATAGAACCCTTAACTATGCGTGTTAATTTTTTGAAATTTTAAAATTGATTGCATCCCACCAAAAAAAAATAAAATCGAAAAATAAAGTTTTTGATGGTGGGGCAGGGAGAAGGGGTGGTGGGTTAAAATTACGATAAATCTTATGTCTTAATCACATAAAACTTAAAAAAATGAAAAAAATTAAATTCTGGTAATTAGGCAGGGGAATTTTTAATTTATGTATCCCGTCCATAAGTGGAAAGTTTGATGCGCCACTGTAGACGCATGTGCCACTGAAAAGTGACGGCACAGTGTTCAAACGTTTTCTTTTAGGTTCTACTATTTAAGTTATAGGGTCCCGTCGTGCCTAAAATGATTAAGAATTTTCACCTATAGCGGCTCAATCTATTATGCACGATGCGGGGCATCACCATATTTCTCAGTTGCTGTTCGTCAACATCTTCATGTAACTTATGGAAATAGGTGAATAGGTCGCGGAGGGCCTCATGCATGAACACCTAGATCACCTGATTTTAACCCTGTCGACTATTCCCTATGGGGTCGATTAAAAGAAATGTTGTATCGAGAAAATACCAATACGCCACAAGAACTAACTAATTGATAAAATTAATGATTCTTGTAACATTATTAAAAATGATTCCTTAACTCTCAAGAGGTCTATTAGACAGTTGATGGCCCGACAAAGATGGATTTCATTTCGAAAATCTGCTATAAATCTCAAAAACAATTTGTTTTATTGTTTTATTTGTTTGTTAAGTTCTTTTATGTATCTATGTATACAATTGTTGTATACACATACATATTGTTAAATTTACTTAAACATCCAAATAAATCCGTTTATGTTCAATGTTCTATATAATACGTATTTTCTTTTCGTTAATTTAAAAAATACATTTACTGTATTTTGCCTTTTCAAATAAAACTCTGAGAATTCAATAAAACGACACTATCTATGAATCAATAAACAAATACTATACAGAGGGATGTTTTAGTATTATTCAAAACAACCTCTTCCTTTTGAAATTCTGGAAATTAGCTAAAAGGAGTTTATTATTTACAACGTATAGCACAAGCTGTGGAAGTGTTAATAAATATGTATAAATTAAATATTTGTTAAAAAAATAGATTTTGCAAAAAAAAATTTTTTAAATCTATGGTTCACTTCACCAAACTTTTAATTGATAGTCAAATTTGATTTTTTTATAAAAAATTAAGTAATTGTGTGGGGACAAATATAAATACATTTTAAATGCCTATTTGTGTTATTTGTAAAATTCTTGTTAGAGTTTTCAAAAACCATATACAGCGTGAAATTTTTTCTAAGACCAAAACGAACAAATTTTTTATATCCGGGCCTGATTTTTTTCTAGTTTGAATAAATCAGTTGATTGGGTGGTAATTTATTAATTAAATATTTGTGCAAAAAAAAATAATTTTTGTAATAAAAGTTAATTTTTTTAAATCTACGGTTCACTTTACCAAACTTTTAATTCATAGTCAAATTTGATTTTTCTATAAAAAAATTAAGTAATCGTGTGGGGAAAAAATAAATATAACATTTTAATTGCCTATTTGTCTTATTTGTAAAATTATTATTAGAGTTTTCAAAAACCGTATACAGGGTGAAATTTTTTCTAAGACCAAAACGAACTAATTTTTTAAAGCCACACCTTTTTTTTTTGTTTGAACAAATCAGTTGATTGGGTGGTAATAATGTAACAATTGACCAAAATAAGAGACACATCGATCTTACCGTTCAAAAATTATGATGAATACAAATTTCTGTAAAAATTAACAACTCACCCTGTATATTATTAAACAATGGGAGCAGACACTTTTTAGTGGTCATTTGTTATTGCCCATAGGGGCCTCCATACGAGATAGGAGTATGTACAGTTCCTGATGACTCACCCTGAATACTAAAATTAAATAATAGCAAAATAAAAAATTGTTTGAACATAAATATAAATTATTTTGATGTCAAATCACTACAATTCTACAGGGTGTGAATATTGTTACGAAATTAACAAAAAAACGTAATTACCTTTCAAACTACCCTGTCTAATATTACAAAACCCTATATTTTAAGAAAGAAGACATCGAGGAGAATCCGGAAATGTAAAAATATACAAGGTGTTCTATATTAAAAAAAAAAGCAAAAAGAAATACGTCGTAGAATACAAACAACGGATATTATCTAAAAAATCGCGTCGCCAAAGTGAAATTGGGCAGGACACGTCCCCAACACATGGACAAACAGTATTGTCGAGTGGAGGCCAGACAAGAGCCACTATAATACAATATTAAAAAAATCAAAAATTTGTGTAATATTGAATTATTTAAGTATATTTACCTTATTAAACATTGTTCCAGCTGTTGATAACATGATTGTATACAACAAACTGATGTATTTGGCTCTTCGAATGTTGAATTTTATACCAAAATTTTGAATTAATTTTCTAGTCTTTATGACTATAAAAATTAATATTTTGAAATTAAAAAAATATATCCGTGTAGATTCCTATTAATAGAAGTATTAATGCGATTATATAACATGATGGTTTATTAAAAGATCGGCGATACCCTAGAAAGATGACCATGGCCATGAAAATTTTGTGTCAAAATGTTAATGAATAAAAATCTGCATATTTTTTCTAATGCGCCGGGTACGGACGAGATACCAGCAGAATTTCTGAAATATGGTGGGGTTTCTCACTGATAATTTAATTTTGTAAAGAATGACAAATTTTCTGATTCGGTTTTTTTTTGTAAATTCCTGTTCAAAAATGTCCCCTTAAACAAATCAGAAGGGGCCCGGGATGCCGGGCAAAACAATATTTTTAGACAAATTCAAAATTCCCTTTTAATTCCGAAAATTGTATTTAAAAAAAAGGTCTCTTGCCATTTTTTTCAAAAGTTAATGGTTTTCGAGTTATAAGCGATTTAAAATCTGAAAATGTGAAAATACCTACGCATGTTCGAGGTTTGAAAACTCATATGTAAATTATTAGTTTTCAGGTTGCCAAGTGCCTAAATTGAAGTTTATAAATTCAATTTCAAGATTCTAACGAGTAATCGGGAGTTACTTCAATATAGACCGTTGTTTTTTAATTGTTAATTATGCGAGTCCACGCGACTTTTAAGTAGCCGCACATCGCAATTTATGGTGCGTCTCTTTCGCACTTATTATACATATACTTACTTATGCAAAAAATGCCCAACAAATACTTCACATTTATCAAAATTTTATAATTTATTAGTAACATATTTTTTCTTAATGATTTATTTATTTATTTAATTAATTATTGCCAATGTGCTAATTAAATACGACAATAAAAACAAACGGTCGAAATTGAAATAAACCCCGATAACTCATCAGAATCTTGAAATTAAGTATTTAAACTTCAATTGAGGAACTTCGAAAATGCTTATTTTCGCATTTTTCAGTTTATAAATCGCTTAAAACTTGAAATCTATCAAGTTTTGGGAAAAATGACAGAAAATCGTTTTTGTTTAAGATGACCCAAAAATGCTAAAAACATATTTACGGGAGCAAAAAGGTGATGTTTTGGATTTATTAAAAAACTGTTAAAAACAATTTCTGCCTAAAAATGTCGCACTGCACCCTTCTGATTTGTTTACCGAATTGGAACAACCACACAGGTAGTGTTAACTCCGGACCCCGGAAGTGTCATAGGTTTTCGAAACGGACCCTCAGGAAATATAATTGGTGACCCCTGTCCTAGGAGAATATCAAGCCGGCTTTAGGGCAAACAGATCAACAATAGATCAACTATTTACGCTGAGACAGCTTCTAGAAAAGGGATGGGAGTATAACAGACCCATACACAATCTCTTGATAGACTTTCGACAGCGTAGAAAGAAGCCAAGTATGGAATGCCATGGCGGAGTTTTCAATGCCAAAGAAACTCATTCGGATAACCAAAGTCTGTATTGAGGGTGGAATATCTAAAGTACGTGTAAATAATAAACTGTCTGTCAGCTTTAAAATCAACAGTGGACTAAAACAGGGTGATGCGTTATCTCCACTACTTTTTAACCTTGCATTAGAGAAAGCCATGAGGTCGGCCGAAATAAAAACAGAACTGCTATCGGTTCAAGGTCCCAAGCTATTACTGGCATACGCAAATGACATTGATCTCGTTGGAGACTCCATCCTATCCATAAAAGACATTTTCAACTAGGTGGAAGGAGCAACAAGCGACGTAGGGCTAAGGATTAATGAAGAGAAGGCAAAATATATGTGTATAAATAGAACAACCCGAAGAGACAGAATAGTACAAAATATGATGGTCAACACCTTCACTTTCGAAATAGTACAACGTTTTTAAGTATCTGGGGGCCATAATCACAGCTGACAACGATGTTACTTGAAGAAATAAAAGACAGAATCCAATCAGCAAATCGCTGCCTATTCGCACTACGCATAGGATAAGCTTATAAAATCAAAAAATCTTACAAGAAGTTCCAAGATCAAAATCTATAAATCTATGGTCAGACCTGTACTAACATATGGATGTGAAACGTGGACCATGACCAAAGCAAACGAAGAAAAGCTCAGACGTTTCAAACAAAAAATAATTGATAGATATATACGTCTGTTAATTTCTGCAGTTACTGTATTACTTTGGTTGATTTGTGAGCCTATAAGGGTGAGGCAGATAAAAGTCCTATTAGAAATATCTCGAGAACTAAAGGTAACAGAATCATGAAAATTGGTATAAAGGGGTTTTGAAGAGTGATCTCTTTAATGAAAATATTTTCATCGATTTGCTACTTCCGGTTATACCGGAAGTGGCTTATAACTTCGTTTTTTTAAATGGAGCATCCTATATATTTTTACATTTTTGGATCCTCCTGGATGTCTTCTTTCTTAAAATATGAGGTTTTGTAATGTTATACAGGGTAGTTTAAAAGATAATTACGTTTTTTTATTAATTTCATAGCAACTTTCACACCCTGTAGAATTGTAGTAGTTTGACATCAAAAACTCTATTTATGTCCAAATGATTTTTAATATAGTCTACTATTGTTAAAAATTGTTAGTATAGCTAAATGTTGAATTGTACTATACAGGGTTGGTCGAAACTAGGAAAGAGTATTTTCCGAGTTTTCTTAAAAGGAACACCCTATATTTTATTATTGTGATGAAAAGATATTTTATGCTACTTTTTTATTTCTTAAGCATTCCCTATACCTAACTGCTTTAATTTGTGAGTTATTGGTGATTCAAGCCAAACATTAATTTCAACAAAAAATACGTGAAATTTTATTAGGTTGGCCGTGAAAATATTCAATCACAAATAATTTTTCGGAAATAAATACATATTAATCTAGATTGATCTTTAAAATTGCCAATAATGGTTGAGCTATCAAAATACCTACGTAGTTAACATTCTTGGTGCGATTAACAATTAAGCATAAATTAAAGCATTTAGGTATAAAGATGCTTAAGAAATAAAAAAGTACCATAAAATATCTTTTCATTGCAATACTAAAATACAGGGTGTTCCATTTAAGAAAATTCAGAAAATCCTCATTCCGAGTTTTGACCAACCCTATATACTAAAATTTAACATTTAGCTATACTAATAATTTTTAATAATAGTAGACTATATTAAAAATCATTTTAACATAATTAGAGTTTTTGATATCCAACTACTACAATTCTACAGGGTGTGAAAGTTGCTACGAAATTAATAAAAACACGTAATTAGCTTTTAAACTACCCTGTATAACATTACAAAACCGCATATTTTAAGAATGAAGACATCGAGTAGAATCTAAAAATGTAAAAATATACAGGGTGCCCTGTTTAAAAAAACGAAGTTTTAAGCAACTTCCGGTATAACCGGAAGTGGCAAATTGATGAAAATATTTTCATTAAATAGATCACCCTTCAAAACCCCTTCATTCCAATTTTCATGATTCTGTTTCCTTTAGTTCTCTAAATATTTCTAATAGGCCAGTTATCTGCCTCACCCTATATATACGAGCTCCCTTACTCCTTCGAAAGTATATGTCTCAACCGTTAGATCTTCAGGTTCTGCTACTTGATTATTATTTGAGACCTTCATATACTTAGTTTTATTAGTATTAACCTTATAGCCCTACTCTTTTTCAGGGGCGTCATTTGAAAGGGACAGGGGGGCATGTGCCCCCCCCCCCCGACCACGAAAATGACTGGATTGAAATTTTCAAAAAACAGATCAATTTTGTATTATGCTTGCATATAAATGTATTGTATATTTAATGCTTGCCCCCCCCCCTATCAAAATTTCAAATGACGCTCCTGTTCTTTTTGCTGCTGCTTCCAATGTCGTGAACGATTGAATCAGGTCCGCCTTTCTTTTTGCTGTGTTATCAATGTCATCTGCTCTGCATACGCTACTATTTGTACGCACCTATTAACCCTTAACTCTGCACTCGTATGTCGCCGTAATGGCGGCAAGATGCGTTTTACCGTTGCACTCGTATGTCCCCACAACACGTTTTACCTGTGCATTCGTATGTCGCCGTATAGGCGGCATATCATGTTTTATAATTACTAACAGTAAGAAGAACTGCGAAAAATAAACAAAGAAGTATCAAAAGCTATGAGGAAAGATTTAAGGAAATTTAAGAATGAAAAAGTCCAGCGAACTTTAGGAGAGAATAAAAGTCTGAAAGTCCTGAGAAGACGGCTAAACAATGGAAAATGCGAAATACATAAACTAAAGAACAAAGAAGGAGTCCCCACATCAAATAGAGAAGAACTACTACACATAGTTGAAGAATTCTATCAAGAACTATACACAAGCCAAAGAGAAGACCAAAAGAATTTGGAAGCTGCCGCATCACGCAAAATTATAAACCAGGGTCCAGAGCTCATGCCAGAGATCACACTAAGCGAAATCCAGGAGGCAATGAAAAAGATGAAAAAAAATAAAGTGCCAGGAGAAGATGGAGACGTAATAGAAGCTATAAATATGGGTGGACGTGCCCTTCTCATCCAAATAAAAATTATGCTTAACCTTTGTCTTACAGATTGTTGCATACCGGAAACATGGAATAATACAGTAACAATTTTACTACACAAGAAAGGAGACAAGGCGCACCTAGAAAACTATAGACCAATCAGTTTATTGAACTACATATATAAAATGTTTACCCGAATAATTACAAGACTAGAAAAAAAGTTTCTACTAGGTTTCTACTGGTAGATTTCTACCAACCCCGAGAACAAGCTGGATTCCGCTCAAAATTCGGAACAAACGATCACCTACAAATAGTCAAAACATTAATAGAAAAGTCGATAGAATATAACATACCACTGCTACTTATCTTCGTAGACTTTCACAAAGCCTTCGACACTGTGGAATTAGACAGCATTATAACTGCTCTGAACAATAGTAGAATAGATTACCGGGTTACAAAGTTAGTGCAAACATTATACCAAAACGCCACAATGCTTGTAAAACTACATGATACTACCAGAGAAATTCATATCAAGCGAGGTGTGAGACAGGGCGGACACTCTCACCTAAATTATTTATAGCGGTCCTCGAATACGCCTTTAAAATGCTAAACTGGGAAAATAGAGGATTAAAAATAGATGGAGAAATGCTCAATCATCTGCGTTTTGCCGACGATATAGTACTTATTACCGAAGATCTGGGTGAAGGACAACAAATACTACTAGAATTAGAAAACGTATTTTCAACAATAGGTCTAAAAATGAACATCAGTAAGACCAAATTTATGACAAATTTAGCTCCCAGCGAACACCTAACCATCCAAAATCAAGTGGTAGAATTGACAGAAAAGTACATATATCTCGGTCATGAAATCAGAATAGGCAAGAACAATCAGACTTGCGAATTTCAACGACGAATAACACTTGCTTGGGCGGCGTATGGTTCACTAAGAGACATCTTTAAGAGCAACATCCCGACAGCTATGAAACGGAAGACATTTGACCAATGCGTTCTTTCTATTATGACATACGGAGCAGAAACTCTCACGCTCACAAAAACAACAGCACTAAAAATGCGAGAGGCACAAAGGCGCATGAAAAGATCGATTCTCGGCGTGACAAAAAAAGACAAAATAAGGAACCAAGACTTAAGGAAAAGAACAGGTATCACTGATGTCGTTGAACGTATAGCCAAGCTGAAATGGAATTGGGCAGGTCACATAGAGCGACTGAAAGACTCAAGATGAACCAGAAAACTAATTGACTGGCGCCCAAGAGAAAACAAACGCAGCAGAAGACGACCACCAACACGCTGGATGGACGACATTAACCGAATATCCAAGAAATGACAACAAGAAGCACAGAACCGTGAAGAGTGGCGAAGAATGGGAGTGACCTATGTCCAGCAGTGGACAGAAGAGGTTGCATGATGATGATGAATAGTAATAAGTAGATCATGATGATCATACGAAAAAAAATAATAATTCGAGTAGAGTGTCATCACAATAAAGAAAATATATTACGAGCGCAAAGGGTTAATAATGGCCCCCCTTGTTGTTATTCCAGATTCTCTAATATCTTTCTCTAGGGCAATGTTGAATAGAAGGCAAGATATGCTATATCCTTGTCGAAGAAACGTTTATTTAACATAATTCAGTATAATGAACAGTACCTACAATTCCTGCCAAGTATGACAATATTATGTCAAATAATTTAAAGCTTCTTCTTCTTCTTCTTCTTCTTCTTCTTCTTCTTCATACTTTATAAATAGGCTCAATGCCTGTTTCACTTCGGATTTTAGCCGAATTGACGTTGTCTGCGATAGGAAGCGACCACAGATTAATCCGAGCAAGGATACAATTAAATGTCAACTTGGAAAAAACAAAGATGATCTTCAAAACACGAAAGAAGAAATGGATTCCCCCAGAAAACAACGACCTCTATGAAGCTATACTAACCAGACGTATACAAGACTTAGAAAACGAAATAGTAGACATCGAACTAGCAAATAATCTCAAAACGAGGGCACTAAAAGAAACCGAAAGAGAGTGCTGTCCGACGGTCGTGACCCATAAAGAAAAGTTAATCCAAAATACCAAAGAGTTAATAAGTAAAAGAAGACAACTGACGGAAAAATACGACTCCAACTACACAACACTGAAGAAATTAAACAAAGATATCCACCGATCAATCCGAAAAGACATAAGAGAAAACAATACAAGAGAAATAACTCAAATAATTCAAGAAAACAAAAGTTTAAAAGTTTTGCGGCGAAATACGAATAACATTGGCAACAAAAATATATACAGAATAAGAAACAAAGACAACAACATTGCTACGGATAGAGCCGAAATCCTTAAGGTTGTCGAATCGTTTTATCGCGAAATGTATGAGAGCACCAACGCAAGGCAAGATCAGCCCCTGCCCAAAATCACAAACCAGGGATCAGAATTAATGCCAGAAGTAACACTATACGAAGTTTAAAAGACACTTTCAGAAATGAAAAATAATAAATCCCCTGGCGATGATGGAGTAGTGATCGAGGCAATCAACCAAGGTGGAAATAAAATTATCCAGGTTTTGGCCAAACTATTCACCGAATGCGTTTACCAAGGAAAAACCCTTTCTCAATGGAACAATGCAGTCATTGTTTAATTGCACAAGAAAGGTGACATAACAGATCTAAAAAACTACCGTCCTATCAGTCTGCTATCGCATATATAAACTTTTCACAAAAATTATCCAAAAAAGACTGGAGGCTAAGTTAGACTTGTATCAGCCTTGAGAACAAGCTGGGTTTAGATCCGGATATAGCACTAACGACCACTTACTGGTAAGAAAAAACTTGATAGAGAAGTCGGCGGAATACAACAAACCATTGGCACTGATATTCGTGGACTACGAGAAAGCGTTCGATACCATAAACCAGCAGAAAATGCTAAAAGCATTGACAGAATGCCGAATAGATCATCGCTACACCAACATGATAAAATATATCTACCACAATGCAACGGCGAGCGTAAGACTCTTTAATAAATATACTAATAAATTCTGTATGCGGCGAGGAGTACGGCAAGGAGACACCATCTCACCAAAGCTGTTCACAACCCTTTTAGAATACACTTTTAGGAAGGCAGATCTGAACGAATATGGTATCAATATAAATGGAGAGAAGCTCAATCATTTGAGATTCGCAGATGACATCGTCCTTATAACCGATCGTATGGATGATGCAATAATAATGTTGAACAAGTTATATCACGCTTCCTTAGAGGTCGAACTAAAGATTAACATCAACAAGACGCAAATAATGACTTATCTGGTGCTAAATCGTAATATTGTTGTTGATGGAATGGATATTGAGCAGACTACATCTTATAAGTACTTGGGACATGAAATTCGGTTGGGAAGAGATAACCAGACGTGCGAGCTCCCACGTCAAATAGGATTAGTCTGGACAGCGTTTGGTAAACTGAGCTATGTATTTAAATCAGACTTATCCATATACCTGAAAAGGAAAATCTTTGACGAGTGTGTATTGCCTGTACTCACTTATGGAGCGGAAACATTATCACTCACAAAAAAGGTAATGAACAAGAGTCGCATAACTCAGAGGGCTATGGAGCGCCAGATGCTGGGTGTCTCCTTGGGGGACCGAATCCCAAACAAAGAAATACGTCGTAGAACAAAAACAACGGACGCCGTCGAAATAATCGCGTCGCTCAAGTGGAATTGGGCAGAACATGTCGCCAGATTGTCAGACAACTGATGGACAAAACGTATTGTCGAGTGGAGGCCACGAGAAGAAGCACTACGGAGCAGAGGACGACCACCAACCAGATGGGCTGACGATCTGAAGCGTATTGTCAGCAACTGGATGCAAGCCGCACAAAACAGAGAAAGATGGAAAGAGCTGAGGGAGTGGCCTATGTCCAGCAGTAGACGAGTACGGGTTGCTGATGATGAGGTTGTCTGACCACCTTTTTCTCGTTCGTCCCAATGATGTTTATCCATTTGGCGAGTTGTCTCTTGCTATTCGTACTCTTCTATATTCTGTCATTCTTTCTATGTGTTGATTCTATTCTATTTTTCTTCTTTTGGTCCACATGTTTATTTCTTCTATATCACATCTCATTCGTATTTCTTCACTTCTTCCTCTGTCTTTTAGAGTATGGTTTGGTATTTTTCGTAAGACTTTCATTTCTGCTGTTTCCAACAGTATTTCCGCTGTGTACGTCAGTAAATCCATTGTTTTTGTTTGTAAAATTTAAAGCACTGGATACAAATAGTTTTTAAATTTTTAAACAAGACACCCTGAAGAAGCCATTTTTTATATAAGTGGTTAGGGTTAAACCCAGGGAGCAGAGGCCCCCGCAGCGTGAAGCTTGCGGGGGGGGCCAATCGTTTAGGGGCCCCATCTTGTGATCTGATATTATGTAAAAATCTGTTATTGTTATATTATTTTAAGTTGTGTGTTTAAAATTAAAAACGCAAATTTCTAAATAGACGTATTTGCCAAGTTAATCATCTCATAATATCTAGAAACTTAATCCCTTCCGGCCTACCGAAATTTTATGGTAACGGCAATAAACTACAATGCTTTGTACGTGACTATTGAAAGATTTGAGAATTGCAATTTGCCGAAATGGGTTTTCTCTTTAATATTTATCTACGTTTAGTATTTCGATACAAATGCCCAGAGGTGTAACAGAGGCCCCCGCAGCATGGAGCCCCAATATGTCAAGGACCCCATCTTGTTGTCTAATATATGTAAAAATGTGTTTTTATATTATTTGCATACATACGTTTTTTAAGCAGTGCAGTATTGAAAATGAAGTCCATCCGAATTAATAAAATTGTAGATATATTCGCTGATAGTAGATAGTGCACGAAGAAAGTTGTTTATCCCATAGAATAATACTAATGTAATCATTTAGTAATTTTTGTTCTATTTTATTCTATACCAATAAAGATGAAAAATGTAAGTCGTCATAAACAATGCATGAATACACCAATAGCTCATTAAATGACAGTTTTGGAGTGAAATTATCAGCGTCACGACGGACGTATTTGCTTGACAATTTGGATTTAGGTTCTAGTTACACTCCACTTCAAAGTTGGATTTATGCCGTTGGCTGCTTTTACATCGGGGGTGACACCCCTCCTTGGGGTGAAAAACATACGTTTAAAATAAGTCCGAAAATGTATAAATTGACTAATTATAAGCAACTTTTATTCTTCTATAGAGTTTCTTTATCTATGCTAATACTTTTCACGTCATTTGCGAGTGAAAATGTTTATTAAAAAAACAAAGTTTTCAGACGGGTTCAATCTGAAATAACCAAAAAATGAAGTAATTTTCGGGGAAAGCTCTTAACTTTTTTTAAATTTTCAAAAAAAGCGTTGTTTTTATTTTTTATAAAAGTTTGTAGCACCAAAATTATACGAGTTACGCTCAAAATAAAGTTGGCCCCTTTTTTGGTAAAAAAAAATCGTCAAAATCTGCCCCTATTTCGCACCCCAAATAAAATTTATCATTAGCGCTTTACCATTTACTTTAAATATTTATTGTTTATTTGATCTGTAAGTTTGACCGGTTCGAAGTTTTCATTTTTGAAAAAATTAAATTTTTTTTATTTTGGAAAAATGCCTTTTTTCAAAATAACTTAAAAAGTATTAGTGATACGAAAAATCTCAAAGACAAATTGCTTAAGACATGGCTGTTTAAAATTTGCATATACTCGTGATTAGTGACTCGTTCAAGCCCTTAAACTAGAACTCTTTTAAAAATAAGCACTTTGAACTGGTGAAACTTACAGGTCGTATGAAAAAAGTTAGGTAATTTGTAAGGCGATAATGATTAGTTTCATTTGGGGTGCTAAATAGGGGGAGATTTTCACAAATTTTTACCAAAAAATGGGATTAACTGTATTTTGAGCGTAACTGGCTTAGTTTTGATGCTAGAAACTTTTGTAAAAAATAAAGCTTCTTTTAAACACTTTAAAAACGTTCTAATGAGTTTCCCCGAACAGTATTTAATTTTTTGGTTATTTCACGTTGAAATATTCGATTTGGAATTTGACGAATAAGAAAACCTTTTCATGGGCTACAAGTTTTCTTTAACTGAGTCGATAGAATTCATTTCTGTTTCACTTTTTTTTATAAGCTAGATACATTTTTGCTAACAGTATTCTTTTCGATCGAATACTTACTCTTTGAACTATTTGCAAAAAATCGCCTAAAAACGTGTTTTTTTTTTTGTTGAACAATAAACTCTTTTACTCATAAATAACTCGAAAAGTCTTGAGTTGACCACTTCGGTGGTGACACTGAAAATTACACGGTATCGCAATATTTTACGTTGATTTACTGGGCTGTAACACATATAGGTATTTGTTACACATGTCGCATTGGGTAATTTTTTAAAGGGGACCCCATTATCAATTCCGCGGGGGGCCCCGACGAAGTTTGTTACGCCACTGGTTAAACCTTGAGATTTTCAGCCCAGGAATCTACAGTTAAAATATTTCCAATTATTAATGAAACACGCTGTATAAAAAAACAAGTTCGGTAATATTTGGTAAGACTTTATTATGCTTTATAATAAAATTGTTATCCAACTAAGTTGGTTGTTGTTATCCAACTATTGATTATCCTAGTCCTAATGGGGCTAGAAGTCCACCAAGACCACCAGTTAGTGCACCGAGAGGTCCAGTTGGCCCAAGAAGTCCACCAAGTGGTGAAGGCGCAGCTCCAGCAGGTGCAGTTCCAGCAGGTGCAGGAGCACCACCGTAACCACCGTATGGTGCCCCCCAACCAACTCCTCCCCAAAATTGGGGGTAAGCAGCAACGGCGGAAAATATTACCGCAAAAACAAAAAGTACCTAAAAAAATATAAATGTTATCAGTAAAAGCCAAAAAAAGTCCCAAATCCCAAATCACACAAAAGAAGAAATTGAAAAAAGAATAAAAGATACTAAAAATTACAACAAAGCACACAGTCATTTAGACCAAAATTGACGATAAGCAAAGACAAGGACGAAGAACTACTAACAGAGAAATAAAAAAATATAATAAGATGGAAAGAATACGAGACAATTATATTATACGGCGAAGCAGCACATTAGAAGAAGTTATGAAGAAGTTATGAAGAAGTAGTTCAAATAATGAATTAATTCAAAAACAATAAAGCCCCAGGAATGGACGGAATTTCGGCAGAATTGATAAAAGATGGAGGATCCGAACTAATTATATATATTGTTACTTAATGACATTAATATGGACCAAAAAGCAAATTCCAGAGGCATGGGCAATTGGCCTTATACTGACAATATATAAAAAAAGGAGATAAGAGGGAGAGCAGAACTGTAATATACAAAATCCTTTCTATAATTGGTGATTATCAAAATGGATTCGGACCAAATACACCAAAAAATCCACTACAACAATATATTCATATTAAGAACGACACAAGAAAAAGCTTATCAATACGACATAGAACTACATAATATATAATATGTATATAGACTATAGACTTTAAACAAGCGTTTGATAGTGTGAAAAGAGACAAATGCTGGACGACCTTCGTAATTTATGTATACCCAAAAATTTATCAGCCTCATAAAAATGACGTGCAATGTTCAAAAGCCGCAGTTAGAGTTGATTAAGAACTAACTCCCCTAGTTGATATGAATGTTGGAGTGAGACAGGGAGATGCACTATCAATCATGCCGTTCAACCTAGTTTGTGAGTAAGGAGGAAGTCATCAGAATAACCAATGTAACCGGCCATTATACCAAAATAGTACAAATTATTGCATATGCAGATGATACAGCTATTATTAGTAGGAGCAAGCCATGACTAATGGAAGCGTTCAAGGAAATTAATCCTTAAGCACGAAAAAGAGGGCTTAAAATAAACGAAACAAAAACTAAGTACATGCATGACCATCAAAAGAACACTTGACAATGAAAATAATATCTGAATAGGCAACTATTGAACGTGTTGATGCCTTCACATACCTGGGCACCAACGCACCCGACTCAAACGCTCACCACATCATTTGGGGGAGCAGAGATACAAACAATAGAGGTAAGTTACTTTTTGAGTACCTTTGCACTACTGAACTTGATCTTCTGAACAGGGGTAATAAGCCCACCTTCAGGACATCAAGAGCAGAATTACTAATCGACCTAAGCCTATGCTCCATGGGGATTGGGAACATAATATCTGACTGGCATGTGTCGGATGCGTTATCCTTATCAGATCATGCATACATATGCTTTGAGATAAACTCAGTCAAACCGGAACCAAGGTTCTATAGAGACCCTAAGGTGACCGATTGGGAATCCTTTAAGAGGGATATTTGAACAAGGGTACGGAGTTATCCTAAAAGGCCAAAAAACAACGTTGAGGTTGAGATGGCAGTAGACTGGTTGCAGCATGCAATAATCGTCTCATATGAGGAAAACTGCCCGTTAAAAGAAAGTTGCATTCCCAGGCAAGCAACTTGATGAAATAAGGAGCTGTCTGATCTCAAAAGAGAAACAAGACGGCTCTTCAATAGGGCGAAGAATTCAGGTGATTGGGAAGCATATAAGGCTAAACTGAAAACCTATAATAAGAAAATCCAATCCGCTAAGGAAAAATCCTGGAGAGAATTCTGTGAAAACATTGAAAGTGTACCTGAAAGCGCCAGGGTTAACAGAATGCTCAAAAGAGATAACATTAACAAACCCAAGTCAATGAAATTGCCCAAATGGGAAGTATACGGACACAGAGAAGGAGGCTGTAGAGCAAGTTTTAAGTGTTCACTTTCCAGGGTCGACGCAATTGACTGGTAATAACAATCATCAAGCAAACAATAGCCCAACCAAAAGGGACTGGCTGACCTCTAACGAGATCTTTGGTTCTCACAAGGTCAGATGGGATATTGAAACTTTTGAACCTTATAAAAGTGCGGGACCAGATGGTATATTTCCTAAGCTTCTCCAGGAGGGTCTGGAAATAATCATGGGTCCCCTGGTCACAATATTTAGAGCTAGCCATGCTCTGGGATACATTCCCGAAGCTTGGAGGGCAAGGGTGGCGTTTATTCCCAAACCAGGAAAAACAGATTACACCTTAGCAAAATCCTACAGGCTTATAAGTCTGACCTCATTCATGTTAAAAACCATGGAAAAAATCTTGAATGAACACATCAAGAAAAACAATTTAAATAAAAATCCACTGCATCAACGGCAATGGGTGTATCAGGCAGGGAAATCAGGTGAAGCCGCCTTGCACAATCTAGTGTCGGAACTCAAAAGGAGTCTGCATCAGAAAGAAGTGGCCCTTGCTGTATTTTTAGATATAGAAGGTGCATTTGATAATACCTCAATCGAGTCTATACAAAGCGCACTGGTGAGGAAGAAAATCAACAACACAACAGAGCTTCAGAGCAGAATAATATCCACAGATACGCATGAAGATACCATAAATCTGAGGGCAATTAAGAGATGCCCCTAATGCGGTATATTGTCACCGTCATTATGGAACATAGTTGTTGATGATCTGATTCATGGGCTAAGCGCCCAAGGAATCTGGGTCCAGGGTTTCGCAGATAATATCGTAATATCGGAAAATTTCCCAGCACTGTTGCGTATCAGATGCGATATGCCCTTCACTTCATTGAGAACTGGTGTCTAAAAGAGAACCTCTCCGTGAACTCTTCTAAAACTAAACTGATAGCCTTTACACATAAGAGGAAGCTTACTGGACTGAGTGAGCTGAGATTATTTGGAGAGGTACTGGAAAAAACCAATGAGGTTAAGTATCTAGGGGTAACCCTGGATTCGAAACTCAATTGGAATACTCATATTACCAATATAACCAATAGGGCTAAGCGACTCTTCTGGAACTGCAGACGAGTTGTAGGTAAAACCTGGGGATTGAAACCAAAGGTGATATGTTGGTTGTACACATCAGTGATACGACCGACAGTCACTTATGGGTCATTACTCTGGTGGCGAAAAACGGCTTTGCAATCTTGTGTGACCACTCTCACCACCCTACAAAGACAAGCGCTTCTAAATATAACAGGAGCCTTGAATAGTACAGGAACAGCTTCATTACAGTCGATTACAGGTCTCCCTCTGCTGGAATTATATATTTCGGCGGTAGCCTTTATGACCATCCTGAGACTCAAAGCAAACAATACTTTGAGGCCAAATTATGTATTGAATAGCCACACAAACATTACTGGGACTATACTTAAGGAATCCATCTTTATGATGAACTCAGATATGATGACACCAGAACTAATCTTCACTGAGAAGATTAACACAATTATACCATCTAGAGAACAATAAGTCCAAAATATTAATGGGGACTTAATATGGTTCACTGATGGATCTAAAACTGCCCATGGTAGAGGATCAGGAGTCTTTGCGCAAACATGTAACTATAATAAATCTTACAGCCTAGGTCAACATACAACGGTGTTCCAGGCTGAAGTTTTTGCCTTGGTGGCCTGCATTGATGAAATCATTTATGAAGACCCTAAAGCTAAGAGAATCAACATTTAGACAGGTAGCCAATCGGCTATTCTGGCTGTAAAGATGAGAAACTGCAAAGATCTCCTCAATAACCTGGCAAAAGACAATAAAGTGTCTTTAATATGGGTGCCGGGTCATGAAGGGGTGCATGGGAACGAACGAGCAGATATGTTACCAAAACAAGGCTCGAAAGAAACTTTTGAAGGCCCAGAACCTTTCTGTGGCATCACGAAAGATGCTATGAAAAACGAGGTTCAGAAATGGCTGATAAAGAATCATCAAAATAAATGGAGAACCACTCAAGGGCAAATCCAGACTAAAAAAATAATCAAGAATATTGATAAAAAACTCTCGAACAGTTTAATGAACCTCAATAAACGAGAGATCCAAACGGTCACTGAAATGGTGACTGGACATTGCCGTTTAAGAAATCACCTATACAAACTAGGTAAGGTGAATGAACCATGGTGCAGAAAGTGCGAAATGGAAGAAGAAACTGCCATACACATTAGGGTGGGTCGAAAAAAATCGATATTTTTTTTTCGGATCGTAATACCGCGGAAAAGTTGCTAAATGGTATGACTAAATAGGGGAAAAAATATTAAAATTATCGGATGTTATCTTCCGTTCGCGCATGAGCTCTAAAGTTTGATTAAATTTTGAAAAAAATAAAGTTTTTTGGAAATTTTTAATAATTTTTTTTATTACGATATTTAATATGTAATAGGGAAAAATGTCATCTACGACACACTAATGAATTAATATAAAAATACTGGTAATGAGTTTTAACATCTTCCGTTCGCGCATGGGCTGTAAAAATAGCAAAAAAGTGTTGAAAACCTCAAAAATGTGGACTTAGGAAAAATAAATATATACAAGCTTCAACATATTATTGATGTATTATCCAATAAATACAAAGTACATATTTCACTTACGAATAGATTACATGTCTGGTAGTTTGAACTGTCTTTTGTTATCAAAGGCTGGCATCGTGGACCTTGACTTAAGTGTCGTTCTTATGTACCCGTCTCGAGCTGCAGATCCGCAAACCTTAGCAGAAGCCTCGCTCACCAACTTGACGCTTCTCTCCACTGCTTGAGTATGGACTGGCATCTTCTGTGATAGGATTTCCCACTTCGGTACTTCTTCTGTTTTGATGTAGGTTTTCAGTTCATCATCAGTGACATCTTTCAATAGAGGCGGCGAAGAAAATTCACAGTTTGTCCAATAATTTAATTCCGTGTAGTCTGTTGCGGAAAAGTTTAGCTTAGGTGCCACGTACGTTCGAATTGTTTTCCTCTTTTGGTCTCTTTCTCTTGCCTTAATGATGCGGCGGAGGCCCAGTTCTCTTATATGTTTTCTGGGATCTTGAGTCATAGTAATCATAACATGTTCTGGATGCGCAAAGAACCCATTTCTCTCTATAACTGGGTCAATTACAGCTTTGAGTTCATCTTTAAGATATCTTGAGGTTTCAATACATTGGTGCACGAGCTTAGGGCCATCAGTAAAAAGTTTGGTCTTCTTAATACAAAACCACATCGGCATATATGACTTCAGAATGAATATTACTATTTCCTGGAACTCAGCAGTTGGATTTTCTTGACTAATGTAGAGTCTTAAAGCACGGTTCGCTGTTGTTAGCCACCTTGAGTGAGACAAAGGTCCTGGATCCCTGATTGATAAATCTTTTGGGCATTCACCTGATTTAATCGCTTCTGATATTTCCAGCAAATACTTCTGATCCTTACTAAGAGTTTTTTTGTCTATCTCAGGGATTTGGCAATCAATACTTTCAAACTGCACTACTGGAAGTGTTTCACATTTGATCAATTTCCCACCAATCGGTCCTTTCAAAGAATTTGGCCCGGTCGACTTACCATCTAAATACTGAAATAAATGGCGGAAGGGTAGTTCATTAAAATGAAGAAGACAAACTGCCCATTGCAGAGGCTTACCTAAGTGTGTTTCAATACGGCGTATTATACCGTTTTTCAATCCGGTGTTAACATTGGTGCCATCACAGCCAATAACGACTAATTCGTCCAAAGAAATGTCATTGCTTGTCAAATAGGATATAATAGAGGTCGCAATATCCTCTGAACTTCCTGAATTCGGGGTCACGTGACCCAGAAATATATTACCAGGTTCTTGTATAAGCACGTAATGTTCCTCCTTTACCACTCTTTTAAATCGTTTTGAATGTGCCTCTTGTACCACAATAGTGTCGTCTTTACGGCCATCAAAATATAGCCCAATTAGCTTATTTTCTGTTATAGAACTGGACAAATCAGCCCTAACATTGTGTTTTTCTCTTCTTATTTTACACTTGTCAACTACTTGTGAATTGTCGCTATTAGTTACCACGCCAACGTCCTGCAAAACACTTGAGGCTATTGCTGCTGTAGCACGATCGGAAACACCGTAACGATCACTAGTTAATGCAGTAGATTTAAGGTTAATCCTCATTTGCCAACCGGATTTCTTTTTTGGAGATTCAGGTATGAATTCTTGGTCACTGTCACTGCAATCGTCACTGGAGGTCAAGGATTCATCACGTTGTTCAGTTTCGGAAACTTGGACATCTACTTTTGGTTTTGGACAGCTGGAACGAGATTTCCTCTGTAAAGATTTGGCACGTTTCTTTGTTTCATTTAAGTCCACACCTCCAATTTTGCCAATGCCGTGAGTGCGTAGTGAATAGATAAATTTCAGCTCAAGTAAAGGTATTTTTTTAAGCTTTTCACAAGTACAAGTTATTGAGCAGATACACTGGCATTGATCCGATGTTTTATGACAGGTACATTCAAGGGCAATGGGGCATTTGCATGCCGCAATGTCAAAAAGCAAACAGCATTTTTTCTTAAAATCATCAAGGTTTCTCTTAAAGACTTCCTTGTTTTTGTCTCGAGTATGAGATTTTCTTAAACTATAATACTTGTCATGCAGTGCAGTCAACAGTTGTACTACTCTCTTATCACTTACGGTGGGAATTGATGCTCTATTGTACAAACACACTATTTTGCCAGCTACTGTATTGGCTACTTGTCCAAAACTAACTCTTTTGTTGTTTACTTTAACTGCTAAATTATACCTCTCATTCGATATACATCGAAGAACGTCCTCTCCTATAGGGAGCTTGTTAGGCGGCAAGTCTCTTGGTGTACCGAAAAACGGACACTGGAATTCTTGTCTAGTGATCACTGTCTTTGATAATGCCATCATTCATTGCACAATTGTTCAAAAAACTACACCAAAATATGAAATTTGGAACACACACTACGCAACACATCCACCGCACTCAAGAGACAACAGCAGACTGGCACACAAAATTGCGCGGCGGACCAGTGTAATGGCTGCCTGCAGCGGAGAGGGGGTATCACGTGACGCGGCGTGGGTCGTTGACCCGCTAGTGGCGCTGACAGTAAGTTTTGTATCGCTGTGCGCGATCGAAAAACCAAGCCTAATTACGTCTGAATTTTTTTCTTTAACTATCAGAACATGTATAATCAGATATTAGGTATTACATTATTGATATCTGTAACTATACATGAAAAGAAAATAGGACAAAAATCCGATTTTCTTGTATTTTGGCTATATTTGGATGTCCATGCGCGAACGGAAGATGTTGAAGTGCAATACCGGTATTTTTATATTACTTTATTAGTGTGTCGTAGATGAAATTTTTCACTATTACATATTAAATATCGTAAAAAAAAATTATTACAAATTTTCAAAAAAAAATTATTTTTTTCAAAACTTTAGAGCTTATGCGCGAACGGAAGATAACATCCGATAATTTTAATATTTTTTCCCCTTTTTAGTCATACCATTTAGCAACTTTTCCGCGGTATTACGATCCGAAAAAAAAATATCGATTTTTTTCGACCCACCCTAATACACATACTATGCCATTGCAGAGTGCTAAGTGATGTAAGGCAGGACTTCACTGGTCAAATGAGGTTTGAACCAGAAGAGATCATAAAACTACCAATAAGAAAATTGTTGGCCTTTGTTGAGACCACAGGACTTATTAAAGTTTAAGGAGAAGAACAGGGTTTGGTACAAAGGTCTTATGACCAAGTGCCAGAGACTAACGAGTTTCGCCTGAGTTAACAAGAAGAAGAAAATATCTGGGCACAGAAATCAATCAGGATTCCGTAAAGACCGAAATTAACGCACGTATTTCCAATGAATATCGTACATACTATGCTAATAAAAGATTGATGATATCGAAATTATTTTACAAAAGAACTAAAATGACCATCTACAGAACATTGATTAGACCCATACGGTTGTGAAACCTGGGTAATGACGAAAAAAGGTGAAGCATAACTCAGGACATTCGAGAGAAAGATACTGAGAAAAGTGCAAGAGGACGGCGGCACATGGAGAGTCAGGAGAATTTATGAGGTTAATTAATTGAATGAAGGGTATGATATTCTAAGATCAAAGACTGTCATATGGTTGGGACATATCCAGAGACAAGAAAATACAAAAACAACAAAGAAAATATTGCAATGGAAGCCGGTAGGAAGACAAAAAAAAGGCAGACCCAGAAGGAGATGGTCGGATGACGTAAAAGACGACCTGAAAACCATTAATGGTTTTCAGTTCCATGGACAATGGAGAAGAAGGGCAAAAGAGAGATCTGAATTGATGTCATATATTAAAAAAATTATATAATTTCATTAAACTTTTTCAATAACAACTAAAGTTTAGTAAAGTAAGTTAAAATTCTAAAATATGTCAATTATATTTTTATTAAATATATTTGGTAAAAACGTAGTAGATACCAAAGTAAGAAGGGGACCAGAAATCGGTAGTGATCACTACCTATTAGTAACAAAATTAAAAATGAAGAACGAAATTTGAAATGATAAGAAAGAAATGAAGCAAAATCAAACGGAATATGAAACAATTCGATCATATAAACTAAAGAATCCAAAAGTTGGCCAAGGTGTGTATAGAGCAAATGTGACAGAAGAACTAAAGAAAATTGAAAGAAATATGAAAAATTATACACTGGAAAAAATGTGGTATACCTTTAAGGGCATACTATTAGATAAAGCAAAAGAAATATGCGGAACTTACAGAAAGAGTAACAATAAAAAGAAAACAGCTTGATGGACCATCGAAATAGCAGTAAAGACGAAGAAAATTGCTTGGAAACAATATCTGGCTAATTAAACAACAGATTATTATGATCAGCATAAAGAAATAAGGAAACACGTAAAAGATTGAATAACAAAATCAAAACAAAATAAATGGAAGGAATTTGGTGAAGAGATGGAAAGAAATTCAAGAGAAAACCAAAAACTTTTCTATAGGGTGCTCAAAACCGTTAGAAAAGGAAGTAAACAAGATAGTAAGTATATTAAAGATCAGAAATGAGATATATTAACCCAAGAACAAGAAATAATGGAGCGGTGGAAAGAATATTTTCAGAAACTACTGGAAGCTAATGAAAAAATTGAAAGAGTTGTAGATAAACCCAGTAACATGAATGAAAACAACGACCAAGAAGAAATAATTATAGAAGAAGTAAGAGAGGCAATTCAAAATCTGAAATATGTGAAATCTCCTGATAAAGACAAAATCACTGCAGAAATGTTAAGAAATATTAATGGAATTATATAAAAAAGCATGGAGGGAAGAACAAACCCCAGAAGATTGGCAAATGGCATTAATTACACCAATACTTAAAAAGGAGATTACAAGGACTGTAATAATTACAGAGGGATAACACTAATAAGCACTGCTGTAAAAGATTTTGAGCAAATAATTAATAAAATATTAACAATAATAGTTGAAGGTAATATGGAAAAATCACAAAGTGGTTTTAGAAAAGGCCACAGTACACAAGATCACATATTTACAATCAAGCAGTTGATGGAAAAATCGCTGCAACAACAAAAGAAAATATATTTTGCATTCGTAGATATTGAAAGAGCCTTTGACCGAGTTACAAGGAATAAACTGTGGAACATTCTAGAAGATATATATGTCAGTAACAAATTAATAAGAATAATTCAATATATATACAATAAAAACAAGAACTACATAATAACAAATAACATGATATCAGAACCATTTACAACGAGTAAGCGACTAAGGCAAGGAAGGGGACTGAGTCCATTATTATTTAACATATACTTAGACGAGATCATAAAGAAATATAGAGCAAAGGCTAAAAAATTATATGTAGGACATAGAAATTTACAAAAAGTAGAAATATCTGAAGGACCGTTTGCTGATGATGTAGTAATAATAGCGGACAGTAGAAATAACTTATAGTACAATCTAAATCTCTGGAATGAAGTTCTAAAAGAATATGACCTGAAAATCAACAAACAAAAAACAAAAGTAATGGATAATGACGAAAACCTAGAGATATTGAATATAGCGATTCAAGACGTTAGCATAGAACAAGTAAAATCGTTTCAATATCTAGGGGTGGAAATAGATGCAACAGGAAGAACTGAGTTAGAAATCAATAATAGAATAGACAAAACAATGAAGCTTTATTATGCAATGAACCAGAAATTCATCAGCAAAAGCGAAATATCACAAAAAACAAAAATTAACGTGTTCAAGACGATATTGAGGCCTATACTAACCTATGGGTGTGAAACATGGGTGTTGGATGAAAGACAGAAAAGCTGAATCCAAGCAGTCGAGATGAAATATCTAAGAAGAGTTAAGGGTGTGACCAGACATGATAGATTAAGAAATACTGATATACGAGAAGATCTAAATATAGAAGCTACTCTGGAATACATTGAAAAAAGACAACAATATAGTTGGTGGGGAGACTTGCAAAGAATGGACAAAATGAGACCAGTGAGGAAGGTATGGAAAGCAAAAATACAGAAAAGGAAGAAAAGAGGACGACCAAGAACAATATGGGATGGGGTAGTAAGAACAATACTAGAAAAGAAAAGAATAACATGGGGAGAGGCAACCAATGTGGCAAAGAATCGAAAAGAATGGAAAAAGTTTTTAAATGATTAGTATAGATACTAGTAATTATAATGTAGAAATTGTAAACCCGACACCGTAAGGTATAATAGTAGGTACTGATTATGTATATTAAATATATTTACCTTAACCATCATTGCAAATATTGAGTTGATCTTCTAAACCAAACTGATGCATTTGTAGCTTTCAATTTGGAGTTTTATACAAAAATTGTGAATTAAAAAATCCACAAAAATATATTTTGGTTATGTAAACTGCAGACTTAACGACTATCCAAATTACAGTTTTACATTTAAAAAAACTATCATTATATCGATTATTTGTTTTTTATACAAATTTTGAATCGATTTGCAACTTTTTTGAGGAGACTTATGGCCTGTTTGTATAAAACAACAATAACAATTTAGAAATATAGCATGTAGGAAAATTTGGCATGCATTTGATACTTACTAGTATACAGGGTGTCACAAAAAGGAAGCTCATAAATTAAATCACATATTCTGGGACCAAAAATAGTTCGATTGAATCTATTAGTTTACCTCAGTACAAATGTGCACACAAAAAATTAAAACCCTTTGAAAGTTACAAAATGATAATCGATTTTTCCAATATATCGAAAACTGTTAGATATTTTATATTGAGAATGGACATGTGGCTTTTTATGGCAGGAACATCACAATCCTGAACATGAAACAGACATTTTCCATCTTCTTGTAGATAGGCTTGGATAGGCTCTTTTATAAGTCGTTTCTTTTAATCTACGAAGGCATTTTAACAATCCGGTGTCCAGTCGAATTCAATGCAATGTTTCCACCTTTTGAGACGCAAAACAGCGACATCTCTCGTAATACGAGGAAGACGAAAAGCACTAGATACAAAGTTTACAAGATACCAGGCCCGGCCCCAGGGGTGGGCGAACTGGGCGGTTGCCCAGGGCGGCAAATTTTAGAGGACAGCCAATTTTTGAAATTGAAGAAATAATAAATTATGTTTTAATACTATAAAAAATCAATATTATGAACAAGAGAGGTTAAAATGCAACTGTAAAAACGAGAATTAAATAAGTGAAACAATAACAATTGCAAGGTTCATTCGACGCGAAATCGGCGACACCGCCTTCTTCTTTATCGCATAAGAATAGTGGGATCAGAACTACCCCTTATCACACCTCCCTCCCAGGATTGTTTTTATGGTTCAGGTGCAGTGGCACCGAATGATAACTGGTATCTGTTGACTCGCGCTTTTCGGATTCTGTTTCCATGTTTCTGGACCAAGTTTCCATAGATCATAGATGGCCCGTTATCAAATTTTATTGTGTGTTTGTATTTCGTTTAATTGTATAGGCTTGTAGGTATTTTACTGTGTTTAGTTTTTAAATCAATTGTTGTACAGTATAGTTTCCTACCGATGTATGCCAGGACACTCTTAAGTATTTAGTGTTATTAAAAATAATTGTGAAAGTGCCATAATGGATAGTAGAAAACGTCTTTCTGGTAGTTAGTACAGGAAAAAGAGAGCAGAGAAAGAGATTGGAACAAAAAGGCTTAAAATTTCCCTAGGTAAATTTGTAATACCGTTACACACTGATGCTGACAAAATTGCTCAACCTAGAGAATATACAGCTGCTACCGCTCCTTTTAAGTCTGACAAAATTCACCCAGATCTAGGCCTATCATCTGCATCCACGTCAGAAGCCGCTTCCTCCCAGTCCAACGACAGTCACCTAGGACTATCATCAGCATTTACGTCTGATGTCGTCCCCTCTCAGTCAAACGACAGTCACCTAGGACAATCATCAGCATCTCCGTCTGCTACCATCCCCTCTCAGTCCAACTACAGTCATCTAGGACAATAATCAGCATCTACGTCAGTTACGGATGACACTTACTATTACAGGCAACAATGTTATTATTGATTATGATCCAGCAAAGTCTCCCAATAAAATTAATGATTTTGTTAGAACAATTTTGGTAACAAAAGGCCCCGCCAAAATTATCTGTTGCAGAGGCTCAGTTGTGCATGAAAGATAATTTCAGATCGTAGATTTACAACTAACTACTACAGTTACAAAATGGGCAGTGGTGAAACTGTTGAGAGAAAGTGGTTAATTTATTATAAGACAAATAATTCTGTGTACTGGTTTTTCTGTAAAATATTTTCCAATGTCAAAATTAAATTTATTGGAAATGGATATAATAATTGAAAACATATGACTGAAGCTTTGTCCAGCCACGCTAAGTCTCCAGCTCATCTACAGTCACAGCGACAGTGGGTAGAATTAACAATTAGACAACAATCGGGCAAAACCATAGATGAAGAAACACAAAAAGTTCTAAGTTCAAAAACTCATCATGAAAAAATGTAATAGAACGACTTATATCAAAAATACAGTTCTTAGCACAACAGTGTCTTCCATTGAGGGGCGATTTTGATAACTTGATCACAACAATGGTAACTTGGTAAAGCTTATTGAGCTCTTTAGAAAATTTTATTCTGTTTTAGAAGAGCACCTTAGGAGAACAGTTAATGGTAGTAACGAGCAGCATCACTACTTGGGAAAACGTATTCAAAACGAAATTATTCAGCTCCTCCATGACCAAATTAAAAATAAAATTTTAAACTTTTTAAAATCAGCAAAGTATTATAGCATAATTTTAGATTGTACATCTGATATTTCTGGGGTGGAACAGATGACTATTGTTGTACATTTTGTCGATTTAGGTTCTTGTTCACAAAGTGTTTAAATTGCAGAACATTTTCTTGGATTTGTGCCTGTATTGGAAACCACTGGCTTGGGAAGGGAAGAACTTGGGAGTTCAAAACAGAATTTTGAAAATGAATCCTAGAACATTTTTGGTCCCATGTTCTAGTTATTAACTTAACTTAGTCGTGAACGATGCTGCTAAAGCTTCACAGTTTGCCAGTTTCTTTCTTTTCGTTAGTGACAAAAATTTACAACTTTTTCTCAGCATCTATTCATCGTTGGGCTATTCTGAAAAATCATATTTCGTGCCTAACATTGAAACCTTTTTCCGAAACTAGATGGAAAAGAAGAATTGAAACAATTGTCCCATCAGATATTACCAAATTGAAGAAATTTACGATGCTCTTGTAGAAATCACTGTGAATAAAAACAACGATAAAATTGTTGCTCATGAGGCAAGCTGTTTGGCAAATCAAATCCGTGATTTTACTTTTTTTTGCTCTGTGGTAATATGGCATAACATTTTATTTTACATCAACGTAGTCACATATGCAGAGTATTGATATGGGAGTGTATCAAGCTGTTAGTTTATTAGAAAAATAGGAAATCCATTTTAAGTCTCTCGGAAGTGATTTAAAATTTCAGGGCTATTTGACAGACGCAAAAGACCTAGCATCAAAATTAGAAATTGGGAACCCGAAAATCGGAGGCACAGTAATAGCCAGAAAGAGGAAAGTTAAAAGATAATTTGGCCATGAAGCTGAAGATGAAAGTATGGACTTAGATCCAGAGACACGATATAAAGTTGACTTCTATTTAAAAATTATAGGCACAACCGTTAATGCATTAAGTGAGAGATTTTAGCAAATTTAGAACCATGGTGAAATTTTTGAGTTTGTAAAATTTCTACCAAGGGGGGCGGCGGTCGCCGATCTTGCCCAGGGCGGCAAAATCCCTAGGGCCGGGCCTGCAAGATACCCTAGATACAAAGTCGTCTCTTGTACTTACACTCGTATATTGTAAAAGCCGGAGATACAGGATGCAGCCAGAAAGCAGTTTGTTAACGAAAAGTCTTGGATTTAAAATATTGTTTATCATATTTTTATTTCAATTATTCTAATTATATAAAAGTAGTAAACTTTGTATCTAGGGCTTTTCGTTTTCCTCGTATTACGAGAGATGTCGCTGTTTTGCGTCTCAAAAGGTGGAAACATTGCATTGCGATGTTTTCCCTTAAATAGGCAGGATTGTTGATTTTTGTTTCAGAGTTATGACTGCAAAGCTTCACTGAGGATGCATAGATGCTGAGATAGCTATATGGAGATGGTGGTCCAACTCTGAATCAAATAAAAACAAAACCTGCCTTTATCTTTTACATCTTTACTCAGATTTGAGTATGTACCTGAACTGTCTTTCGGTCCTTTTCTTAGACGAAAAGAAGGTAAATACGTGGCTAGTGTCCTCTATTTGCTTTCTTCTATATTCGTCGTCTCTTGTTCTTATATATTGTAAAAGCCGGAGATACAGGATGCAGCCAGAAAGCAGTTTCTTAACGAAAAGTCTTGGATTTAAAATATTGTCTATTATATTTTTATTTCAATTATTCTACAGTAAAACCTGTCAGTAACGGCCACTAAAATTGAACGAACTATTGGCCGGTATAAAAAGGTGGCCGGTATTGCCAGTTTTTGTAGTCCACAAATACATAAAAGATAATTGGAACGTTGTTTATTTTATTAACACATAAACGGACTCTACTAATACTACGAAAAATAAAACGGATGTTACGCTTTTTTAAAGAATTTTTCAATTCACTTTTATTTTTTTATAATGTCCTTTGATAATTTGAGTTTTTATAACACCATATTTTTCGGCCAACTTTTGTGATCTTAAACCATACTTATAAATAGTGACAAACATTTCCTTTTTTAAGACATTTTATTATAGGAATTTAAGAACCTTGTGACCACCGCGGACCGACCTTAATTATTTAATCCCTTTTTAGGTAGGTACAACAGGTAATAAATAGTAACATAAAATCCTTTATAAAAGGTATATTTGTTAAAATCCCTATACAGGCTACATCAAAGACAGAACTAGTTTTCGATCGGTTGACCGATCATCATCAGTGCAATCCTAAAATGTGTACAACCAGATAAAATGATGCAAAGTATTTAAAATGTTGACTAAGGTTATAAAAAGTTATAGGTTATACTCACTTAGAATCTACATGCAAGCCACCAAAATAAAAATAACAGGGTAAAAACCCTTTACAATTGATCCGTCATCGGAACATATGACAAAGTACATACGAACATAGAACAAAGAACATATGACTTTGTCATATGTTCCGATGACGGATCAATTGTAAAGGGTTTTTACCCTGTTATTTTTACTTTGGTGGCTTGCATGTAGATTCTAAGTGAGTATAACCTATAACTTTTTATAACCTTAGTCAACATTTTAAATACTTTGCATCATTTTATCTGGTTGTACACATTTTAGAATTGCACTGATGATGATCGGTCAACCGATCGAAAACTAGTTCTGTCTTTGATGTAGCCTGTATAGGGATTTTAACAAATATACCTTTTATACAGGATTTTATGTTTTTGTAATGGTATACAGCCAACTACAGGAAATTTTTCCTCGTGGAAGGTACTGGGAATTTCTATTAACAAGTAGACAAAAATATTTGGCCGACATTAACAGGTAAATTTCTATAAAATGTGCTTTAAAAATATGTGATTGTTTGGCCGCGTCCGTATTATAAAGGTGGCCGTAAATACCCGATCATAAATAAGGGAATCTACATATAATTGGTTTGGGGAATTTTAAAATTGGCCGTTAGTACAGGTGGCCGGTAACACAGGTTTTACTGTAATTATTGTATAAAAGTAGTAAACTTTGTATCTAGGGCTTTTTGTCTTCCTCGTATTACGAAAGATGTCGTTGTTTTGCGTCTTAAAAGGTGGAAACATTGCATCGCGATGTTTTCCCTTAAATAGGCAGGATTGTTGATTTTTGTTTCAGAGTTGTGGCTGCATAGCTTCACTAAGGATGCATAGATGCTGAAATACCTATATGGAGATGGTGGTCCAACTCTGAATCAAATAAAAATAAAACCTACCTTTATCTTAGTGAATTTTTCTTATAATTTGGTAGGTATTGGCATTTCTCCATATATGTCAAATACTTCGCTTAACCCTTAACTACAGACATCCGGTATTTTTTACCGGCGGGCATTCCCAAAATGTGGATTTCGTGGTAACCTCACAACTTACAAGTTCATGTGTCTCTGTACCTCTCGGGCAGTTTATATAACAATGCTAGTCAAAGCGTGTATTGTGTATTGTCAATATTTTCTTTTCTGGTACACATCAAAAATCTTAACCGGTAAAAATTACCGGATGTCTGTGTTAAGGGAGTATTTTTATATGAGTACTATATTTGTAAATCTGAAATGTTTACATTATTTTTTTGTGTTTTTGGGGAAAAAGTAAAGAAATGGACTGTGGAAGACATCCTGGACCTTCAATGAAGGTTAAATTTGAAGATAAAAATTTTGAGGCCACTTTGCAAAAATGGAATTGCCATTTAATTTTATTACAATTTTACCCCTTGCAGATTTTTTTTCATGGATGTAAAAATTTTCGTGGATGCTATTTTATATTTCCTTTGTGATTCTATGTTACGTTTATTTGTTAAAAAAAGTTTAAATTTTTGTCCATAGCATTTATGGCCGTTTGTTTCAATAGACCAAAAATGTTACCAAAATTCTGGTTTAATAGATTATTCTTCAAAAATCTTGTATTATATTATTAAAATCACTCATTTTACCATTTTTCCCATATCTAGAGACTCCATAAAAACACATAATGCAAAACGTTTTTGTTTTTTATTACTAACTTTATATTTTGACTCTATTTTATAATGACCGGTAAAAAAATACCGGGAGTCTGTAGTTACGTGATAATATTGGGATGTCTGTAGTTAAGGGTTAAGTTTTTCAGAGGCTCATCAAAGGTTTTGATGTAATAGTTATATCATCTAAATATAGTACGAATTTTCCAGGTAAATCCTGTTCAAACCATCTCCATTTGACGAACATTACAAACACCAACTGATAGAACCTTGAACCTATAGAGACCGCAAAAAGTTGAAAAAGCTGTTTTGTCTCGATCATTAGTAGGGTACCTACTTATACTTGCGAATAGCCGCTTTTTAAATCTATGTATATAGGGTCGAAAACCATTTAGCACCTGATAAAATGTTTAGTGTATTATCTATCAGTGGCAATGGATAACTGTCTTTTTATGTGGTCTGGTTTAATCTTCTGTAGTCTACACAAAAACGAATAGATCCGTCTTTCTTAGTTACTAAGACGACTTCTGAACACTAGGGCTTCCAAAATTTCTTCGATGATATCTGCATTTATCATGTCTTGTATTATATTTTTAACTTCTATTTATTTAGCAAAAAGTAATCTCCGTGTGGTTTGACGAATTGGAAGTACTTAATGGTCGCATTGAACTATTTTTCAAAATGGCATGAAATTGCACCCCTTCCTCATCAAGAAGAGACTATAGTAGCAGAAGCATTCACAACACACGTCGCGTCGTATCAATACATGGATTTCCTTAAGCGTCGTTTTCACGCTACGTCTTATTGTACGTTTTGTGTGTCATGCAAAACGTACGACAAGACATACGTTTTGTCAAGTGTATATAGATAGATACACATTACGTTTTTCCTTTTTTACCTCAGTTCTCAGTTCCAATCCAGAGTCTTGAGTTGTATGAAGTTTGTTAGTGTTAGTGAATTTTTTTTATTATGGAGGAAACACGGCTGCTTTATATATATATTGTGTTTAAAAAAGTTTGTTTACTTACTTTTTGCCTTGGTCCATCAAAAGGAGATTCCTCTTCATCGTTTATAGTTTCTCGTGGAATCCTTGGTATATCTTGATCACTTAAAAATTCCAATAGGTCAAAGTACCACAAAGATGGTTTGAATATATCTTCTTCTCCAGTTCCAGAGGTAGCTGAGACTTTCACTTTTTTTAACTCTTTTCTGTAAACAGTTCTCAACGAGTTTATTTTCCTCGTAACTGTGTCTTTATTTGCCATCGTGTCTATTTCTTTGTATTTCTGTATAAGTTCCTCATACGCGACGTTTTTTTTAGTACGGTTACTATAATTTTTATTTTTCACTTGCCACAGACACGGAAAACTTTTATACAATTCAATAAACTCCCCGAGAAAATCTTCCCCGTCAAATGAGTTAACCCTCTAGTGCCCGAATTTTTTTAGTACCATTACCAAATTTCACACTAAACTGAAAATTACAGTGTAATAAAAGGGTCAAATTTTTAACAGTTTGATGCTTATCCGATCTAGTCCAGAGGGTGGTTTGGGTATTGCAGCTATAAAAAATTTAAATAGTAAACCTAGAAACTTTTATTACGGTATTAAAATCGGACGACTTGTCTGAACATGTATTTTCACGTAACGTTTTATCCTATCAGTTCTCGCAAAATTAGCACCGGACTCAACTTGCGATTTGTAGTCGCGCGATTATTTTGTCGCGAAGATTGAACACATTGTTTCAAGTACAAGTCAATCCATTTGCGACCAAATAATCATGGATTGACTTGTATTTAAAACAATGTGTTCAATCTTCGCGACAAAACAATCGCTCGACTAAAAATCTCAAGTGGAGTCCGGCGCTTAATGCTTTTTCCATCAAGGGCATTTAGCACTAAAAACACCCGAATAAATAAATTTTTAAATACAGCACCTAGAGACTTGCAGTTTTTGCATTATATTCAGGATGACGTCAGGAAAAAATTCTACTATTCAAAAATGGGTGGAAATGCATAACTGCACTGTAAAGTGCATAAAATGCATACAAAATTGCATGAATATAAAAATAAAGTAAAATCAGTATAATAAGGAAGAAAAAATATTATCTGGGGGTTTTTGGGGTCACTGAATACGATTACGCCATCAGAACTAACCCCCCGATCACCTTGTGCCCAAGGTCACGGCAAGAGACGTCATCTTCTGGAGTCTCAATGGTTTTCGGCATTAAATCGATGCAAACGGATTACTCACGGGTTTAAGGGATCGCTAAATACGAATATGCCATCAAAATTGACCTTAGGAGTACCTGGCACCCATGGTCGCTACTAAGGCACGTCATCTTCTAGAGTTTCGAGTGATTTCGGCACTAAATTGATGCAACTGGACTATTTGGGAGGTTTTGAGGCGGTTAAACACAAATATGCCATCAGAACAGACCTCTGGATCACCTGATGCATAAGGTCACTGCAAGGGACGTCATCTTCTGGAGTTTCGAGGGCTTTCGGTATCAAATTGATGCAACCGGATTATTTACGGGTTTTTTAGGTCGCTAAACACAAATATGATATCAGCATTAACCTCCGGGATACCTGGTGCCCAGGTTCGTTACTAAGGCACGTCATCTCCTAGGGTTTCAAGGGTTTCGGTATTTAATTGATGCAAATGGATTACTCGGGGGGTTTTTGAGGTCGCAAAACACGAATATGCCATTAGAAGTGAATTCCGGAGTACCTGGTGCCCAGGGTCGCTACTAAGGCACGTCATCTTCTAGAGTTTCGAGTGATTTCGGCACTAAATTGATGCAACTGGACTATTTGGAAGGTTTTGAGGCGGTTAAACACAAATATGCCATCAGAACAGACCTCTGGATCACCTGATGCCCAAGGTCACTGCAAGGGACGTCATCTTCTGGAGTTTCGAGGGCTTTCGGTATCAAATTGATGCAACCGGAACATTTACGGGTTTTTTAGATCGCTAAACACAAATATGATATCAGCATTAATCTCCGGGATACCTGGTGCCCAGGTTCGTTACTAAGGCACGTCATCTCCTAGGGTTTCAAGGGTTTCGGTATTTAATTGATGCAAATGGATTACTCGGGGGTTTTTGAGGTCGCAAAACACGAATATGCCATTAGAAGTGAATTCCGGAGTACCTGGTGCCCAGGGTCGCTACAAAGGCACGTCAGCGTCTGGTGTTTCGAGGGATTTCGGCACTAAATTGATGTAACTGGATTACTCGGGGGGTTTTTGAGGTGGTTAAACACATAGATGCCATCGGAACAGACCACCGGATCAGCTGGAGCCAAGGTCACTGCAAGGGACGTCACCTTCTGGAGGTTCAGAGGCTTTGGGTGCCAAATTGATGCAAACGGATTACTTACGGGTTTTTGAGGTCGCTAAATACGAATATGCCATCAAAGCCGACTTTCTGTGCAACTGGAGCCCAAGCTCACTGCAAGGGGCGTCCTCTTCTGGAGTTTGAGAGATTTTGGCATTAAATTGATTAAAATGGATTACTTGGGGGTTTTTGAGTCGCTAAACATGAATATGCCATCAGATACTAGATACTACAGAATCCTTCATCTAAGTCAGACCCGTGTTCAACAACCCCAAAAACCCAAAAGTAATTTGTTTGCATGAATTTGGTACCGAAAACTCACGCAACTTCAAAAGATAACGTGTCTTAGGCACCAGGTGCTCAAGTGTGTGTTCTAATGGAGTATTCGTATTCAGCAACCCCAACAAGCCATGAGTAATCCATTTGAAAAAATTTAGTACCGAAAACTTTCGAAACTCCAGAAGGTAACGTGTCCTAGGCACCAGCTGGTCCGGTGTCTGTTCTGATGGCATATTCGTGTTCAGCAACCCCAAAAACCTATAAGTAATCGGTTTGCGTCAATATAGTACCGAAAACCCTCGCCCAGAGGATGACGCTCCTTGCAGTAACCGCGGGCACAAGGTGATGCGATGGTCTGTTTTGATCGCATGTTCGTGTTTAACGAATTTAAAAATACCCGAGTAATCCATTTTTATCAATTTAATGCCGAAATTCCTCAAAACTTTAGAATATGACGTCTCTTGCAGTGACCTTGGGCACCAGATGCACAGGGTGTCGGTTCTGATAGCGTATTCGTGTTTGGCGACCCCTAAAACCTTTAAGTAATCCGTTTGCATCAATTTAATACCGAAAGCACTCGAAACTCCAGAAGATGACGTCCTTTGCGCAGTGCCCTTGGGCACCAGTTAATCTGGTGGTCTATTTTGATGGCACATTCGTGTTTGGCGACCACAAAATCCCCCGAATAATCCGTTTGCACCAATTTAATACCGAAAGCCCTCGAAAGTCCAGAAGATGCCGTCCCTTGCAGTGAACTTGGGCACCAGGTGATCCAGAGGTCTGTTCTGATGGCATATTCGTGTTTAACCACCTCAAAATCCCCCCGAATAGTCCAGTTGTATCAATTTAGTGCTGAAATCCCTCGAAACTCCAGATGACGTGCCTTAGTAGCGACCCTGGACACCAAGTACTCCGGAGGTCAATTCTGATGTCATATTAGTACTTAATGACCCCTAAAATCCGTGAGTAATCCGTTTGCATTGATTTAATGCCGAAAACCATCGAAAGTCCAGGAGATGACGTTTCTTGCACTGACCTTGGACACTAGGTGATCCGGTTGTCAGATTTGATGGCGTAATCGTATTCAGTGACCGCAAAAACCCCCCAAATAATAAATTTTGTTCCTTAGTATACTGATTTGGACTTTATTTTTATATTTATGCAATTTTGGATGCATTTTATGCACTTTACAGTGCAATTATGCATTTCCACCCATTTTTGAATACTAGACTTTTTTCCTGGCGTCATCCTGAACATAATGCAAAAAACTGCAAGTCTCTGGGTGCTGTATTTAAAAATTTATTTATTTTGTGCTAAATGCCCTCGTCCGATCTGACCTTGGATTTCATTTCAATTCGAAATGAAATTCAATATACACTGGACAAAACGTACGTTTTATTGTACGTTTTCCATGACACACAAATCGTACAATAAGACGTAGCGTGAAAACGACGCTTGTTACATTCTGATCAAGGACGAAATTTTGAGTGTGAATTATGTACTTTCTTTGTTTATTAGTAAATGACCGATTTGATTGTTTGTACTATCCAGTTGTCATGTTTGTGAATGTCTTTTAAAATCCACAAGAAGGAATTCTTCCACAAAAAGGAACTCTCTCTTAAGCCGGAAAGATGGGGGTGGCTTTCTTGCGAAGAGGTTGTAGCTCAATAATCGAAATGCTCGTGATTTAAGAGGGTATTCTTAGAATATATAAGCCATACGAATTATATCCGCGATAATATGATATATTTTAAATTGTTCCAGCATGATTCTCTTAAGTTAAATCAATTAAAGAGTTGTTTGGGGGTGAAGGGGATGAGCTCAAAAATCGAAACTATATCATTTCAAGAGCACATAAATTCAAGATTCAATATTCCTATTAAATTCCTGCTCAGTGCAACGAGCTCAAAATTTTTAATTTGCGGAATATGAAAGCTCATAAATAGCTCATAAATCAGCGCTATTTGTTTTTTAATTTTTGCAAGTGGGGGGGGCAGCTCAACACGGGTGAAGAATTACTTTGACATTGAAACAAAAGACAGAACAGAAAAGGTTTTTTTTTGTTTTAAAATTTATGTTAATTAATTATATTATTCATAACAGGTACTTGCAAAATAATACTCGTTTTTACATCTATACAAATTGGCTAAATAGGTACTATATTTGGTTTAACATGTTTTTTACTAAATTTTGCATAAAATTACAAAAATGATTACATCATGGTCATAAATAAATTAAGAGCGTAGGCGCAAACATTTTACGGCTATCCCTACTTGTTCTTTCTTTACACGGCAAATTAGGTACCTGTATTAAAATTCTCATTGGTATGGATATGGAGACGTAAACATTATTGAACAATGACATTGTAATCATTAACTTAGAGATGACTTTTTAATGTTCTTGGATAATCGTTACCTGCATAATCGCTTAAATTATTAATTCAGCTAATTAATATGATTATTTTTTCACTAACTATATATTCAGTGATTACTATAATTTATACTTATAGTATACAACAAAAACTAATATTTAATCGAGAAAAAAGGAAAAGTGATAAAGTAATTTTTTTTAATAATATATTGCTGGAACTATGGAACGCTTAGATATATTTTGGACATTTTTAACAACAAAATACTTGGATGGCAGAATATTCCTGGTGTATTCTCTGCTTGGGTATTTTATTAATTATAAATAACTAACTATTAAATAATTTTTTATTAATTTCACGTCTTAAATCAATTATTTATCAAATACCCTACCAATATTATTTAACAAACAACTCAAAATATTCCTGATACCGTGTCAAATATTTAATAGCCTTGTTTGTCACTGTCTTCTCAGCACATTCTGTTCGACTGAGTGCGTTGTATGACAAAGATAGCGAATGTTCGATTTAGAAAATGTCACCACGGACAACGGACATGGTGTTTATTTTTTTCGAATCCTAGGAAAACTAATAAATATTTTTGAAAAAATTAAACGCAGAATGAGAGACTACATCATTTCGAGGGTAAAAAGTCCCTTAGAATAACCAAAGGTTTCTTTTGAATGAGATATTTGAAATTAAAAATTACACTCAAGAGGGAACTTGCATAAAATTATAAATTCGAAAAAAAATGTTATAAATCACAACAAAACATAATTTAAAACATGTATCAAAGATAAAAAAAGTTGTTTTTGTGTTCCGTTTGGCCCCTAAAGACCATTCTAAATTCAAATTCAAGCAGCTAGCCCAAAAAGCGTCGTGAAGTCATATGGTTATATGTTTACATTCTGCACCAAAAAAATAAATAGTCCAAGAGCTGAGAGCGGATTTTGCTCGTGATACGTAATATGGAAAAACTATACGGGGATATATTGAATTATTTGTGTACATGACTTTCCCCAACGGGTAGAAACAAGAGTTGGGGACGAGGGTAGTTATAAGGGGTCAAAGTCGCGGTTTTTATTATTTTTCTTGCGACGCTCGTGATCAAGATAGTGCACCAAAATTTGGGAATAAGTAGATCATGACGTAACTAAGTAAAATCTCCAGGAACGAAACTCTGCGTGGCCGACAAAAGGGTGGGGCAGGGGTGAATTTAAAAATTATAGGGTGTTTTTTGTGACGTTCCTGATCGAGATGCTTATTTTTTGTGACGAAGCACAATATTTGTTCCCCACGCAGCATTCCGCATTTGGAGATTATACTTAGTTATCTCATGATCTACTTATTCCCAAATTTTTGTGCAATATATCAATCACGAACGTCACAAAAAACCCCTTATATTTTTATATTCTCCCCTGCTCACCACCCCTTTTTACCCTAAGCAGCGTTCCGCCCCGGGAGATATTACTTAGTTACGTCATGACCTACTTATTCCCAAATATTGGTGCACTACCTCGATCATGAGCATCACAAAAAAAATAATAAAAACCGCGACTTTGACTCCTTATAACTACCCTCGTCCCCCACTCTGGTTTCCGCCTCTGGGAATTTTACTTATTTATGTCATGGTATATTTATTCCCAAATTTTGGTGCACTATCTCGATCATGAGCGTCGCAAAAAAAATAATAAAAACCGCGATTTTGACCCCTTATAACTACCCTCGTCCCCCACTCTGGCTTCCGCCTCTGGAGATTTTACTTAATAATGTCATGGTCTACTTATTCCCAAATTTTGGTGTACTATCTCAATCAAGAACGTCACAAAAAACCTCTTGTATTTTTTATATTCGCCCCTGCCCCCACCCCTTTGTAGGTCACGCAGCATTCCGCCCCTGGAGATTTTACTTAGTTACGTCATGACCTACTTATTCCCAAATTTAGGTGCACTATCTCGATCATGACCGTCACAAAAAAAATAATAAAAACCGCGACTTTGACCCCTCGTACCCCACTCTGGTTTCCGCTCTTTGGGGAAAGTCATGAAAGTCATGCTAATTCAACATATCCCCTTATAGTTTTTCCATATTACTTATCACGAGCAAAACCCGCTTCTATCTCTCCGACTAAAACAAAATTGTATATAATTTTAAATTAGCCATTATAAACGTCAGTAAAAAATACTTGTGACGTCAGTTATGTGACGTCACAAGTATTTTTGATCATTTGAACTATTTTAAATACATAAAAAACTTGTACTTTTACAAAATGTCACTAAACAACACATACTTTTTCTTTTATTTTCCATAGTAAACCTTCTTTCCTTTCCTTTAAAAACTGTATCAAACTCCAATCTCAACAAACTGGTATATATTATTACAATGAGATAAATGTCTTTAGAATATAAATATGTTTCCCTCATTCCCGACGAAGAGCTGGCCAAATACCCAAGTGGGTGGAGGCCAATAAACTAAAGAAGAAGAAGAATATACCTAAATATAACTATAAACATAACCATATAGTCCAACTATATGACGCCACGGGTCGTTTGAACTATTTTAAGTCAGTGTTTTTAACATGAGTTTTTAGAGCGTGAAATTTTGAAAATCTCATTTTTAAACAAAACTGTACATTATTATGTAATAAAAAAAAAGAATGTGTGTACTTTGTACGCACATAAGAAGTTATACTTCTATTATATGATTTCAACGAAATCAATATACTTTAAACAGTTTCTCTACTACTTTCCAAAAATTTTTATTAAAACAATACCAAAAATTAAAAAAATAAAAGAATAAAACACACACACAAACACATTGAAAAATGCCACAAATGATTTCTGAACAATAATTGTTGCCAAAAATTTTAATTAAATACGTATTTTCTGAAAAAAATTATATAATAATATACTTACAATCATCTATAAAAAAAATAAAAAAAAATGATATAACTTGCATTGGGCTTGAACCTACTTCCCGTGTATCCCGCCGTACGAGAGTCGAAGCGATTTCAAACTGCACCAACCTTCGCGTATACGTCATGTGGGAATATACACAAACTGAACAACTTTTTGACATTTTGTTTATATGAATTTTTATTAAAAAATAAAAATGTATACCATTTATAATAATAATAAAGTGTACCAATAAGTTTTCAATTTAAAAATATTTTAGTAATATTTTTAATATTTTCAATATTAATAATTTACTAATAGGATTGAAAACTACTTCGTCTTCGAATTTTTATTAGTTTGATTTTTGTCGAATTAAAATACAGCAATATATATATAGTAAGAAAACGATACATTAGATGAAAATTTGTAGACAGTTTGTTCGTAATCAGATTATGTAAATTAAAGCATTGCCTACTAGGGGTATAGCATAGCAAGTACTAGGGTAAGTACATTATTTTTTTACATTTTCCAAATAGGTATGAAGATAATTTTTTATTGGAATATAACTGAAACATTTAGAATTACGTACCTGTGGCTTTTCAAAACTATTTAAAGAGTCACTATGATTATAAATTTGATTTTATTTCTGTCCTCACAACAATAAAAACTAATATATTATACAACATTTTTGTTTACCGATAACCTCCATATTGAACAATTATTGACAGATCATTTCAACACCCAATCAGAGCCCGTATAAAGATTAATACCAAACTGTCGGTGTGCGCATGCGCGTAGATCAATATAAATTCACCCTCAATCTCATTTGCGCCTAAAGAAGTATAACTTTAAAAATGTGCAAGTTCCCTATTCTCTCTTTTTTCACCCCTGTAACTTATTAAAATAAACATTACAGACGTTTTCAGGAACTTTCTACCCTCGGTAATGATGTAATCTTTCATTCTTTTAATGTTTAAATATTTCAAAAATACTTATTACTTTTCTCAGGATTCGAAAAAAAAAATGAATGCATTTAAATAGCATTGAAGCCGAAAGTTTGCGCCTATGCCTTAAACCCGCACGCATGATAATTGTACCATATGTCTTATATATTAAAGTTCAATGCCAAAATTTGTTTCTTTTACACCCAAAGTCAAAGTCAAAATCATATCCGATTAATTATTAACATATCAAAAAAATAAAAAAAAATGAAATTTGCATATATCGGTCGTGCAGAATACAAAATAAATATTATATAATCGTTTTGTTTAATCGGTTTAATTGATGGATTTAATATAAATCAGATATTTAAATCCGAAAATTTGGTTTATGAACTTTCGTGGCCTCGGAACTTGGTTTAACATAATTTTGCAAAAATATTCCAAAAAAGAGACTAAGTTTTCGCTCTAATGGCATATAAAACAACATAATGCTATTCTACGCCCCACCAGAATGAAAACAATGGGAACCTTCTCTGGTTACACCTCCGAGTATTCTACAATTTGCAAGCCATACGGATGCTGAGACTAAGGAAGATGAGGGAATTCTACAATTTACAATTCACGTCCCATCTGTTCAGCGCGGTAAAGTTCCAACGAGAATGGTTCCCTTCATACTCCAATCAGAGTAAATGTAAATCAAAAATGAATAACCATTTTCAATTTCGTTGTAAAACGAAAAAACAGCCGAACCATATTCTAGTCCAATCAGAGAGTGCAGCAAGCACCTCTACCGGTTTCGAAACTTATTAGTCTCTCATCAGGAGGCACATATGCTGCTCTCTCTGATCCAACCAAAACAAACCCCCAGCGTTCCAGAGAAGGTTCCCATTGTTTTCATTCTGGTGGGGTGTATAATAGCATTATGTTGTTTTATATGCCATTAGAGTGAAAACTTAGTCTTTTTGCTAGCAGTTGCCGCTAGGGCATATATGCCATTTTGTTCGTTGCAATCCGGGACTGCACGCTGGGGTTTGTTTTGGTTGGATCAGAGAGAGCAGCATATGTGCCTCCTGATGAGAGACTAATAAGTTTCGAAACCGGTAGAGGTGCTTGCTGCACTCTCTGATTGGACTAGAATATGGTTCGGCTGTATTTTAGTTTTGCAACGAAATTGAAAATGGTTATTCATTTTTTCCTAAAAAGAGATTTTTAAATTATTTTTCTGTATTGAGATTAGTCCCAAATTTATGGAAATAGCTGAGGTTATGAGGTTATAAGGTTATTAGAGAAAGAGCAATGGAAAGAGCAATGTTAGGTATACGACTGTCAGATAAAAAGAGAAACGACTGGGTAAGATCAAAAACAAAAGTCGAGGACATAACAACAAAAGTTGCCAAACTTAAATGGAGCTTCGCAGGCCACACTGCTAGACAAAAAGACCAACATTGGAATGCAACAATGCAACACTGGAGACCTTACGAAAGTAAACGACCAAGAAGAAGACCACAGATGAGATTGGTTGATGATATTAAGAGGAAACAGTAGCGATCAACAAGTAGCAAAAACACGTTCCAAGATTGTGGCTGTAATTTTGAATATTTTTTCGAGATATTTGGCACACATATTCGTAATATAATAAAGAATGGCGGTACAGAGCCCAATTTGAAAAATATATTAATATGTGGAAATTACTCTGTAATTAAATACAATATTTAAAAAACGAGCCTGTACCGCCATTAAGAAGAACAAAAAAATACACTTTTTCAAATAAACTTTTTTATCCGATGCCTAGATTTTGTGTCATTTTGGAACTACTAAAATTTTTTATTTCATTAGTTTACAGACTTAAACTTTCATTAGTTTAGTAGACAGATTAAATATACAAAAATCTCACACATTCGTTAAAAAATTGAAAAAATCTATCACATTCGTTAAAGAAAAGCGTGGTGCGAAAACCGTTTATTCGATGAAGACGCGTTCCACGCTTTTCTTTAACGAATGTGATAGATTTTTTCAATTTTTTAACGAATATGTGAGATTTTTGTATATTTAATCTGTCTTACAGTTTTTTTCGAATAATCCTTCGAGTTTGAATTAAGTATTTTTATTTTGTATAGACATGACTCTCTGTTTTTTTCGATGTGCCTCTAGTAAGTTGTCGTTCCATCGTTTTCGTAGTCTTCAAACTGATCGTCTTCGTATCGAGGAACCGTTTCTCGATGCCCTTACTACTATATTTTTGTTGTCATTCGGCTTATGTTTTCCAATGTGGTTCCTTATGTGTGGCTCAATCCATATAAACATGATACGGGGGTCGGCATAAGTCAGGCAACGCTCTCGAAAAAGCGACATAAGTCCGGCAACGCTGATAAGTCTGGCAAAAGCAAAGCTATCGAAAAATGTTCGTGCTTCAGACAGTTGTTTGGTGTCATGATAGCATGTGGGCATCGAGCTACGTGGCATGTGTACGAAATTACCTTAATGTTCATTTTGGAAAACGGATAGGCGAGGAATTGTTGAGTGGCCCGCACGATCATGTGACCTGACACCCTTTGATTTCTTCCTGTAGGGCCTCCTCAAGAACCGTGTTTTTGCAAGAGGATTACGCACCCTTCCGACCCCCGAACAACAATTGAAGAAGAATTTGAAAATCTTCGCGGACAGCTTGATGTGCTTCGCCGGACCTGTTTTTCCGTTACTAAACGTTGCAATTTTTATTTAGCGTATGGCTACATCACAGTTTTTGTACATTAATAAAAAGGACAATACAGTGGAACCCCGATAAGTCGGCCTCCGATAACACGGAAGTCCGGATAACCCGGACCGATTTTCATCAGACAAAACAAACACTTTTTTAGTTTGACTGAGTTTCTTACCAAGAAATGAACAATACTGTATAAGGTATCTGAAGGTAATATCGCCAAGCTAAGGTTTAGAATTTTTTGTTGGATAGTGGGTCATATTAAAAAATATGTCACAACTTGAGCTATTCAATGAACTACTTGAAATTACGTAGAATCCACTAAAATAATAACTTGGGCATTTTTACACATTTACTGGACAATTAAAAAAAAAGTCATCTTTGGCGATATTTCCAACCCTTGTTGGCAATATCGCCAACCTATTATTTCGAATGCAATACGGTCTAACAATTGAACAATATACTTCAAAATGATATATTTGTTGAAAAATAACATTATTTATTTTTCAAAGTATCTGAAAATAAAGTGTCATGTTTTTCTTCATCTGATGTTTCCATCTCACTTAACTCTATATCATCAGAATCACTGTTGCTTGTCGATGACTCTACGGCAGTGCGCTCTTTAATTTTTCCAACCTTCGACGTAAGGCAACCTTCTCCAAGGGATTGTAACGCCAAGGCGTTATTACCATCCATTGGACTTGGCGATATTACTGACATGCACATAAATTGTTTGTAATTTGGTTTTCGAAGATAAGCAAAACTATCTTAAAAATCTGAATGCATCATTTTATTCCTTAGGAAACAAAGTACAAATCACTGAAATCAAATAATATTACTCATCAATAACGCCGCTCCAATCTAATAATATGAACACAAAAATGTAAAATTATAAACGGTACTCCTTCTACACTGAACACTGATACTCAACTGTCCTAAACACTGCTGGAGAATCTAAGGTCATCGCAAACATGCTCACGTGATTTATAATACTATGAGCAAAGAATACTAACACACCCACTAGTATTCTTTGATATTACCAAGCTGGCGTTATTACCTGCACATACTTTACAACTGTACGCAATTTAGTTGTATTGTCCATATGCATTTCATGTTTTCGCAATTATAATGGAGTTTACCTGTAAGTATACAGTGTTTTATTAATTTATACCATATTCTCCGGCTAACCCGGATCGGCCGCGGTCCCGATAAATCCGACTTATCGAGGTTCCACTGTACATTGTAGATAATAATAATTAATTTTTACATACGAGGCGTTGAAAACCAGAGCGGACCATCCCACAAAATCTTAAAAAATGCATCATTACGTGTTTTCAGTAGCAGAAAACATATTTATCAAAGCCAGAATGGACTAAGTGAGCTACTACTATTCTATAATAGATGCCGCTACTGAAAAGTTTGGTCCTGTTGGTCGATTTTAATAATTTTTCGATGTCATACTGGATTATGTGGCTTAGTCCACTCTGGCAGATAGTTCAATTATTGTTTACTGTGGGTTGGTTCGATATAAATTACACGTGTTTTTGTGTGGGTATTAATATTTTAACTATTTAGTAGCATTACAAAGTTAATTTAAAAAGTATGGCATTACCTAGTTGTTCGTATGTATCTGTACTGTAGATGCCCATTGTAGGTAGACTCCTGCAAAACTTGCGATTCTTTAGGAAATAAAATAAAATATGAAGTAGAGCAAACAAAACTGAAGGAAATAACTTTGAAACTAGAACTTCACCAGCGCAAAGCCCAACAACTACGAGATGCTATGGATCAGGTTGCAAAAATTCCATCGAAAGAAGATGTTCCAGTTATCGCCTTTGATCTTATGAAAACCCTACCTACACCCGTCATATATGAGGGGTCTAGATGCAATACCGGACATTTCCACTTTTGGTCAAAATTAGTTGAATACACATCTGTAATCTGTGATTAGGGATCTATATATTAACAATTTGATAAAGAGCAAAATTGGACAGTTCCTAGTAGTAATTCAGTGTGAAAGAATTGGTTCAGATGCAAAAGTGGACTTTTCCTCCAATTTGAGATAGGGAACAGAACAGTAAAGTTATAAATTGTTTTTTAAGTTTACTCAGAATGACATAAAGTGGAAATGTCCGGTTTTAAATCTAGACCCTCATATGTAGGTACTTATTTATAAGCTCATCTAGATAAAAGAAATTAAGTAAAAATGGAGTACAATTTATTGTAATACTACCGTAATAGATAATTTTATCGAATATCGAATGAAAAGTAACAAGATAATAATACTAGAAAAGGTACCTACTTATTTATAAACATACTAAAAATATAAAAACGTTGCAATAAATGCATTGATCAAGATGGGCATCAATTTGAACACTTACATTAACCTTTTTTCGAATCCCTTTTGTAATTTCGTTGAATAAATTCATTTTGACGCTGCATTTTTTTCTCTTAATGCAAATGTGTTGCCTGACTTATGCCGACCTCTGTACTTAACTTAGACATACCACAAGAAATTAGTTTCAGCACCAGCCTATAGGGCTTTTCATTCACAGTCATTTGTTTCGAGCTTCTGTCATGTGTCACATAATATTAATATATCTACGTCATACGTTATTGGTATATAGCATTGATACAAACCAAAGACGTATGTCGTAGATATATTAATATTATGTGACACATGACAATCGATGAAAAGCCCTATATGATCTTCTGCAATCTAGATTCTACAAAATAGGTACATACAACTTATCCACCAGTGTCGATTCTTTAATAATACCTGACGTTATTGATTCCACTGATGGATAAAATTTTGGTAAAAATAAAATTCTATTTGAACGGTATCGTTAAATGATAAAACAAACTTTACTTGTTTGCTTCGTAGGTATAAATGAATTTCTATTAGTATCTTTCCAGATTTAATAAAAATATCGTTAATTTTGTCATTATTGTTTTGTTATTTGTGTTGTAGTTTTCAAGTAAAAAAATTGTAATAGTTTGTGCCTTTGTGTGACCACAAAATGAGGTGGCTATACCTGGTAAGTTTAAGAAAATATATCAAATAGTAGATGATTTCTTCCATTCTTCGGATATTTGTCTTATAAATAGAATTCTAATAACTACTGCTATCTGAAGTTCTAAATAGAGTCTATCATTTATTAATAAAGTCGTGTCTTCTTCTTCTTCTTGTGCCACTCCTATCGGAGATTGGAAATCATCAAGGCTACCCTGATTTTGTTTACAGCTGACCTAAAAAGTTCATTAGTGGTGCAGCCAAACCACTCTCTCAAATTCCGCATCCACGACATTCTTCTACGGCCTGGATTCCGTTTTCCTTCTATTTTTCCTTGCATTATATTTTGAAGTAATGCGTATTTATGACCTCTCATCAGGTGACCCAAATACTCGAGTTTTCTTCGTTTTATCGTTAATAAAATTTCTGGGTCTCTTCCTATCCTTCGTATTACTTCAAGATTTGTGATTCTTTCAACCCAACTTATCTTCAGCATTCGACGGTAGCACCACATCTCGAAACTTTCAATATTTTTTATGTTGTTCTGTTTGAGAGTCCAGGCCTCTACACCGTATAATAGCGTGTTAAATACGTAGCCACTTAGCATTCTTAATCGTAGAGGGATGCTTATATCTCTGTTGCAGAAGAATTTTCTCATCTTTATGAAGGTGGCCCTGGCAATTTCGATACGTCTTTTTATTTCATTGTTTTGGTCTCCAGTTTCGTTTATTAAAGTTCCCAAGTATTTATAACTTGATACTTTTTCAATTTGAATGCCGTTTATACTAATATGTGCTGGTTGTGTCATGATTTTACTGAAGACCATATACTTGGTTTTTTTGATATTAATGTTCATGCCATAATTGTTGCAAGCAATATTTATGTTTGTAAGTAATCGTTGTAATTCTTCTACTGTTCTTGCAACTAGTACAGTGTCGTCTGCGTATCGAATATTATTTACAACCTCTCCATTGATTACGATTCCTTCATTTGCTTGCAAGAGGGCTTCCTGACAGATGCTTTCACTATATACATTAAACAGCAGTGGTGACAAAATGCATCCCTGTCTTACTCCTCTAGGTATTTCTATTGCTTTTGATATCTCGTTTTCTATTTTGATGTTAGCTTTCTGATTCCAATATAAGTTGAGAATTATTCGCAGATCTTTATTATCTATGTCTTTTCTTTCAAGAATGTCTCTTAGCCTATCGTGGCGTACTCTGTCAAACGCTTTTTCAAAATCGATAAAACATGCATGTACTTCTTGATTAACGTCTAGGCATCTTTGTGTAAGAACATTCAAACCGAAGAGAGCTTCTCGAGTACCTAGTCCTTTTCTGAACCCCATCTGTGTATTACTAATATCTGACTCCAACTTTTGATAAACTCGGTTGTGGATGATTTTTAGAAATATCTTTAGTAGATGGCTCATTAAAGATATTGTTCGATGTTCTGAACATTCTTTTGCATTGGATTTCTTTGGCAGTGTAACGAATGTAGACAGCAGCCACTCTTGAGGTATAATACCAGTATTGTATACTGTGTTAAATAAGTGCAATATTATACCTATTGATTCATCATTCAAGAGCTTTAGTAATTCAGTAGGAACCTCATCGGGTCCATTTGCCTTTCCAGTTTTGGAATTTTTAAGTGCCATTTCTACTTCACATTTTAGGATTTCAGGTCCCGTTTCACCATTTACCTTGTCAATGTTATTTCTGTTGTCCTCAAACAATTCTCTTATGTATTCAGCCCATCTATTAATTTTTTCTGTTAAGTCTACAATAATATTTCCGTCTTTGTCCAAAAGTCGTGTATTCATTGCCAATCTTCTCGTTTAGGTACCATATCCTCTTAGGAGGTTGGTAATGATCACGGCTTTTGGTTGTTTTCCTCGTGATCACAGATATGTTTACTTCTGATACCGCAGCTTTGAACAATACAAGAGAACTGCATTTATACCACTTTATTACATTATTTAACCAGATAACGCGCCTTCTTCCGATACTCCTCATTATTCTTCTTCTAGTGCTGACTATACTAATGAAGGTTGGCTATAATCATTGTAAATTCGTCTCTATCCACTGCTTTTCTTAAAAGCGCCTGTGTGTTCACCCGGTCCAGTCGCGAATGTTTTTCAGCCAGGATATTTGTTCCCTACCAGGACCCTTGTCTCCTTCGATTTTACCTTTCATAATCTAATCACCTGTAATAATTCGTACTTATAATTTCTAAGTGTTGGTCCCAAATATCTGTGCCACATACTTCGAAACGATAAATATTCTTTGCTACACGTCATCATGCAAGGAGGAGTAGAGGGGAAAAAAGGCTTGGAAAGAAAGAAAAAATCTTGGCTGAGGAATATCACAGATTGGACGAACCTCAGTGTTGAACAGATATTTCACGTTGCAAAATATCATCATCATCAATGGTGCTACAGCCCTATGAAAGAGCCTCGACCTTCCCAAGTCTATTACGCCAGTCAGTCCTATCCATTGCCAACCGTTGCCAGTTTGCTGCGCCTATTTTTCTCCCATCCTCATCTACACCATCTTTCCATCTAAGTTTTGGCCTACCCCTATTTCTACTTCCCACAGGTTGTGACATAAGGATTCTTCTAGGAGGGTTGTTATGCTGTGATCTTGCTAGATGTCCTGCCCATCTTAGTCTTCCTATTCTTATAAGAGATACTACGTCTTTACCACCAAATATATGTTTATATCTGTGGTATACCTCGTAGTTGTACCTCCTCCTCCAAATACCATTTTCACAGATGCCACCGAATATGCCTCTCAGGATCCTTCGTTCAAATATAAGCAGAAGGTTTTCATCTGTCTTGGAGATGGTCCATGTCTCCGATCCATATGTCAACACTGGTTGTATAAGGGTTTTGTATATGGTTATTTTTGTTTTTTGGCTTAAGTTTCTGCTTCTCATATGTCTACTCAGTCCAAAATAGCATTTGTTCGCTATAGGATTATCCTTCGCTTGATTTTTTCCGTCATGACGTTCTCCTTGGTGATCAGGGAGCCTAAGTATGTGAATTTGTCCATCACTTCAAAGGTAGAGTTATCAACAGAAAATTGGTGACCGATGTTTCTGGCTCTATTGTTGGGTGTTGATGCCATCATCTTAGTTTTCTCCTCGTTTACTTTCAGGATCATATTTTTTGAGGCATTTGAGAAGGTGGTATACATTTCTTCTAGTTTGCGTGTTGTGCGGGCAACTAGGTCCACGTCATCGGCATATGCCAAAATTTGGGATGATTTATTAAAAATATTTCCTCTGCGGTCTGTTCGGGCACCTCTGACCGCCTTTTCCAGAGCTATTTTGAAGAGGAGACACGCCAGCGCATCTCCCTGTAGCAGCCCAACATTCGTTTCAAACGCATGTGATTGTTCGCCCTGTATTTCGACTTTGCAAACGACTTTACGCATTGTAGCCTTAACCAATCTTATCAGTTTGTCAAGGATGTGGAATTCATCCATGGCTTCATACAATTTATTTCTTAGGACACTATCATAGGCCGATTTAAAATCTACGAAAAGATGGTATGTGTCGATATTGAATTCATTGGTTTTTTCCAGTATTTGCCTTAGCACAAAGATCTGGTCTGTTGTTGATCGACCAGGCCTAAAACCACTTTGATAATCTCCAAGAAGCTCCTCTGAATGTGCACTTAGGCGACCATATAAGATGCTCGAAAATATTTTGTAAGCTGTATTAAGGAGGGTTATTCCCCTATAGTTTCTACTTTCCAATTGATCACCCTTTTTGTGTAGCGGGCAAACGATTCCAATACACCATTCTTCCGGGATTTGTTCCTCATTCCAGGTTCTCAGTATTATTTTATATATTTCATTAGTCAGGGTAGCACCTCCATATTTAATAAGTTCCGCGGATATGCCATCACTTCCTGGAGATTTATTATTTTTTAGGTGTTTTATTGCATCCCGTACTTCTTGAATTGATGGAGGCTCTAATGGTGTATTGTTCGTTGCTCTTGGGTTTGGTTGATTTGGATCTTCTACTTTGATGGTAAGTAGTTCTTTATAGTGTTCCACCCACCTTTTCAATATTTCTTCTTTTGTATTGAGTATGTGCCCCTCCTTATCCTTACATAGTCTTAGCCTTGGTTTGAATTCCACGTTGCAAAAGATAGAGAAGCGTTTAAAGAAGTGATCGCCAACCTTGGTTAGAAGACGGATTAGAGTACGGACAAGAAGAAGAAGAAGCCCCAAATATGATGTTTTTCTCTTTTTGATGGTGGTCAAATGTTCCCTGTCTCTTCTCATTCTGTGCAACACCATTTCGTTTGTAATATTATCGTTCCACGGTATTTTCAAAATTCTCTTGAAAAGCCACACCTCAAAAGCTTTTAGCTTTCTCATTAAGTCAACACTAACAGTCCAAGCTTGGACTCCATAAAGAAGAATAGAGTCGATATAACATTTTACCGTCCGATATCGGATTAGCAGATTGAGTCTTTGGTTACTCAGAAATTTTCTCATCTTCAAAAAGGCTGCTCCATTCTTTATCGAATTTCTGATTTCGGTTTTAGATCTTCCGTAATCCAGACTCCAAACTATTTAATTTTGTCCACTTGTTCGATATCTTCATTTTTTATCTGCATCCTTTTTATGACTTTACCTCTCTTGCTAATACTCCTCCTCATTTTCTTGTATTTTACCCTTCATTATCATCTGTAACAATATAAATTCTTACGGTGTCTTATCACATTACCCAGATATTGCAACTTTCTTATCTTAATTTTATTCATGACTTCTATTTCTCTGTTCATTCTCCTAAGCACCTAAAGCTTTGTTATTCTGTTCACCCAACTTTTTTTACCGTCCTTCAAGAGCACCACTTTCTTAAAGTCCAGGCTTCTATTCCATAAAACACACAAAAGAGAATAATATTATTTTTTTCAATCGTAGACTAACGTTTGCTTAAAACTTTTCTCATCTCCTTAAATATTGATCTTGCTAGTACAATTCTCATTCTTAGTATTGTTACCCAGATATCTATACATATTTGTGAACTTTTACTACCGTCGTTCCCCTTATATTTTCAGGGTCTTGTTGTATTTTTGTAATTGTCATATAGTCCAGGAACTGAAGCTTTTCACTTCGCAATTTTTACAGAATGGATCGATTTGCTTGAAAATTTGAGAATAAGTAGTGGATAGTCTAAGGATCAAAATCTATATGATGCCGAAAGGCGCTTTTACCATGGGGGTGGTTGCCACCCCATCTCCGGGGTGGAAATTTTTTAATATATTTTGACCGCAAAATTTGATAAAAACATTCATTCTAAGCAAAAAATAATCTATACATTTTTTTGATAAAATTAATAGTTTTCGATTTATTCGCTATCGAAAGTGTTAGTTTTATATCTAAGAAATCAATGTTTTTGGTATAGATACTCATTTACAATTCACTCAATTTGTGCCGCAGAAAAAAATTTTTCAAACCAAGTTCTTGGAAATTAAATAATCTACAATTTCATATTGAATCATTTTTTCGTATCTCTGATGCTAATCTTTCTAGTCTGAAGAAAATGGCATTTTTTACCAAACTACAAACATTCGATATTTGCTTTTAACTACAGTTTTTTAAAAACTAATCATTATATGCCAGTCAAACGTCTAGAATCTATTAATAATACATAAATAAAGAAGAATGCATAAGGCCAATGACTAAAAACACCGCTAACTTACATTATTCTGCTTCCAATTGGATTTCTCTTTTTTATCAAAAAAAATATGTTGATTTTTTAACCGTAACCTTTTAATTTTTTTATCTTAGAAAGTTTGGTGATAAAGAATTTTATAGGTTTTTATGAGATCTATAAGGCTATTAATATTAAATCTTTTTAAAATCCTCAGTCTCAAAAAGAGGTGACTTTGAAAGGGTTGGTAAAGGTGGTTTTTGCATGTTATTACAAGTTTTAATTGTCAATAGCTCACTCAATTTTTGCCGTAGGAAAATTTTTTGCAAACCATGTTCTTGGGAATTAAATAAACTACAATTTTATATTTAAACATTTTTTCGTATCTCTGATGTCAATCTTTCTATTCCGAAGAAAAGGGCATTTTTTACCAAACTACAAAAATTAATTATTCGCTTTTAACTCCATTTTATTAAAAACTAATAATTTTAAGACGGTCAAACTTCTAGAACCTATTAATAATACATAAATAAAGAAGGCCAAATAGGGCCAGTGACTAATGTTAATTAGGCTGGTGATAAGGGGGTTATTTCCGATAAATTTTTTGCCGAAAAAAATAGGGACTGACATTCTTTTCATTGTCAGTTACTTAATTTTCGAGCTAGACACTATTTTTTTATTTCTACAGATAGATATTTTTAAATACTTTAAATTAATTTCAACCAGTTATCCTCGAAAAATGCATAGTTTTCCCGTTGTTTGACTTTGAATCTACAATATTTAGCATTTGAGGAAGAAGAGCTAACATATAAAAAAGTATAGCTCGATTACTATTAGTTTTAAAAAACATTAAGAAAACCAGATTTGTTTATTTTTTCAAAAGGTACATTTTTATTAAGCAAAGTTGTTTTGATAAAACGAAAACTTTTTGAGTTATTAGCAGAAAACTGATTAAAAACATTGATTTTTTCGATATAAAACTAACACTTTCGATAGCGAATAAATGGAAAAGTATTGATTTTATCAAAAAAATGTATAGAACGTTTTTTGCTTAGAATAAATGTTTTTAGCAACTATTGTGGTCTAAATATAATAAAAAATTTCCACCCTCGAGATGGGGTGGCAACCACCCCCATGGTAAAAACGCCTTTTGGCATGATATAGATTTTGATCCTTGGACTATCCACTAACTATTCTCAAATTTTCAAGCAAATCGATCCATTCTGTAAAAATTGCGAGGTTTTGTTCTATTCTAAGCTTCATTACTTGGACTAATACATTTTATTCACTTTCCTCGCTAACATGTACCATCCAATCTCAGAGTGTTTTATGTTATCTGCTATTAGGATAGCGCTATCTGCATATCTAATGCTATTAATAGGTCTGCCGTTAGATTCTACTCTGATCGTTGTTTCTTCGACTGATTTAGGTAATACAAATTAAACATTTTTCCATAATGTTTGTGTTTTTCTTTTCTCTAGTTCGTATGTTTCTTTATAATGTTATCGGTTTTTATTTATAAAGTACACATAGATTTTCTTTTGCAGGTTTTAATCTTCTTTGGAATATTTTCTATTGCAAGTTGTATACCCTTTGACGACATTTCAAAATCTTCTCCAAACTTGGCAGGCAGAAAATCGTGTTACCCTAAGTGCAAAAGACGCTATGGTGCTTTCCCAAATGAAGATTTTGGACCTAACTACAGAAATTATTATAAAAAAATGCCTAAATTATTTTAAATTCGATATTTAATGAATTAGAATTAGCATATTAATTTATATATTATGTATAATTTTATCGATAAAGTGTAAGATGTTTAGAATTTGTTATCTTTAAAATTTAAATAAAGACGCCAAATTATACAGGGTGTCCAAAAACTCTACCGACAAATGAAAACAGAAGATTCTTCAGATAATTTTAAGACAGTTTAAGCCAATTCACTTCCGAAAAGTCCGAAAATGCCTCCGAAAAGTCCGTTTCACTAAGTCCGAAAATGCTTCCTAAGGGTGCTAGAGCTCTTTGAAGATGGCGTCTTGTAATCAGTTTTTCTTACATACCTCCAGAACGCTTCTATTTAGAAAAACAGAAATTGGCACGCGTATTTACCTTCTAGAGATAAATCTATTCCATCTATTGCGAATTTTTAGTACCGATCATATGCGTCCGTTTTGGGTAGGGCAACGGTTATTTTATCGCATAACTTTTTTGTCTTTAATTTTTAAGGATTTTTGACTCTGTATTATTAAATTGTGAGGTATTCTAGTACTAAAAGGTGCTCTTTCTTTAAGTCGATAGGATACACCGTTTTCGAGAAAAACCAATCTGAAAATTTTTCGTTCTTTGAATTTCAAAAAAAATTTTCAAAAAAAATCTATTTAGAAAGACGAAATCTGGTACATTTATTTATATTCCAGAGATAAATCGATTTCATTAATTGCGAATTTTTAGTACCGGTCATGGGCGCCCGTTTTGGGTAGGTCAACAGTTATTTTATAGCATAACTTTTTTGTCTTGAATTTTTAAACATCTTTGATACTAGATTATTAGATTATGAGGTATTCAAGTACTAAAAGTTACTCTTGCTTTAAGTTAGTAAAATACATCGTTTTTTTTTTTTAAATTTTTCATTTTTTTTCAAATTCCACAAAATGAAAAACTTTCAAATCGATTATTCTAGAAAACGGTGTCCTACAGACTTAAAGCAAGAGTACCTTTTCGTGCTAGAATACCTCACAATTTAATAATCCAGTGTCAAAAATGCTTAAAAGTTAAAGACAAAAAAGGTATGAAATAAAATAACCGTTACCCTACCCAAAACGGACGCCTATGGCCGGTACTAGAAATTCACAATGGATGGAATCGATTCATTTCTGGAAAGTAAATATGCATACCAATTTTCGTTTTTCTAAATAGAAGCGTTCTGGAGGTATTTAAGAAAAACTAATTACATGACGCCATTTTTAAAGAGCTCTAGCTACCTTAGGAAGCATTTTCGGACTAGGTGAATTAGGTTAAATTGTCTTAAAATTACCTGAGGAATTTCCTGTCTTCGTTTGTCGGTAGAGTTTCTGGACACCCTGTATAATAAATGTTTTCCATAACTATCAGTTTCTGTGAAGAATCTTCTTCCTCTTCTTCTTCTTATATTAGGTCTCTTGGCCTGTTCTTAACCGATTTTGAGCTTGTATTCGTAGCTGTGATGTTGACAGCCAGCTATCTCACCACCTGTTAAAGGGCCTTCCTATTGGTCTCTTGCCTGTTGGCTTCGAATCCCTGGTTACACGGGCTATTCTCTCGCTGTCCATTCTCGTCACATGCTGATTCCACTCTCGTCGTCTCTGTCTTCCCCACCGTACTATATCTTGTATGTTACAGAGATCTCTTAATCTGTCGTTCGGTATTCTGTCTCTCAGTGTTTTCCCAGTTATTGACCTCAACGTTCTCATTTCTGATGTTGTCAGTATCCTCTTGGTTTCTACTGCGTCACATCTTGTTTCTATCGCGTACGTCATGATCGGTCTTACACATGATTTGTATATTATGCGTACTTTCCCGTCCAGCCTCATATCTTTGTTTCTCCAGATGACATCCCTCAGACATCCTGACACGTAATTGGCTTTATTTGCTTGCTTTCGAACGCTCTCTTTAACATCTCCACAACTACATATTTCGACTCCCAGATATTGGAATCTCGAGACTTGTTCAATTAGTTCGTTGTTAATTACTAATTTGCATCTTATGGGTTCCCTTGATACTACCAGGGATTTTTTCAGAGAAGAACAGTGAACTTGTTATAAAAATTCTACAAGCATACAGTAGGAAGAACTGCTACAAGAAAGTAGGTAGCTCAAAAATTTCTGAAATGGTAGAAGAATTTAACAAGCCAAAGACAGACGGAACACTTCACTACAGAAAATTCACCAAAATTTAAGGTAAACCTAATAAGCAACGGCAGAAAAACAGTCAAAGCTATAGTAGATCTACTAACAGGGCATTATAAGCTAAATAGGTAATTGAAGTTGGTGGGATTGGCAGATAATGACCTATGCAGATTCTGTCACATATAGGTCACCACGGAAAAAGAAGCAGCAGTGTTGGGCGAGCTGGTTTAAAATCTACTATGAATATGAGGGTTATACTGGAGTCTGATCGGCCTATAGGGGAGCAGTACGGCAAGGGATAAGGGCTTGCGGCTCAGTAATACACTCCTCGATAGATCCATAAAGGAAAGTACTATACCGGTGTGCATCTAAACATTCCGTATATCTAGGAGTTTTCTATTGGTTCTTTGCAGCACGCGGTCATATTTTCAACCAATACGCAGCGAGGTGCCAAATGCATAAATACGGAATGATATTCGGTGCGAAATTCATATATATATATATATATATATATATATATATATATATATATATATATATATATTTCTTTAAAATAACAGCTGACCTGGTAGATAAAAATGGGGTTGAGGTTTATTGGGTATACAGCTGAATAAAACCAAGTGGTACTCTGTTTAACAAATCGTTATATTTCGCTGATTTTCATCAGCATCATCAGACGAAAGCTACAATATTTAAAAAATGGTACAATGTTATAATATGATCTTTTTATATATATATATATATATATATATATATATATATTATATATAATCCTAAACCCATTTACCCTAACGTGTCGGGTGTAATGTCTTTAGTTAGTTGCATGCACCATTTTTCTCCATTGCTTCTTATTCTTTGCTTGGTTTCTTGCTTGTTCTTTGCTGATTCCTCGTGTTTCTAGGATTGAGGTTACATTATCATCCCATGTCTTCATTGGCCTGCCCCTTGGTCTTTTGGTTTGTCTTCTGGCTTCCCATACTTTTTTAACTGGTCTTTCTTGGTTCATTCTAACCATGTCCATACCATCTCAATTGGGCCTCTTCAATTTTTTTAATAATTGGTTGGACCTTAAGATGTTCTCTGACTGCCTCATTTCTAATCCTGTCTAACTTGGTTATACCCATTATTCTTCTAAGAAATGTCATTTCTATGCTTTGTATTTTCGATTTTAACTTATCAGTAAGCGTCCAACCAAAGCGAAATTCATATACGGAATGTTAATTATTCGTAGACCGAAAAAGTCAGTTAGAGTCAGTTAAAAGGAGATTGATTAAAATACTTGTTAATGTAGGTATTATTAAATAAAAATAAAACAATAATTATATTATTTAGAATGTTATTTGGTGCGAAATTCATATGCGGAATGTTAAATATTCGTAGACTAAAAAAGACGACTTTTTATTAAGTCAGTTAAAGAAGACTGATTGTAAAATATTTTGTTAATGTATTATTAACGAAAATAAAACAATTATTACCTATATGGAATGTTATTTGATGTGAAATATATAAATGAAATGGTATGGTATAGATTTGAGAGACTTTATTATTTCTTTATTTGACTATTTCGCTTTCGCGGAATTTTTAATTACTTGCACGTGTTGCATAGTATGTTTAGATTTATGTTTCAGCTATTCAGTTCTGTTATTTCTGTTGAAGTTTAGGGCTGTGTGCTGTGTGCTACCAGATGAAAATAGTCGTCTTTTATTTTTATTTAATAATGCATTAACAAAATATTTTGAAATCAGTCTTCTTTAACTGACTTAATAAAAAGTCGTCTTTTTTAGTCTACGAATATTTAACATTCCGCATATGAATTTCGCACCAAATAACATTCCAAATAATATAATTGTTTTATTTTTATTTAATAATATATTAACAAGTATTTTAAAATCAATCTCCTTTTAAGTGACTAATAAAAAGTTATCTTTTTCCGTCTACGAATATTTAACATTCCGATTTGCATTCCTTACCTAAAAGTAAGCAACTTTTATTCGAGACATTTTTTCGAATTGTGCACAGATAGCGCCATAATCGTAAATTATAAAAACGGTCTAATATCTCGAGAAATACACTTCCCAATGAAAAACCAAAAAACGCTGGACGGAAGGGCCGCCCGAGAACTTTATCGTACCGATCTATTATCGTTATCGTACTAGATACTGGCATTCTATAAAAATAACAAAGTTACTCGTTATTTTGATATTTTAGAAACACCTTGTATACTTGAAAATATTTTATGGTTCTACGCATCATTAATTCCTGCATTTGAGAGAATGTTCGGGGACACACTATAGATTATTGCATACCTAAATCAATAGACTATTAGTCATACTTTCATTTCAAATTAGTTCATTTTTCTGAGAAATTAATAGTTTACAATATTTGCATTTTACTGCATGGATTTTAATGAAATTTTGGGAGTAGCCCAAAGCCCAATCTCCTAATTCAAAGTCTATCCTATATACTATATACTATGGCGCTTTTATCATGGGGGCGGTTCCCACCACTTCTCGGGGATAGAACATTTTTATTTTCGAACTGCATGGAGCAAAAGGAAGAATTTTAAGAAAAGTTAAAAATGCGCTCTATAATTTGATCTTATTTTTTTCACCCGTCCAACTGTTTGAAAATAGAAATAACACTATATTAAGAGGTATTGCAAAAGAAAAACAATGCATTTAAATTCTGGTGGATGATGGGTTAAATGTATGTACTTCTCATTTTTCCTTAAAGTACATTAGTCATATATTCTTTTGCACCATATCTCGCTTAGTTTGAATGTAACCGACATTTTAACGGTGCTCGTTTTAAATGCCTTTTCAAACACTACAAAAGCATGAGTACTTTGGGCATGCACCAAAAAAACAAACTCTTTTTACCTACCATATCTCTTTTTGTATTATAAATAGAAAATTTACGAAGGAACGAATCTCTTTATTATTTATAATCTAAAAAAATGTATATACTGTTTTTAGGGTATTCACAAAAAACCGTCCGAAAACGTGTCATTTTTAAATGAAAATGGCCAATTTTCAACTACATAACTCAAAAAGTATTGAGTTCTCAAAAAAAAAGTATAGATCAGTTTTTGCTTAAAAATAGGTTCTCTAGCCACCTCCATGCTTATTTTGACCAACAAATTTTCCACCCCCTTGAAGGGGTGGGAATTGCCCCAAGATAAAAGCGCCATATTATATAGGGTAGATTTTGTTTCTTGAGCTATTCCCTACTTACTGTGAAAATATCAAGTACATCGATGTAGTAGGATGGAATTCGAAGCCAAATACCCTCATTGACTGCCCTATAATAATGCTCTGCTATGATCGCGTGAGAGGGGACATACACAAGATTCTAGCAAAATTTCTATTTTCTGTAACTTTTCGAGTTTTTGAGCTACAGTAACGAGTTTTATGACATTGGAAAGGTCAACAAAATATGTAAAAATATACAGGGTGTATCTAAAAAATTAAGATTTTTTTTTTCATTTCCGGTTCAACCGGAAGCCATATTGTGGATAAAATTTATTGAACTAATAGATAATAAAGTACTCTATATGTCTGCCAAATTTCAAATTATAGTTTCTATTACAGAGGAAGTTACGGGCACTCGAATATTTTTTTATAAAAAATTTATAACTCCCCTCCTATGAGGAGATAAGAAATCTGACTAATGTTATTGAATTAACCGATAAGATATCAAAAATATATCAAAAAATAAAAAAATTCCTTGGAGCCATTTTTGAGAAAATCTAGTTCAAAGTTATGTCAAATTTTGACCCCTTAAATATAGGCAACCCATAACTTTTTCTGAAAAACGATAATATTCTTGTTATAGGCCCATCTTTAGGCTATATAAATGTTTTTTCAAATTAAATTTATCTTAAACAAGTTTTTAGATTGGTAGGGAAATGTATCGGGTGGGAGGTCGGCCATGCTGGCCGCCATTTTGGATTTGGAAATGTCAAATTCCCTATTTCTATTCACCTATCGATAAGCTAACTTTATGTTAAATTTCATTCGTTTCGGTCAAAATTTGCAAAAATGGGCCCCAAATAACCTCCCTATTTCGGCCCCCCTTTGAGAGGTTTTTTTCAAAAGCTTAGTTTCTCGACAAAATTCTCTTAAACTTACTCATACCAAATTTCATCGAAATCGGTCCGGTAGTTTTTGCTGGGCGCTGGCGACATACGTACGTACATACGTACGTGCAGACATACGTACAGACATACGTACATACTTCCGACATGTTTTTTTTATTTGATTTTTACACTCAGGGGGACTCAAAACGTCAAAAAAAAGTGAAATCTGAAAAAAAAAATTTTGCACGATCCTATAACTTTATCAATTATACTCATACTACGTATGTAGTACGATAAAGTAAAATACATTTTTAATTTTTTTCAAAAACCTATCGAATGACACCAAACACGACCCCCCCACTTCACACTTTGGAGGTGGGGTGGGGGTATCTCTAAAATCTTAAATAGGAACCCCCGTTTTTTATTGCAGTTTTGGATTCTTCGTGAAAGAATAAGTAACATTGATGCGAAACATTTTTTAGAATTGTTGATAGATGACGCTAATAAATCGTATTTTTCCAATTATAGCGCCATCTATCAACAATTCTAAAAAATGTATCGAATAAATGTTGCTTACTTTTTCATGACTAATCCAAATCTGCCATAAAAAATGGGGGTTCATATTTAAGATTTTAGAGTAACCCCCAGCCCACCTTCAGGGTGTGGAGTGGAGGGGTCGTGTTTGGTGTCATTCGATAGGGTTTTGAAAAATATTAAATATGTATTTTTTGGTTTTTCATTTGGAAGTGCATTTCTCAAGATATTAGACCGTTTCTATAATTTACATATCGCACCTTGAAAACCATAGGGCAGTAACTGCAAAAATCATAATATCGAGTTATGAGCATTTTAAGTTTTTGTAAAGTTAATTTTATTTCCTGTAGTTCCAAAAATTAAACTACAAACCTGATATTTGGTATAATTGTCTTTAATTTTGCATATTTTTATATAAATTAAGAAGTACATAAAATTTGCTAAAATTAATAGGTATTTTAGCACATACGGCCATATGGTTTTAAAAAATATATCAATTTTCGCAAATGACGCAGTAAAAATGCATATCAAATAACAGTTTTTTTATTTAAGATTGTACTTATTTATTACAAATTTTTAGTTTTAACACTTAATCAGAGTGTTGCATATTATAATCTGTCTGTTCGTCTCCTATTGTTGCATTGGTCACGTGTAAATCTGCATAAAACCTATGATAGTGCTCTTGAATAACATTAGCCTTACATAGTGAGAGTCTACATCTTGTTTTTTGAGATTGCATATTCCTGGTGGATGCGAATATGCTTTACTTAGTTCCATCTTAGCCACCATCCCTCGTTGTTTTTGCCTTATATTAATGGTTCTGAACTATGTATCGTTAAAGCTTGCCTTAACCTGAAACTTATTTTTAAATGTCTTCTCCACCTAGTTTATCTTATGTCATTCCAGACGACAGACGACCTGATTTCCTTCTGCGTCAATGTTATAATTATTCCCCATTTCCTTACATCGTTTTTTAAAGTCCAATATATCCGATGTACACCTTTCATTAATTTTATATAAGGTTTACCTGTTTTTTTTCGCTGTTTGAACTACTGTGAACCATTGAGCAGCCACGTAAATTGGTCATCTTTTAAAGCCTTTTTTTTGTTTCTCAATCAAAGAATGCACGTTATCTACCGTATTTTGGGAGTGACCCGTTATCAAAAATTTGTGGGTAATTTTAGGTATGTTTTCAATTTCTGTACTGCATATTGATAAAGATAGACAATATAATTGTTCTTATTTCGCCCACAGTAGTTATCTGAGTATAATATTATTTCTTTTTTCCTGGCATGGTTCCTTAGAAATTGTAACAGGAACGACGCTATTTCATTTGAATCACGATTAGCAATTCGCTTGAACCAAAGACAGTGGCCTGCATTTTTGTGGTCCGGTAAAAAATTGTGAAATTAAATAATGTTGATATCTGCTTTTGTAATAAAATAAAGAGACTTCGCCTGAAGGCGTCGGTAGTAATGATTGTAAATCAAAACAAGAAATGATGCAATTGTTGGATTTTGCAGATTTTAAGTCATTTATTTCTCTTTCCTATTGAGTTCCACTTCCTGACGGTGAGTATTATAGACTGTTTCTAATGTCGATTTATCTAATTAATTTCTGTAACTTTCTCACAGCAAGCAAAGGTACTTTTAGGCTTAAAGGAGTGTATATTAAATTCTGTGTGAAATATGGTTATCATCGTAGCGTAATTTCCGAACACCGAAACTTTTTCTTTGCAAAATTTTATATAATCGCGATGAATATCAGCAAGAGTTTTGTCATCGCTGACGAATTATCTGGTAGTTTGTTTCCTTAGGTAGTGAGATTTCACTCTAAGAATGGACTCAATGTAAATCATTTTGTTTTGTTTCACGACTTCGTTGATTCTTTTTCCATTCTTATGAGTTCCTCGCTTTTCTTTTGGGATAAACCCATCTGTAGTACGACGTTGTTTATTAATTTGTTATAGTCTTGTCGCTTATTTCCAGTGTTGCAATGAAATCTCTCTGCAGCACTCGTATGTTTTGTTGCATTTAAAAGATTTTTCCTTAGTACATCTCGCTTTTATTTTACGAGCGTGGGTCACATTTTGCACATATTGCCATATAGATAGATCTAAGTTTTTGTTCCAATTTTAGAACCGTAGAGCATCAACTGCAGATAATGCCTGATGGTATAAAAAGAAGAATCAATTTTTGATAAAAGCCATAGGGATGTATCTTTCTGGTGCCGAACTTAAAAATTTTTTGCAGATTCTGCTATATAGCATTAAAAAATAGATTTTTTTCCTATTAGACTGCATTCAAAGGTCATTTCATGAAAAAATTGCAGTTATTGCCATATGGTTTTCAAGGTGCGATATATGCTATCACGATAAATAGTTTTTCCGATTATGGCGCCATCTGTCCACAATTCGAAAAAATGTTTCGAATAAAAGTTGCTTACTTTTATGTAAGAAATCCAAATCGGCAATAACAACTGGGGGTATTCATTTAAGATTTTAAAGTTACCCCCACCCCATCTCCAGGGGGTGTAGTGGGGAATCGTGTTTGGTGTCATTGGATAGATTTTTGAAAATTATTGAACACGTATTTTTCACTTTTTCGATCCGATGTTTATTTCGCAAAATATTCAACCGTTCCGCTACTTTTGGGACACCTTGTATATAGTGTTGGGCAACCCCAAAAACAACTGAGTAACGAGTTTTCACTGATTTTGTATAAAATTTTCGTATAACTCCAGGAGACGGAGCCCATCCAGGTCACCAGGTTTCTTGGAGACCATCATCGATATATTAGTGTTCATCAACCCCAAAAACCACCGAATAATGAGTTTGCACTGATTTTGTAACTAATTTCCACAAAATTTCAGGAAACCAGCTCGTCCTGGGCATCAGGTGCCTTGAAGACCACCACTGTATTGATTCAGCGAACACAAGAAACCCTGAGTAGTAATAGACTAAGTTTTCACTGAAATGGCATAAAAAACAACATAATGTTGCTCGACATCCCACCAGACTGAAAACAATGGGAACCTTCTCTGGTTACACCTCCGAGGCTTCTACAATTTGCAAGCCATACGGATGCTGAGACTAAGGAAGATGAGGGAATTTTACAATTTATAAATCACGTCCCATCTGCTCAGCGCGGTAAAGTTCCAACGAGAATGGTTCCCTTCGTACTCCAATCAGAGTAAACATAAGACTAAGTTTTCACTCTAATGGCATAAAAAACAACATAATGTTGCTCTACATCCCACCAGACTGAAAACAATGGGAACCTTCTCTGATTACACCTCCGAGGCTTCTACAATTTGCAAGCCATACGGATGCTGAGACTAAGGAAGATGAGGGAATTTTACAATTTATAATTCACGTCCCATCTGCTCAGCGCGTAAAGTTCCAGCGCGAATGGTTCCCTTCGTACTCCAATCAGAGTAAACATTGGTTATTCATTTTTGATCTGAGTAGTAATATTGAACTCATTTCCGTCAATTATTTCCGAATTTAAAATATATAGCCATTCATTATTTAAAATATATAATTTTTCATAACTTCGAATGCATTTTAGAAAATTCATTTGCTTTGTTCAATACTGCAATTGTCATTTCGTCATCAGTACTTTGGTTCACAAAGTTTCCTAACCCTCTTACGAATCAAATGCAATATGTTTCATTGAGATTCATCCAACTGAAAAATTTGGTAGATTTTGGACTTTTTACTGCTTCATGCAGGCCTCCAGAAGCCTGGACACTTTCCAATATTTCTTTAAGAAAACTTTAGGCATTCGATATGTGGTATTACTACAGACGCATTTTAAGAATTTCATGGGTAGATCGTGTGACTAATGTTTAGGTGCTACATAGAATAGGCAAAGAATGCGAGATTCTTGACACAATAAACGAGAGCAAACTAGAATATCTTGGCCATGTTATGGGGAATAAACAGAGATATGGCTTATTGCAATTCAGTGCAAGGTATTTGGACAGAGAGGACCATGGAGAAGAAGAATATCTTGGCTTCAAATCCTGAGAAAGTGATTGAATACATTTACAACTGGACTATTCCGAATAGCAGCAAGCAAAGTTAGGATAGTCATGCAGATCGCAGATCGCCAACATATTGAACGAGTGCACCGTAAGAAGAAGAACTGCTTCATTGATGCATATGATTCATCAGGCTAATAATCCTTTGGTCTTCACATTTCTTAGAGTTTCTCTTTTTTGGTAGTGGTATAACTACCGATGTCAGCTAATCATTTGGTAGTATACCTGTTTCGTATACGAGTTTGTTAAATATAAAATATCTTTTATCACTTCGATGATTTCAATTGGGATATTATCTTCCCCAACAACCTTTCCGTTCTTTATTTGCTTTGCTATTTTGATAATTTCTTCCTTTGTGATATAAGGATAAGGTCCAGTCGACGCCTCCTACATACAAATGTTTATCCTCTCTTGGTCTTGAAACATCTCTTCCACGTATTCTCTCCATTTACCTATTTGATCTTCTATGATCTATGTTCATTAGCGGGTTCCCAATTCCCATGCGTATCTTCGATGAAAGACGTAGGTGTTTTTTCCATACTCCAACGGCTTCTTTTACTTTTTTATGTAGGTAGAAAGTAGCATGCATTTGTTCCAAGTTCCAAGAAGTTATTATTATTTTAATAATAAATCAATTCAGGGTAATTACAGACTATCAATAGATTGTTTACAAATAGCCATAAATTTTCTTTATTATTTCTTAGATACGTGTATTTCCTAAGGTACAAAAAAAGTTTTTTTTTTGTTTTTCGGTTTCTAAATTATCGTCTAGCCACAATGAATCACACTATTGTGCGGAGCATAATAATTATAGAAATACCTAGAGGGTTATTAACAGCTGTTTTTAAACAATATTCAAATGGATTATCGCTAAACCATGTTATTTCTATGAAAATTAGCTAAATATAATAATTTATACTAAAAATAATCACCTTGACGGTTTATGTGAGCGATAGACATCAACAAACCCGTTTTATAGTCTTTTTAGTTGATATGGTACCCGCAATATGGTACGCGGAATATTATAATAAAAATGTTTTTGGGAATATTTCTCTAAAAATATTTATCTAAATTTGTATTGCTTCAGTCAGTGCTTAAAATATTTTGGCAATATTTACCAGGATATAAAAAAATTCTTTCGTTTGCTTTCTAAATGACAATCAGTACATAATGACAAATAGTCTCAGAAAGAAAAGGGAGAACTTCATTTAACAGCTGACTTTAACCCGATAGATATAATTTTGAAGTTGCCTGTGTAGAAACTCATTAATACTTGGACACAGCGGATACCCAATTAGAAATAATTTAGTAACTTCTTAAACGGGGGGCATAAAAGGAGCCTACACGTAGATTGTGATCACTTGTGAATACAATCTGGCGTCCCCTGGAAACGAGTAATGTCGGCTAATCCTTTCAACACCGGTGCACCAACAAAACAGATGCAATCAGAATCAAAACGGTCTTTATCAAGGCCATTTTTGATGACGACCTCAATTAATATTGAAGGATTATCAGCAGATAAACAAGACCTATTGTCTAATATGTGCAGAGAACATGGTGTCGATGTTCTACTGGTTCAAGAAACCCATAGAGGTAGTACAAGCCGCAGACTAAGGATTCGGGGTATGAATCACCAACATGGTACCAACATGGTAGCGCAGTCTTCGTCAGACCAGATATCGACGTAGCTTCCATATCTCTAACAGATCAAAATGATATCGAGATCCTCACAGTGGAGATAAACTCCTGTACAGTAACGTCAATCTACAAACCACCAAACGCTGACTTTGCTTTTGAGGAACCCAGTAACTTTCAATCAGAGCAAATCAAATTCGTACTGGGTGACTTCAACTGTCACAGTGTCGCGTGGGGTTATAACGAAACAGATTCCAATGGCGAAGAACTAGAAAAATGGGCTGAAAGCATGAACCTAAAACTTATTCACGATCCAAAGCAGCCTGCGTCGTTCAACAGCTGAAGATGGCGCAGACGTTACAACCCAGACGATATATTTGTCAGCAACAGAATTGGAGACCAGGTGACAAAAATCGTTGGAAGCGCCCTCCCAAAGACACAGCACATACCAATAATTTGTCTTTCCAGCGCGGCAATCAGATACGAAATTGTTCCTTTCAAGAGAAGGTTTAACTTTACTAAAGCGAAATGGGAAAAATTCTCTGAAGCATTGGATCAAGAAGTTTCCCAGCTAGAACGTTGCCCTGATTCATACGATAAATTTGTAAAAATCGTAAAGCAAGTATCACGGAAATTTAGCCCTAGAGGTTGTCAAACTGAGTACATAGCGGGGATCAATGAAGAATCTAAACCCCTACTTAAAAGATATGAACAGCTATATGAAGGAGACCCTTTCTCGGAAGCAACAATACAGGCTGGGGAGAAAATGTTACATGCGATATCCGCCAACAGAACGGAAGGGTGGTGCAAGCTGGTCACGAGTCTGGAAATGAAACAAAACAGCAGACGTGCCTGGAAGCTGATTCGGAATCTTGGCAACGATCCCGCTGCTCCAGCAGTCAACATCACAGAAGTCACACCCGATCAGATAACCCATCGTCTTCTAATAAACGGTAAGACGACATCAAGAAAGAACAAGGTGAGAGCTCAACGGAATATCGACGAAGAAAGAGATGTTCCAGTTACCTCTTTTTGTCTAGAAGAGATGAGAGGCGCGATCCACCAAATGAAAGATAATAAAGTGGCTGGCCTGGACACAATACGAACAGAACAAATATAGAACTTTGGACTAAAAACCGTAGAGTGGCTCGGCTCGTAAAAATGATGAATTGCTGCATCCGTACATTACAAATCCCCAAAATCTGGAGGAAAGCTAGAGTGGTAGCCCTCTTAAAACCTGGGAAGGATGCGGCGGATACAAAGAGTTTTAGACCTGTCTCTCTTTTGTGCCACCTTTTCAAGGCATTTGAAAGAATGATACTGAACCGGATCGCTGAATATGTGGAGACTAAAATTATTCCAGAACAAGCAGGATTCAGACCCGGAAAGTGCTGCTTCAGTCAAATTCTTAATCTCACCCAACATATTGAAGATGGTTTTGAACGGAAAGAAATAACAGGAGTAGCGTTCATAGACCTAACTGCCGCCTATGACTAAGTTAACCATCAGCGGCTACTCGCAAAACTCTACGAAACTACAAAGGATTTCCGACTAACAAGGTTAATGAAATGTCTCCTCCAGAATAGACGCTTCTACGTAACGCTCCAGTCCAGAAACAGTCGGTGGAAGGACCAGAAAAATGGGCTACCACAGGGAAGTGTCCTCGCGCCAATTCTATACAACATATACACCAACGACCAACCCATACACCAACAAACAAGACAATTTATTTACGCTGATGATACAGCTGTGGCAGCTCAGGGAAGAACCTTCAATGAAGTCGAAGTGAAACTGACAGATGCCCTGGGAGATTTAGCTCTATACTACGATAAAAACCATCTGAAACCCAATTCCACAAAAACCCAGGTATGTTCTTTCCACCTTAGAAACAAGCATGCCCGAAGGCCGCTGGAGGTGGAATGGCGTGGTCAGATACTGGAACACAACGAGACGCCAAAATACCTTGGAGTCCGTCTGGATAGAACTCTGTCTTACCGATACCACTGTCAAGATGTCAAGAAGAAAGTAAATGCCAGAAATAATATCATCCGCAAGCAAACTAATACAAAATGGGGAGCACAACCACACACTCTCCGCACTTTTGCCTTAGCATTATGTTTTTCGGCCGCGGAGTTTGGAGCACCAGTATGGGAAAACTCTGCTCACGCAAAGAACGTCGACGTGCCTCTAAATGAAACGTTTCGTATAATATCGGGTTGCCTGAAACCGACACCTATCGAAGAGGTATACCCCATAGCTGGGATTGCTCCACCACCTATCAGGAGGAATGTCACGTCAGAGGTAGAACGAAAAAAGCAGGAGACGGACCGAAGACCCCTTATATGACCACCAAACTCAGCCAAGCAAACTAAGATCTCGGAAAAGCTTCCTGAAAACTTCTTGGAAAAGCTTCCTCCATTCCCGAAGCGCCAGAGACGCGCCGAATACACCTATGGCAAGCGTCAGCTACCGCGACACATTTCTCTCCCTCAGAGGAAATGGCTGCTGGACACAATTTACCGTATCCGACTTAAAAAGCGCTGCCTGGGTATCAGAGCAGATAGAGATTGTCATGCCTGTGCAAGCCCTGTCTGTAATCTCTTAAGCACATACCATTATTCGACCCCACCACCTTATACTCTAGTACCTGACCGCTCGTCAATTCTGGACCCATCTGTGTACCAGCTGATCAGGAATCAGTTCTAATTAATGGTGTCTCAATATGCATTTAATACAATGAAATGATAATGAAAGAATAGTCAAGTAAGTACAATAAAGAAAACAACAATAATCCCAAAGCCTGAACAACTGCTCTAATTAGATTTTTTTGATGACTGAATATCATGTAGTAATATTTGCCACTTTTTATGCTATATGCAACCAACAAATGTTAATTTTCGGTACAATTTAATTTATTTTATGTAAATGTAACATTTTACAATGCAGTATTAACCTTTCGTTACTCGCGCCAACTTTTTGTGATCGGATACTCGCGCACGGTGCAGGAGACCGGGTCCAAAAATATGGGTCAGCAGTGTTTTAAAATTATTTTTTTTTGCAAAATTGTGTACGATTAAATTATTTAATGAATATATGATCATATAATTTTGTAGATATGCGTTTGTGTTCACATTATATTACTTTAATCAAAAATTTAATAATTTTCATTGTTATCCATTTATATGTATATACAAAAACTTTGGAAGTGAAAAAAAAATTGAATATGGTTAAATTTGTTTACTAAGAAGTTTAGATCTTAATTCAATACACAAAAAAATTAAAAATAAAGAGTAATTGTAGTAACAAAAAAAGTTATAAAAATTAATTAACGTTTTTAAAACATGAAATACACAATGGTGTCACATTCATTGGAACAATGGTGTTCCAAACACAGATATTTTGAGCATATTTGGCGTAAAACTTTGTTTTTCTATTTTTCTTCCAATCACAAACAGCACAGCGATCTGAAGTTCCTGGTGTTACGACTGGTACTTGTTCTGTTGGGAAACCACATATCTCCCTAAATCTCATTCTGATGGTTCTGGGTAAGTTATATATAATATATAATATATATTTATATATATAAATATAAATAAACTAATCTATAAACATTGAAAATAAGGAAAAGATCTTAAATTACCTTACTAATTAAAAATATCGATGTGTGATGCAAACACAAAAATTGGTGCACAAATACTCGCACACGGTGTACGGGACCGTGTTGCGTAATAACAAAAGGACAGTACTATTTTTTACACTGCGAACTGACTTTACCCACAGTTGATTGACCACTGAAGAGGCATACGAAGTAGCCATTCAAAATCCCCACTACAAGCAGAGTTACAGGAATTCATTTACAGGCCCGGTCTCCCACACCGTGTGCGAGTAACGGAGGGTTAAATGTTGCTTCTTTTTTATGTTAGACATATTTGTTCAACATGCCGTACAGACCAAGGCCGCATTATAAAACACGAATTTTGATGTTGGTTTTTTTACTTTATATTAAAAATAAATTGAGTTGAAAGTATCTCGAAGGAACCATTGTCTACATATCTATTAATAGTGCAGCTACAAATCTGCGTCAATATTGGGTGGAATCAGTGGCGGCTTGTCAGAGGAGGCAAGGGAGGCTCAGCCTCCCCATAAATTTTTTACACACTCTATACTGTTTTGTTTATCATGAATCGCGAAAACAACAATTACTCTCACTATTATACAACGTGTAAATTCCATATTATCACTAATTATCCATACGTACGGAGCATTAGCATTAGAACGCATGATCGCGTCTCAGTTTTATTACATATTATTGTAGGCAGGACCCTGGGTTATCCCGAGATGCACGAACGGAGCCGAGAAGCCCAGCATTCTCCGTTGATAATGCTCCGTGCAGCGCAGCAGGCGTTTAAGGAGACCCGTGGCATCTACGGCTACGGCGCCATCACACGCTGCCCGGAGATATACCAAGGGAGGCAGAGTAACTTCTCAGCTCCGTTGGGCACGATACACTCAACCAGAGATAGGATGGTACACATTTGTGGGCGGATCCTCCTTGGCGCGAAATACGTCACTCACAGAGTTGTTTTAAAAGTTAGCTTGCAGTACACATATAGTTAACATACGTTTTCGCTTATAAATTAGTTTAATTGTGTTTTTTGAGGTTTTTTTGGCTACTTTTTTATTAAAATGAGGTGTGCTGTGTGTACGGTGTAATTCTGACAATCAGTCAAATAAAAATCCGTGTGATAAAAGCGTCAAGTTTTACCGATTTCCCAAAGACTCTAGTTTGTGCAAGCAGTGGTTACATGCTACAAAAAGAAGAGACAAAATGAACGTTAAAATCGCTGTTATTTGTTCCAAACATTTTCTGGAGAGTGATTATGAAACCAATTTAAGACATAAACTTCTTAGTTACACTCCCAAAAATTATCGTGGTTTGAAAGACGATGCGGTTCCTACCCAGAATCTACCCCTATCCCAAGTTTGTTTTGATACATCTAAACTGAATCGAAAACTTCTTGCCAAAAAGAGGCAAACGTCTCAACTTGTGAGTGAATTACTAGCCTCAACGCCCTCAACCTCAAGAGAAACGTAAGTTACTAAAAATGTTACAAGGTGTCCTGTATTTAAAATGCCTATACAGAAATCTCATAAATTGTACGTAGAGGTCCATTCCCGGGAAATCAGTAAAAAAAATGGAAATCCTGATACCCGGGTATTCTTACAGATTTCCAGGGATTTTTTAAATATTTCATTTTAAATAGGACTTTTCCACACTTCTTATGTATTTTTACTACAAAAACGTTATTACGTAGGTCAAAATTTTTGACGTAAGAGAACTGTCAAAACATTAGAATGTGACTTTTCATTATTGCTATGTTTATTATGACACGGCAATAAGGAAAAGTCACATTCTAATGTTTTGACAGTTCTCTTACGTCAAAAATTTTGACCTACGTAATAACGTTTTTGTAGTAAAAATACTATATTTGTTGTGGCTTCCGTCATATTATGTCGTATATTAATATTATACACGGATTATACGACATATGACCGAAGCTTGAAACAAATTCCACTTAAAATATTTCATTTTTTAGTTACATTTTTAAAGCCTAAACGTTCTATTGTTTATGCAAAAGATCTGATTCATTTTGAAGGGTCCAGGATTATATCGTAAATATTAATTTTTAATTAAATTTATGTTTATGAAGAATGCGATGAAAAATTATAAACGGTCATTAAAAAAGAGGTCACGTTGTACGACAATTCAAATCAGCTGACCGGACATTTACAAAATTACTCACTGCACTAAAAAACATCAGACCTTTCTGACCTTCATCAACAGAAAGCGAACGTGTGTTTATAATTTCAGCAAATTTCTGTACAAAAAAGGAATCAGCTGGAAAGATCAAACACTGAACAATTTATGTTTTCCTAAAACTTATTTCAATAATAAAAACAACGAAAATTCAGATTAAACACAAATTTATAATTTTCCTGTTTTTAAAATTATCTTTTAAATTTTTGAATGTTTCTAAATATGTTCAATATTTAATCAAATTTATACGTTTTAATACTAATTGCATTGAAAAATAATGAAGATAAAATAGAAAAATAAAAAAGAGAGTGAAAAATAATTAAAAACCAATTTCTTCTCTTCATTTTTAAATTTCCCGATTTCCGGGAAATCATAGGGGGCGGGAAATGGAGCTCTAACTGTAAAAGATACAGAATGGAGTTAAATGATCTGGCAGGATTCATTTGCCCTAAATTTAAGAACGACTTATCATTGCAAAGTTCGTCGAGTGCATCATTTACGTGGATAGATCATTTGAGCGAGGGTGGTTTGTCAAAACCATCTTCTGCATTCATGAATGCCATTGAGAGTCTCAACAGGGTATTTTTTGTTGCACATAATAAAGATGGATTAGTATGTGGTGAAAATTTCATAAAAAGTCTTTTGTTGCAAAGTGTAGATATTCAATGCCCCGAAAAGGCAAAACGCTTGTTCTTTAGAACAAGAATGTTCATTCGCATAAAAGAACTAAATAGATCAATTACCCTCCAGAGAGCTACCAAAAGAAAATGGAAAAAAATTTTGGCCTAGAAAACAATAAAAAGCTCTTAATAATGTGTATATTGGATTGAGCCACAATTGTTGGTGTAACGAAAATTACATTTCTTAAATACTACCGTTTGAGTTTCGATTTCCATTCCTGAAATCGCGAAAATTAAAAGTTAAAAGAAAATTACCTAAGTGTTGAAAATTCTGGGAAACTGTAGTAACCGTCTCGTAACCTCGTTCAGGTTACAAGAATTTACCCAGCATTTTCAACACCTAATTTTCTTTTAAATTTTAATTTTCAAAGATTCAAGCTCGACTCTTCAATACGATTTGATTGATATGTCACAGGTACTATTTCTGCGATTATATTATATGGCACTTCCGGTTAGAACTTTTTAACCGAAAATTATAGGTATAATAACCAAAAGTATCTCTACATTTATTCTCATTTTGCTAAGGCACGTCAAATAATATATCGCTTTAAAACGGTAGGTACTTCCGGTTGCAACTCTAAAACCGGAAGTCCGATGTCAAATGTCTTATCTTTAACACCATCCTTGGGTTATAAGCTTTCATTCGACATCTCATTTGTCATTCTATCTGTATTAGTAACGGAGGAGTTATATTCACGGATGGACGGACAGACAGTCATGAAAACGGAAGTATATATTTGTTCTCGTCTTGCTAAATCGGATCGAATAATATATCGCTTGTACTATTCCGGTGACTTTAAAACAGTACTTCCGGTTGCAACTCGAAAACCGGAAGTCCTAGGTCAAATTTCTCACCTTTAGTACCATCCTTGGAATATAAGCTTTCATTCGACACCTCACTTGTCATTCTACCTGGTATAATGACGGAAGAGTTGTGTCTACGGACGGACGTACGGACAGACATACGTAAATAATTCAACGTTTTCACATTTTTTCAAAATTGGGTGAAAACAACATGCATATTTTATTTAAACTACTGTATATGCGCATATTTCATACGTTTTTATTAGCATACTTGCCTAAGTTTAGTAATAAGTATATAGGAATAAAACTTTTATTTATACAAACGTTAATTCGAAAACAGCACTTATTTATTTCATGTTCTCTATTCAAACCTAACTAAATATTTAAAATAATGTTCGAACATATTTTGTAATTATGTACTTGTTTAGTTTTTAAGTTACTTATACAAATTTATTTGATCTTTTAAATACCTTTTTTAATTTTAATTTGAGGGTAATTATTTTAAAATTTCTTGGACAAAAAGTTGTATTTACATATATAGTAACTTCTGTGTAAATTTCAGATTTTTTACCTTTTGTAATTTGAATAAAATAAGAGAAGTTTGACGTTATTTATATTGGTTTCCTTATATCTCGCCAGCGATTACTCTGTGAGTGACGTCATGCGCTCGGCAGACGAAAACTCGTTTTTAGGAACATCCGGGCCTGTCCGTTGGGTGGTTGGGTGCGTCTCGGGACAACGAATTTTAGGGTCCTGACTAAAAATTATGAAAAATCTAAAAGTGCGAATTTTGTTATGAAATTTGGTATGTGGGGTTATAATAATATTTGAAACAACTTGCTCAAATAACTTTTTCCGATATCTCTAACTCAAAGCAAAATATCGGTAATTTATCGTGTTTTTGAATTCGCAGATAGGCCGCGTTTAGAATTAAAAAAATTCAGTTGAGTATCTTAAAAAATTTGAAGCTTCATTATGTATGGACTGCAAAACTTCAAATCTGTATTTATTTTGATATGCATAGGTATCTATTTACAAATAGATGGAATTGTTAACAAATAAACGACACAAACTTTGGTATTAAACTTTTACTATTAGACTAACTATTTTTAAAATGATGATATCATGAAATTATGAATTAGGATGATATTATGAAATGTAAATAAAAAATGGTCAAAAGATGGGGCCTTAAATTACATTTTTTGGCGCATTTTTTTGCTAGTGCAAATTTGTCTAGATATTTTACAGTTAGGTATAGCCTCCCCTATTGTAAAAATCACGAGCCGCCACTGGGTGGAATTATGGAATATTAAAAATGTATTTTGACAACCATTTCCGAAGTGGAAATCGAAACGCCAAATAAACTTAAGTTTAATGTAGAATTGTGGCTTATTCGCAACAAAAATAGTAAATTGCATTAAGACGACACAAGAAAATAGCTTCAGAACAATACTACCAAGGAAGCTGTCGTTTCTTTCTTGGTCCAAGTATTTGCTCAAGCTGCAGCTTTTAATTGAAAACGATGTTTCCCATGCTTTTGGTTTTGGCCAACAAATGTGGGTGGTTTTAAAACTTTACTAGTTCTAATTGTGCCAGTTTCAACTGTGGAAGATAATGAGGCTGTTTGTTCAGATTTGACACTATATAGTCACTGAAGCAATAGTAGATACAGAAGCTTGGAAACCAATTTTTCTTTCTAACTCAGCTATTTATTTTTTCTAAATTAGATTTTAAATCGTTTTTTGTTATACATAATCGGTTTTATTTGTTGTCCTATTTTATTTCCTTGTATTTTTTGCAAATGTCACAAATTTTTTAATGTTTGTTAATGTTTAAGTGTTCGTCCTTTTCTCGCTAAAAAGATCAATAAAATACAAATGATTTCACGATCCAGGAGTGCCTGCATATATGATTCCATAGATCGCTTAAAACTGTGGAGTGTAATGGTGGAGCTAGGCATACCAAAGAAGCTGACCATGGCTGCGCGAATGTGTGTAAGCAATTCCTTTGCACAAATTAGAATAGGAGGCAAAACTTCAAAGGCGTTCGGCGTAAACATCGGACTCAGACAGGGAGACCCGCTGTCCCCATTACTATTTAATCTAGCATTGGAATATGCAATCCGAAAAATCTGTACCAGAGTCAAATTAGACATAATTGCCAGAGGAGCAAAGGTTGTTCTCGCATTTGCATATGACGTAGATGCAGTAGCACAGAGAATACTGGAAGTTAAGGATATAGTTTCGAACTTTGAAGAAGTAACACTATAAACGCCGCCCTGAACATAAACAAAGAAAAAACTAAATACATGCTCGTGTCAAGAAAGAAATGACGGCGAATAAAACAAAACATTACTATAAACAATTTTGCGGTGGTCAAAGAATTCAAATACCTAAGCACAAAAATTACCAGTAAAAACACAGGAGAAGGGGAGGTTGAAATACGAATACTGGTGGGAAATAAATCTTTCTTTGCCGTTCAACGTCTAATGAGGTTAAAGATTCTCTCAAAACGTGCCATAATCCAAATGTATAAAACCATAATACGACCAGCAGTGACATACGGAAGTGAAACATGGACATTGAGAAAGAAAAAATCAATAAACTATTAAAAAAAGTAGAATCCTGTATAAAAGGTATATTTAAAAACCCTCAAAAAGGCCACATCAAAATCACATAACTAGTTTTCGACTGGTTTACCAGTCATCATCAGTGCTTACCTAAAATGAATATAACCTGATAAAATAATACAAAGATATTGAAATTTTGACTAGGGTTAAAAAATTATCAGTTATACTCACGTGCAATGTACATGCTAACCACCAAGATAGTATTTAACAAAAATATTAGGGTCAAAGCCCAGTGAAAGAAGTCCGTCTAGGAAACATTGGTTTAAAAAGCTACATAAAGTATGGATGTTTAAAATATTAAGTTATAACCATATATAAGTTATTTAATATAACCTGATAAAATAATACAAAGATATTGAAATTTTGACTAGGGCTAAAAAATTATCAGTTATACTCACGTGCAATGTACATGCTAACCACCAAGATAGTATTTAACAAAAATATTAGGGTCAAAGCCCAGTGAAAGAAGTCCGTCTAGGAAACATTGGTTTAAAAAGCTACATAAAGTATGGATGTTTAAAATATTAAGTTAATCTGCCCCAGATAACATCTGAGATGTGGATTTGACTTGCTTACATGTTAAATGTATGACGACAAGTGACAATGAGATGGATAGGACCTCTGAACAATGACAAGAAAGAAATGACAGTTCCACAGAAAGTTAAAAATTAACCTGTCATATTTAAGACTAAGGTGTACAGCATGTTAAAGTTAGAAATGATGTAACAACACACTCCATTGTGAAAATTATCATTTAGAATTCATTAAGCTAGTTGTTATAATTAAAATGTATTCACGTATACTGTAAGTGCAGTTAGGCAAACCACATTACACAAAAGTTTCGTGTTCAATAACAACTAAATTCAGTAAAAAAACCTTATTATCGAGAGATCTAAGATTTAAAAAGCAATTTTGTGTTGATTAAAGTTATCGAATTTAATTAACTTATTGGTAGCTGTTGGACTTTATGTGGGTAAGTGTGTAGCAGATCACAATAGGGGTGACTAAGGTGTAAAAATGTCTTAAATAATCTGAGGGATGTATCATTAAGAAATCACAAGCTCAAACTTAGGCGATTAATTGTCAAAGGCTTCGCAGTTCGCAGGCTGCCCGGATCCCTAAGGGTCCAAAAACCAAAACCGTAATAGGATGATGACAGTAGGGGCTGGGGGTATGAGATGCCTGTGAGGGAATTAGTGGGAAAGGAACATGAACGAGACCTAGAATGAGAATTAGACTTTAATTGGTTTTACTAAAGATGAGTGTTATATTTTGGTAATGACAGATTGAAAAGGTACGGTGAGCATGGCCATATGTAGAAATATGATGGTGGGTTGTATGTAGATGAATATTTGTATATGTGGATGTCTGTGGATGATGATATCAGTAATTTGTATGTAATTATGAATAGATAAAAGTGGTTAGCTGACTGAAGATGACAAAAGGATTATTGTGGCTGGTACCAGATAAATTATTATAATTGTGAATGTGAACGAAGCAGTAAAAGGGGGGTGGAAAGTGATATTGTAAAAGTGTTAAGAAAAAAGTTGTCGATGAAGTGGTTGGAAGTCCCGATTGATCGAAACATGGCGGTTGACACAATTCGGACTTTTCTGTTTTTCCTTTATTATTTCTAGGTCCTCGTACAAGTCTAATTTTAAGAAGTCTTTCTGTGGGATGTTGTGAAGTAGGGCGACATCATCTGGGATATTCAACGTATGATTTTTTTGTTTGAGATGTTGAGAAACCGTAGAGGTGTTCTCTCTTTTGCTGTGTTCAAGAGAGCGAGAAGCAAGTGATCTACAAGTTGCTAGTGTGATGCTACTTACATAGGAAGAACTTGTAGATCACTTGCTTCTCGCTCTCTTGAACACACCAAAAGAGAGAACACCCCTACCTTTTCTCAACATCTCAAACAAAAAATCATACGTTGAATATCCCAGATGATGTCGCTCTACTTCACAACATCCCACAGAAAGACTTCTTAAAATTAGACTTGTACGAGGACCTAGAAATAATAAAGGAAAAACAGAAAAGTCCGAATTGTGTCAACCGCAATGTTTCGTTCAATCGGGACTTCCAACCACTCCATCAACTTTTTTCTTAACACTTTTACAGTATCACTTTCCACCCCCCTTCTACTGCTTCGTTCACATTCACACTTATAATAATTTATCTGGTACCAGCCACAATAATCCTTTTGTCATCTTCAGCCAGCTAACCACTTTTATCTATTCATAATTACATACAAATTACTGATATCATCATCCACATATACAAATATTCATCTACATACAACCCACCATCATATTTCTACATATGGCTCTGCTCACCGTACCTTTTCAATCTGTCATTACCAAAATATAACACTCATCCAGGCCCGGCCCCAGGGGTGGGCGAATTGGGCGGCCGCCCAGGGCGGCAAAAATTTGGGGGCGGCAAATTTTAGAACACAGCCAATTCGTGAAATTGAAGAAATAATAAATTATGTTTTTAATATTATAAAAAAAATCAATATTATGAACAAGAGCGGCAAAATGCAACTGTAAAAATGAGAACTAAATCAGTGAAACAATAACAATAATTATTATTGCAAGGTTCATTTGACGGGAAATCGACAACACCGCCTTCTTCTTCATCGCATAAGAATAGTGGGATCCGAACTTGGATTTGTGCCTGTACTGGAAACCACTGGCTTAGGACTTACATAAGTTATTTTGCAAAAACAGAATGAACTGGGAATACCTTTGGAAGATATGAATGAGACGAGAAGGGTATGATAATGAGGCAAACATGAAAGGACTTGGGAGTTCAAAACAGAATTTTGAAAATGAATCCAAGAGCATTTTTTGTCCCACGTTCTAGCCATTCACTCAACTTAGTCGTGAACGATGCTGCTAAAGCCTAACAATTTGCAGTTTCTTTCTTTTCCTTAGTGACAAAAATTTACAACTTTTCTCAGCATCTATTCATCGCTGGGCTATACTGAAAAATCATATTTCTAGCATAACATTAAAACCTTTGTCCGAAACTAGATGGGAAAGTAGAATTGATGCAATTACTCCGATCTGATACCAAATTGAAGAAATCTACGATGCTCTTGTAGAAATCACTGTCAATAAAAACAAAAGAACGGAAATCCATTTTTAAGTCTCTCAGAAGTGATTTAAAATTCCAGGGCTATTTGACGGACGCAAAGAGCTAGAATCAAATTTAGAAATTAAGAACCCGAAAATCGGAGGCACAGTAATAGCAAGAAAGAGGAAAGTGAAAAGACAATTTGGCTATGACACTGAAGATGAAAATATGGACCTAGATCCAGAGACACGATATAAGGATGACTTATATTTAAAAATTATATACACAACTGTTAATGCATTAGGTGATAAATTTCAGCAAATTAAGAGCCATGGGGAAATTTTTTGAGTTTTTTTACGACATAAACCAAATTAAGGATATGACTGCTGACTGCTAGTGATTTATCAGATAAATGTTTTAAGCTATGTGATGCTTCAACTTTTGATGAGTAAAAAGTTCTAAATTATGCTGATCTAAAAGATGCACTCACTCTTTTTAGAGAATGTGAAGCCCAAGAGTATATACCTCTAGAGACACTAAAAATGATTAGAGAGTATGAACTTAATTTCGCAACCAACGTTAGTGTTGCTTTGAGGATTTTATTAACCCTACCAGTGACAGTGGCCTCTGTGGAGAGAAGCTTTTGAGTGCTCTAGCGACAATCCCTATTGAACACGAAATAGTTGAGTCCCTGGATTTTGGAGAATTATTAAGACTTTTCCCGTGCCGATGCAAGAAGAGTGCTATTTACTTAAAGCATGTTTTTAAGCGTGTATCGTTGAAATAAATTGGAAAATAAGGCGAAAAATTGGCGATCGCTGAAGGAAGATGGTGATTAATGGGTCTAAAAAGGGGGTGGGGCGGCGCTCGCAAATTTTGCCCAGGGCGGCAAAATCCCTAGGGCCGGGCCTGCACTCATCTTTAGTAAAACCAATTAAAGTCTAATTCTCATTCTAGGTCTCGTTCATGTTCCTTTCCCACTAATTCCCTCACAGACATCTCATACCCCCAGCCCCTACTGTCATCATCCTATTACGGTTTTGGTTTTTGGACCCTAAGCCCGACCGCACATCAAAGAAACATGAAACGTAAATTACGTTTCATGGAAATAAACCACTGCTAAACAAATATATATCCGGCCATTTATGAGACTCTCCGAAAATAAAAATGTGTCATGAGCATGAATCACACTCTTTTCATTAGTAGGCGGACTTTGAGATTTTTTTAGCAGTGTTTTCTTTTCATGAAACATGTTTTTCGTTTCATGTTTCATGTTTTTCGTTTCATGTTTCTTTGGTGTGCGGCTTGGCTTAGGGATCCGGGCAGCCTGCGAACTGCGAAGCCTTTGAGAATTAATCGCCTAAGTTTGAGCTTGTGCTTTCTTAATGATACATCCCCCAGATTATTTAAGACATTTTTACACCTTAGTCACCCCTATTGTGATCTGTTACACACTTACCCACATAAAGTCCAACAGCTACCAATAAGTTAATTAAATTCGATAACTTTAATCAACACAAAATTGCTTTTTAAATATTAGATCTCTCGATAATAAGGTTTTTTTACTGAATTTAGTTGTTATTGAACACAAAACTTTTGTGTAATGTGGTTTGCCTAACTGCACTTACAGTATACGTGAATACATTTTAATTATAACAACTAGCTTAATGAATTCTAAATGATAATTTTCACAATGGAGTGTGTTGTTACATCATTTCTAATTTTAACATGCTGTACACCTTAGTCTTAAATATGACAGGTTAATTTTTAACTTCCTGTGGAACTGTCATTTCTTTCTTGTCATCGTTCAGAGATCCTATCCATCTCATTGTCACTTGTCGTCATACATTTAACATGTAAGCAAGTCAAATCCACATCTCAGATGTTATCTGGGGCAGATTAACTTAATATTTTAAACATCCATACTTTATGTAGCTTTTTAAACCAATGTTTCCTAGACGGACTTCTTTTACTGGGCTTTGACCCTAATATTTTTGTTAAATACTATCTTGGTGGTTAGCATGTACATTGCACGTGAGTATAACTGATAATTTTTTAACCCTAGTCAAAATTTCAATATCTTTGTATTATTTTATCAGGTTATATTCATTTTAGGTAAGCACTGATGATGACTGGTAAACCAGTCGAAAACTAGTTATGTGATTTTGATGTGGCCCTTTTGAGGGTTTTTAAATATACCTTTTATACAGGATTTTACCGTTTTTTGTATTACATGGTATACAGCCAACCACAGGAAAACTTTTTCCTTGTGAATTTTTAATAAACTATTAGTATGGGAACGCAAAATCCTGTGAGTTATATTTGCAGGGACAGTGTGACAAATGAATGGAGAAGCAGATATAACAATGAAGTAGAGACTCTCTTCGGCAGGGAAACGTCGTGAGTTACATAAAAGCTAATAAACTAAGATGGGCAGGCCACTGTTACGGAATGATGACGACAGACGTGCAGGACGGCCTAGAAGAAGGTGGAAAGATGCAGTCAGAGAAGACCTGGAGAAGATGGTAGTGAGTCCATGGGAAACAGTAGCACAGGATCAGAACCAATGGAAGACAATAGTAAACGCGGCGAAGACTCACGAAGAGTTGTAAAAGCCAAAGATGATGAGTGCCTGCATGGCACTATCTACAGTATCTGGACATTATGTGCATTTCTTCTTTTATTGATGAGCCCACGTTAACTTTTTGTCCAATCATGATTTCTCTAAGTTATCTTAGACTCGTTTCGGTCCATATATAAATTTTATAACCGTGTTGAGCTGCCCCCCCCCCCACTTGCAAAAATCAAAAAACAAATAGGCCTGATTTATGAGCTATTTATGAGCTCTCATATTCCGCAAACTAAAAATTTTGAGCTCGTTCCACTGAGCAGGAATTTAATACTTTAGTGGGGGGGGCTGAGTCAGCCCCCCCACCACTTAAAAACAGGAATATTGAATCGGTTTTTGCGGCAGAATTACGAGCTATTTATGAGCTCTTGAAATTATATAGTTTCGATTTTTGAGCTCATCCCCTTCACCCCCAATCAACCCTTTAATTGATTTAACTTAAGAAAAAAATGCTGAGAAAACTTAAAATATATCGTGTTGCGGATATAATTCCTATAGCTTATATACTCTAAAAATAAACTATTAAATCACGTGCATTTCGACTATTGAGCTACAACCCCTTCGCAAGAAAATCACCCTATCTTCCCGGCTTAAGAGAAAGTTGTACTTAAAATGCATTAAACTAATTATTTGGTGACTACATATCATTTAATAATTTATAAGCTTCCAAATTACGCGCATTTAGATCAGTGAATTGCAATTTATTTTGTATAGTGCAGTCACTGAAGGTAAAAATCAACGATTACCTTCAATTTCGGTGAACCTTCATCGATTTTCACGAAAATTGGCCAGTGGTTAGAGGATACGTCAAGAAACAAAGGTGATATGGTACCACCTTGCGCCTTTACCCTGAGGGTGGATACCGCCCCTTCTCGGGGGTGAAAATTATTTTATAAAAAATAACTGCACAAATCAATAAAATAACAAATTAAAAGCAAAATTTATTATATAAAGTTAATATAATAAGTCAATACTTTTTGAGTTATTAGAGATCAAATATTTTATTATTCGTGAAAAAAATGCATGTTATGAAGCGGTTTTTCGTAAATCACTTAAAAACTGTAAGTTTTTACAATAAAGTTAATAGTAGTTTAATTCGTAGAGCTTATATTCTAAGAATAAACTCTTAAATCACGCGCCTTTCGATTATAGAGCTACAACCCCTTCGCAAGAAAACCATCCCATATTCCCGGCTTAGGAGAGAGTTGTACTTAAAATAATTTAAATTAATTATTTGGCGACTACATATCGTTTAATAATTTATGAGCTTGCAAAATATACGCATCTCAATTATTGAATTGCCATTTTCTTTCTATAGTGCAGTCACTGAAGGTAAAAATCAACTATGACCTTCGATTTCGGTAAATCTCCATTTATTTTCACGAATTGACAATAAGAACTTGGGGTGTTAACCTGGGGTATATGTCACCCCTTCTCGGGGTGAAAATTACTTTATTAAAAATAACCCCACAAATCGAGAGAGGGACAAATTGTAAGCAAAATTTTTTATATAATGTGATTAAAATAAATCAATACTTTTTGAGTTATTAAAGATCAAATATTTTAATTTTTGTGAAAGAAAATACATGCTTTAAACCGATTTTTCATAAATAACTCACAAACTGTAAGTTTCTACAAAACAGTTTTTATCACTAAAATTGAAGATAATAAAAAATATTATAAATTGCTTACTTGAAAAACCCTTTAATGTTAATTTAAAGTAAGTTATTGCTATTGAAATTTATATTTTTTTCTGCGACTGTTCAAATCTAAGGTACTAAATACTTGTCAAAGTACTTAGAAATACCTATCAAAAATAAGCTCCAGAAAAACTTAATGGCATCAAAATCCGCTCACCAATTTTCGTGAAAATGAATGGAGATTTACCGAAATCGAAGATATAGTTGATTTTTACCTTCAGTGACTGCACTATAGAAAGAAAAGGGCAATTAAATAATTGAGATGCGTATATTTTGCGAGCTCATAAATTATTAAACTATATCTAGTCGCCAAATAATTAATTTAAATTATTACTCTCTCTCTTAAGCCGGGAATATTGGACGGTTTTCTTGCGAAGGGGTTGTAGCTCAATAATCGAAAGGCGCGTGATTTAAGAATTTATTCTTAGAATATAAGCTATACGAATTAAACTACTATTAACTTTTTTATAAAAACTTACAGTTTTTCAGTGATTAACGAAAAACCGCTTCAAAACATGCATTTTTTTCACGAATAATTAAAATTTTTGATGTTTAATAACTTAAAAAGTATTGACTTATTTTAATAACTTTATATAATAAATATTGCTTATAATTTGTTCCTTTATAGATTTGTGCAGTTATTTTTATAAAATAATTCTCACCCCTGAGAAGGGGCGGTATCCACCCTCAGGGTAAAGGCGCAAGGTGGTACTATGTCACCTTTGCTTCTTGAGGTATCCTCTAACCACTTACCAATTTTCGTGAAAATCGATGAAGGTTCACCGAAATTGAAGGTAATCGTTGATTTTTACTTTCAGTGACTGCACTATACAAAATAAATTGCAATTTACTGATTTAGATGCGCGTAACTTGGAAGCTTATAAATTATTAAATGATATGTAGTCGCCAAATAATTAATTGAATGCATTTTAAGTACAACTTTCTCTTAAGCCGGGAAGATAGGGTGGTTTTCTTGCGAAGGGGTTGTAGCTCAATAATCGAAATGCACGTGATTTAATAGTTTATTCTTAGAGTATATACGCTATAAGAACTATATTTGCAATACGATATATTTTAAGTTTTCTCAGCATTTTTCTCTTAAGTTAAATCAATTAAAGGGTTGTTTGGAGGTGAAGGGGATGAGCTCAAAAATCGAAACTATATAATTTCAAGAGCTCATAAATAGCTCGTAATTCTGCCGCAAAAACCGATTCAATATTCCTATTTTTAAGTGGTGGGGGGGCTGACTCAGCCCCCCCCCCACTAAAGTATTAAATTCCTGCTCAGTGAAACGAGCTCAAAATTTTTAGTTTGCGGAATATGAGATCTCATAAATAGCTCATAAATCAGGGCTATTTGTTTTTTAATTTTTGCAAGTGGGGGGGGGGGGGGGTAGCTCAACACGGGTAATTTTATAATAATGAGGAAATAACAAGGTATGTATTCTTGCCTTGCACCCCTTTTTAACTTTATTTCCTCTGCAAATTTTTATCCAGTGATGATATTGGCAGTTTAATTAAAACTAAATTATAAACTAAGAAGTGAAAGGAACCTCTTAAAAAGATAAAGAAAAGTTTGATGATAAAACAGGGGAAAATGCTTAAATCTATAAAATAAAAAAGACCAATTCTGCATAGATCTACTTAAAAATTATCTTATAAAAAATTCTCATTATGCCCATTGCTTATCGATAACACTAGTTTACAACCAATTTGCGACGAATGCAAAATGCTGATTTTTTTTAATTTTTGCTCTCTGAATATGATTATGGTGGTAAAAAGTTCCTAACACATAAGATTTTTGAGTTATGATTTGTTCAAAAAAGAGTTATGATTTTTAAGTTATGTGCATTTTACTAATTTTTTTTAAACAGTCATTTGTAATATATCGGGGCGTGATCTTCTCAAATTAACGTTTTTCCTAAAAATTATGCATAATTTGGCAACACTGGGATATCTAATGTATACGAATAACACATTAACATTTAAATAAAGAATAAAGAAAAGGTAGTCCTTAATCAGTAAACCTAACCATTTAAACTTATATAGTTCTAAACCATTTTAACGACTGTTACTCCTGCATGACAAAAGTGTCAAAATTGAATATCCAGATATTACCTCAGCAATAAAACCGGTTTTTCATGGAGAAGATTTACCAGTTCCAGGACCTCGGCAAATTGGGAGAAAGATTTGGAAATGTATGGTGACAAAAGTGAACCTGATGATGTATCAGAAAAGAATGATTCTTATTTTCCCGAAAGCGACGAAAAAGCACCTTATTGCATCCAACAAGCCGAATTACATGATTTAGTTTGAGACCTTCATATTCACTTGTTCATGTTCAAAGGACATGCTTAACCCCTAGATTACAATAATCGATTTTTTTTTAATGGAATTTAGTAGCCAGGACAACTTATAATATTTAGAAACCGTAACCAGGAGATATCCTCGTTGTTTTTTACTCTGTAGGATAAAATGTGTGTTTCTGTTAATTAAAATAGTGTTATGGGAAAATTGGGATATGCACAAGATTGTGTACAAAAGACTAAATAAGTATAGTTTTTGTTTCTAGTTCTGAACTTATGCGTATATAGTATATAAAAATTTTTATAATAAACAGCCATATTTGATGCATTCTATAACTCCAAATCTAACATTTCACCTGACCAGACAATGTACGGTGGACGCCTACGCAGAAATGCGCGGCACTTTAAAGATAACTCAAAATATATACGTGGTGGAACATTTTGGTGTTTGAATTCGCATTCAGGACGCTTTAGACTCCCCTATACAGCTATTTTAACATCAGTCGCAATTTTTTTTGTTTATTTGTTGACTAGTGTAATTAGCGCCAAATCATTTAAAAGGCTCCCAAACCCAAACCGAAATATCAACAGATATTTTAAAAATAAACGAATAAACGTTTTTCATTTCCAAAACAACTATCACACAAAAACAAAACAATTATTATAATATAATTTTCATCAGTTTTAATGAAATAATGTTTTTGTTTATTTGCGGTAAAAATTTGTTTCATTAATAAAAAAAGCTACTACGTTAGCCGAGCTGAGTCACGTAAACGAGCCTGCCAAGACCAAGAAGTTGTTATTGTTACCTTGACCACTACATGCTTTTACGTTTTTCTCTCGGTGTATCTACGATATTCGAGAGAAATTCCAATGAACTTGGGAATCCCCTACAGAACCGAATTTTTGTCGAATGTATGAATAAAAAAACCGCTAAACGCGGTAAATGGTGGCGCACACAATATTCAAGATACAAAAGAGCTGATATGAATAATGAATATTAAACCTACCCTACGTCGGCGCACATGGATTCGCTCCCAACCCCTATAAAACCACTTTTATTGTACACGAGTTGGCTCCGAAACTCATACCCGAAAGTTAAGTTATGACCGAAGGGTTAGGTCTTCCTACCTGAACCCGGGAGCGAATCCATGTGCAGCCCCCTACGTGGCGCAAAAATGTATTTTTATTTTGATGAAAAATAAAATTCTAGTTTTATTTTGAAAGAGTTTTCAATAGTATTTGTTAATCAAAAATGAATAACCATTTTCAATTTCGTTCAACACGAAACTACAGCCGCATCATTATTCCAGTTCAATCAGAGAGAGTGCCGCAAGGACCTCTACCGGTTTCGAAACTTATTAGTCTCTCATCAGGAGGCTCATATGCTGCTCTCTCTGACCCAACTAGGTCAAACCCCGGCGTGCAGTCATGGATTGCAACGAACGAACTGGCAGGGATGCCCTACCGGCAACTGCTAGCAAAAAATAAGTTTTCAATCTAATAGCACATAAAGCAACATCCAAAAATATTACTATACAGCTATACATCCTACCATATTGAAAACAAGGGAACCTTCTCTGGTAACACCTCCCATGCTTCTACAATTTGCAAGCCATAACGGATGCTGAGACTAAGGAAGATGAGGAAATTTTACAATTTATAATTCACGTCCCATCTGCTCAGCGCGGAAAGTTCCAACGTGAATGGTTCCCTTCGTACTACAACCAGAGTAAACATGTAAATCAAAAATGAATAACCATTTTCAATTTCGTTGCAACACGAAAGTGCAGCCTCATCATTATTCCAGTTCAGTTTTTCGCTTTTTTTGCTAGCAGTTGCAGCTACGGCATCCCTGCCATTTCGTTCGTTGCAATCCGTGACTGCACGCCGGGTTTTGTCCTAGTTGGGTCAGAGAGAGCAGCATATGTGCCTTCTGATGAGAGACTAATAAGTTTCGAAACCGGTAGAGGTGCTTGCTGCACTCTCTGATTGAACTGGAATAATGATGCGGCTGTAGTTTCGTGTTGCAATTGAAAATGGTTATTCATTTCTGATTTACTTGTTTACTCTGATTGGAGTACGAAGGGAACCATTCTCGTTGGAACTTTACCGCGCTGAGCAGATGGAACGTGAATTATAAATTGTAAAATTCCCTCATCTTCCTTAGTCTCAGCATCCGTTATGGCTTGCAAATGTAGAGTAACATTTTTGGATGTTGTTTTATGTGCTATTAGATTGAAAACTTTTTTTAGTTTTTTTTAGTATTTGTTAAATTTGAAGTAAAACGCGCGACAAAAAGGTACCTTTGATAAAGTTTGAAGTTTGAGATTCTTTTGTGGCGCGCTTTACTTTTAGATTTAGCAAATAGTATGGAAAAATCTTTCAAAATAAAACTATAATTTTATTTTTCATCAAAATGAAAATACAGTTTTGCGCCAAGTAATATTCATATCAGCTCTTTAGTAGCTGGAATATTATGTGCGCCACTCGTTTTTACGTCGTTTAGCCGTTTTTTATTGATACTTGATTGTAATGTTTCTCGATTACACGTTAAGCGTTATAAATGGTCGCCTTTGTCGCATTATCGCCCAAATAATCTTGTGGTTACGACACTAAACTTGTAATAGAACAATCCGGGTTCATATTCCAGCTATCCCAATACTTTTCTTTCAATATATTTTTTTGTGTCCATCGGATGTAAACTAGATTTTGTCTAATCGGAATAGATGAAAAGAAATATTGGGATGGCTGCCAAATGAACTCGTATTGCCCGATCAAATTTAGCATCGTAACTACTACAACTACATAGATAGACCGTTTCGACGATAATGGTTAAATGGATTATACTTTTGGAGCTCGATAACTTCTAAGCTGCTTAACCGATTTTGATCATTAAACATGAGTTTAAAACGTATTAACAAGTAGTATCTGATGCATCTAAGGTCAAGTATGATAACTGAAGGTATTACAGGAACTATTGAGCTTGAAAAACTCAAGTCAAAAATGAGTTTGAAAGGTATTGACAAGTAGTAACTGATGCATCCAAGGTCAAATATAATAACTGAATATATAGATTTTAGTTGGAAATCCCGTTTTTTTCCCGTAGGAAATAGATTTGATCATACTTATGAGGCCTATAACTTAAAAACACGCATTTTGCTAGATACTTATGAGGTATACAGTAAGGTCTCTTTTTATGCGGATTTTTTTTAATGCGATTTTGAAGTTATGCGGTTTGTATTTCATCCAAAAATTTCTATTATTAATAACTAGTATAACTAATATTAACTATTCCCATCCAGTCATTAATCTGAGGGGTTTGCAATTCGGGTATTCCCCTTGTTCCATGGTGTAGCATGTAGCTATTACATCAATCTGAGTTTCGCATTGAAAGGTATAACCTGTAATTCTTTTGAAATTAAATTTAAATGTTTAAGTATTTAAGAGTTTAAATGTTGCTGATTTCAAGTTGCAGTATAAATAACAAACAGCACGTTTTGATTTCTGGATTGAAACATTTAATTAAGTGTCATAAAGTTTTATGTTTCATTAGAAGAGGTTTTTGCAATTTCAATATCGTTATTTTGCGTTTATAGATAATTCCTTCTTTAAGATTTTATTTGGCCTAATGGAGAAAAATACCATCAAACACATACAATTTTTGGTGGACAAACGTCCACCATTTTATGCGATTTTAGAAAACTATGGAACGTATCCCTACTTTTTCAATGCAAGTAAAGTCTTTTTTATGCGACTTTTTTATATGCGCTTTTCTGTAGAACGTATCCACCGCATAAAAAAAGACCTTACTGTACACTGTTAGACGCGCCTAAAGTCCTCTTTTGGCTCAGTTATTGGCGCAATTCGTGGATTGAAATTTTGAGTAGATAATTGTCGAAATTCAGTTTTTCGGCAATATTGAGCCGTGTGTATGACTGATCCTGACCACTTAGGCACAATTTGAAAGTTTAACTCAACGCTATTGATTTGTTGTATTTGCGATTTTCCTCTAAGGAAAACTGTCTCTCCTTGAACCTAAGATACCTACCCCCAAAAAATATGCCGTGTTTTACCTACCCAGTTCTATAGCTGGCTTATGGGTGGTCAAAAGTTTCAAACTTCAGTAACTTCACCGGTTCTAAATCGGCATTGAACCCCTCCTGAAACATTAAAACAAATTCAGATCGGTGTAACTTTTCCACATATCCAAATTACAAGAATTTTCTTTTTTTTTTAAGAACCTGAGTCAAATTTCTGAGCTCGATAACTTTTGAATGGTATAACCGATTTTCAAAATTAGACATACATTGGAAAGGTAATTATCAATACATACTATGTATCAGAAGCCGTAGAGGTTGGACTAAACCGAAATTTTTGGGAGTTTTGGGGACGAATACGAAAAACAGATCCAAAAAGGGAATGGCCATAAAACCCACACCCTTGGACCAAAATGAATGGTTGATATATCGATTGACTGGTCTTTTTCTAAACTATACGATGAGATTTGGCACATTTTTCAATGCAGTCGGGATCACAGAATCGAAAAGATCGCGTATATACAGGGTGTCCAGAAACTCTACCGACAAGCGAAGACTGGAGATTCCTCAGAGAATTTTAAGACCATTTAACCAAATTCACCTAGTCCGAAAATGCTTGTGCTAAGGGAGCTAGAGTTCTTTGAAGATGGCGTCTTGTAATTAGTTTTTCTTAAATACCTCCAGAAGGCTTCTAGTTATAAAAACGAACATTGGTACGCAAATTTATCTTCCAGAGATAAATCGACTCCATCCATTGTAAATTCCTAGTACCGGTCATAGGCGTCCGTTTTAGGTAGGGTAACGGTTATTTTATCGTATAACTTTTTTGTCCTTAAATTTTAAGCATTTTTGACTGTGGATTATTCATTTGTGAGGTACTCTAGTACTAAAAGGTGCTCTTGCTATAAGTCGGTAGGACACACCGTTTTCTAGAAAAATCGATTTGAAAATTTTTTTCTCGAATTTGAAAAAAAATTCAAAACAAAATTAAAAAAACAGTGTATTTTACCAACTTAACCTTTAACTACCCGCGCACCAAGTTATAACATAACTACACGCGTGGCGTACTTTATACGCCACAAAAAAATAGGTACACTTAAAATAGCGGATTTGTTTTTTTTTTGAAAAATACACTTTAGTTGTTTGTTATAAACCTTATTCGGCATCAGTGAATACTTTGAGTTAATTCTCAGTGAGCCAATTGGGATTTATAACTGGAATCATGTACTAATAAAAATTTTTTTGAAATGTGATTTTTTACGGAAAATAAAGAAAAATATATTTTGTGATGATGACTAAAAAACAATTGAAATATGTACTTATATTACTACTTATATTAATATAATCGTGGCGTATATTGTCCACCACCGAAAACAACAAATAATAAACTGTAAATTATGATCTTCCCAGAACGCCGATTATAACGAAACTAAAAAAAAATTGTAAAGCACATTCCAGTGATAGGTTAGAGAGATAAACAAGGTCAAAAATTAAATTTTTAAATATATTTACAGTAGAATTCTTATATCTGGCGTACAAAATACGCCAGTGCGTGTAGTTAAAGGTTAAAGCTAGAGTAACTTTTAGTACTAGAATACCACATAATTTAATAATCTAGTGTCGAAAGTGTTTAAAAATTAAAGACAAAAAAGTTATGCGATAAAATAAAAAAATATGAAAAAAAAATTTAAGAAAAGCTTTTCTTTAGTTACGAGTGACTAAAATTAAAAATATTATAAAAAAATCAACTAAAAAGCAAAAAATAAAAAAAAATGAAAAAATCCAACACATTCGTCAAAGAAAAGCGTGGCGCGTCTTCATCGAGTAAACGGTTTTCGCCCCACGCTTTTCTTTAACGAATGTGTTAGATTTTTTGAATTTTTTTTTATTTTTTGCTTTTTAGTTGATTTTTTTATAATATTTTATAAATTTAGTCACTCGTAACTAAAGGAAAAGCTTTTCTTAATTTTTTTTTTTTCATATTTTTTTATTTTTTACTTTTTAGTCTTACTCTTTTCAAACATTAAAATATATCGTCATGTTTATTAAAATATGTATAAAACATATGCTGTACAAACATGAAAAGTAGTAGGAATCGCCAAAAAATTTGAAACTTTATTGTTTATTTATGAAGCATAACGTAAAAAATTAACGTAAAAAGTAAAATTATGTATAGTTCATATAATTAGCTACAATCTGTAAAAGTTTCAAGTTTCTTCATTGTAAAAATCAAGAGAATTTAGGCATTTTCCGTTTCCATTTTATTTAAACAATTAATAAACACAAAAAAAAATTATTGACTATTCGTGTATTGTTCCCGCGAATGGCCGCGAATGCATATATCTGCAAATTTTTAGTCATTTGCATTGAAGAAAAGGCAGTCAAACTAACGTCCAAAGATTTGACCCAAACGATTGAACGAAAGAAAAGCGTTTAATTAATTAATACGCCAAAACGAATTCGAATGTTAATTGTAGCACAAAACGTCTCTACCGGTGGTTTAAACGAAAGAAAAGCGTTTAATTAATTAATACGCCAAAACGAATTCGAATGTTAATTGTAGCACAAAACGTCTCTACCGGTGGTTTTTCTAAGACTACAATAAAAACGCCAATTTTTTTAATTCGAGTTTTGGTTGAAGTTTTGCTTCGTATCGTATTGAAATTTGACACGAATAAGCGCCGATTTTTATATCAACAAATATATGAGGGTTCAAAATTTGAAACTTTATTGTTTATTTATGAAGCATAACGTAAGCAATTAACGTAAAAAGTGAAATTATGTATAGTTCGTATCATTAGCTACAATCCGTAAAAGATTTAAGTTTCTACATTGTAAAAAGCAAGAGAATTTAAGCATTTTCCATTAAAATCGTTTTTTTTTTATTTAAACAATTAATAAACACAAAAAAAAATTTATTGACTATTCGTGTATTGTTCCCGCGAATGCATATGTCTGCAAATTTTCATTCATTTGCATTGAAGAAAAGGCAGTCAAATTAACGTCTAAAGATTTGACGAAAACTATTGAACTAAAGAAAAGCTTTTAATTAATAACCGTTGACCTACCCAAAACGGACGCATATGACCGGTAATAGAAATTCGCAATTAATGAAATCGATTCACCTCTGGAATATAATTAAACGGACCAGTTTTCGTTTTTCTAAATAGTTTTTTTGACATTTTTTTTAGAGATTCAAAAAACGAAAAATTTTCAAATTGATTTTTCTAGAAAACGGTGTGTCCTATCACCTTTTAGTACTAGAATACCTCACAATTTAATAATCCAGTATCAAAAATGCTTACAAATTAAAGACAAGAAAGTTATGCGATAAAATAATCGTTGTCCTACCCAAAACGGACGCCTATGACCGGTACTAGAAATTCGCAATTGATGAAATCGATTTATCTCTAGAAGGTAAATAAGCGTACCAATTTTCGTTTTTCTAAATAGAAGCGTTCTGGAGGTATTTAAGAAAAACTAATTACCAGACGCCATCTTCAAATAGCTCTTGCTCCCTTAGGAAGCATTTTCGGACTAGGTGAATTTGGTTAAATGGTCTTAAAATTATCTGAGGAATTTCAGGTCTTGGTTTGTCGGTAGAGTTTCTGGAAACCCTGTATAGCGTCGCATGTAGGGGGTTGTGCGCCACTTGCGAGAACTGCCGTTCTCTGGGGTATTAAACTGCGGTTTCATAGCAGATTAATGTAAGATTTATAATATATTTAGTTTAAGAAAACTATCAGAGCAACTACTGTTAGAAACAATATAATATATCTTTAAATCAACAGCAAAAGAGTTCAAGGACCAGAGTACTAGACGAGACTGATAAACGTAGAAAAATTGAAGTAATTTCTGGTCACGTACTGCAATTCCACATTGACGTATACAATCAAATTGAATTCAATTCAAGTTTCTGAATACAAGACGATCTTTTTCTTGACTTGAGATTGAAACACAATGCCGAATAGAAGTGGTCTTTTAGAATCTAAATGGATTGAATAACACTATTAAATATTTAAATGTTCTATATTAGATTGTGAGTAGGTATATATAGTGCTAACGCAGGTCTTTTAGGACCATAGCTTGACAACTTTTCTCTATTCTTTAAGTTCTTAGTTTTTCCTCTCCAATTTCTAACACCATTCTCTTAAGGTCCTTTTCTGCTTTATCTGACCATCTCTTTATTGATCGAGCTACTCTTATTTTGTCACCGATCTCTATATTTATTAATTTATTTCTTGTTCTTTCTTCTTTCATTATTGGTTCTTTTTCTCTGTTATGTTGTCACATTCTTCATCATACCATTCTGCTGTTATTCTTTATCTTTTCCCAATGCCCAGTGTCTTTTTTGCAGTTTCTTGTAAAATGAACATGTCGTACCTAATATCTAACCTAATATAGTTTACGAACTTAATTGACCTGTCATTAAAATATGAATTGCTTCCATACAATATCATCCGATAAAATAAAAATTGCTTTTAATAATTTCTATTTTCTCCCATTATTATTTTTTAATTCACATTATCTAGTTACATTTACACATTACATTTGTTCTTATAAATTGTTTTAAAAAATTAAACCTTGTACTGTGTTAATATTCTAAAATAAAACTACACCAAGCAAACTGGAAAGTCCGTTTCTGCAGTTACATGCAACGAAGATGTAATCTTATCCCCTCAGCCGCTCAATCTCAATGCAGTTGGCCTCCAAGTGGCAATTTTTAAATCTACATCGCGAAACACAACGTAAAAAGACTTAAAATTATAGTTCATTCGTCCCCTTTGTATTATCACTAATCGAGAATGACTGACATGGGCACTGTTCAGGTATGAAGAGGACAGGGGAACAAAACAATGGGCAATTTAGATATAAATAAAAAATGTATATTCAAGGTATTACAATTGCATAAAAGTAATAAAAACTACGAGGAGCTTTGTCCCGCTTTTTAAAGTGTCCAAAGATTTATTTTTTTCCGTATCGAACATTTATGCCTGGTTGCACCAACAGATCTTAAGCTCCAGTTTAGCTAAGCTCTACTTATAGATAGGGCCTCCTTGAGTATCACTTACGTTGCACCATTTTCGATTCTTACCTTATTATCAATTATATCTATTAATATTACATTATATAGTGGAGTCACTGAAGGTTTTCACCTCCGATTTCGTTAAACCTTCATCGATTTTCATGAAAATTGGTGAGTAGTTAGAAAATACTTCAAATAACAAAGATGACATAATGCCAACTTGCGCTTTTACCCTGGGGGTGGATGCCACCCCTTCTCGGGGGCGAAATTTTTTTTATTAAAAATAATACCAGAAATCGATAGAGGGGCAACTTCTAAGCAAACTTTGTTATATAAATTATTAACATAAATCAATACTTTTTGAGTTATTAAATATCAAAGATTTTATTTGTTCTTAAAAAAAATGCATGTTTTAAAGCTGTTTTTCACGTATTACTCAAAAACTATAAGCTTTTGTAAAAAAGTTATTATTACCAAAATTAAAGATAATAAAAAATTTAATACACTCCGTACTTAAAGAACTAAACTAATGTTATTTCAAAGTGAGTTATGGGTAATTGAATGGTATATTTTTTTCGACGAGTACTCAAATCTAAGTATTCAAGCTTACATAACTGGAAAACGATGCATTTTATGGAATACACTTGTTAATCACTTGTCAAAGTACTTCGGAATACCTATCAAATGAGTTCCAGTATAAGTTAATAGCGTCAAAATTAAGCAAGTTATGATGAAAATAAGAGAACCCTTTCGATTTTTTTAGGAAAAAATGAAAAATAAAACATACGTCATTTCCACAAAAATTAAAATTTGTAGTAATCCTCACAAGAAGTTCTTTAGGTTAACATAGTTAATGATTTCAACAATTTTGACCGGTTTAGAATGCATATTTTTGAAAAAAAGGTACAATTTAAAAAACTCAGAATTTTTTAAATTATCGTACTTTAGATTTTCTGCTGATAATAACTCCAAAAATACTCAAGATACGTAAAAGATGACATATAACTAAATTTTAGTTTTTTCTGCTCCAAATACTTTATCCATTTTACTATTTCCGTTGAGTAAAAAATAACCGAGATAGAAACGTTTATAATTTCATATTTGCTGCGAGAACCATGTAACCAGGGCCATTTAACCTTTTATTTAAAAAAAAGTAAGAGGTTTAAAAGATTAAATTTGAAGTTTTTTAATAGCTCTTGGAATCAACTTTTAATTAGTTTTTAGGTGAACCTGATATCTTAAAAATTAACGGAGTTATTTACAAAAAAACAATAACATTTTTTGGAAAAATTTTTAAAAGATAAATTTTGAAAAAATTTTGGTGCATAAATTTTAATGTAACTTGTCAACTTGTTCGAGGGCTTATTTGATAGATATTTCTAAGAACTTTGACAAATGTTTAATAAGTTTATGTTATAAAATGCTTCATTTTCCCGGTATTTAAGCTTGAATACTTAGATTTGGGTACTCGACGAAAGAAATATATATTAAATTACCTATAACTCACTTTTAGTTAACATTGAAAGGTTTTTCTAGTAAGGAGTTTATTTAATTTTTTATTTGCCTCAATTTTGATAATAATAATTTTTTTGTAAAAACTTATAGTTTTTGAGTTATTTATGAAAAATCGGTTAAAACATGCATTTTTCTCACGAAAAATTAAAATCTTTGATCTTTAATAACTCAAAAAGTTTTGATTTATTTTAATAACTTTATATAACAAATTTTGCTTATCATTTTTCCCTCTATCGAATTGTGGGGTTACTTCTATTAAAATAATTTTCACCCCCGAGGAGGGGTGGCATCCACCCCCAGGGTAAAAGCGCAGGTTGGCACCATGTCACCTTTGTTCCTTGAGATATCCTCTAACCACTCACCAATTTTCATGCAAATCGATGGTGGTTCAACGAAATCGGAGGTAATAGCTCGTATCCACCTTCAGTGACTGCACTAATAATATTCTTATTAGAATAATATAACATAATAATTAGATTATATTAATTCTTATCTTATTCTCGTCTTAAAGCTTAAGATCTGTTGGTGCAACTATGCATTAATCACTGCAATTCTAGATTCTATTTTATTCTAGGAATTTCTTTTTACCTATTTTCCTTCATAGCATGTTTATTTAAATCCTATGTAGGTACATTTAAGAAGAAAACTGAATGAAATTATAACATTAGCAGATCATGCACCTACGCTATATTTATAATGAGGCAAGTTCAAGAGAAATCATTAGAATACAACAAACCGGCATATTTATATTTCGTGGACCTTAAGAAAGCATTTGACAGGGTCAAATTAAAGGACGTTACCATTTGTTATAGGACTCAACTACTACTACTCAACAGAGGACAGAGGTACTATTGGTTATAATAGAACAAGTATTGGAGTTTGAATATCTAGGCACTACACTATCTAGCTACGGAAAGCTTGAAACAGAAGTGGAAGATCAAGTGAATAGAGCAAACAGAGCCACAGGTTGCCTGAATGACACAATATGGAAAAATAAAAATATCGGAAATAAAATGAAAGGTAGAATTTACAAAACAGTTAACAGACCAATAATGACATCCACGACGGCAGAAACACGACATGATACAAAGAGGACGAAAAGATTGCTCGAAATAGCGGAGATAAACACCCTTCGATGGTAAGACACTATTAGTCTGGCTGATTATCGGAGAATAGGCCTTTTTGGGGGAAAAGTTATTTACCAGCAATTTTATTGCCGGAATCGAATTATAAGATCCTATATACATATTAATAATATAGGTATGAAAAGTCCTCAGATAGTGTGCTACTTTTTTTATAAACAAAATGGCGCACGAAAATCGTGTTTTTGAAGTTATACTTCTTTAGGCGCGATTTCATTGAGGGTGAAATTTTATTAATCTGCGCGCATGCGCACACAAATGTTTTAATTTATGTATGTATCAGTCCAGAAAAAGTGTGGAAAGAATATATTAGTGTTTTTAATTATATTTTTCTACAAACGTGTTAAAAATGCAATTTTTAGCACTCCATAGGAGCGTTAAAAATGCTACTTTAAGACACTAGTGCTTTAAAATTTTTAAGGCACTGCAGTTAAAAGTGAATTGTCAAATTGTGGAACGTCAAAATATTTATATTTCATTTATTAATATTAATATTAATAATACAACTTGCGCAATTTGAAAAAGGTGGTTTAAAAGGATTTTTATTATAATTTTGTGTCATTGGATTTGTCTTCCTTGGGCGTAATAGCTATTTGTATAACAAGGGAGGAAAGTGCTACTTTTCCTCCCGAGAATGAAGTTTACTGCCCGACACGTAGTGGAGGGCAGTAATCATTCAAGGGAGGAAAAGGCACTTTACTCCCATATACATATGGTTTTTCCACCTTCCTCAAATTAATAGCAAGTAATTTTTTCATTTTTACTTAATTTATTTATGTTACTAACCAACAAAATTAATTAAAATTTAAACTTACAAGTAGGTACAATATAACTGTCAACTGTCAAATATAAGTCAAATTGTTAATGTAAACATTGTTAAATCAAAATAAAAATTCAGTGTTTTTTACTATTCTGCAAAATACAGGGTGTTTTATAAATAAACGTTAAAATGTATATATACTTACGTAATAGAAAATAGATATTGTTACAGGGCGTCAATAAGTTATATTTCATGAATGAAATACCATGACGTCACTTTTACTTTTCCTCCCTAGGGAGGAAAAGTACAACTTTGCTCCCTACAATCAGGTCCGGAAAGGTATACTTTCGGTAGAGGTAGGTGGAAAAATAATAAAACATCTATTTTTTATATTTCACTTGTCACCGTAATATGTAATTATGTATATCTGAAACGTCAGTAGCATGCGCCTTGATGGCCTTGTTGGTAGAGCATTGGACCACAGATCGAGAAATCGCGAGATTGCGAGTTCAAATCCCGGACGATTCATACTTTTTTCTTTTTTTTTTAATATTTGGCATTATTAAGTTTTGGTTAATTTTTGCTAATTATTGTTAATTTTTTGTATTGTAACTGTTAAGTAGGTATATTTATTTCGTTGAAATTATATTATAATAGAAGTATAACTTCTTACGTGCGTACAAAGTACACACACATTCTTTTTTTTTTAATTATTGCTCTATAACTCCGAAGATTTTAATTTTACAACGAAAACACCCAAACAAAAATTCACCGTGATTAAATTCTGCATAGAGACGTGTTTTTCCCGATCGGCTCCGACGAAAATTTTCTTTGGAAAATGCGGGTTTTCCCAACAAAATTTTTAATTTTCAAATAAAGTTTTAGATAAGTAATTACCTACAAATAATTAAATAATTTGGTGACTTAAAAGCCTTCTTGGTTTAGATTATAGTTCCAGAAGCTGGTGAAAATTGAACGAATATTTTAGCAACAATTCAATTATTAATTAATAATTTACGGTAGCAATAATAACCACAATAATTATGATACACTGATCAAACTTTTAAATCTTATAAAGATGATATGCCTGTTTAACATTTTCTCGACAAAATATAAATTTTTAATTTTTTTGCATAATCTTTAAATGTTTAAAAAAAATAGTTATAAACAAATTAACGTTTCTCAGAAAGTTTTTATTATATTATAATTTTAAAAAATAACTAAAATGCGCATTTCAAATATCTTGAAAATGAATGCTTTAAAACTTTTTTGCAACCATTTGCAAAAAAGTTATGAAACAGCAAAATAAACATACGATTACTACGGTGTTTACAATTTTTTAATTCTTTCAAAGCGTAGAAGTGAGTTTAAAGTACAAGCTAATTATTTACAAAAAAATATCGATTATAAGTTTAATGGTTATATTTTAATTAAAGATTAGAGATATATTTTTTTGTAATTTATACGCGCGAAAGTAGAATAATACAGTACTGTAGCTAAAATTTTCACTCGGAGCGACGACCGGCGGCCGCACGACGTACACTTTTAATAAATAATGTATGCTGCGTGTCAGTCGCTTCGAGTGAACATTTTAGCTCCGACTCTGTATCAGGCCTACTTTTGCGCTAAAAATTAAAAAAAAAGTATTTTTAATCTTTGATTAAAATATAACCATTGCACTAATTTTTGACATTCTTTGTGAGTAATTAGATTGTACACTTCGCGTCAAAAAAAACTGGTATAAGTCTTATAACCGAAAATCGTGATTTTCTAGTTGTGTAAATTGGTCTTGTCACATATGTCATTCTTATTTCTAGGCAGCGTTGCCAGTTCAACTAAAATATTATATCAAACCAGGTAAAAGCAGGGCTGTGCGGTAGACCGCAAGTTTTTAGTAGGTTTACTAAAAATTAAAACAACATCGAGCATTCTCGATTAGTCAGTCACATTTATTTAAACATGCATCCTAAAAAATTCTCTTATTAATTTTGTAATTTTCCATCATCTCGATTAAGTACCCATAAATTAATTCGTGTTCTATTATAATTTATGACAGATATGACATGGATGACAGATAATAACTCTAGACATGACATTAAATTATTATGTTTAATTTAAAATCGAGAAATGTGAAGGGTGAAATGAATAACTTTTACAGTGAACAATTGTGAAAATTAAATATTATGTATTACAATAAAATTCGAAACTGCTGAAATATTAAGCACATAGGTGGAAAATGTCGCCTGGCAAAATGTTCAATGTGTTTTATTAAATGTATTCATTTTTTTTTCGAATCATGAGAAATATAATAAGAATTTTTCACAGAAATACGCCAAAGTTAGGCCACACACATTACCATAATGTGTATCGGTTGCGTTCCGTCACAGTGAAGTTATTATAAATATTGACAATTTGAACTGTCAAAATTTTTATTTTATCATTTCTTGTTTAAAAAAAGAATAAAATTGATAAGATAGCCTCAGTTGAGGAGAAAGTAATAATAATAAAGATGTTTTATTCAGTCAATAGTGTGCGAACAATAAGGTAAATAATAACGTGGGCCTAACATTTACACACATGCCTACTGTGGCAAATGTAGGTATTTTTCAAAATGTTGGAATGTGTTTAAATCCTAGAACAATTTTAGCTTTTGTTTTTAATACAGATTTTTATCCCATACAAATAGCTTCTCATGATTTTTTTGTAAAATGATTAGGGAAGCAGGAATTTAACAGTTTAGAATTTTACATTGAGCTACCTATGGCCCGTTTTACGATTCACCACCATGATTTTTGAACGTTATCTTTTGTATTTATATTTAGTGCAATTCCATTATCTGTGCTGGCAACAACGCCGTGATTCACGAGCCATTGTGTCCAGTCTGAACATAGGTTTACATTGGGAAAAAAAAGTGTACCAGTTTTTTTTGACGCGAAGTGTACCATAGACTCACTTTTAAGCTTTGAAACAATTAAAACAAATTATAAATAACGGAGACTCTCGTATATTTATTTTGCTGTTCCATAACTTTTTTGCAAATGGTTGGAAACATTTTTTAAAGCATTCATTTTCAAGACCAATGAAATACGCATTTTAAGTATTTTTTAAAATTAGAATATAATAAACAATTTCTGTTTATAACAATTTTTTTTAAACATTTAAAAATTATGCAAAAAAATGAAAAATTTATATTTTGTCGACAAAATATTAAATAGGCATCACACCTTTATAATCTTTCTAAGTTTGATCAATGTCTCATGATTATTTTGGTTGTTATTGCGACTGTAAATTGTTAATTAACAATTGAATTGTTGCTAAAATATTCGTTTCATTTTCACCGGCTTCTGAATTTATAATCTCTACCAAGAAAGCTTTTATTTCACTAAGCTATATAATTATTAATAAATAATTACTGGCCCAAAAAAATTATTTGAAAATTCGAGATTTTGTTGGGAAAACCCACATTTTTCAAGGAAAATTTTCGTCGGAGCAAATAAGGAAAAACATGCCTTTATGTAGAATTAAATTGGGGTGAATTTTTATTTGAGTGTTTTTGGTGTAAATTTAAAATCTTCGGAGTTATAGAGCAATAATTGAAAAAATACGATTTGTCGGCGCCATTTTGTTTATAAAAAAAGTAGCACACTATCTGCGGACTTTGCATACCTATATTAATAATATATAGGATCTTATAATTCGATTCCAGCAATAAAATTGCTGGTAAATAACCTTTCTTTGTACTTTACTAATTAGACCAGCGTATTATAACTTTTTTTTTTCAAAATTTAAAGATTATGCAAAAAAAAGAAAAATTTATATTTTGTCGATAAAATATTAAATAAGCATCTCATCTTTATAATCTTTATAAGTTTGATCAATGTATCATGATTATTTCGGTTTTTATTGCGATCATAAATTCTTAATTAACAATTGAATTGTTGCTAAAATATTCGTTTAATTTTCACCGGCTTCTGGAATTACAATCTATACCAAGAAAGCTTTGATGTCACTAAGTTATTTAATTATTGATTAATAGTTACTTACCTAAAACTTTATTTGAAAATTAGAGTTTTTGTTGGGAAAACCCGCATTTTCCGAGGAAAATTTTCGTCGTAGCAAATCATGAAAAACATATCTCTATGCAGAATTTAATTGCGGTGAATTTTTATTTGAGTGTTTTTGTTGTAAAGTTAAAATCTTCGGAGTTATAGAGCAATAATTGAAAAAAATACGATTTGTCGGCGCCATTTTGTTTATAAAAAAAGTAGCACACTATCTGCGGACTTTGCGTACCTACCTATATTATTAATATGGAGAATCTTATAATTCGATTCCAGCAATAAAATTGCTGGTAAATAACTTTTCCATGAATTTTGGTAATTAGCCCAGAGTATATGGGACAGAGCTAGAAGTACAGATGTAAGATGGAGATGCAAGGTGGACGGTTCCCCAATAGGAAGACGATCAGAGGAAGGCCACGAAAACGATGTAACGATAACTTACTACAGTGCCGGTTTATCCACTCGGCGCTTGGGCCGGGCCCGAAAGGGCCCGTTTCTTTTAATTATAAAAAAAATAAAGTCGCTAAATAATTTGCATATTCTCCGAAAAAAATCTCATACGCAGATACGCCAATACACTGCAAACGCCTTTGTTCTATTGTTAAATATCTTCACGCCTCAGGGGCGTCATTTGATAGGGTCGGCATTTGCCCCCCCCCTGACCCTGAAAATGACTGAAATTTACAAAAAATAGATCAATTTTGTATTATGTTTGCATATAAATGTATTGTATATAATATAATGCTTGCCCCCCCCCTATCAAAATTTCAAATGACGCTCCTGTCACGCCTACACACAGTGCCGTTGCCTAGCCCCACAGGGGCCCGTGTCAGTGTTTGTGGCGAGGCCCTTTTCCAAAAACTACAGAAAGTTGTCAGATTTCGCCATGTCATTGATTAAAAACTACCCAGGTAGTGGGTAAAAACTGTGTAGGTTATTAATCAATGGCCATGTCTCGAATTATTGTATCCAAAATAATAGCACAAGCGGAGTTTTTTTAGTTTCTAATAATTTCTTTTTGAATTGTGGGGCTTAAATAATAATTTATCTGACTTTTCGGCTTTAAAATATGTTCTTTGAAAATAGGAACAAAATAAGTCCTTTTAAAATAGTTAAACGAAAGACAAAAAAAGATGGTACACACTCTTTCAAACATTCAAAAGTAAAGCGATTACAAAAATTTCAATTTGGCATTATACAGTGGCCTCTAAGGCTAGCACTCCAATTGCGATTTGTAGTCGCAGCGACAAAAAAAATCGCTGTCGCAGAAAATCTAGAGTCTAGATGTAACATCAAGTCTGTTTTCAGCAAGGATGTAACATCAGCTTTTAGATGTTTTTTTTTAATCTAGAGATAAAGAAGAAGTCAAGACGTCAATTAATACTTTATGCGAGAAACATAAAAATGATGTTGATGAAACCAAAGAGAACTTGCATAATGAAATTGCCCATTTTGTAACGTTATGCCAAAAGTTTAATAAACATCATACAATTTATGAAAAATTTGATTCTTCCAGGATGTAACAGCAACTTTTCCCAATGTTTTAACTTTACTGCAAATGTATTTGATGATACCAATTTCTAATGCGTCAGGCGAGCGGTTTTTTCGGCTTTAAAAAAGAATAAAAACATATTTAAGATCTTTGGGTCAAGAAAACCTAGACGCGTTATCACTATTGTATATAGAGAATGAAGAACTGGAGAAACTGAATTGTGATAATATTATATGGCAGTTTGCGAATGCCAAGTCAAGAAAAAAAGTGATCTAATTTTTGTCATTGTGTATTTTTTAGAATATGTTTTTTGCTTGTCATGTGTTGTTTTGTGGAACTTTCTGTTTTTGATTTATGTTTTTAAATGTATTTTTTTGATTATGTTTTACGTTTGCTATTCTTCTTGCTTGTTTAGAAAAAAATATTTTATGGATTTTACAATAAAACTTTATAGTTAATGCATGTATTTTCTTGTTAAAAAACTGACAACGAATAGCAATGAAGGGGCCCCTAAACCTCCAGCGCCCAGGGCCTGAAGTTAGGTGAAACCGGCACTGACTTACTAAAGTCACATTAAAAAACAGACAGAGTAGGTAATATTTATACAAACAGAAGAAGTAGTATATTTAATAAGATTGTTATACAAGAATAGATTTACAACGTTCTACGACCTCTTTCTATACCAGTCGCTTTCCATCTCCTTCTCTTCATGCGTCTTCACCTATATTGCTGTCTCTAATTTTCGTGTCTACACTTTCTCTCCTGCTTCTTCTTGGTCTTCCAAGTTTTCTGCGTCTCTGCGTTACCCAATTTAATTAAGAGTAGCTTTGGTAGTTTATCTTCTGTCATCCTCTGTACATGACCGTACCATATAAGTTGTTTTGTTCTAATATCGTCTACAAATTTTTCTAACTGATCACTTCCATATTTTATCATTTCCATCATTATCCACCTAGTCCTGGAGCTGTACAATTTTTGATAAAATACATTTTCCATACTTCTTCTGTAGGTACATATTTCTCAGTCAAACTAATATTTTAATGCATTCTGCAATGTTGTTTTTCTACTTTCTGCCAACAGCTTTTTATAATAATATTTCCATCTTTAATGGGACATCTTTAATGGAAATAACGCTGATTTTCTGTTCTGTAGAATTGGTTTTTATCTTTCTTAATGATATTTATACTTCATTGGATTGCGAACCTCCAACCTCCTATTCTGTTTTTCATAATAATGCAATGCCGTTACCACATTAACTAACTGTTCATCTTCTCTGACCTGTCTAGGGTCGATTCTCACTATACCTCCCGTTTACTTTCAATACGCATGGCATTCCGTTTACATAAAATATTATTAAATACAAATCATATAGTATATGCCCACTTTCCGTTACGTTTACCTACCATTCCCGAATCTTTGCGTTCAATACCGGCCACGTATTTTTCGGCGACGTCTCGGATACCCTATGGATAGTGTGAATATTGCTATTACCTCGCGGTTCAGTAACGTATTTTTTTCTACGACAAGGTGTGACTTGTCAGGTAGAGTATGGATTGGGGGAATACATAGCGGTTATGGATAGGGGGAATACATGGTGAGAAAAATTTGGACAATAAAAAATTTATAGAACTTGTCTGACATGACTTTTTAATTTTGAAAATAAAAAATACAGTGATAATACATTTAAAGACGGCAATATTTTGGGCGGCTGTTGCCAAGGAATTAAAATATTTTCTTCATCCAATATCTTCTTAAGCAATTTCGCTGGTTCATCGGCGGATTGATAACCTCTACGGCAGCGGTGCTCAAACGGTCGATCGCGATCGACCGGTCGATCGCCAAAGTTTTTGAAGTCGATCGCGATTCACGGAAGAAATTCACATGGAAAAGGTGGAGACTGCACTCACTTGTGGATGATATGAAGTGCCATGCACTTCATGAAGTGTATTAACATCCAAATAAAATTAAGATGAAAAACATCTTTAATTACAACTCTCTGTAGTTACAACGTTTTATCAAATAGAAATGTGAAATAAAAAATTTTATTTTCAATTTTTTTTACTAGCAGTCGATCGCTGGACGCTTGCATTTTATGTGGTAGATCTCATGCAGTCTGAGCACCACTGCTCTACGGAATATTGTCACTCCATTTTTTGCTTGTTCGGCCGATACTTCTATCGATTGGTGATTTATTTCTTGCTATTTTGACCACACGTATCTCACTATTCTGCTATGTGGTTGTTCCATTCTTTTTTCTTCTATTTAGTGTCCATTCGTTTATACATCCTGGGATATATAGTCCTGAACATTTCAGGGACTACCTTATTCGCTTTCCGGTGACACAATTATAATATGTCTGCTTGTTCCAACTGCGTCGATTCACTGGAAACAAAGTTAGAGAACTATAGGTTCTTCCAAGTTGTGTGTTACTTTTTTCGCTTTCTGGTGACACAATAATTATAATATATCTGCTTGTTCCAACTCCATTGCTTCACCAGAAACGAAGTTAGAAAACTATAGGTTCTTCCAAGTTGTGCGTTACCTTTTTTGCTTCCCGGTGACACAATTATAATATATCTGCTTGTCGCAACTCCGTTGCTTCACCAGAAGCGAAGTTAGAAAACTATAGGCTCTTCCAAGTTGTGCGTTACCTTTCTTGCTTTCCGGTGACACAATTACAATATATCTGCTTGTTTAAACTGCGTTGCTTCACCAGAAATGAAGTTAGAAAACTATAGCTTTTTCCAAGTTGTGCGTTACCTTTTTCGCTTTCCGGTGACCCAATTATAATATATTTGCTTGTTCCAACTCCGTTGCTTTACCACAAGTGAAGTTAGAAAACTATAGGCTCTTCCAAGTTGTGCGTTACCTTTTTGTCTTTCCGGTGACACAATTATAATATATATCTGCTTGTTCCAACTCCGTTGCTTCACCACAAGCGAAGTTAGAAAACTATAGGCTCTTCCAAGTTGTGCGTTACCTTTCTTGCTTTCCGGTGACACAATTACAATATATCTGCTTGTTTAAACTGCGTTGCTTCACCAGAAACAAAGTTAAATTTTTAATTTATGAATGTTTTTTATATTGATAACGATTTCCGAAGTGAACGTCGAAACGTCAAGTAAACTTTATTTGAAACTCGAATTGTGGCTTATGCCCAAATAAAATAGTAAATCTTATTTTGTATTTCTCACGCCGCGGGGCGCCGTTAAGAAAACAAATGTGAAATAACCTTTTTTTACATTGGTCCGCATGTATATTTTACATTTCTATTATTAAATTTTTTTCAGACCACATATTTCATCAAGCCGGAAAAAACACGTGTATTCGAATGAAAAATTTACGGTAAAATGTTACCAAACCGGTACAAAATGTGTGGAATATTAAATGGGGAAAGTAAACGCGACGTCTAGTGAGAATGGTGGTTAAATTAATGGAAGGTGTATGGAACGTGTATGGGAAGTAAACGGAACGTATAGTGAGAATAGAATTTTAATGGGAGGTGTATGGAATGGTTATGGAAAGTAAACGGGAGGTATAGTGGGAATCGACCCTACTCTTCTTTATAATTATTTATGTCCATTCCATGTTACCTGCTTCCGTTTTTAGGTTTAACCATCTTTTGTACACTAAGCGCCAAAATTAACGCACCACCTTAAAAATGGGACATTTTTAATGTATCATATTTCCTAAACCCGTTGTCCGATTTTAGTGATTTTTTAATATGTTATAGCTTTATTCTTCAAAAATATCGATGTAATAATATTGTTGCTAAACAGATAAGTGTCATTATATACCGGGTGTGACAATGATAGTGTGTTTTTTCCTCAAAGTTTGGAACACCCTGTGGAATATTTTAGCGTATATAAAATTTTTAAATTAAAACTCAACTGTAACCTTAAACTATCTTAACATTTTGGTTTTTGATTCGTTCGCTCATGTTGGATAATAAAAAATTAGGTACTTTAACAACTAGCAAGGTTTTTCATCAATACAGGGTGTTTCTAAATAAGTGCGACAAACTTTAAGGGGTAATTCTGCATGAAAAATAATGACCGTTTACTTTGTAAACATGTGTCCGCAATTGCCTCGTTTTTGAGATACGGTATGTTGAATTTTTTCTTACAAAGTGACCATTTATTTATTGCTGTAAAACCGGTTGAGATATGCAAATGAAATTTGGTAGGTTTTAAGAGGTAGTTATTGGGCATTTTTTGGCATACAATTAAGAATTTTATATTCACCATTGGCGTGCATACGGGTAATATGACCGGGTAATATGACCCGTATGCACGCCAATGGTGAATATAGAATTCTTAGGTGTACGTCAAAAAATGCGCAATAACTACCTCTTAAAACCTACTAAATTTCAAAGTACCTAACTTTTTTATTATCCAACATAATCAAATAAATCAAAAAGCGAAATGTTAAGAAAGCCTAAGGCTACAGTTGAGTTTTAATTTCAATATTTTATATACGCTAGAATATTCCACAGGGTGTTCCAAACTTTGAGGAGAAAACACACTATCATTGTTACACCCGGTTTACAATGACACTTATCTCTTTAGCAACAATATCATTACATCGATATTTCTGAAGAAAAAAGCTATAACATATTAAAAAAATCACTAAAATCGGACAACAGATTTAGGAAATATGAGACATTAAAAATGTCCCATTTTTAAGGTGGTGCGTTAATTTTGGCGCTTAGTGTATTTTCAGTTCCTTTCTGTAATAATTTATTCTGTTGCTTCGGTCATCCATAATTGATTGCTTTTTTATCCTTTTCTTCCATGCCAATTGCTTCTTCGGTAGCTTTACATGCTTCTATGATTCTTTTGTGCTCTTCTTCGATATCCATTCTGATCTGGTTGTTCTTATGTTGTTGGTGTAATCGATATTCTCTGTTCTTGTAACAAGTATACTTTATAACGCGGTCACTTCTTCATTTCTTGACCGTTTTGTAGATTATTTTGTTCTCTCTGATTTTCCTGCAATACTAGATAAATGATTTCACACAGTAATAATTTGTGATCTGAACTATAACTGGCTTCTCTTTTTATAGTCCAGGGCGCATCTGTTTTGAGAAGGACGTTGAGAGGTGACTCAAATTTTTTTGCAGAAATTTCTTGAAAGTAGCTCATATAATAATATTTGAGTTATCCTCTAACTCAAAAAGGTCCGGAACATTGTTTAAATAATCAAAATGTCAAAATATGAAGGAAAAATTCGATTTTTTTCTTCGTTTTTTGATTATAACTTTAAAAGTATTCATTTTTGAGAAAAGTTGTACTGATATAAAAGTTGCGTAATTAAATTTCCCATAACATAGAATAAGCTAAAAATTTTAAAAATAGTCACCCTTGTTGCAAAATAGCACTAATTGCAAAAAAAACATACAAAAACAAGTATTCGCATTTTACGTTTTTAAACCATTTATGCTACACTTAGGACCTTCATATTTTACCCGAAAAAACTTTATGATACACTAAAACAATACTGTAAATTTCATTAAGATCGGTTCAACAAATTTTGCAAAATAAATTTTGCAATCCAGCTTTCGGAAAAAAAATTCATTTTTTCAAAATGTTGCAGGACTGAAAATAAAACAGATAGCAAGTTGAATTTTTTTTGCTTATAGAAATGTACTGTACCTTTAATTTTCAATTTGCAAAATTAAAATCGGTTAACTACCACGGCGTCAGGAATTTTTTTAAATAAACATTAATTTTTGGTGCTACGCGCAGGACAGCGGTGTTCACACAATCTTTATCTAATGTATTATTTTCTTACTCTATATTTTGTTGTATTTTAATATTTTAATTCCACAAAAATCAAACTAATTTTATTATTGTTTGTGAAATATTGTTTAAACAATTGCATAGGTTTCAAAATAATAAACTTTTATTCTCAAAGTTAAAATATATGAACAAAGAAAGTTTTTACTAAAAAAGTGTTATTTCAAAGGATAGAGTATGTGTTTTTATTTTGCAATAAACAAATTTATTAATTTATATCGAAATGTAATAAAAATTAAAATGCATGAATCATTATCAAAGGTCACTGGAATGACCAATCAGAGCATACTATCCGCAGTCCTGCGCGTAGCACCAATAATTAATGTTTATTTAAAAAAATTTTCTGACGCCGTGGTAGTTAATCTATTTTAATTTTGTAAATTGCAAATGAAAGGTACAGTACACGTCTATATGCAAGAAAAAATTCAACTTTCTATCTGCTTTATTTTTAGCCCTGTAACATTTTGAAAAAATAAATTTTTTTTGCGAAAGCTGGATTGCAAAATTTATTTTGCAAAATCTATTGAACCGATCTTAATGAAATTTACAGTGTTATTTTACTGTATCATAGAGTTTTTTGGGTGAAATATGAAGGTCCTATGTGTAGCATAAATTGTTGAAAAACGTAAAATGCGAATACTTGTTTTTGTATGGTTTTTTCGCAATTATTGCTATTTTGCACCAAGGGTGACTATTTTTTAAATTTTTAACCAACTCTATATTATAGGAAATCTAATTACGCAACTTTTATGTCAGCACAACCTTTTCTCGGAAATGAATACTTTTAAAGTTATAATCAAAAAACGAAGAAAACAATCGAATTTTTCCTTCATTTTTTGACATACATTTTGATTATTTAAACAATGTTCCGGACCTTTTTGAGAGGGAGGATAACTCAAATATTATTATTTGAGTTATTTTCAAGCAATTTCTGCAAAAAAATTTGAGTCACCTCTCAACGTCCAAATGTAGGTACTAATATTTTTACAGATGCGCCCTGGTCTATTATTATAATATTTCTTACCACTCGTCGTGTTATAAAGAAATCGATGACTGATCATTGATTAAGCGTAGGTCTTTACCATGTATACTGGTGAATTCTTTTATGTTGGAAGAATGTATTTTGCACTTCACAACCTTTAGGGGGGTACAACGGCCTCCTTTATTCAGATGGACTTACATAAGTTTTTTTTATGTATTTTGACCCGTAGAACACGAATTTTTTGGGTAACAGTTGATCCGGATGTCGATAAGATTGTTATAAACAAATAACTTGAGGACTTACATAACAGGGAAACAGGGATTTTTCGCAGAACAAAACATTTTTTTTTGTATTTTTTGGGCCATTCTAAGCAAAAAATGTTCTTACAAGTTGTTTTCGTAGGATGCACAGTTTTCGAGATAAACGTGGTTGAACTTTCAAAAAATCGAAAAATTGCAATTTTTGAACCTGAATAACTTTTGATTAAGGCTACGGGTACATAATTCGCAAATATTTTACGGCTATCCCTACATTTTCTGTCTTTACACGGCAAATTAAGTGTAGTGAAATTCTCACTGGTATGGAAACTGCAGATGTAAACATTAGGTTGACACTGACATTGTCATCAGAAAGGTAGAGATGGCTATTTCGATTTCATTCAGTTTTTGAATGTTCTTGGATATCCTTTACTTGTACATATAAATTCTTCTTCTTCTTCTTCCTTCTTGTATGTAGGCTTTAAAGCCTGTTTCTTCTTCAATATTATCCTCCTAAATTGTTTAGGTTATCGCACCACCTTTTTCTTGGTCTGCCAATACTTCTTCGTCCATTTGGTGACTTATCTCGTGCTATTCGTACTATCCTATCCTCTGCCATTCTACTAATGTGTTCGTTCCACTCCTGTTTCCGTTTTTTCACCCATCCATTTATGTCTTCTATATTGCATGATCTTCTTATGTTTTCGCTCCTCTCCCTATCCAACAGACTTTTCCCTGATATTCGTCGGAGTATTTTCATCTCTGTTGTTTCTAGTAGTCGTCTCGTTTTAGATGTGTCAGGCCTTGTCTCCGCCGTGTATGTTAATATAGGTCTAATTGCTGCTTTATAGATTCTTGCTTTTGTGTCTTGTCTTAAGTGTTTGTTCTTCCAGATTGTGTCATTAAGAGATCCCGCCGCTTTACTTGCTTTTAAGCTTTGTTGTCGTACTTCCTCTTCAACATCTCCGTAACTGGTTATATCTATTCCCAGATATCTAAACCTTGCTTCCGCTTTATTATTTTCCCATCAATTTCGATTTTACATCGTAGTGGGTATTTAGATGTTGTCATACATTTGGTTTTTTCTGCTGATATTATCATATTGTATTTCTTGGCTGTTGTATTAAAGATGTGTGTTAATCTTTGGAGATCGTCTTCTGTCTCGGCGATTAATGCGGCGTCGTCTGCATAACACAATACTTTGATTTCTTTATTCCCCATTCTGTAACCATGACCTTTACGTACTGCTTCTATTATTTCGTCCATTATTATATTAAATAGCAGTGGGCTTAATGAGTCACCTTGTCTGACTCCACTTTGTACTGGTATAAACTGCGTTAGTTTTCCATTTATCTTTGCCTGTATTCGATTATGAAAGTAGATGTTTTCGATGGTTTGTATAATATTGATTGGTATGTTTCTTCCATACAGTAAATGTAAGACGTCTTCGACTTGGATGCGATCGAAAGCCTTTGTCAGGTCTATAAAACATAGATATGCTGGTTTATTGTACTCAATGGCCTTTTCTGTGATTTGTCTCAGTACAAATACGGCGTCTACGCAGGATCTTCCGGATCTGAATCCTTGTTGTTCATCTGATAAAGTTGTTAGTTTATTGATTTTGTTGGTTAGGACTTTTGTGGTTAGCTTAAGTGCGGTGTTTAGTAGATTTATACCTCTATAATTGTTGGGGTCTTCTTTGTCTCCTTTTTTGAACATTGGTATCATTATGCTGTTTCTCCATGCGTCTGGTATCTTGCAGTGCAATATTAGTTTTTGTATAAGTTTTGTCATCTCTAGGGTTATACTTTCTCCTCCGCATTTTAGAAGCTCGTTGGTTATTCCGTCTGGTCCTGGTGACTTCCTATTTTTGAGTGAATTTATGGCTACCCCTACTTCCTGAAAACTGATTTCAATTTCGTGTCTTAATTCAGGTAGGTTATTATTTTGATTATGATTTTCCTTTCCTTTAAACAGTTCCGTCAAGTATCTTTCCCATTCGTTTGCTGGTATGTTATTGTATTCCTTCAATTCTGCCATTTCTTTCCGTTGGTTTCTTATGAATCTCCATATTTGTTTTTGTGTTCCGTAGAAGTCGCTTTCCATCCTTTTTGTAAACTGTTCCCAGTGTTCATTTTTTGTTCTTCTTACCAATTGCTTTGTTTCATTTCGTATTCTTCTATAGGTGTCTCGAGACACCTATAGAAGAATACGAAATGAAAAAGATCTGGATTCTGGAGTGTTTGATGTTTTATACTTCATGTAGGCGTCTCTCTTCTCTTTACATTTCTCTTTTATTTCTTTTCTGAACCATGGTGTATTGTTGTTGTTTCTTTTGTTCAGTATGACTTTGCGTTTTCCTAGAGCTTCTGTTGCTGCCTCTTCAATATTGTTTTTAATTTTCTCCCAGCTCGCGTTTATATCTTCGATGTCGTCTATCTGCTTCAGCTGTATCTTCTGTGCTAGCCTTCTTTGGTACATTTCTTTGGTAGAATCGTTCCACAGTGATTCTACATTGAACTTTTCCTCGGTGATTTCCTGTGGAAAATGTTTTGGTGTTAGTTTCATTCTTATTTTTGCTAGGACTAATTTGTGTTCACTCCCTGCGTCTGCCGAGTTTAAAGTTCGAATATCTAGAATCCGCTCTGGGTGGACATATAAATGAAAGGATTATTTTTTCACTAATTATGTATTCAGTGGTTACCATTATTTATATACTACACAAATAGTCGAAAAAGAATGATGTAATTGTATAAATCATGAGTATCATTTTACCTTTACACACATGAGACCTGAACAATAAAACAGTATGATGTTAACAAATTGAATTTATTCGAAATGTGGATGAACCGCCGAATGTTAAGAATAAGCTGGGCCAGCAGAACCACGAATGAAAAATTACTGAAAATAATAAATACACGTCCTCATCTGGTCAATACTATCAAAATTAGATAGACGTCATATCTAGGACACATAATGCGCTATAGGGAATTTGAGCAGCTCCAAGTAATATTAGATGGCAAGATCGAAGGTAAAAGGGGTTAAAGAAGAAAGAAAAAATCTTGATTCCGAAACATCAGAGATTGGACCCACACAACAGGAAATGACTTAATTCATCAAGCCCAGAATAGAGAGAAATTTGCCATATTGACCGCCAACCTCAATAGAGAAGTCACTTAGGAAAAGGAGCCGAAAATATTATTTTATTATTTTTCTTCGAGAAAAAAAAACGTTAAAGCTCTCCGTAAAAAGCGAAGCCTTTAATTATAAAATCTTAAAATCATCTTTATTAAAATATGAAGTCAACATTTAATAATTCACTCAATAAAATGGGCGGAATGCATGAAACGTAGTAGATTCTATTGCTTCAGCAAATAGTCACTACTTTGTAGCATTTTCTTTTACATAAAAGTAGGTGCTTTTGTTGAGAAGAACTTACTTCACAACAGAAGTACCTACTACTGACCAGCAGTATCTAATATACAAAACGTAGCGTAAGCCGTGTCTGCATTACATCAATCGTAATGGAATTAGTTTTCCATGTGCTTGTGATTTGTGAATTCACATCTTTACGTACCAAATTATTAGAATTGTACATTATGTACATGAGTAAAAATGAGTGACTTAGATCCGAAGCGACAAAAGAGTTACGCGAGGATAAAAGTGCACAATTGTTATTTGTTAATCTTCTTCACAATTATTAAATTTTATTTGATAAAAGAATGACCCCAAAAATTAAGAATCTTCTTCTTAGTTTGTAAATTTTTCTCTGAGACACATTCATAAATGCTGCCATATTGTAACAAAAAAATACCTACGCCGAAGACGTCCACCCACCAACTTCACTTAAACTGAAGCAAAATACTTACTACTAAACAAGCACATACTTCAAAAGCGTAGTACATTCTTCAATGTAGGTTGGTAAATAGTAGCAAATACTACAGAGAAAAGCAAATGCTTTTTAAGTGTAGTAAAATCTTAAAAAATATAGTACGTACTTGAAGCATTAGCATTTACTACATTTTATGCCACCATGGGCACTTTATAGCTAAACTCGTACCTATTTACGGTTATCGGAACAAACTCTTATAAAATAATACTTTTATTTGAACTTTAATGACTTGAAATACTTGGATTTTCCATAAACAATATATAAACAATAAATAACTTTTTATTAATTGTACGCCTTAAATCAATTATTATTTTTCAAATAAACTATCAATTCTATTTAATAAACAACTCTTTGATTGATTTTATTATCATCGTAAAAGCGTTAAAAAGCAGTAGCAGAATGAACTGTTATATCAAAATAGCGGGTCGGACACATCTCTACTTGTCACGTCTTGAGTCTTGTCATAACATTATATTCGACTGAGTGCGTTGTATGACAAAGATAGCGAATGTTCGATTTCCACGGACATAGAGTCCATTTTTTTCGAATATTGAAAAACTAATAAATATTTTAAAAAAATTTAAACACAAAATGAAAGACTAAATTATTATCGAGGGCCAAAAGTCCCTTAGAATATATAAGAAGTTTCTTTCGAATGCGATATTGGAAATTAAAAATCACACTACATTTTCTCTTAGTTTATAGAAGTTCTCAGGGACTTTCGGCCCTCGTTAATAACGAAATCTTTCATTCTGCGTTTAAATTTTTCAAAAATACTTATTAGTTTTCTCAGGATTCGAAAAAAATGAATCCCCATTTGAATAGCATTGCACCCGAAAATACGTACCGATCCTCTTAAAAAATAAAGTAGCAATTCTGCTTACCGCATTTGAAAGTTTAAGTCAAATTCTATCGGTTTTGAATATTTTCATTGCTAAAAATTAATTTTTTTATTTTTAATCAAAGCACAAACTATAAACACCTAGTGTTTGAGTGATGTTTTCAATGCATTTCTCATTTAAAATCGAACGAGTAGGCGATCCTATAAATAGGTAATTTCTACGTAGCCATTATAACGCATGCATCAGACACGGGAAATAATATTTGTTTATAGCTTTGTTTGACAATAAAAAATTAGTTTTTAGTAATGCAAATAATCAAAACCGGTATAATTTGACTTGAACTTTCAAATGAGGTAAGCAGAATTGCTATTTTGTTTTTTACTTAAAAGTTATTCGGGTTCAAAAATTGCAATTTTTCGATTTTTTGAAAGTTCAACCGCTTTTATCTCGAAAACTGTGCATCCTACGAAAAAACTTGTAAGAACATTGTTTGGTTAGAATGACCCAAAAAATACAAAAAAAGTGTTGTTTTGCAAAAGATAGCTGTTATGCAATTCCTCAAGTTCTTTGTTTATAACAATCTTATCGACATGCGGATCAACTTAAAAAATTCGTGTTCTACGGGTCAAAATACATAAAAAAAAACTTGGGTAAGTCCATCTGAATAAAGGAGGCCGTTGTACCCCCCTGACGAAAGGACTAAGCTGAAATGCAGGGTATTAGGTCTTATGTCATTGTAAATTCTTGCCTTTGTGTTTCTTATGATGATCACTGCAAACATTTTTGGTATTCCATCAAACACCTTTTGGAGTTTTTCATATGCAATGCAACGCCGCCCGGTATAAATTTATTTGTTGTTCCGTTTTAGTTCGACTATTAGAATTGACTCGTAGTCGTAGTTCACCTTTTCGTTGGTATTTATCTGTTTTTCGCTTATTAGTAGCTATACTTCTTTCGCACATTTAACCCAAAGATATAATTATATCTAAAACTTACCACAGAAGATTCTAAATTATAAGTTCAAAGACATAAGAAGGTACTTGACTTCCATTTCATGGTCAATAACCATAATGACTGTGATAAAGCGAAAATTATTTTAACCAAATCTGATAAAAAAAAGTTATTTATAGTAAGCAGAGGTAATTAACGTTTTTTTATAACATAACGTACATAAGTGTATTGTTATTAAAATGGTTGCTGGTGGTGCAAAAAATAATTCGCTAGTTATGATTAAATCAGCAAACCGTGAAAACATGATGTATATGTAAAAACCTCCAAGGAATTATTTTTAAATTTTAGTTTTACTACCATTTGCAACATACTGAAGTCTTACATGAATTAACATATGGAAGGGGAGTTTAAGCGGGGATTTCTGCAGTTATTCGAGCGCGTCAGATTATTACATGGGGAGAAACCTTGTACCCTGAAGATGTACCTCTACCATATATTGGCTCTTAATGCATGTTAAGGAGGGGCCGAAAAAAAAATCTATCCTTAGAAAAACTCGAAATCGTCAGATTAAGATACGGTAAGTTAAATACATGCAAAACAGTGTATTGTATATTTCAAAAATCTGACGATTTGAGCGGGGCGTCAGGAAATGGGTGAGTCCCAAAATTTCACAAGAAAAAAGCGAATATTTCGCGAAATGAATGACAGATCGAGAAACTAAAAGATATTTCAAAAATCTATCGAATGATAACAAAAATGACTTCCCACGGAGGGGGGTGGGGGGTAAATTTAATATTTTAAATACGAATCCCGCGATATTTCGCGAAATACACATCAAATCGAAAAACTGAAAAATACACTTATTCAATATTTTTGAAAAATCTATCGAATGGCACCAAACACGACCCCACACGGTGGTGATGTGGGAGATTACTTTAAAATCTTATATGGGGGGCCGCATTTTTTTATTGCAGATTTAGATTCCTTACGTAAAAATAAGTAACTTTTATTCTAGACATATTTTCGAATTATGGATAGATGGCGCTATAATCTAAAAAAACGATTGTTGGAAATGGAAAACTAAATTAAAAATGAAAAGTCCCCACTAAAATGGAACACTTTACTTAACTTTTTTTGGTTTTAGGACCTACTCTTCACAACCCAATAGGTCCCCAAAGCGCTCGAGTGACTACACATTTAGCATACTATGCTCCCCTATCATAACTCAAAACAGGTATAGCCATTATTAAGAAGAACAAAAAAAACAAAAAAAAAACAAAAAAAAGGTAATCGTCTCTGAAAATTTAGGACAATACGACCATTTTTATAGTGGAGTACCAAAGAAAATGTAAAGCTCAGCAAGGGATATGCCTGGATCCCGCGTTTATTAGTAGCAAGCAGAAAATTTGTTAATAGGGCTTTTCATTCACAGTCATTTGTTTCGAGCTTTTGTCGTATGTCGTATATTCCGTGTATATTAATATTATACACAGATTATACAATTTATGACAGAAGCTCGAAACAAATGACAATCGATGAAAAGCCCTATAGCTTAACGGTGTCTAGTCGGACAAACTTTGATGTACGGGAATACTGGAACAGGCACAGGGAAGTTCTAATTGTGGAACAGGTTAGTGGCGGTTCTAGACAAAAAAACTGGGGGCAAGGGAACACAATCGGTGAATAAACAAGATAACGTGCTTTATAACGAAGATAATAGTACAAAAGTCCTGTAAAAACTGGGGGTGGCTGCCCCCCTGCCCCAGGCTAGAACCGCCACTGGAACAGATTACAGGTTTCGAACGTCAAACTACGAAAACGTCTCATGTATTTTGTCGGACACAACTTACAATTGATTTGTTACTCTTTCATTAAACTCTCATGCAAAAATCAGACTGCTATTTGCCACCAACATAATTCCTGTCATTTGACATGTTCCACGTGTCGGACTTAATGCCCAACATATCTGTCGGACAAACATTTTTTCATATATTATATAAAGTTTGCTATCGAATAAACTTAAAAACAACCTGGTAGTTTTCACAATCATGAACTTGTCAGGATGGCATTTTCACAATTAAAATCACATTCCAAAATTGAATCTTTCCCTGTTCCAGTGTTCTTATACATCAAAGTTTGTCCGACTAGACACCGTTAAGCTATTAACAAATTTTCAGCTTGCTATTAATAAACTTTTTTTTGGTACCCGGGATCCAGACCTAGGAATATCTTTGATCATTCACAGAAGACAAGAGTTCATAACAACTTGGCAAGCTATACACAAAGGATTAGCTGAAGTAAATATGTGCCTTAGCGGATTTAAACCAACACTTCTTGTTGACGTATTCGCAGCAAATAATGACGCATTAGCTAATGTAAAAGACGCATGTTATGAACAGGTTCACGAAGAAATATCAAAAATACCCCAATCGTGAGATATAATATTAATGGGGGATATTCAGAGTAGAGTAGGAGGAGCAGTGGCGGCTCGTCAGAGGAGGCAAGGGAGGCTCAGCCTCCCCATAAATTTTTTACACACTCTATACTGTTTTGTTTATCATGAATCGCGAAAACAACAATTACTCACTATTATACAACGTGTAAATTCCATATTATCACTAATTATCCATACGTACGGAGCATTAGCATTAGAACGCATGATCGCGTCTCAGTTTTATTACATATTATTGTAGGCAGGACCCTGGGTTATCCCGAGATGCACGAACGGAGCCGAGAAGCCCAGCATTCTCAGTTGCTAATGCTCCGTGCAGCGCAGCAGGCGTTTAAGGAGAGCCGGTCTCCTAACAGTGGCATCTACGGCGCCATCACACGCTGCCCGGAGATATACCAAGGGAGGCAGTGGAGCTTCTCAGCTCCGTTGGGTGGTTGGGTGCGTCTCGGGACAACGAATTTTAGGGTCCTGACTAAAAATAATGAAAAATCTAAAAGTGCGAATTTTGTTATGAAATTTGGTATGTGGGGTTATAATAATATTTGGAACAACTTGCTCAAATAACTTTTTCCGATATCTCTAACTCAAAGCAAAATATCGGTAATTTATCGTGTTTTTGAATTCGCAGTAGGCCGCGTTTAGAATTAAAAAAATTCAGTTGAGTATCTTAAAAAATTTGAAGCTTCATTTATGTATGGACTGCAAAACTTCAAATCTGTATTTATTTTGATATGCATAGGTATCTATTTACAAATAGATGGAATTGTTAACAAATAAACGACACAAACTTTGGTATTAAACTTTTACTATTAGACTAACTATTTTTAAAATGATGATATCATGAAATTATGAATTAGGATGATATTATGAAATGTAAATAAAAATGGTCAAAAGATGGGGCCTTAAATTACATTTTTTGGCGCATTTTTTTGCTAGTGCAAATTTGTCTAGATATTTTACAGTTAGGTATAGCCTCCCCTATTGTAAAAATCACGAGCCGCCACTGAGGAGGAGAATATTAGGATGAAATAATAGGAAAATACGGAGAGAATATCACGAACAACAATGGTGAAAAATTAATAAATTTATATGCAATCAGAATGAATTCGGAATCTTAACGAATACTTACCACATAAATTGATATGTGAGTTCAACAAACAAGGAACATAAAATAAAAGATCTACTTTGTAACAAAAACACACAAACTACATTGTAACAAAAAAAACAACTAAAAGAGTCCAAGATATTAATACTAAGGCAAGAGAGAGAAACACATGTAACCATAAACAAGAAAGAAAAACTAAACGCACAAAGATTTAACATCAAAAGCCTAGATGAAGAAAGCACCCAAGAATTATTCAAAAATATACGAGCATTTAAAAAAACTCTTTAAATGAAACCGCATTTAAAGCAGTGGGATACAGGGTACATATAACCCAAAATAAACAAAATATGGTGCGATAGCAAAATAGATGATGAATAAAAATGTAAAAGACAAAACAACAATATTTAAGTTACAAATTAATATAAGACAAAAATAAAATATAAAAACAAATAACAAAGCAGATGCACCAAGAAAAATGTTTAAGAAGAAGATGAGTTTTGGGATACAAACTGCCAACGAATAAATACTTAGTATTTATTCGTTGTTATTAATAAAATTGTATGTAAAAACTGAAGAGCAGCAAATCAGGCGGACCAGGGGATATCGAACATTTTGCAAACTATTTCAAGAATGGATGAAGACAAATTTTCCCTATGGACATGGAATGGAAACCATTATAAAATAAGATTATAGTGAAAAGCACCTATTACTCTATACAGCTGTCAGATATGACCACTGAAAGAAAGAATTTAGCAATGCTGAGAGCAACGGCAATAGATTTTTGGAGAAGAGCAACAAGAAGATCTAGAGAGAAAGGATCAACAACCAACGCATTAGAGCAATATTAGAAATCAAACGAACAATCACAGATGCCCACGAGAGAAATGAGACAGAGGAGACTGCAGGGTTGCACCTGGTATACGGACGGTTTTAAAATTGCAGAAGGTTCGGGCGCAGGAATATTCTGTAGTGGTGGTTAACATTTTTATTCCACTTGGAGAATATACCTCCGTATTTCAGGCAGAAATTTTTGCAATCTTGCAGTGTGCAAGAGGAAACAATTTAAGGGGCCTTCGAACTGCAGCGGGTTAACATATGCACAGATAGCCAAGCAGCCATTGGGGCTCTTACAAGCCCTAAGGTGAACTCTAGGTTAGTGTGGGAATGTTGACAAGAACTTGACAGACCGGCGCACCATAACAGTGTTATACTGGTATGGGTTTCAGGTCATCGGGGCGCAGAGGTGTAACCAGGATGATCCTAAGGGTGGGGAGGGTTACAACTACTTGATGATCTCTGCGGGGCATGGAATAGTAATGGTGTTAAGGGTATATAGAGCTCAAAGTACATCCAAATGGGAGGTTATAACCCCAAACCCCCCCTGGTTACGTCTATGTCGGGGAGTATACGGAAACGAAAGAGCTGATGCACTTGCCAGAAGAGCATCAACTATAAAATACCTGGGTCCGGAGCCGGCCGTGGAGTGCCAAAAAGCACCGTCCGCGAAAGTAAAAAAGCCTGGATCCGAAGCCAACACAACTCATACTGGGAGGGTATACCCGGTCAAATACATGGCAAGATGTATATCGGACGGACATGTGCTAGTAGGGCTGAAAACAAGCAGGAATCAGCTCAGAGTCATAACAGGTTTCCTCACTGGGCACGCGCCAGTTAAGGGTCACCTGCACACAATGGGGCTGTTTCATGCGGATACTTCAGCTGCAGACTCTGTAACAGAGAACCTGAAACAGTTTGCCGGCCATATCTTGTGTGACTGTGAGGCATTGGATCGAAGGCGGCAAACACTTTTCGGAGACATACCTATATCGAGGTGACTCAAATTATATACATATATGGCACCCACCCACTAGACCTGTATAAGCTGGTACAGGGTTCCAGAATTCTGTAATAGGTTTCATAAAGGAATGGAAGATGTGCAATAAGCCAAGTGGCTGCATTACGACCGGTTCACAGCAGACGGCTTCCAGGGAAAAAACAATCACAGATGACTTATCAACAAAACAACTTATCTGGTTCGGACATATACCTACAAAGATTGGATGAACCACGAATACCAAAGGAAATTGCAACCAGAAGGCATGAGAAAAAGGGGTAGACCGAGAACAAGTTGTAGAAAAGGAAAAGACAAAGAGCTGAGAGAAAGAAACAGAAGAGTGTGTAATCTTGATAAATCCAAGCAATATAACAAGGTAAAACTAGGTAAAACATAAAACTCATAAAACTAGGTAAAACAATTAAATATATTTTCATCGCAAGAACTTTATAATATTTTATCATATTTTTTATAATTTGTGCGTCTATGTTTGTTGATACGTCTATGTTCAAAAAAACTTTAAAAGTCTGTTGAAACCCTGCCATCTACTTTATGAAAGTTTCAACACAGAGACTATTATAGAAATCTATGCATTCTGGAATGATTAAATGGAATTGGAATTCTCGGAGTAAATGCTTATAGAAATTAAAATTAAATTAAATTATACATAATTTACTGTGCAATATATACAAATAAATTATACAGAAAATTATATAGAAAATAATATACCTAATATTTACCCTACAAAGTTTCATGTGAAATTATATACATTCAAATATAGATGTCACAACGAGCAGTACAATGAGTGCAAATGTCAAAAATTCACATTTTCTTATGTCAAAGTCAAAACTGTCACGAGGAGTCGGAAACAAAAACAAATGATCCATTTGAAAGATGTTTCTTTGTACTGAATATTTGTAAATTCAACGATATTTTTCTAATAAAAAATGGAACAAGTGAGATTATTGGTGCAAGAACAGGGTAGAGAAGCTAGAAACCTAGTGGCTTTTAATATTTCTGCTGCTAAGGAAGAATTTAGAAGTAAGAGCTATGTTTGAATTCTTTCACAATGTTGTAATTTTATAATTTGATTTTTCACGTTTGCGGTCACTTCTCACCACCCACATCCTGACTTTGATTAAGAGATTATTAAATGTCGATGACTAATGCTCATAAGAAGTTAAGAACTAAGAAATTGCAATTATAACGACTATGGAAAATGGTTTAGAATCTTTGTTTATAAAATTTTGTGTAGACCTTAAATATACCTCCAAAATGGCTATTCTGTTGTAGGAATTAACTGTTTTTAGTAGTTTATAAATATTATATACTCCCTTTCATTGTTATCACCAGAAATGTTTATAACTTCAGCTTTAATCATTTGCTAATATATGTGCAATTTGTTTACATATGTACCAAATTCTAATTTAATAACCTAGTCAACAATTAATCAGATATTAACAATTACCACGGTTTCCACTGTTAATGATTTCCACAGTTTTCACTGTATTCCTTCAATCAACCATTCTCTCTCAGTTCTTTCTGTTTTGTTAGTCTCCTTCCTGCAGATTTCTTCTTTCCATTGCTTCGTTTACTTCATCTCCATCTTTGGGCTTCCTATCAGGCTCCAGTCTGTTATCTAAAGATTTTGGTCTGCTCTTCAGACATATCCATATCATATTCATATCTTTTGTTCGATGTAGTCTATTATGTCTGAGTTCATTCCCATTTTTTGTTAATCTCCATGTTATTTTATTCTATACTCTATACCTTCTTGTTACTCTGAAGCTTATTTTGTTTTTAGTTTTCTTATTTAATATCCAATTTTCATACCCATAAGGGAGGATACTTCTTGTCATGGTGTTATATACAGGGTGTCCAGAAACTCTACCGACAAACGAATACAGGAGATTGCTCAGATAATTTTAAGACAATTTAATCCAATTCACCTAGTCCGAAAATCCTTCCTAAAAAAATTTATCTTCCAGAGATAAATCGATTCCATCCATTGCAAATTTCTAGTACCGGTCATAGGCATCCATTTTGGGTAGGGCAACAGTTACTTTATCGTATAACTTTTTTATCTTTGACTCTTTACCATTTTTGACTCTGGATTATTAAATTGTGATGTATTCTTGTATTAAAAGGTACTTTTGTTTTAAGTCGATAGGATAGACAGTTTTCTAGAAAAATCGATTTGAAAATTTTTCGTTCTTTAAATTTCAAAAAAAAATTAAAAAAAACTATTTAGAAAAACGAAAACTTGTACGTTTATATATTCCAGAGGTGAATCGATTTCATTAATTGCGAATTTCAAGTATCAGTCAGATGCGTCGGTTTTGGGTACGTCAACGGTTATTTTATCACATAACTTTTTTGTCTTTAATTTTTAAGCATTTTTGACGCTAGATTAATAAATTATGAGGTGTTCTAGTAGTAAAAGTTACTCTTGCTTTACGTTTGTAAAATACACCGTTTTTTTGTAAAAAAATTTTCAATTTTTTTTCAAATTCAATAGACGAAAAATTTTTAAATCAATTTTTTCTAGTAAACGGTGTGTTCTACCGACTTAAATCAAGAGTACTTTTTAGTACTAGCATACCTCACAATTTAATAATCCAAAGTGAAAAATGCTTAAAATTTAAAGACAAAAAAGTTATGCGATAAAATAATTGTTACCCTACCCAAAACGGACGCCTATGACCGGTACTATAAATTCGCAATAGATGGAATCGATTTATCTCTGGAAGATAAATATGCATACCAGTTTTTGATTTTCCTAGCTATAAGCGTTCTGGAGGTATTTAAGAAAAACTAATTACAAGACGCCATTTTCAAAGAGCTCTAGCTCCCTCAAGATGCTCTAGGAAGCATTTTCGGACTAGGTGGATTTGGTTAAATTGTCTTAAAATTACCTGAGGAATCTCCTGTCTTCGTTTGTCGGTAGAGTTTCTGGACACCCTGTATATTCTTCTTTTTGTTTTTATACTGATGTTCTTATCCCACAGTAGTTCTGGGTTCAATTTTCGTACGCAGTCTCTTGTTTGTCCTAGTTTATTTTTTATATCTTCTTCAGTTGTGCCTTTGTTTGATAATATGAAACCTAATACTAAAATAACTAGCCAGTTGTGTCTGAGTCTAGAGAACTGACTGTAGGAATTTTTGTGTTGTATTGTTCCTACTCTGAATCTGTCAAAGTGAATATTGTTTGAGCGAATTTGGTTTACTTACAAAAATTAATTATTAAACTAAGATCACTTATGTATATGCAAATTCAAAAGTTGCAAATTTTCTGTAACAAAGTTACCTTAAGATTATGCACTATGATCTGTTACAAATTCTACTTTCATGTGGAATATTAGCATGGGGTGGTCTAACAAATAATCATATCGCAATCTCAGTGCAAAACTGTTGTAAGTCAAAAATTTTATGAAAATGAAGTAATCATGGCATTCGCTTGTAAACATGCATATCTATACCATGTAAAACTTTAGTAACTTTCAAATGCTCAACCGGCTAAATATCACAATTATCACACCGACATTAGCACAGCGATAATAGCATGAAAATAAATAAAATCGTTTTTCTCTCGAAACTTACTTATTTTGACTTACAACAGTGTTGCACTGAGGGTGCGATATTCAAAGATTAGAAGTGCATTTTTCAACATAAGAGTCCTGCATCCATAATATAAATTATCATTGAATATATTTAGGTAAGGTTGCTAGAAAACCTCCATGCTCTCCAAGAAACAATGGTGATTCTATCCACACTTCGTCTCCTAAACCAAACAATATTAGATCCAGAACAGGTGCTCGAGTTAGATCAGCTTCCACTGGAAGAGACAAAAGGTCGGAACTTAGAGCCAGGTATTGGGCGCTGCTTTTTGGAAATTTACAAAGATCTGTAAGTACTTTTTGACTGTGTAATTTTTATGTTTTATTTCAGTGAATAGAATATAAAAACACTTTAGATATAGTCCCAATACAGACCCTTAACCTTCGGAGTACGGAGATTATTTGACTTACTTAGATTACGATGATGGGTCAAGCGTGACCCATTCTCATTTTTTTATAAGGTGTTTTAAATAGTCAGTATTATTAAACAATATCTTTAATTCGACAAAAAAACAAACAAAATCCTAAATTATTGTATTTAAATTTTTTAAGATGGTTACCCATGGGCATATACTAGTTCGCTCCGGCGGCCAGATTTTAATACCTTACAGAAAACGGGCATAGGTTAATTTGCTCCGGCCATATATTTGAATACAGTGGAACCTCGATAAGTCGGATTAGTCGAGACTGCGGCCGATCCGAGTTATCGAAAATCAGAGTTAGCCGGAGAATATGGTAAAAATTAATAAAACACGGTATACTTACAGATAAACTCCATTATAATTGCAAAAACATGAAATACATAAAATATGCACAATACATCTAAATTACGTACAGTGGTATACAGTATTGTTTTTCTTGGTAAAAAACTTAGTCAAAGTGAAAAAATGTTTGTTTTGTCTGATGAAAATCGGTTCGGGTTAGCCGGACTTCCGGGTTATCGGAGGCCGACTTATCGGGGTTCCACTGTACGTATACCCGTAAACAGAGACGGCTGCGATTTACGTGTACCTACAAACATATTGAAAATATTCTTCAAAATCCGAAGACCGGGTCAGGACTGACCCGGCATCATAGATGTTACGTAGAGGAAAACTGCAATTTGCATGTTCACGAATTATATACGAAAAAATAGATTGAAACAAATAAGGAGAACTTACGATCAATCGGATTTGTAAAAAAATTATTTCATAAAATATTCAGAAATAACTTAATTTCGGGTCACGCTTGACCCAGTCTTCGTACTCCGAAGGTTAAGGAACTCCACATCCAGTATTTTCAGCTGCACTTAGCACATTGTTACGTAGCACTTTTGGTATTCTGCCACTCAAACTAAACCCATTCCATATTATTTTTTAAGCACTAAAATACACTTCTCCAAGAAATTAACGCACCACCTTAAAAATGTTGTCCGATTTAAGCGATTTTAAAACGTTTTTCTTTACTTGGCTTGGTCTTTGTTACTATGTCACTATGGCCAGCAAATTTTGTAATCCATTTTAAACATACTTCTAGGCTACCTAGGCACCTCAAATTTTCAGAATAGCTCAGAACTAGTTAACAATGCAATATTTAACTGCTATTATATGGATACATCGAGTTTTTTTGGAATTTTAAACTATTTTAAAAACATGACTACTGCAATGGCATTTAGTTCCCATTTTACTTAATTAAAAATTAATATACTAAAAATTCATATTTTATCAGTTAATTATTCTTTCGAAACATGAAAGTGTGACATGTTTTGCGTGACCCTGTGAATAAAAAAACAGAATGTTAAGAAAACATGACACTATAGTTTGGTTTTAATTTTAGTATTTTATAAATGCTAGAATATTCCACAGGATGACGCGAACTGTAAGAAAAAAATCACAGTTTGGTTGGTATACCCGGTATACAATGACAATTTACCTGTCTAGTAACAATATTATTACAGCGATATTGTTAAAGAATAAGGCTATAACATAATAAAAAAATCACTTAAATTGGACAACAGGTTTAGGAAATTCGAGACATTAAAAATGACCAATTTTTAAGGTGATACGTTAATTTCTTGGAGAAGTGTAAGTATGTAATTGTCAACTGTATCAAAAGCTTTGTGCAATTCAGTAATACAAATACACAACTTAACCTCGTTTCTAATTTGTTGAATATGTCTGTAATTAAGTCAGTAGCAGCAGATACTATGCTTGAATCATGTCTAAAACTATATTTACTGTTAAACCAGTAGCTGAATAAATCAAAGAATTGTATAATTTGATTATTTACACTTGATTCCAAGATCTTTGGCATGGTTGTTACTTTGAGTTCCATTTGACGTCATAGAAAACTGTACCACGCACAACGATAGCAGTGGTTTTCAAGGAAACGTTTGAAGCCACTGCGACGTAATATGACGGTGCCGGCATATTGAATGTGGTGGCCAATGCGGCGAGAAACATAGTCAACGGTTTATTGCGGTGGGGAAGTGTGGTGGTGTGTGAAAACAGTACTGACGACGCTCTTTGCGTTTATACATTCCATTGCCACAGTAAAGAACCCTGATCTTTCCACCGCAATGTCACATCGTTCATCGCATTATTACGGTCGATTTGCTGGTACTGCTTTCGAGGAAACCAAAGCTTTAGACTTTAAATGTTGCGAAAAAAAAAACACAAAAACATTGTACGTTGTCATTTAATTTAAACAATTTGATTTTAAAAGATTTTAAACATTATCAAAAATGTCCTCTATTTACTTTTTTTTTGCTTAATAGATTGCAGAAATATACAACACTGTGGAAACCCATGAAAGCCTAACAGAATGCCAAGAAGTCCTGTTAGTACTAGAAAACTACTTGAGAGATTTTACTGCACTAGCCGATTGGTTTCGACTAAAATGGGACTACGAAAACACACCTGCCTTACAAAGACCAACTTCATTAGCTTGGGACGTTTGCAAAACCAATTTAACCAAAACCAGTAGATCTGGAAAGTCAACACCAAGTATAGGTAAAGTTCTTTTATAGACACTTATCTAACTTTAACAATAATTTCAAATATTTTGTTGTTTTCATATCACTAAGTAGTCTGATTTCTATTTCAGGTTCTGGCAGAAATAGTCCAAATGTCTCTTCTGGAAAAATCAGTCCTAAAATATTACAGAATAAGACAAAGACTTCCACATCTTGTCCCACTAGTCCTCTGCCTACTATCGATCAACCAATCATTGAAGGTCAGCCTTTGGTAACTTCTCAAGCCGTTGAAACAAATAAGAAAGTTAAAGATAGCATTAAGTCTCTTCAAGAAACAAATACTGAAGGAATAACAATAACTGAAGTGGCCACTAATTATGATGATTTTAAAAATGAAAACAGAGATCCTATTCCTGAGGGAGATCTTAACAGTGCTGGAAATATTCCAATTCAAAGAGAAAATTGTGCTGAAGAGGAAAAACCAAGTTGTGTCTTTGTTGAAACAAAGAATATAGGTACTGAAGACATAGATTTTGTTGAAACAGTTGCAACTGTTACTGTTGAGGAAAAAGCTAGTGGATCAAATGGAGATAGTATTGGTAGTACCAGTAAGTATTTTCTTAGTTTTTACATAATTTTTTCTGATACATCTAGTATTAGCTACCACATTGGGCATTTTTCTTGGTGAAAAAAAAAACAAATAAAAATATACAACGCCTTTCTCATGGAATCAAGTTCATTTACTGATATGTTTTGGCCAACTTTTTTCTCGGTTGCTCCTTTTGTTGTTGGTGCTCTCGAGGTTGGTCTTAAGCAACCCACAACAATAAAAATCTAGAGGAGTTAGGTCTGGTGACTGCTAAGGTCACTTTATTGTACCTTGTGTATCAATCACACGTTTAGAAAAAATTAAATCTAAACCGTCTCTGACAGCCTGTGCATTATGTGAAAGACAGCCATCTTGTTGAAACCAAATTTCGTTTAAGTTGATTTGAAGATGTTGAAGTGCAGCAATAATTTTATTTCGTAGTAATTCAAGATAAGATTCTTCTGAATTTGCGCCATCTCTGTATTAGGCTACGTATTTATTGAACAATAATACATGTGTGAAAAATTTTACGTCTTTATTTGTTTATATGTAAAATTTTGTGTTTAACAAACAACACTTCTGTTTCAGAGATCTCGAAAAAGCCTGAACCAATTAAGAAAAAACCAGAAACACCAAAAGTCGAATCTAAACTGAAACTTCCTCAAAAACCAAGTGTAAAATCTATCGCCGTAAAATCTGACAAAATCCCCACCCAGAAAGCTAAGCCAGCAGATGTAGGTCGTCCGAGTAGTAAAATAGTTAACAAAAAACCTATTTTAGAAAAACAAAACAGTAGGGAAGAAGAAAAATTTCCGGAAGCCAATCAAATAGAAGATAAATTAGTTGAAACGGATGCTAAAAAGAGCAGTCTAGAACTCAAACTTACTGATCCTTTAGAAAAACCGAGTTTGATCATTAAAAATTTAGATTCGCCTAGTGAAGATCAAAGAACCTATGATACGCTTCGTAAGGTAAGAAATATAAATTTATATCTTTTTAGTTTTTAAGGGGCTATCCTAGTGTAAAAGTACGAAATTCATATACTTTTGTTGGGAATTTCTAAAATAAAAAGTACTGCACCAATTGTTTTGAAAATTTGCATCAGAATTTATTAAAAAAAGAAGTACACTTAAAACAAGTTTTATAAAATAATATTAAAAATTAGACGATTTATCCGCCATCTACTGGTACCGTGAAAATAAAAACATCCCAAGTGGCACCGAACGGATTTATTAAGTCTTTTAAGGATGCTTTAAAACTGTAGAATAGAACTAAAATTAGAACCAATTGGTTTTAAAGTAAACCTTAAGGTTGCAATAAAACCGCTTTCAGCATAAAAGGACCCACACTGAAACAGGTCAATAAAACCAAAAATAAAAACCTTCTTAAAACTTTGTTTTCTTAAACCTTAAAAAGCTGGTTTTAAAGCTGCTTTTAAAAACATGTTAAATGACACTTTAAGTGCAGGCAGTTTTATAGCAAACTTAAAAGGTTTCTTAAATGGAGACTTTTAAAGACATTTTACCATATTAAACGATTCTTTAAACCCATATACTCCATATAGGCCAACAAATTTTTACATGTGTTATGATAGGTAGATACGTATTTGTAACCATAAAAAAATAAGAAGTACTTTGTTATTTCGGACTGTTAAGGTAGAAAAACACTTGCGCACCTAACTTTATTGATAATGTTAACAAAAATAGGTCTAAATAACTCACGCGTCCTAAAATTTTTGATTTTTATCAATAAAAAATAATAATAATAAAACAATTTAAATCCGAAAAATATTAGGTAATTTGAAAGAAAAATAATTTTATCTACAATTTTAATGTTTTAATGTTAAAATAAATCGAATTTATGTCTTTAAGTCGCTTATTTATAATTTTTATGTAAGCCTTATATTGTAATCTATGATGGCGTTCAGCATCTCCAGAAAGCAATATGGCCGAAAATCAAATAAAACTATTTAGTCTATCTGCAGAGAATTGTTACGATCAAATGGTTTTGTTTTATACCTTTCCAAGAGCATATATCCTACATAAAAGCAAGGTTGACTTGGAACTAAAACCGTTAATTTTAATGCTGCTGTCAATAATGCCACTCGGTTTTAATGTGAATCTAACCTTAAAATCGAGGCGTCGTAGTACTGTGTGTGTCGTATTCTTTGAAAAATAAGCCGTAATGACCAGTTCGTTTATATTTTAAGTACTTGCGACTTATTTCTTCCATACTAGCTGTACTTCCACTTTTTACAACACGCTACACCACTGTTTCGCTCTAAAACAAATGGCCGACCATTTTTGACATGAAAGAAGAGGGGATGAGTTTAGTTTTATTGTTTCTAACAAGAAGCATAGTTTAGTCTTTACGATAACCAAATTGATTCAGTTAAGAGCGTTTGGTTTTAATATAGCCTAATAATGGCTTTTAAGAAAGCAACTTAAAAAAAACTAAAAAAATAGTTTTAAGACATATGATTTACTGACATAATAGTCTGGAGATCATTTAAAACTAGGGTAGAGACTCCGGTTATGGCCACTATACCAGTTATGGCCACCTGATATATTTATTTCTATTATTAAGGTCTACTTAGGTAACAGCGATTCCTTTATGCTATTACAGTAATCTACAAACATATTTACTTTAAATACTTCATACTAGGTGGTGCTGATAGTTCTACAAAAACTTGTGACTTTTGACTTTTGCTGTGAAACTTCATAACTGTTGATTTGTTAAGAAATTTGGTAAGCAAATACTTTTTCATATCTAATTTTATTTAATGCATCCGATATTTGTTTTTAACAATATGTAGACATATGGCGCGATTATATGTTATATTTTCAATGTTTAGTAAAATATTCTAATAATATTAACCTCCAACGCTTATAATCTTCGTGGCCATAAACGGAGAAAGATATATTATGTTTTCCTATTTATGGCCATGGCATGGCCATAAGTGGATTTGTATAAAACTAGTTATGGCCATATTATGTGTAAATGACAAAGGACTATCGGAGTAGTATGCCATAAGTTAAAGTAGTACCTATAGGTAATTTTATTCTACTTCTTTTCAGAAGTATGGCTCCAATTTCAAAAAAAAGATTTTTATATTCACCCTCGAAGGTCAAGCAAGCCCTGGATGCTGTTACCAAGCGAGCAAAGTATTTCAAGTACCCCGAACAACTCTTCGCAATAAACTATCTGGGAAGTGCCCAATTGACGGTCCACGTCACTGTGGACCAGACTCGATCTTAGGAAAAGAAAATCAGCTTATACTCATCGCACTTCATGCTAATTCCACACATATTTTACAGCCTCTTGATGTGGCAGTTTTTGGTCCCTTAAAGAAGATGTGGCAAAAAACTGTTAGAAAATGGCGTATTGATAACCATGGAAAGTAAATTACCAAAGTTGATGTTCCAAAGGTTTTGTCAGATTTGATAAATGAACCCAACATGACACAAAATATAATTTCGGGATTTAAAATATCTGGTTTAAATTCATTCGATGCAAATAATGTAGTTTATTCAAAAATTATTCAGAGACAAACTCTAACATCAACTAATACTGATACTGAAGAAGTAAGACGTCACCTTCGATTCATTGAAGCTCACATAGAACCATCGATTCTAGCACAATTCAAAGATGCAAAAACTAAAAATTATGATTGGGATGGTAACGTTGAAGCAACAATGTTGTATGACTTCTGGTTACGATTAGCTAATAAGATTGAGGAATCCAAAGATAATGTTTTTGATGTCACCGCAAACACTCCAATAATATTTTAAAGTTCGTCACCTGAAGTCATCAATCGCGAATCAACCCTCAACACTTCAACACCCTTAACACCTGAAGCAAACACTTTCACACCTGAAGAATTTGGTGAAAATTCATCATCAAATGTAGTGGAAGATTCAATAGGCTCCAACAATTCACCTCATCGTGAGATTGATGTCCATCTCTCAACATCAAATATCATTGAGATATCCAAGAAAAATGTAGCATCCATATTTAATGACATTGTTCCATGGCCAAATCAAACATCTACATCTGGAAAAAGAAAAAAAGTCTACACTCCAAGTGTCATAACATCTGACAGATGGGTGCTTTATCATGAATTAAAAGAACAAGCCAAACTAGAACAGCTAAAATTAAAAGAACAACGGAAAAGAGAACGAGAACTAAAAAAGGACGAACAAAACAAAAAGACTAAAAGTAAAAAAAAAGAAAAATATTGTGGAGTCTAGCTCAGAAGAAGAAGTGGAATGGATGGAAAGCGGAAGTAGTATAGACGACATTGATGATGAAAATGAAGGTGTTAACGATAAAGATGATAGTGACACTGAAAATGACAATACTGTTGAGTTTAGTCCCGGTGATTATATTTTGGCGTCATTTGAATCAATCAGCAAGAGAGGGACTGTTACTTTCAAATATGTTAGCAAAATCATTAATATCTTTCCCGAGAATGAATACGAAATTCAAGGCTTGCGGAGTATAGATGAAAGTAATTTAAATTTTAAACTTAATCTAAATAAGGTAGATATACACGAGAAAAAATCATGTGTTATACCTATTAAAAAAATAATGACTTTATTTTGTATTAAACTTACAATTAATAAATAAAAAAATGATACAATAAACGGTTACATTGTTTTTTTTTTAGATAATGATTAACTTCTTAGTGGCCATAAATAGGGAAAAGTGATGGCTATAAGTGGGGCTTTTGTGGCCATAAGTGGCAAAAGTTGCCATTTTGTTTTTAATATTTTTTTTCTTAGAATGGTTTATTTTTAGGAGGCTGAAACTTTGAAGGCTCATTGGTAAGATTTCCCACTAAGTATAGGAATTTTTCCATCGTTTAATTTTAAAATTTGTTTAGTGTTTTATTCATTACAATGAACAAAATTGCTTAATGTGGCCATAACCGGGGCCTCTACCCTACAATAAAACTAAAAGGTCACAAACTAGAATCTAATAAAACCAAATAGTCCGGAAGTTCTTCATAAAACTGATTAGTTTTAAACTGAACTGAGAATAAACCATTTTAAAACTACAATAAGACAAATTATCTATTAAGATTAATTAGTCTTAATTGATACTCTTATTAGATACATTAAAACTAGTGACAAATGCTTTAACAGTTTTAAAGTTCTGGCAGTATCTCTACAAGGTAACTTTAAAACCATTATCTTCTTATTTTCCACAATAAAACCTTTATAAACCTTAAATAAAACTAAAATGTTTTTATTGTGCTACTTGGGTTGGCCCCACTGCTGCACTGATTGGGACTAATAGAGGTCCTGAAACATAAAATTTCAAAATGATTATTGAAATATAAGTTATTTCCTATACCATCAACTAGGATTTTTGAAAAATATTAAAATTTGGAAAAATGACGAAGTGTTGAAATTTTTTTTAAATTAGCTAAATCATTTTCAGTTTCAAAAACCGCCAAATTGACATTTTTTATCCGATCAAAAATCCCCTAGTTGGTGGTATATAAAATAACTTATATTTCAATAATAACTTTGAAATTTTATGTTTCAGGATCTCTATTAGTCCCAATCACAGCAGCTGTGGAGCTTTGTTTTTATTTTCACTGTGCCAGTAGATGGCGCATAAATCGTTTAATTTTCAAGATTTTTTACGAAAATTGTTTTACATGTACCTACTTCTTTTTTTAATAAATGCTTATGCAAATTTTCAAAACAACTGATACAGTACTTTTCATTTTAGAAATTCCCAAAATAGTATACGAATTTCGTACTTTTACAATAGGATTCTCTACGGTTCTCTACAAGATCAATTAATTCTCCGACACTATATGTTCTTCTGTCCACCTTCTATTATCTGGTTTACTAAAAAATGTGTTCATACAAAATACGTTTTGCTTCTGTGTGTATGTCAGTAACCGTTTTCCTCTTTCGTTCATAATTCGTAGAAGATGTATTTCTGTATTTGTTATGTTGACGGTGTTATGCTTCCCTACTTTGACGTTAAAATCTTCTATGGTTATTTTGAAATGAACTCTTTGCCATTGCCTTAGAAATATCTTCATACAATTTCTATATTTCGTCATCTGTTGATTGGCTAGTGGGAGCGTATACGTAATTATTTGGATGCTGCACCTTTCTGATAGTTTAAGAACGTTGTATAAGACCATCTTCGAGATTGAAGCAGTTTTTGTAACCAGATGTTTGATTTTTTTTATGGACCAATAGTTCTACACCGCCGACATGTGTATTGTACTCTGTATGTAACTGGTAGAACATATATGTCCAGACTGGAGTATTGTACGTTGTTCTCTTGGTAGTCTCGTTTCACTTAGACCAAGGACATCCAAAGTTAGTTTTTTTCCAATTTATCCATTATTACAGGTGATTTGAGGGATTTGACATTGAAACTAGCAATTTAAATATTTTTCTTCCGATGTTTTAATGAGTTTTTTCCTCCCCCAGATTCCATGAGGCTGACTTCCTTAGATATGTGGTATTGAGCCACCTGGGAACCAGATCCTGTTGTTTCAAAACTCTTGTAGGGTGGGTTGGGTCATTTTCGAGAGATTTGATGTTTGGGTAGGTTCATACTGGGGTTTGGGTCTGGTTTCTTCAAAGTGGGTAGTGAAGGAAAAATTAGGAGGTTGCGTAGGCAGACATGCTTAATCCCTGAAGCAGATCTACCCTCTATCGGTATTATAGAGGAGTACTTAACCACTACCGCAGTTTTACAAGATTTTGTTTTATAGGTTGGTGTGCAGAGTGCCGAAAAAAGTACATGTACAGACGACGACTTTCCCAAGTTACCTATAAAGAGACCTAATGTGATTAAAGTCAGTATAGACTGCCAAACTGACGACCAATTGGAGAAAAAAGATAAAGAACCAGAGAAAAAAGATACTAAAGAACCTGACAAGAAGGATAGAGATGCCAGAGAAGTAGATAAGAAGTGTGTAAAGCCTGCTAAAGTTGAGGTAAAACCTGTAAAGCCTGTAACTACCGTAAGGGCTGCGTACTCTACGGCATTGACTAAAAGTGCCTCAGCAAAGATTGTACCACCAAGGGCTAAAGTTGAAGTTAAGCCTCATGTGGCAAATGTGTCTAGGTAAGCATTTTTTGTTCATTGATCAATTTTTCATCTATTTACTAAATCAGTAATATGAAATTATTGAAATAATGAAATTTATAATTTATAAAATTCACTTTTATCAACATATATATTAAAACACAGCAACACAAACAAAAAAAAACAAATTAAAAATTATTTAGACATCAACATTACACAGTTTTATGTTAAAAACAAACTAAAAAGGAAGATCTTTACGTCATAAATGTCATCATCACAGGTACCTTGCATTGCCCTTTACTATAGCACTTTATCATTGCGTTTTAATATAACACTTTATTATTATACTTTATTATAGTCCTTTATCATTACCATTTATCATAGCACTTTATTAATCACTTCATCATTGAACTGTATGATAGCACTTTATCATTACACTTTACCATTGCACTTCATCATTGCATTTTATTATAGCACTTTATTAATCACTTCATCATTGAACTGTACGATAGCACTTTACCATTGCACTTTATTATAGCACTTTATTAGTGAACTTTATCGTGTGAACTTCATCATTGCATTTTATTATAGCAGTTGGTCGTTGCCCTTTATTATAGCACTGGGTTTTACTATAGCTCTTTATCATTACCATTTATTATAGCACTTATTAGTGCTATATTAAAAACGGAGTATAAGCTCACGAGTATGTTTTCATGGGTATGAGCATAAACTTTAAGTTTATACTCTACTTCATATGATTAAAAATGTTCCGATATGATGAGTTTCTACTCACAGTACATAAGAGTAGATGGAGTATATACTCCAACATTTGGAGTATAAACTACATTCTCATTTTTATTCATACAATGTATTATTGCACTTTATTAAAGCACTTCATCATTGAACTTTTTTCTAGCACTTCATCATTGAACTTTATTCTAGCACTTTACAATTGCACTTTATCGTTGCTCTTCATTATTGCACTTTATGATTGCATTTTATTAGAGAACTTTTTTATTGCACTTTATTAATCGCTTCATCATTGAACTGTATGATAGCACTTTATCATTGCTCTTTACCATTGCACCTCATCATTGCATTTTATTATAGCACTTTATTATTGCACTTTATTATTGCACTTTATTAATCACTTCATCATTGAACTGTATGATAGCACTTTATCATTGCACTTTGCCATTGCACTTCATCATTGCATTTTATTATAGCACTTGATCATTGCCCTTTATCGTTGGGTTTTACTATGGCACATTATTATTACACTTTATTATAGCCCTTTATCATTACTATTTATTATAGCACTTATTAGTGCTATATCAAAAACGGAGTATAAACTCACGAGTATATTCTCATGGGTATGAGCATAAACTATAAGTTTATACTCTACTTCATATGAATAAAAATGTTTTGATGTGATGAGTTTCTACTCACAGTACATAAGAGTAGATGGAGTATATACTCCAACATTTGGAGTATAAACTACATTCTCATTTTTATTCATACGAGCCATTATTGCACTTTATTTAAGCACTTCATCATTGAACTTTATTCTAGCACTTTACAATTGCACTTTATCATTGCTCTTTATTATTGCACTTTATCATTGCATTTTATTATAGCGCTTTATGATTGCATGTTATTGTAGCATTTTATCGTGACAATTTATTGTCTATATGCCCAGTGCAGTCGTTAATATTTTTTACTGCCAATATAATATGATTGCATTTCTCTATAATCTTCCGTCTCGCTCAGAAATTCTTCCCATTGGGTGATTATTTTGACGTTGAGCTATTCAGGTCTTCTTAATCTGTTCTCTGTAATTTTATTATGCAATTTTCATTATAATGAGCAACATTGGAAATTGCATATGTTGGTGATTCCTTGCATAGATTCAAACTGATTTAAAATTGATATCATATATCTAAACAATGATTGTTTTAGGTCTTCTATTCTTCCAAAACAACCAACAAAACCATACTCAGCCCGTCCTCTAACAAACCAAAGACCCACAAAACCAGAACCCACCGTTTTATCCCGCAGCAAAACCGTCGGAGATATGAAAAATCCTCATTTTATAAGCAAAAGTGCTACCAAACCTCCGCCTAGAACTCAGCAACAAAAACCTTTCCAACCGAATCCGGCCATGTTGTTACAGAAGAGCAAAACAACTCTGAGTAAGGATCAATTAACCAAATCCCTATCTTTGGATGAATACGCCAGCTCAGCAGAGACTCTGGTGAACCAAGAAAGAAGCTCAGCTAATACGAATAGCAGCAACAGCATTGCTAGTTCTTCAGAGACTTTGAATAATGAAAATGTTAAGAAAATTTCCACAGATGGGTGGTTAACGGTTAAGGGAAGATCAAGATTTAAGAATGGTGGCAAATCGAGGAATTCCTACACGGCTATGTCATGGGCAACTAGATTCCATCAAGTAAGAATACTAACGTTTTTCTACTCTCATACTTTAATATATCAATTATGATTTCACTACCATAATGAGCTTCATTATGATACAGATTGTCATTATGATACAGATTTTAAACCAATAGAATCGCAAGATGACATTCGCGATGAAGGTGGCACATCGCAGTACCCATGTCAAGACAAATACATACGCTTCACAATATGCCAACAAACTGGCTAATTTAAAAATTAAATCTATTTAAGAAAGTATCGGAAGACGATTTAGATATTAAAAATTTATCGTCAAATTCATTTTAATAATTGTAATATTAAAAATATAAATGTATCAACAAAATAATTAATTTAACAGTGTAGGCGCAAATATTTTACTGTTATCCCTACTTTACACGGCAAAATACGTGTAGTAAAATTCTCACTGCTATGGATACGTAAACATTACTTGACAATGACATTGTTATCATTAACTAAAGAGATGGCTTTTGAATGTTCTTGAATAACTGATACTTGTATAATCGCTTAAATTATTAACCCTTAAACTCCCAACCTTTTTTAGGTTCCATGTAGGCCCAAGGGTGGGTAAAAAATGTCCACCTCGAAAATAGCTAATATATTTCTTGAGAGTTGTTGGAAATGGATTAAACTTAAGAATCTCATGCTTAATAAACACAGCATCTTCTAAAATATTAATATAAACAATTTACAAACCTTACAACAAAATTACAATGTACATCAAAATTAACATACCAGTAAAAGCCAGTAATTCAGATTTGTAGATTTTCTCCACATTCTTCCTTTCAGCCTCCTCAATGGCGGATAATTATGTATATTATGTAATTATACGTCGATAAGTATATTGATTATCTTGCTACCGACGAGAAATTATATAGAAACCTTTAGGAACAAGTTTTACCAAGGGTGTACTTTTTATGTCCACCCATATTTAACTCAAGATGCTACTTTTAATTTCAAAAATATCGGTAGAACCAAATTAACATTCGATAAAGGGCTGTCTTTTTAACAATAAATAATTTTTTTTTTTAATTTTTAAACACGTAATAAATATGTTACAAGGGAATAGGCATTAGGTGGACATTTTTTACCCACCCTTGGGCGTTTAAGGGTTAATTGAGTTAATTAATATGATTATTTTTGTCAGTAACTATGTATTCAGTAATTATAATAATTTATATGCTTACTATACAATAAAAACTTAATACTGAATCGAGAAAAGAGGAACAGTTATAAAGTGATTTTTTTAATAATATATTATTACTATGGAACGCTTAATTAAATTTTTAACATCTTTAACAACAAAATACTTGGATTCCAGAATATACCCTGGTGTATTCTGTGCTTGGATCTTCCATAAATAATAAACAATAAATAACTTTTTATTAATTTCACGTCTTAAATCAATTATTTATTAAATACACTATCAATATTATTTAATAATCAACTCAAAATATACCTGAGCCGTATCAAATATTTAAAATTGTCACTGTCTTCTCAGCACATTATGTTCGACTGAGTGCGTTGTATGACAAAGACAGGGAATGTTCGATTTGGTAAATATCACAACTGATATTGTGTTCATTTTTTTCGAATCCTGAAAAGACTAATAAATATTTTTGAAAAATTTCAACGCAGAATGAACGAAAGTTATTACCGAGGCCGAAAGTCTCTTAAAATAAATAAATAGTTTCTTTTGAATGACATATTTCAAATTAAAAATTATACTAAATTTCCTCTTAGTTTTTCACCCCTGTAACTTAATAAATTAAACATTATAGAAGTTTTCAGGGACTTTCGGCCCTCGGTAATAACGTAATCTTTCATTCTGCGTTCAAATGTTTCAAAAATACTTATAGTTTTCTTAGGATTCGAAGAAAATAAATCCCACTTAAATAGCATTGGAGCCGAAAGTTTGCTCCTATCCCCTTAACCGTATAATTACTTAATTTTTGTTTGCGTTACAAAATTAATAAATTTGAATATATTTTTTGTTGTGAATGATCATAGAAAAAATCATCTGTATACAACTTGCATTTTATGAAGCATCATTATGAAGCTCGTATTCTATACCAAACTCGCATTATAATGACCATCATTAAATGCTTGTTGCATAATACTCTTACAGCGATTTTATAACATTCTTTATTTTAAGTTTCACATTATAAATCACGTTGTTACAGGTCAGTGCTACTGCAAGTCTACCTGCGCTAGCTCTTCTCCCAGAATCAGACACCACGAAACCTCAAAAATCCATAGAAAAAAGCGTCAAAGAAAACTTAAACACTCTAAAATCGCTCAAAAATAATTCTGAAAATAGCACCAACAACAATAAGAATGTTCTTAGGAGATCTAACACGACTGTCAGTAAAGTCACAATTACCCAAACATCTAGTAATCAAAATAACAGCATTCAAGAGAAGAACAAGACCAATATGCAGATCAAGAGAACCGCTGAAAGGGAGCATAAGAAGATAGCTGACGTCGACTCCGAAACTGATGATGAAATGAAGATGAAGGTAACACTCACTGCAAAATAAACGTTTCAGACTTTAACTGTAACACCTTGTTTTTAGGATATGCAAGATGAACTGGCCACCGAGGAAGAACATCGGAAAAAAGCTAAACAACTATCTGAAGAAGAAGATCGTCTGACCAAAGAAATAGAACACCTGCAGGGTCTTGAAATCGAAGTAGACACGGAAACTGATGGAACTGAGACTGACGGGGATGAACTACAAGGAGATAATGACGATGATCCTAGTCAAGACGTTACTCTAATTCCAGACGATCAGATGTCATTAGAAGCGAGATATGAGCCCATGCTAGCTGGTATGATTGCTGGAATAATTTGTTTCACTTCATTAGTATTGTTTGTTGTTTTCAGAAATGTCGTGGACTGAAAGAATTGATACTTTAGCAGCATTGGAAGCCTTAACGGCTCGGCACCCAGGAAGAGCCCACGAACTCCATCAAAAACTATCAAATCCTTCGCGCAGGCGCAGTTTAGCGGAAACAGTCAGAAGATACCAAGCCAAGCAGGCCAAAGCGCAGCAGAGGCGACAGGATCTGCAACAAGAAAAAGCGCAAAAACTACAGGCATTATTGGCTAGAGTTGAAGATGTTAAAGCTGCTAAACTACAACTAATAGAAGAGAAGAGGAAGAGAATGGAGATGAGATTACAGAAAGCGGCTCAGAACAGGAATCGGCATATAAAAGATATAATAAAGAAAGCTCATGATGAAGAGGAGAAGCTGAAGGAGATCGCATTCATCAACGAACTTGAAGCTCAAAATAAAAGGTATGATGTAAGGAACTGCCCTATCTAACCTTTTTTTAATAGCAAAATTCATAAAAACAATGTCTGCCATTGATTTCTAATCATCTCTTATTTTTATTTAATTCAAACGTTTTTGCATATTTTTTAATACCTAGATATTTTAATTTCTATTATTCTACTTATGTACATATATCCTGCTAACTGCTCCATGTTTCTTTAGACACGATTATTTACAATCTTGTCGGGAACAACGACACCGCGTACAAGGCATTAAAGAAGACAGGCGCAAGAGACAAGAGGAAAAGGCAGCTAAGGAGGCTGCCGTAGAAGAGCGAAGAAAAGCCTTAGAACGAGAAAGGCTTGAAAGGTTAGATAGACTACAAGACGAACGGAGACAAAGAGACGAAAGAATCGGGCAGCAGCAACAGCAGAGAGAACGCGAGAGGCAAGAGTTGGCGAGAGAGAAGGCTAGGGATAGAGAGGTAAGTTTCTTAGCAGGACAATTATTTTTGGTTGCTTTATTTTCAAGATTTTAGGAACGGTTATCTGCTCTTCATGAAAAGCAACTGGCGTCCACGCAGGAGCTACAGAAACGGATCGAACAGAAACACGAAGATACTAAAAGGCGCCACGATGAAAATATGGAACAGATCAGACAAAAAGCGCTGGAATTGTCGATTCATCGATGCCAGACTGAAGATAATCAAGCTCCTAACATGGTTCCGTATCCTACACAAAAGATGTGTTCCGTTTGCAGTGTACTTGTAAGTATAGATTATGTAAAGGGTGATTCATTTAGAGGTACTTTTTTCAAAAAGAAATAATGAAAAAAATTAATTTTATTTCGAAATCTTTATTATCATACAAAAGAACCATTCTTTACAATTACTTCTTGTACGATAACTGGTACATATGTGAGAGTATGAGTATACTTTCAGAGGGTATGATTGTGGATTGTAGTTAGGGTTGCTAGTTTACTGGTTCAAGTGGGAGTATAAAGGTTTTAAACAGACATTATTGATATGTAGATAAAGAGTCTTACCAAGTTGTGAAGCCTTGTTGAACACTAGAGCCGGTCACACACGAGTGGACTGTTCTCGTTCCACGTGCCTCGTGTTTTTAATGCTGCGAAAATCGTGTATGGCGTCACTCCCTAATTAACTGTTCGTGCGCTACTTTTGATTGTTCGTTTCAGCCCAAAAGAAAGGCTGTACAGAGATGAGCGGTGCCCAAGTTGACCCTTCGAATGGTCGTAGAGAAAAGAGGTTGCACCCTCGTGGCGAGTGGTACGTGTTGACCGTTCGACCGGCTGATGAGAAAGAGACAAATTTCTTCTGTCGCGAATCCAAGTATAATAATTGTCTGTCTGTAGGGGTAAGGGTAAAATTAGGAGGGGATGAAATGGTACTAGTGAACAGGGTTGGCTTTGTAATTATTTAAAGTTACGGGTTGTAATTGCAGATTTAATGCAGTAAAAAATATAAGAATATTTTTGCATGTGAAAATTAAACACTTCTTAAAGAAAATTTCTTTCAAATGTTGACCGTGACTGCGGTTAAGATGGTCCATTTTGAAGTTCCCATTCTCGATGATGCGTTCGAGTATTTCGATTGGTATTTGGCCAATGACTCGAGTAACATTGGCCTCCAGTACCTCAATCGTAGCGGTTTTATTCGTGTAGACTTTAGACTTTAGATAGCCCCAAAGGAAAAGGTCTAGAGGTGTGATGTCACAGGATATAGGTGGCCAATTCACTGGTCCGAAGCGTGAAATAAATTGCTCACCGAATCGTTCTCGCAGTAAAGCCATGCTTTCACGGGCTGTATCGCAAAGGGCTTCAATCTCAGGCACCAAATAGTCCGTTATCGATAACGGTCTTCAATCACAGTACCATTATGACCAGTCTCTGTTTTAAAGAAATATAGACCGATGATTCCACGGGTCCATAAACCACAGTAAATAGTTGTTTTTTCTGGATTAAGCCAAATTTGGGCCTCAGCGGAAAACAATAATTGTTTTTTTTTTCGAAAACAGTGGATCTTCTGCAAACGTATCAAGAGCACATCGACTGAAACGGTGACGACTCGAAAGTCCGATCGGCTTCAAATCTTGCAATAATTGAATTTTGTATGCTTTTAAACCAAGATCCTTACGTAAAATACGCCAAGTTGTTACATACGACAAGCCAAGCTGTTGGGACGGCGACGAATCGATTCTTCATTGTTTTGGCGTACGGCGTACACCATCCGCTATCGCCGCTATATTTTCTTCACAACGTGCTGAATGTGGGTTCGGGTTATCCAATAATAAAAACTGGGTTTCAAACTTACTGATGATATAGCGAATTGTGCGTTCGGTAGGCCAATTAAGTAGACTATAAGTTGCTCTAAGCGCACGAAACACATTCCTTTTTTGTTTTTGTGGCATTTTTAATAACTTCTAGCCTTGTTGAGGGCATTTCTATTTCGACATTGTTCCCGTTCCCATTGTTTTTATCAGTGAAATTTGGACATTCAGAAGTTCTTTAAAATTTTCAGCCTATTTTTCTATTATTTTATTTTCAGCCTTGAGTTAGCTCTCTTATATTGTCTTACCCCTGTGTAGAATGTTTTACTGTGATACTGTGTATGTTCTGTTTCTATTTTTTTAATTTCGTCATCCTAATCTGTAAACTGCGTAAGTAACTCCACAATTCTCTGAAAATGAGTTATTACTGCCATCTGTTTGAAAAAGTCCCTACTTATCGTTTAAAAAAGGATGCACGTGCATATTTTTACCAGATGAGGAAATAGCGACATCTTCGTATACACTGTATCTCCCTTGCCGCCAAATTTAGTATGAAAAATACGTAACTCCCTAGTTTTTCATACCACACGACTGACCATTCACTGTTTAGATAGTAATATTTTCAAGAAAAAGTTGGTGGTAAGTAATATTAAATACTCATTAAGGCCATCGGTACATAATTCGCAAATATTTTACGGCTATCCCTACTTTTTCTGTCGTTACACGGCAAATTACATGTAGTAAAATTCACACTGGTATGGATATGTAAACAGTACTAGAATGTCATTCTACTTGACATTGCCATCATTAACTTTAAAGAGATGGCTTTTGAATGTTCTTGGATAACTGTTATTTGTATAATTGCAAATTATTAATTCAGTTAATAAATGTGATAATTTTTTCACTAACTATGTATTCAGTAATTGTAATAATTTATATGTACAGTGGCACCCCGAGAAGTCGGCCTCCGATAACCCGAAAGTCCGGCTAACCCGGACCGATTTTCATCAGACAAAACAAACATTTTTTCACTTTGACGAGTTTTTTACCAAGAAATTAACAATACTATATACAACTGTACGTAATTTAGATATATTGTGCCTATGTACATTTCATGTGTTTGCAATTATTATAATCGAGGTTATCTGCAAGCATACCTTGTTTTATTAATTTTTACCATATTCTCCGGCTTACCCGGATTTTCGATAACCCGGATAAGCCGCGGTCCCGATTAATCCGACTTATCGACGTTCCACTACTGTACAACAAAAACTAATACTCAATCGAGAAAAGAGGAAAAGTGTTAAAGTGATTTTTTAATAATATATTGTTACTATGGAACGCTTACAATTTTGAACATCTTTAACAAAAAAATACTTGGATCACAGAATATATCCTGATGTATTCTCTGCTTGGATCTTCCATAAATGATAAACAATAAATAACTTTTTATTAAGTTTACGTTTTAAATCAATTATTTATCAAATACACTATCAATATGTCATCATATTCTATTTGACTCAGTGCGTTGTATGACAAAGATAGCGAATATTCGATTTGGAAAATATCACCACGGACATGGTGTCCAATTTTTTTCGAACCCTGAATAAACTAATAAATATTTTTAAAAAATTTAAACGCAGAATGAAAGACTAAATTATTATTGAGGGCCGAAAGTCCCTTAGAATAAATAAAAAGTTTCTTTTGAATGAGATATGTGAAATTAAAAATCACACTACATTCTCTCTTAGTTTTTCACCCCTGTAATTTATTAAAATAACCATTATAGAAGTTTTCAGGGACTTTCGGCCCTCGCTAATAACGTAATCTTTCATTCTGCGTTTAAATTTTTCAAAAATACTTATTATTTTTCTCAGGATTATACGTACCCATCCCCTTAAACAATATACAAATGTTAGTGATATATATGTATCTATAAAATATTCCGTTTTAGCATCCTATCTTTTAAAATGGTAGATACGTAGTATTCGCATTAGTCATATTTAGAGAAATAGTTTTTTGTGCCTCCTGTAAAATTTAGATAAATGGAGTTACGCAGTTTACAGATTAGTCGACGATTTGTTGTTGTTGATATTGTCTCTTTTTTGCCTTAATGTTCTTCTATCTGCGGCTCTCTCTATCTGTTGAATTGCATACGTTTTTCGTCTGATGGGTTCGACGATAATACATTCTTGTTTTGTTTGTTTCTTTTTGGACTCTTTCGCATTTTTCGTCGAACTGTTTTTTCCTTTTGTTTTCTTCTTTATTCCAATATATTTCTTTGCTGCTTCTGTAATAGTTCTTTTTAATGGAGTACCATTGCTGATCTACATCTTTGATTAAAAATATCTCTACATGCATTATAAAAAGATAAAAACAAGGAGGAATACCTTTTTCATGTTTTCTAAAGTACTATATTTTACTCAATTATTTTATTATTCTTCCTAGATCAAATCTGAAGTCTACTTAATGAGCCATCTAAGGGGCAGAATGCACCAAGAAGCCGTGAAACAAGCCAATCTTCAACCCGGCGATGTCGAACAGTACAACGTGAAGCAAATCATCGAAGCTCCCGCCGAAAAGGAAGACCCCAAGATAACGGCTGCCAAAGAACGCGGTAAAACGTATCGGAAGAGATGCAAGAAGATCAGGCAACGAATGGCCTTGAAAGGAGCAGAGTTCGAGACTAAGTACAAACCAAACGTAACGGACGGCACGAATAAACGTAGCTTGAACCGCAGCATAAACACGATTGGGTCCATTACCAATCAAGCCACGCAAGGATTGTCTCCGGCTACAACGAGTCAGCTGGATAGGATACTCAACGAGCTGACGAGGTTGCTCAATAAAGGAGGGAAAAACGATTTGATGATGTTCCAGAGCGTGGGAGGTTTTGCTGTTTTGGGAAAACTGTTGGCGTTGGGACAGGATGGAAATACTTCTATATCTGTTAAGTAAGTATTGTTTACAAGTTTGTATCAGGATTATCAGCACCCAAAAATAAGAGCAACACATAGTCATTTAATTTTTAAATGTCCTAGAAAAACAAACACCACGTTTGTTTTCAATTAAGTAGGTGACACAGATTTCTCAACAGAAGTACACTAATCGGCAACAACGCTTTGTCAGCTAGTCAATATTATTGTAATTCACGGCCACGCTGTATCAGCATTCAAAACAACAACACCTTACACTTTACTTATAAATCCAGCAAAAGCAGCGTGATTCATTCTAATTCGATCTGTTTTCAATTATCATTCGTAAAGCAAATACATCATCAGATGGTTATACCGTAAGCACACCAACTCTTTACTGTTATACTTAGAGTTGGTAAATAAATACGTATACAGCAAGTAGTGTTTACTTCATCAACGCCTATCATAGGGGGTAACTACCCCCAACCAACATGGGACGTTCCTGAGGTACGAGTACCACCATAAGTTGACAAATATTTGTTCTAAATATATGACCAGATACGTATCTACTCCTTGATATGACTATCGTAATGACTGCTTGCGCTCATCATGGCAATCTTTATCTTATCTGCAGCGGCACGGAAAAGATGCACAAATGTTGTGTTAAACCAAGTTCTGAGGTTCTTCAACTAGGATGTTTTTCGTCCTGGACCTTGGTTTCCAAATATTTGTTCTTGCAGGATGGCTTGTAGGAGGGCATATCTGGATCATTTCGCATAATGTGTCCAAAGTATCGTAACTTTCGATATTTGATGGATGTCACTACGTAGATAGGGTCTTGATATTCTTCTTCTTGTAATGCCCATCCATTTAGAATGTTGGCGACCATCATAGCAATCTGTACTTTGCACACTGCTACTCTGAACAGATTTGTGGTTGTTTTGTAAAATCACGTACGTAGATTTTTCCAGGATTTAGCCAGGAAGCCTTCGCCTTCTTGGTCACGTTCTCCTTATACTTTTCTTTGTATAATACCAAGGTAGGTGTATGTTTTTTACTCTTTCTATTCGTTTACCGCTCACAATCATTCATCCACATTGCTATTCCTTCTTAGAAATTCCATATCTCTGACTTACTTCTATAATCCTATTCATTCACTTCTGGGGGCTTCATAACTGTCAGCGACTACCACCGCATTGTCCGCGTATATGATGTTATCGATACTTTTTCCGTTAATTCGAATTCTGGCTTCAACATCCTCTACTACTTCTCGAAAAATTTCCTCAGAGTAAATGTAGAACAGTAGTGGTGCTAGTATACATCGCTGTCGGACCCCACGTTTGATTTTGATATCATCGGATTCTACTGTCTCTGTACGAATAGACGATGTTTGATTTACGATCGACGACGTACATATTGCTCATAATTCCTAAATCACAGGTGTTTATTCCAATATTTGTTAATATCTCCATCAGCTTGTCGTGCTTACTATATCGATTGCTTTGTGGCAATCAGTTAAGCATTGAAGCTCTACATTATTAGCCTGATCAAAGAACAATCTGACCAAAAAAAAAATAAAGGAAGGATGCAAATTTGGGAATATGCAGTTGAAATTATCTGTTATTATATAAGAAAAAGTTTACAATTCTACATCTCCTCCATTTTACAAAAATGGAGGGGAATATCCCCTCTCGAAGGTGAAAAATATACATTCAAAATAAGACCGGAATTGGATAAAATGACTAATTCTAAACAACTTTTGTTCTATAGTATACTGAACATAAATATGTTCATTTTTAACAAAAAAACATGTTTTTGAACGGTTTTTCGGGGATAACTCAAAAAGTAAGTATTTTATCGAAAAAAATATTCTTAGCAAAAATATAGCTTATAAAAAATAAGAAAAAAATGTTTCATGAGGTTTGTAGACCCAGCAGAAGCAGAGTTGTAGTTAATGAAAAGTAGGTTCTTCTTCATCAAATTCCAACTCGAATATTTCAATGTGAAATAACCCAAAAACGGAGCACTTTTCGGGGAAAATTTATTTCAACTTTTTTAAAGTGTTTAAAAAAGGTTTATTTTTGTTTGTTAAAAAAACTTCTAACATTAAAAGTAAGTGAGTTACCCTCAAAATATTGTTGGTCCCTTTTATTTTTTGGTAAAAAAAATCGCGAAAATCACCCCCTAATTAGCATCACAAATAAATTTTATCATTACCACTTGCCAAGTTGCTTTGCTTATGTATTATTTATATGATCTGTAAGTTTCATCGGTTCAAAGTGCTTATTTTTGAAAAAGCTGTAGTCAAAATGGCTTGAACGAGTAGATAACTAATCACGAGTGTAGGCAAATTTTGAACAGCCATAGCATAACCAATTTTTGTCTGACAAGAAAACAAAAAATCAAAAATATTCAGAAAGACAAAACGAACATTTTATTACTCTTTGAGATTTTTGGTATTACTAATAATTTTTAACAATTCCATAAAAATTTCAATTTTTTTAGTTAAAAAAATGTTTTATTTTAAACCCAATTTTTTTCAAAAATGTGCACTTTGAACCAATGAAACTTATAGATAATATAAACAACACATTAGTAAAATAATTTGTGAAGCGGTAACGATTAATTTTATTTGGGAAGCTAATTAGGGGGCGATTTTCGCGATTTTTTTATCAAAACATAAAAAAGACCAGCAATATTTTGAGCGTAACTCACTTACTTTTAATGTGAGAAGCTTTTTGGAGAAACAAAAATAAACCTTTCTTTAAACACTTTAAAAAAGTTGTAATGACTTTTCCCCGAAAAGAGCTCCGTTTTGGGTTATTTCAAATTGAAATATTCGATTTGGAATTTGACGAAGAAGAACGTACTTTTCATTAGCTACAACTCTTCTTATACTGGGCCTACAGACCTCATGCATATACCATTTTTTTCAGTTTTTTATAAGCTATATTTGCCAAGAACATTTTTTTCGCTAAAGTACTTACTTTTTGGGTTATCTTCGAAAAACCGTCCAAAAACATGTTTTTTTTTGTTAAAAATGAACATATTCACTCGCAAATATCTCGAAAAGTATTAACTTAGTGAAAAAACTCTATAGAACGAAAGTTACTTAGAATTAGTCATTTTATACAATTTCTGACTTATTTTGAACGTATATTTTTTCACCCCCGAGAAAATATATTTCACCCCTTATTTCCCAAGTTTTGTAAAATCGAGGGGATGTAGAATTGTAAACTTTTTCTTATATAACAATAAACAATTTCAACTACCTATTCCCAAAATTTCATCCTTCCTTTATTTTTTTGGAGGTTTTCGTAAAATTGTTTGTTCCCTGATCGGGCTATATTCAAATAGCACTTATATCCTTGATTACGTCAGTTTTAATAATTATATAACAAAGAGTCGAATATCTTTTAATCGATACAATCCAAATTTTTAGTGCATCCTCTGTGGTTCAGTGGGAAGATTTGAATTACTTTTACTTATTTTGAGACTACTACTACTACTACGACTTACTTTGAGATCCCTTTGGATTCAGGGGTCGTGAGTTCGAATCTCAGCTGGGTAGGACATTTTTCATTTATTATAAATTAATATATTATGAAAATCCTTGTGGGATCGGTACTCACCGGAGGGATTGCAGACGTTTGGATACAATTAGCGACTAGCGTCTCTTTGTAAAGACAATGAAGTCGAGTTTTCAAGTAACAGGACATTTACTCAACACAGACAATAGTCTGATTGCGAAATCAACTGTACCATGCAAACGGCCATTAGTTGAGGCATTAAGCTAACAAAAAAATTAGTATAATTTCGATTGTTTTATTTTTTTTTCAGAACACTGATAATTTGTTGCAATCTATGGCAAATTGCTTGCAAAGGGGCCGATGGAGCAGCAAATTGTGAGTATGTGATCCTGTCCAATCGATTGTCTCCTGTGATAGATCTTCTAAACATCAAATTATCGGTAAGTATCTTCTGTAGCAAAGAACTTTTATTCTAACTGAACCTAATGCTAAAAAATCGAGTCATAAATGTCACGTTTTTGTGTATAACTAAAAAAAATATTTTGTGTGTAACACAAAATCAATAACAAAACTATTCTGTTTTGTACACAGTTATGAAAATGAAATGAAGGTGTTTTATACATTTCAAAATATGTACATCTATTTATCATTTGTAAGTTTCGAGTACTTACAGGTTTTATCTCTTAATATACTTTTCTATATTTTGCGATAATTGATTTTTTAATAACAGTTTAATTTTTATGTTTTCTAAATAATATGAAATATTAATAAAGAGCAATAATAATAATAATATAATCGTAAAGAAATGGTCTACAATTGCGCCATCTAGCCGCTAATTTTAGAACCATAAAATGAAAGGGGGTAGAACTGCTACAGTTTGCTTTAGTTTGACCGTACTAGTATTAATTACCAGCTGTTAGCTGTTATTATCGCAATCTGTTGTTTTGTAATATAATGTTCATTTTTTTATTGCTTGCCTAGAACAGATTCATCAAATTATAATTTTATGATTTTGATTTTACAGTTTATAATAAATGTATTTCTTTCTAAAATAGTCATTGCACCATCTAGTGGACAAAACCTGTATCATTATTTACTACAAATGCAGAAATTATTTTCTGTATGTATTGTACCATCCGGTAGATTCATGCAGTTATCAGTAGGTAGCGCTACAAGCACTAGAAAGTAATATAATTTTTTGTAAATTTTTTCCTTTTTAATAATTTTTTTATAACTACTATTTTTTTTTGTTTCGGAGTTACAAACTTTTTCACATTTCCCTTGTTGCCATATTTTGAATCTGGCCAGAAAAACACCAATATTCTAGTAAATAATACAGGAAAAGTTATTCTTGATAAAAACGAGAAATACTAGAAACATGAATAGAACATGAAGCAACTATACAGTGTGGCAAAGTCAAATGGAATATTCATTATTTCGTAAACCGACGACTTTAATAAAAAAATCCCGAAACAGGTGGATTTTCAACGAAAACATTTCGTTTATAAATTCGCAAAAGTATGTGTGTTATTGCGTTGCCGCTCCTACAATATTCAGATCAGATTTATCGATGGATTCCTATGTAGTTTTTTCTTCTGAATCCAAATCTGAAAACGCCATTTCGATATTTCTAACCGTCTTCGAGATAATCGACCTCAAAGTATAAAATGTGACGTCACAATCGGTTTATTTTCTACCGACACACTACACGTCCAGCTGAAATCGTTGCTATTAAGTAGGCTAGTTTTTAAATCTCGATTTGTTACGCAAAGCATAGGTTATTTACATTTGAGTTTGACACTTCGTGAATGTCAAACTAAATTTTAAATTAAGTATTAATAAAACATCAGTGACATTTGATAGTGAATTTAATTATTATATAAAATAAATAAGATGTTCAAAAATACAATTTGAGTATAATATTTTAAAAGCAAACAGCTTTAAAAAGGTTTATACCAGTATACGGCCTCCCCTTTATGATAAATGGACTGTTCCATTTGCTATGAAATTAAAATACCTATACCTAGTCGGTTCGTTAAACTCGACACAACTGGCTAGTGATTTTAGTAGGTATTTTTTTTGTTTTTTGAGAATTTTGCCGAAATTGGCAAAATTACTAATTATTTAGTAATTATTAACTATTTAGAAATTATTTTTTTGTCGAATTGGCAAAATTATTAACTAAAGTCACTAGCCAGTTGTGTCTGAGTTTAGCGAACCGACTGTATATGAAATAATATTGTTTGGTATAAAAAATTATGGTCTGATATGTGCAATTACATCCTTCTAATGGAAAAAAATATTTGAAGATTTTTCTCAAATTATGGATACCAACAACATTTTCATTTATAACTCTTTTATTTTTAATTTGACGAAGAAAAGTTATTCTTCATAAAAAGCTCTTCATGTTCTAAGATTTATGATGCAACCATCATATATAAAATTTTAATAATTTTATACGAGGTATATAAAAAATATGAATTTCGATCAAGAGTAAACTACCTTTATAGTTCATAACATTTAAATTAGAATGATATAATTGCACATTAAAACATAATTATTAATTCTAAACTACTGTTCATAATAGCAATTTTCCATATTATGAATTAAAATACGTAAATATACAAAGTTTTCGTTATGATAATGCTCGCATTTTCAGCTTGTTTGGCATATTATATATCATACTAGTAACGTCATCCACTTAGGCGTGATGACGTAACCTAGAATTTTTTTTTAAATGAGAATAATGGTCATTGGCCATGTGCTCAGTGGCGCACCCAGAATTTTCCTCTAGGGGGGGGTTGGCTTGAGCGGGGTTCGGACAAATAATCCGTGACAAAAAATCCCCCTAAATTATCTCTGGACAAAAAATCCCCAGACAAAAAATCCCCATGAAATATTTGCTACCGAATAGTTCTCTAAAGTTTTCCCGTGAACGCAATCGACTCAAATGTATTTCAGCCTCTGTGTGTAAGAGTTATAGCAATGGCCATGAAACCGCTTTTCGGCACGACAATAATGATTAAGTAATTAAGATTAAGCATGAATTATTGTAATTTCGATTACCAAATTTCGAATTCCAATTACATACCGAAAACTTCAAATTTTACATGACAAACGAGTGCGAGTTTTTTCAAAAATCGTGGAGGATATGGGGAACGAGCCAAGGCTGTGGGAATCATGTTGTAATTATTCGCTTAAATCTTTTGCTCACTCTCCCTTGAATAACTAAGTTCAAAACATTGCCTATTATATGTGTGCATCCACGAAACATTTTTGCGCTATTAAGAATATTTAGCTTTGTCATGAAAACGCAGAACACAGGTTTTTGACATAGCTTTTGAAGCAGGTTTCTGAAATGTTGCTTGCAGTGAATTGAAACTGATGACTAAATATTTTTCGGTATGTATTACTAAAGAGATTATTACCATACGCCGAAGAAATAGTTGGTTACTACCAGTGATGATTTCAGGCCCGGAAGATCGATTTTTGATCAAATATTTACTATTAGTTTAGACAAATGCTTGAAAGGATTGGGAGTAAAATCAAGATGTGCATCAGATCTTTATAGATTTCAAACAGGCTTATGATTCAATTAATCTTCCTACACTAGGGAATACAATGGTCGAGCTGGGCGTACTCAAGCAACTAACTGTGGTAACGCAAATCTGTGTAAGTAACTTCTTTGCACAAGTTTGAAGAGGTGGGGAAATATCAAATGCTTTCTGCGTAAATTCTGGACTGAGAAAGGGAGATTTGTTGTCCCCATTGTTGTTTAACCTGGCCTTAGAATATGCCATGCGAAAAATTTATCCAAAAATCAAATCAGACATACCTAGATGCTCGGGAAGAGGCCAGATGGGGGAAAGTCTGTAGGACGGCCTAGAAAAAGGTGGAAAGATGCAGTCAGAGAAGATCTGGAGAAAGTGGGAGTGAGACAATGGGAAATAGTGGCACATGACCGACACATGGAAGGTGGAAGGCAATAGTTAACCACTCGCAAGGATACTCGAAGAGTTATAATGCCATTGATGATGATAATAACTAAATATTTTTGACGTTAAATTTACAAAAAGTAACAGTTTTTTTGCATTACAATCAAGATTATCGTTTTCAGGACCAGCAGTATTGCCTATTCTCATCACGAATAGGCAATGATTTGAACATAGTTATTCAAAGCAGAGTAAGTAAAAGATTTAAGCGAATAATTACAACATGGTTTCCACACCCTTAGCGCATTCTCCATATCTTCCACGATTTTTGAAAAAACTCACACTCGTTTTTCATGTAAAATTTGAAGTTTTCGGCATGGAATTGAAATTCGAAATTTGGTAATCGAAATTACAATTCATGATTAATCTTAATGGCTATGGGCTATTCCACGAATATACGCCTGTCTTGGATTATTGCGACAACGAATATTTTAGTGTGCAACATAAGAAGTGCGAAAATAAATGGCTCTAATAATTGTCCCAATAAACAACAATGTATTTTGTAATTTACTTTTGTTCTTCATAATTTGCACAGTAAAATATTCGTTGTCGCGATAATCCAAGACAGGCGTATGTTCGTGGAACAGGGTATAATCATTATTTTCGTGCCGAAAAGCGATTTCATGGCGATTGCTATAGCTCTCACGCACTGAGGCTGAAAAATATTTGAGTCGATTGCATTAACGGGAAAATTTTTAGAGAACTATTCGACAGCAAATATTTCTTGGTGGATTTTGGGTCCGGGATTTTTTTGTGGGAATATTTTGTCCAAAAAAATTTGTGGGGATTATTTGTCCGGGGATTTTTTGTCCAGGGATAATTTGTGGAGATTTTTTGTCCTGGATTATTTGTCCTAGCTTCGCTTGGGCACCGAAATTTTTTTCCTACTCTTTATAATTTTTTTATATGCCCTGGGAGGGGTTTTAACCCCCAAAACCCCCCCTGGGTGCGCCACTGCATGTGCTAGCTCATTTGAAAGGTTATTTAATTCTCTATTTAGTAAAATATCAGGGTAAATATAGTAAATAATCAGGGTAGCAAAAATGTTTTTAATTAAATTGACACAAAAAAAGAATGTGTGTAATTTATTTAATTACTGCTCTCAATAATTATAATCTTAGATACGTTGACGAACTTATCTTATGCGATAATCTACATGGCCTTCAAGAGTCAGAGGCGCACCCAGGCGGGGGTTTGGGGTTAAAACCTCATCCAGAGCATATAGAAATATATGTAAAGAATAGTAGAACCATGTAACTTGTCTTTTACAAACAATTCAAAAAAATTTCGGTGCCCAAGGCAACCCTTCCCAGAGGAAAACTCTAGGTGCGCCACTGTCAAGAGTTATTGATGCTTCCCTACAGGTAGATCCACAAAACATCGAGACAGTTACTTATTTTAAATATCTTCTTCTTTAAGTGCCATCTCCGCGGCGGAGGTCGGCAATCATCATATTCGTACCACTCTCTCAGGTTGCGCAGCCACGATATTCTGCGTCTCCCTATGCTTCTCTTTCCTTGAATCATTCCCTGCATAATCAATCGGAGCAAGCTGTATCCCTCACCACGTGTAATATGTAAGAGATATTCCAATTTTCTTGTTTTGATGGTATTTAGGATTTCCATTTCTTTATTCATCTTTCTCAGAATCTCTTTGTTTGTGATGTGTTCTGTCCACGATATTTTCAGAATTCTTCTGTACACCCACAGCTCGAATGATTCTAGTTTTTTCATTGATGCAGCATTCAAGGTCCAAGCTTCCATTCCATAAAACAAAGTCGAGAAAACGTAGCACCTAACCAACCTAACTCTTAGCTCCAACTTCAAATCTCTTGTGCAGAGCACTTTTCTCATTTTGTTAAAATTTGCTCTAGCCTTTTCTATTCTGATTTTGATTTCCTGTAAGTAGTCTCTTGTGGAGTTGATCATTGTTCCAAGGTATGCATATTGTTCGACTCGTTCGATATTGGATCCGTTTATGAAGAGATTTTCGTTATTTCTTTGAGTTTTCAATATTCTCATAAATTTTATGTTTTCTCCAAACTCTGCTATTCTGGTCACCAGCCTCTGAAGATCCCCAATATTTTCAGCTAAGATGACAATGTTATCCGCATATCTAATGTTGTTAATGGGAACTCCAGTTACCATTACTCCAGCTGTTTCACCCTCAAGGGCTTTTTTCAAGATCTCTTCCGAGTAGGCATTAAATAGAATTGGCGACAACACGCATCCCTGTCTCACTCCACGTCTGATTTCAATTTCCTTTGACAGCTGGTCGTTAACACGTACTTTTGCTCGTTGCTTATAGTATAAATTCGATATAATCCTGAGGTCATTGTAGTCCAGCTTCTATGATTCCAGGACATGCATTAATTGTTCGTGACATGCATTAATTGTCGTATGCTTTATTATAGTCAATAAAACACGCATATATATCTTGATTGACGTCCAGGCACCTTTGTGTAAGTATGTTAAGTGAAAAAAGTGCTTCACGAGTTCCCAGGCCTTTGCGAAACCCAAATTCTTCTTCACGTGCCATCTCCGCGACGGAGGTTGGCAATCATCATGGCTATTCTGATCTTAGATGCTGCTGCTCTGAATAGTTCGGTTGATGTGCATCCGTACCATTCCCTCAAGTTACGCAACCACGAGATTCGTCTCCTTCCTACACTTCTCTTGCCCTGGATTTTCCCCTGTATAATCAACTCTAGTATGTTGTATCTCTCATTACGCATAACATGCCCCAGGTACTGCAGCTTTCGTGTCTTGATGGTTTCCAATATTTCCAGTCTTTTGTTGACTCTTCTCATGACTTCGTTGTTTGTTACATGCTCGGTCCATGATATCTTCAGGATTCTTCTATACACCCACAGTTCAAATGCTTCCAACTTTTTAGTAGTCGATGCGTTAAGTGTCCATGCTTCTATCCCGTAAAGCAGAGTCGAGAAAATATAACACCTTGCCAGCCTAACTCTCAAGTCTAATTTCAGTTCTCTTGCACAAAGTACCTTTCTCATTTTATTGAAGTTTGTTCTTGCTTTCTCTATTCGAACTTTGATTTCTTTGGAGTAATCGTTTATGTGATTAATTTATTGTGCCAAGATAGTTGTAGTTTTCTACTTGTTCTAAAGTTTTACCTTTAATTGTCAGCCTTTCATCATTATTTTGGGTTTTTGATATCCTCATAAATTTAGTTTTCTTGATGTTTATTGATAATCCATATTCTTCTCCATACTCAACTATCTTGTTCATTAGCTTTTGGAGGTCTTTAAGGTTGTCTGCTATTATGATAGTATCGTCCGCATATCTAATGTTTATTCCTGCTGTTTCTCCTTCAAGAGCTCTTTTCATAATTGCTTCAGAGTATGCATTGAATAGTAGTGGTGACAATACACACCCCTGTCGCACTCCTCTTTTAATTTCGAACTCTTCTGATGTGTGTTCGTTAATATGTATGTGTGCTTGCTGTTTATAATATAGATTTGTTATAATTAAAACCCAAATTGCGTATTAGTGTAGGAAACAAAGGTTGAACCTTGCAAAATGGACACAAGTCCGGTTTTATTTTTTTTCTGGTATATCAAGGGGTGCTCATTATAAGACTAACTTTTTCTGAAAAAACTTCGCCCCGGAACCCCCCTTTTCACCCCTTTAAAGGGGGTAATTTGTGGTTTTTGCGGAACGTAGCCCTTCCTGTACCTTTTACAAAGAATTTCTTTTACAGAAATATGAATAAGACTATATTTTCTACGATTTATTTCCAACAGCATATGTCTATCATCCACCGTTTAGCAAGGGTGGCGCCCCAAAATTGACAAGTTTTAAAAAAAGATGTTTTAAAAAAATATATATTTTTCCCTAACTGTAACGGAAATTAAGAAGAAATCCTACCGCAATTATTCACAAATAATTGATTGATTTTTTGGTATAGGTTTCACTTAAGGGTAATTGCTGGTTTTTTAATTACAGGGGGTTACATTTTAAAAAACCCCTCTTTATACCATCTGAACTGTTTATGCTAGAGTAAAAATATTTTTAGCGATTACCCATGTACTGGTGCTATTTACAAATTTGTATAATGCACCCCCATTTTTTCCCCGGAACCACCCCAAAAAAAAGAAAAATTAATAAATAAAGTGATTTTCTTGGAATCCTTCACACACAATGCCCTTTATTAATATGCTTCATGTATCATTTTGTGCACGTTATTATTACCCATGCATGGACACCAAAAGCGATTTCCTAGTGCAACCCTTGTAGCAAAAAAAATAAATAAATTGGGGGGTTGAAAAGTTTTTTTTGTTTTTTGCCTTTTGATCTATATGGGCATTTGCTTCATCAATAGTGCTTTTCAAAAATATATATGGTTATTGCAACATCCCTGCGGAAACCACCCCTATCCTTGAAAATATACTGCAGAAACTACCCCTATCCCTTGGCGAGCATGTTTTTACGATTTCCTCATTACCGATGCATTATTTTTAAACAAAACTTATACAATGTTAAAGACCACTATTTACTCTAAAAATTAGGTCCTATTCATTTTTTTCGTATAAGCAACCGTTACGGCACAGTGGCGCCGTAAACCTCATATATGCTTTGGCGGGCTCCAGTTTTTGTTTTTTTTTTTCTTTATTTGTTCGTTTTATTGATAAAGTACTTATGTAAAATAAAAAAACACAGTGTAACCTACAAATTATGACCTATCTACATTTTACAATCCTTGCGCCCCAAAGCCACAGTGGTGGCCCAAAATCAATTTTTGCATATTTTCGCAACCTACACGCATTTTATTGCATTAATGCTACCTTAATAGCACAATATTCACCCCTAAGTGGTCGCTAAGCAATGGCGGATCCAGGGAGGGAGATGGGGGTGATCACCCCCCACCCTCTCAAACCAAGTGATATTATATTTAAAGATTATAAAAATATTCATTTATTTTTATAGAAATTTAACCAATTGGCACCCCCCTCTTAACGATGCTGGATCCGCCACTGTCGCTAAAGAATAAAAAGTACGCCATTTTTATAAAAATAAAAATATAATATAAGTATTTCTATAAAAAAATGAAAATTTTTATAATCTTTAAATATAATATCACATGGTTTGAGATGGGGGGGTGATCACCCCCATCACCCCTTCCTGGATACTCCAGTACTTAGCGACCACTTAAGGGTGAATATTGTGCTATTAAGGTAGCATTAATGCAATAAAATACGTGTAGGTGGCGAAAATATGCAAAAATTGATTTTGGGCCACCACTGTGGCTTTGAGGCGCAAAGACCGTGAAATGTGCATAGGTCATAATTTGTAGGTTACAATGTGTTGTTTTATTTTACATAAGTACTTTATCAATAAAACAAACAGATGACGAAAAAGAAAACAAAAACTGGAGCCTGCCAAAGCATATATGAGGTTTACGGCGCCACTGTGCCGTAACGCTTGCTTATACGAAAAAAATGAATAGGACCTAATTTTTAGAGTAAATAGTGGTCTTTATTTTTGTAAAACTTTTGTTTAAAAGGAATGCATAGGTAATGAGAAAATCGTAAAAACATCCTCGCCAAGGGATAGGGGTAGTTTTTGCAGTATATTTTCAAGGATAGGGGTGGTTTCCGCAGGGATTTTGCAATAATCATATATATTTTTGAAAAGCACTATTGATGAAGCATATGCCCATATGGATCAAAAAGCAAAAAACAAAAAAAAAATTTCAACCCCCCATTTTATTTACTTTTTTTTGGCTGCAGGGGTTGCAGTAGGAAATCGCTTTTGGTGTCCATGCATGGGTAATAATAACGTGCACAAAATGATATATGAAGCATATTAATAAAGGGCATTGTGTGCGAAGGATTCCAAGAAAATCACTTTATTTATTAATTTTTCTTTTTTTTGGGGTGGTTCCGGGGAAAAAATGGGGGTGCATTATACAAATTTGTAAATAGCACGAGTACATGGGTAATCGTTGAAAGTCTTTCAACTCTAGCATAAACGGTTCAGATGGTATGAAAAGGGGTTTTTTAAAATATAACACCCTGTAATTAAAAAAAGGGCAATTACCCTTGAGTGAAACCTATACCAAAAAATCAATCAATTATTTGCGAATAATTGTGGTTAGATTTCTTCTTAATTTCCGTTACAGTTAGGGAAAATATATATATTTTTTTAAAACATCTTTTTTAAAAACTTGTCAAATTTGGGGCGCTACCCCCGCTAAACGGTGGATGATAGACATATGCTGTTGAAAACAAATCGTAGAAAACATAGTCCTCTTTTTATTTCTGTAAAAGAAATTTTTTGTAAAAGGTACAGGAAGGGCTACGTTCCGCAAAAACCACAAATTACCCCCTTTAAAGGGGTGAAAAGGGGGATTCCGGGGCGAAATTTTTTCAGAAAAAGTTAGTCCTATAATAAGCACCCCTTAATAGACCAGAAAAAAAATTAAACCGGACTTGTGTCCATTTTGCAAGGTTCAACCTCTGTTTCCTACACTATATCATTAATGTCTATGTCCAGTTTATGATATATTCGGTTATGGATGACTTTCAGTAGCAACTTTAGCACATGGGACATCAAACTAATGGTGCGGTAGTCGCCGCATTCTCTTGCTTTTTTCTTTTTAGGGAGGCAAATAAAGATCGACGTCAACCATTCTTTGGGTAATGTGCCTGAGCTATAAATTTTGTTCAAGAGTACCACTAAAACATCAATATGCTGCTCATTTATAATTTTTAAAAGGTCGATAGGAAGCATGTCAGGTCCTGGGCTTTTCCTGTTTTTCATTGTTTTTAACGCATGTATTATTTCTTCCTTTGTAATATCTGGACCTATTTCTCCTGAAGTAAGTTCTATGTGTTCCAGGTACCCTCTTTCATCATCAAACAGTTCTTCGATGTATTCTGCCCAACGTTGTACTTTCTCATCGGTCTCTGTTATAGCAATCCCGTGTCTATCCAGAAGTGTACCAGTGAGATTTTGTTTTCTTAGTCCAGCCATTTCTTTGACTTTCTTATGTAGGGTAAATAGATCGTATCTTTTTTGGAGGTCCTCGATCTCTTTGCATCTCTCTTCAAAGTGTTTTTCTTTTGCCTGCTTTATCATCTTCCTTTTCTCGTGGTTAATCTCCCTGTATTTATTGCCATCTTTGTTCTTATATTGTCTCCGCTGTCCCATCATATTCAGTATCTCGTCGTTCATCCATTCCTCTTTTCTCCTTGTGGAAGTCTTTAGTATATCTTTACAAGGTTCTAGTATGCAATGTTTTAGTTGCTCCCAGTGCTCGTCAATGTCATTGGTGTCTAAGTTCAGCTCTCTACAGTTCGTATGCAGTTCGTGTTGGAGACATTCTTTTACGTTGGGTTCTTTAAGCTTGCTTATGTCTATTGTAGCAGTTCTCTGATGTCTTTCAATATTTTTAAGGTGAGTGTAATTTTGGCGATAAGTGGGTTGTGATCTAAGGCCACGTCTGCTCCGGAATATGCTTTTACGGCTTTAACAGCATTACGGTATCTTTCGTTTATCATAATGTAGTCTATCTGGTTCCTAACTACTTTCTCCGATGAATCTGGGGGCGATCGCCATGTATACAGTCGTCTGTTGGGTTGTTTGAAAACTGTGTTTGTAATAATGAAGTTCTGTTCTTGGCAAAATTCTAGTAGACGATCCCCTCTCTCATTGCGATTTCCCAGACCATATTTTCCTACACACTTTCCGCTTTGCCCCTTTCAAATCTTTGCATTGAAATCACCTAGAACTATCGTGATTTCTCTACTTTTTGTTTTTTTCAGTGCTTCTTCGATATGCTGATAAAATAATTCTAGTTCTTCTTCATTGGCATTCGTCGTAGGAGCATATACTTGAATCAGGTTCAACGTGGTGTGAGATGTCTATTGTAGTAACATTACTCTTTCTGAGATGGGGACAAACCCTTTCACTGCTCTATTAGATATTTTATTGACAATTATTGCCACGCCGTATCTATGTTGGTTGTCATCGCTGCCTGAATAATATATTGTAGCTTCTGCTGTTGAGAAACAGCCTGAGTTAGGACAAAATATCTAAGATACTACATTACAGACCAACTAGACCCGAATAGAAAGATCAAATGCAGAAGTAAAACAGCTTGCACAACGTTTCAAAAATCTAAAAGTGACCAAATGCTATTTGGTCAGTGTTGTTACATGGCTCCGAGACCTGGACTCTAACGGCTGATATGATCTATCACCTAGAGGCGTTTGAGATGTGGTTACGTAGAAGAATGCTCCGAATAACCTGGACAGCGATGCAGACCAACGAAGTAGAGATGTTGAAAAAGTATCTATTCGTTACAAAGTACTCGTTACTTACTAATACTGAAAGTAACGGATCCTATACAGAGAAGCGAATCGTTACTTTGATTACTCTGATTACTTCGTTACTTCGTACCAATCGTATCAGAGCAAGTAACGACTATTGTATCTACAACCAGTACACTTGATTACTTTCAACTAATCGTATCCCAGCGAGTAAGAGACGGGACCGGTATTTTACGAGTGTTATCGAATACCGTTATCGGTATGAAGCGTTTTAAGGGTGTGAGGGTGAGGAGAAGATAGAAGATGAAACAGAGGGAGGTATAATGGTATACGTAAAATATGTAATGTAAGTCATTAACAAAGATCGAATGCGAGAACCCTATATTTTTATCTAGATCTACGCCCTTTGCCGATGTAGATTAGATAGTAGATCTTGTTATATCGGAATACCTATACAAAATACCTACCTACCGAGAAATACGATTCTCGATATGATTACCGGTACTCAAATACAAAAGTAACAAAAGTAATCAAATCATTTTTATCCCTTAAACAGATCGGTGAAGGTCGCTGTTATATCGGAATACCTACCTATTGACCAAATAGGATTCTCGATATGATTGCCGGTACTTAAATACAAAAGTAGCAAAAGTAATCATAGTAATCAAAGTAACGAATACTGTAAATGATTACTTTATACAAAAGTAACGATTTGTAACGAATACTCGAAAGTAACTATAATCAACATCACTACAACGAAGCTGTATTAAATACAGCAAATGCATTGAATATCTAATATTAAGCTTGATGTCTCATTTTCATAAAACTTTTGTCTGAATCATCTGTAGGTACTTACACGAATTTACAAGAGGTGTGATTTTCACATGAGTGACACTCAATTCGGATTTCGAAACGGATATAGAACACCAAAAACTCTTTTTGGCTTAAATGTGTTAACACAGCAATGCAGAGACATGAAGGTAGATGTATACTTATGCGTGTTTTATTGATTATCGAAAAGCATTTGACTGCGTAAACCATCAAAAGATAATCGAAATTCTGAGAAAACTGCAATTGACAAACAATTTCTTTTCCTATCTTGTAGAAAAACGGCGGTTTGTAGATTGCAACGTTAATTTTTAATGAATTTAATATAGCTGTACCTGGAGAATAATGATAATGACCGTATTTACGATCATACTTTAACTAATCTAAGTTTAAACTGAAAACAATTTTTTATTAAAGCATAACCATTTCTAATTTATGTAAATATCAACGCGATCTAGCTTTATACCCCATAAAAGTAATAAACTAATCTATTATTTACACACCACAAATTAGCTAATAAATTAGTATGCTCCACCGTTCCGTTATTTAAAAAAGTTAAATGTTTCTATCATGAAATCGAGTAATAAAAACCGGATCATTAAACTCGATTACATAGTCAGATTGGATCAAACGTTTCGCGTCGATAAAAAACGGCAGAAAGGGTAAAAATCATACCCGTATACTAATCATAATAATAATAAAAGTAAACGGGGGAAAGACTTACCCTTACGCGAACAATTTCGCTGATCTTGTTTGAAAATTGGTAAATGGCCCGCTTGGCCGTTGAATTTTATTTTGTTTGTTGTATGCACAGTACGAAGCACACTGTAATTGAAACTTCTACTCGTGATATAGCCTGATTAGCGAACACAAAATTTTACGAAAATCTCCAAAAAAATAAAGGAAGGAAGAAAATTTGGGAATAGGTAGTTGATATTGTCTATTATTATATAAGAAAAAGTTTACAATTCTACATCCCCTCCATTTTACAAAAATGGAGGGAAATACACCCCTCTCAAAGGTGAAAAATATACATTCAAAATAAGTCCGGAATTAGATAAAATTACTAATTCTAAGCAAGTTTTGTTCTATAGAGTTTTTCCCTAAGTCAATACGTTTTCAGTTATTTGCGACTGAATATGTTCATTTTTAACAAAAAAAAAAATGTTTTTGGACGGTTTTTCGCAGATAACTCAAAAAGTAAGTATTCTAGCAAAAAAAAAATATTTCTGGTAAAACGAATAAAATGGTGTACGCGTGAGGTCGGCAGACCCAGTAGAAGCAGAGTTGTAACTAATGAAAAGTAGGTTCTTCTTCGTCAAATTCCAAATAGAATATTTCAATGTGAAATTACCAAAAAACAGAGCACTTTTCGTGGAAAATTCATTACAACTTTTTAAAAGTGTTTAAAAAAAGGTTTATTTTTGTTTAAAAAAAAACTTCTAACATTAAAAATAAGTGAGTTACGCTAAAAATATTGTTGGTCCCTTTTATTTTTTGGTACAAAAATCGCAAAAATTACCCCCTAATTAGCTTCCCAAATTAAATTAATCGTTAACGCTTCACAAGGTCCTTTACTTATGTATTTTTTATATTATCTATCAGTTTCATTGGTTCAAAGTGCTCATTTTTGAAAAAAATTGGGTTTAAAATAAAACATTTTTTTTATTTTGAAAGGAATGGAATTGTTTATGTAATTAACTTAAACATTATTAGTAATACCAAAATTGGTTATCCTAAGGCTGTTCAAAATTTGTCTAAACTCGTAATTAGTTACTCGTTCAAGCCATTTTAACTACAGCTTTTTCAAAAATAAGCACCTTGAACCGATGAAACTTACAGATCATATAAATAATACATAAGCAAAGTAACTTGTGAAGTGGTAATGATAAAATTTATTTGTGATGCTAATTAGGGGGTGATTTTCGCGATTTTTTTACCAAAAAATAAAAGGGACCAACAATATTTTGAGCGTAACTCACTTACTTTTAATGTTACAAGTTTTTTTAAAAATAGAATGTGTGTGTACTTTGTACGCACGTAAGAAGTTATACTTCTATTATATGATTTAAACGAAATTAATATACTTTTATTTATATTTTATTTAAATATTAAACTAATTTATACTTACTACTTCTCAAATATTTTAATTAAAACAGTGCCAAAAATTAAAACAATAAAAGAATAAAACACACACAAACACATTAAAAAATGCCACAAATGATTTCTGAAGAATAATTGTCGGAAAATTTTTGAACTAAATACGTATTTTCTGAAAATAAAATTACATAATAAATATACTTACAATCATAAAATGTATAAAAAAAATAAAAAAATAAAAGTTTCTATTGGGGTTCGAACCCGCTTATCAGCACGGTTGGTATTGGGGTTCATTCGCCTTAAACGCTTCGCCACGGAGACAATGCGTCATTATGTGCGAAGATCGACTAACTAAACAGATTAAACTTTTGACAGTTTTGAATTAAATCAAATTATTTTGATTTTGAATTGAAATGATTTAGAATTGAAAAAATACAACAAAACATAGAGTAAGAAAACAATATATTAGGTGAATATTGATAGAAATTTTGATGGTAATCAAATTATGTAAATAAAAGTATTACATACTGTGTATTTTGGTAGGTTCAAATAAGTAGGTACCTACCTATGAAATTTTTTATTGGGATACTGAAATATTTACAATTATTACGTACCTGTTGCTTTTAAAAACTATTTAAAAAGTCACTACAATTATAAACTTTTTTGTGTCATTGTCTAATTGGGGGGACAGCCTGTTCGGATTCCGAAAAGTTCGGATTATCCGAAAGTTAGCCTTAACTAGTAGTTCAAAGCTTTAATTGTGATTTTGAGTAGCCAAACGTTCTCGCAAGAGTGTGGACAATATTTTTGGACTCAAGTTGACTACGAGAGAACCAAAGTAAGTTTGTGTTTAACCTTTATAAACACTTTATAAACCTATATATTAAAGTAAAATATTTATTTTTAAGAAATTTTAAATGTCAAAGTCCTAGTAATCGTACATTGTCCAATTTTCTGGCTTTACTCTGTATAATAAACATGTTTTTAAGTTTTTGTCTTGAATTTTTAAATTTTTTTCACTTTCCGTTGGTTCGGATTTGCCGAAAGTTCGGATTCGCGGGGTTCGGATTTACGGGGTTCTACTGTATTATACAACATTTGTTTACCTCCATATTGCCAATCAGAGCCCGTATAACGACTAATACCATACTGTCGGTGTGCGCATGCGCGCAGATTAATAATAAATAATCATCCTCAATCTCAATCGCGCCTAAAGAAGTATAACTTCAAAAACAAAAATAAACCTTTTTTAAACACTTTAAAAAAGTTGAAATGAATTTTCCCCGAAAAGTGCTCCGTTTTTGGACGGAGCTCTTTGAAATATTCGATTTGAAATTTGATGAAGAAGAACCTAATTTTCATTAGCTACAACGCTGCTTCTACTGGGTCTACAGACCTCAAGCATACACAATATCAAACAACTCGAAAAGGATTGACTTAGGGAAAAACTCTATAGAACAAAAGTTGCTTAGAATTAGTCATTTTATGCAATTCCGGACTTATTTTGAATGTATATTCATGACAGTCTTTGACTGTTCACAAGTCTTTCAATATTATACCCTTCATTCAATTCAATAACCTCGTCGTTTCTCCTGATTCTGTATGTGTCGTGGCCATACCTTTTGCACCGGGCCATACACTTTTCTCAGTATACTCCAGGATAATAAGCTAGAAATAGACCATGTTCGGGACTTTCAAAGATCCAGATAGCTGACTACTTTTTTAGTTATTGTAGACCTATAGGAAGAAAACCTACCTGTTTCCTGCCTAGACTTCGCGTCCGTTTTTTAATTATTAACAATTTAGTGCAAAAATCGCGATTTTTTCAAATTCTTGCACCCCATTCAAAAGCTAAATAGTTGACATAACATTACAAAATTTAATTTTTTAGGGCATTAAAAAACCTTCAAAATGCCGATTTTTTAAAGTTAAAAAGTTAATTTGTTGCTACGCAAACTGCAAAATTAGTGGAAATCGTTATTTGTTCATAACTTTTACTAAAACCACCTTAGAACATTAGTGTTTCACCCAAAGTTGGGTATTGGGTATTGGGGTACTTAACAAACCCTCAAAATTTGAGATCGAAACATTAATTAGTGTAACACTTTGGCTACTGTGTGTACCATTTCTGGTACACAGTTGATGTTTACCAGAAACTGCGTGTACCAAATTTGGTCACATGAAATGGTAATGTTTCAAGCTGTGTGTACATTTGGTGAACACAGTTCTGATGGTTTTAAATGCGTATCTAGGTTCCTACAGTTTACTGCTAAATTCTGGCGAAGCAGTTTGGGACTTAATCAACAGATGGCTGTACTATGACCGATTTTTTAAAATTATGGCGGAGCAGTTTGAGACTCCTTCAGCAGATGGCATATTATGGCCATTTTCTGACTTGCAGAAACTTGTTGTTTGTGCAATATTAGTCTTGTGTGTTTACGGTTCTAAAATTAGTACTTAAAATGTCAAATAAAAAATTAAGTGATGCTGAACTACGTGAAATAGCCGAGAATATGAGTGAAATGGAGTATGAGTTTATTAGTGAAGATGATGATGATGATGCTATGGATATAGATGATCCAAATGATCAAGATTCGTGTTCTTCTTCCTCTAATTTAGAAATTAACAGTGATGGGCAAGAGTTAGAATTCGAATCTGATCTAGAATCTCTCAACAACGATTCTGAACCTGATAATTTTTTAAATAATCCTAATCCTAATATCATTTGGAATAATTGTGCAGGTAATATATAAATTAGTATTCACTTTTATAGTTTTGAGTTTATAATTTTGTAGGTAATTTGAACACATTTACTTTCACGGAAGATTCAGGATTCTCCCAAAGTTTTTTTGCACAAAGGGAAGGAGATCATCCAATTCATTTTTATAAATTATTTATTGACAACGATATCTTATCACTTATTGCCGAGGAAACCAACAGATATGCTGAACAGAAAATAGTATCAGGAATTACAAATGAAACATTAACAAAAACAGCATTATTGGGACAATGGAGAAACACAAATCAATCCGAAATTTTTGTTTTCTTAGGTCTTCTAATATGGATGGGTTTGGATCGTAAACCCACTTTGAAAGATTATTTTAGCACCAATATGCTGTACAAAAATGAAATTGGAAAATTTGTTCACATGTCCAGGATAAGGTTTGAGCTTCTTTTGTCCAATTTGCACTTCTCAAACAACGAAATTGCCTCAGATGATAGGCTCAAAAAATTCCTTCCCTTGCAAAATTTGTTAATCAAGAAGTTCCAATCAGCATATACTCCTGACAAGAATGTGTGTATAGATGAGACGATGATTCCTTTTCGAGGACGATTGAGCTTTCGCCAATATATACCGGGGAAGCGTCACAAATACGGTGTGAAATTATTTAAACTATGTGGAGTGAAAGGTTACACATACAATTTTAAAATTTATACAGGAAAAGAGCAAACACCTAATGAAAAGCCAATTGGTACAAAAGTGGTGCTACAGCTTATGGAACCACTTTTACATTCAGGTCGCGTTTTGTGCACAGATAATTATTACACTAGCGTGAATTTAGCACACGAACTTCTGTACAAAGATACACATTTAATAGGCACACTGAGAAAACACAGGAAGCATAATCCAAAAGTAGTAAGTGAGGCTAAATTAAAAAGGGGTGAATTAGTCATGAGACAGAGTAACAGTAAAATCATAATTGGAAAATGGAAAGACAAAAGAGATGTCATGTTTCTCACTACGGAGTCTGTGCCTGAAATAGTGGACGTGCCAACAAAAAGGGGTGTCGTGAGAAAGCCTTCCACAATCGTGTAGTATAATAATGTGAAATCATTTATAGACGTCTCTGATTAAAAAGCATCATATTCATCAGCAGTGCGTAGGGGTATTAAGTGGTATAGGAAAGTTTCAATTGAACTTTTGGTTAACACATCTATTATAAATGCACATACTGCATACGAGGTTATAACAAACAAAAAGATAAGTATCACTAAATTTAGAGAAGAAATCGCCTCAGAAATTTTTCGTAATCAAAATATTCAGATGAAAAATTTGGATGATCGTCGTGTTAACCAAGAAAGAAATCACAAACTTTCCGAAGTGGAACAGAGAGGTCGTTGTACAAGATGTTATAAAAATAATAGTGCTAGAAATGGACGTAACTTTGCTATAAAAGAAACAAAACGTGTTAAAACATCTTGTCTAGCATGCAGTGATAAGTTTTTGTGTACCAACTGCTTTTTTGACACTCATTACTGTCAAGCAAAAAAATGAACATTGTGTCCAAAAATGGTACACATAGTTTCTAAGAAGATAATTACGCATTTATTTCTGCCACAAACTGTGTGTACCATTTTTTGACACGGCCCTTACACATGATTTTTTTTTCAAAAAAATACCTAAATGTTGATATTTACATGTTTTTAGTATTAAATATTGTGAATTTTACCAAAATATAGTTTCAGTTTCTGACAAAAACTTCAAATTTATAGCCAGTAGCCAAAGTGTTAAGTGTTATTCTAATTGTTTATACCAGAGATCTTTATTTTGCAATAACATAAGACGGACAATAATGAAGATAGGGCAATTCTGCATATGCCTAATGAAAGTAGAAAACTCATGCTATCAAAATGTACTAAAAAAATATTAAAAAAATATCTAATATAGTCAAAAATCCTAATGCCAATTTGTGAAATTTTGTAGTTTATAAACATTTAGAATAACTTTAAAAATATTGTCCGTAGAAAAAATCATTTTACATATTAGAAAAGCTGGTATTTTACACGAATTTTTAAAAATGTAGTTCAATTGGTGACTAGTCGTGGTAAGTGAAGGGGGGAGCTGGGAGCCGACAAATGCACTAGTTCAAAAACTAAAAAAGGCAACTTCAAACTACTATCATTTTCTATATGTCGGGATCTGCTGAATATATTTTGATCGTTCTTTTTTTAATTTGTATGTAATTTTTCTGTACATTACAAATATGCAATTTGTCTAGACATGTATTAATTAATAAACAGTCTAATTTGTTTAAACAATTTTTGAAAAAATATTTTTTCCCAAAAATCCATGATTTTAATCATACTATCGTTATTAATCATAGAAAAAGTTAAGTATGAATAAATAATTGTCTTTAGTGGCTCTATTTGATCAGAATCATTTATATTCACTAATTATGTTCTAAGTATATTAACAATGTATTGTAGATAATACCAGAATGAATTTTGTATACTACATTTAGAAAAGTTATTGGCCTATAATTCTGGCATTCCCTCTTATATCCTTATATTATTGTCTGTATAAGACCAACTGCCCATTTCTCCGGCATTTGACCTTTGGTCTTTATCAATCTTATTAGATAATAAATTCTTCTCCAGTGTTTGGAGCCTTCATGATTTAATAAGGCTGCCGAAATTAGGTCCGTTCCTGGCGCTTTATAATAGCAAGCTGAAAATTTGTTAATAGGTTAAGGGTGTCTAATCGGATAAACTTTGATACATGGGAACACTGGAACAGGGGCAGTTTTAATTGTGGAACAGGTTAAAAATTTGGAACGATCACACCACGAAAACGGCACATTTATTTTGTCCGACAGAACAGACTTAAACTCTCCGAACAGAGATTAAACTCTCATGCAAAAATCAGACTGCTATTTATCACCAAATGGGCGTTTTAATGAGTGGAACATATAGAATATGCCAAATGACAGGAATTATGACAGGTGATAAATAGCAGTCTGATTTTTGCATGAGAGTTTAATCTCTTTTCGGAGAGTTCAAGTCTGTTCTGTCGGACAAAATAAATGTGCCGTTTTCGTGGTGTGACCGTTCCAAATTTTTAACCTGTTCCACAATTAAAACTGCCCCTGTTCCAGTGTTCCCATATATCAAAGTTTATCTGACTAGACACCCTTAAGCTATTAACAAATTTTCAGTTTGCTATTAATCAACTTTTTTTTGATACGCGGCATCCAGACCTATTATCTGCATTTAGGTTTTCTTTGAAGTTAAGAACTAATGTTACTAATCAGACAAAAATTTACAAACCAGGTCATGATCATCTATCATTACTTCAAATGCCAATCTGATGTTTGAAGTTCACTAAAAAATCACAATTTTCAGCGTTTTGTTTTGTTTCAGCAACTTGACGACTGTGAAGAAATTCTTCCCTCTGATCCTCTCTGCACAGCATTGATGCAACTGTTAGCGACTGTACTCCAGAACACGCCCAAGGAAACCCTTCAAGTTAGAGTTCACGATATAGTCAGGTAAGTGAAACATTTTGAAAATGCATGTATTGTAGGCCATTTAGGCAAAAATTGCATACAAATTATAAAAAGAAACATCAAAATCCACCAGCGAGAACCGGAGATATTCAGAGGTATTTTAAAGCTCGAGTTTTAAGTTTAAAATGTTATTTTTCGATGTCGGAGATTTGAAAAAAGGACTAACTTCTTTTAGAATAATCATAGGGTAATTTTTTTTTCAAGCTTGCCAGCTTTTCAAAATGTTTTTGAAATCAAGTTTTGCAATGTTGGAACTTTTTTAACATTATTTTACTTCTTTTGGTAGACTAACTCTCTCTTAATCACTGTGAAATATGAACCACATTTTTACCGCTATAAGACCCAACTTTCAACGCAATATCAAGGTTGTAGGTTAAGTTTTACAATAGTTATTAACATTTAAAAATTAAGTCTTCTTAGGTTTTCTACAGTATTCGCGGTGTGCAAGTACTTGGAGGGGATACGAGAAACGATCGTGCGCAAATATCGGAGAAATCTTGAAACTTTCTTAAATAACTCATATTGTCAATTGAAATTGTCAAATTGACGTATATTTCATACCTACTCTCATTGAAGAAGAAAAATTATAGGTTGCTCCACAATATTGATATGATACGCAAATATTATATAAAATTAAATGTAATTAGTTGTATTTTGCTTGCAGTACTGCATTAATAATTAATTTTATTTACTACATACAATTGTTTACTTTCTAATAACATAACCTCAGTCTTACCTTTTCTTCTTATAACTTTTTTGGGCTCTGGCCTTGACAATTATCCAGCAACCAGGACTAATGTAATTGGCCAATACAATTAAAAGTGCGAAAAAAGTTGCTAAGCTATGAAACCAGGTGTCGCTTTTCCGAACTTGCACGGTCGCAATTCTAAGCAACAAATTAGTGAACCAACATTCAAAAATGGCCATTTTAGCGTGTTAATAATTTAAAATTTCTACTAAACCCACTTCAGGAAACATAGATGTTTGGGTTATCGAGCTCCATAAAACTCAAAAAACTTGTCAAATACTTGACTGAGTCAAAGTTTTTTTGAAGGGAACTTTATACAGTGCGTCCATAAAGTAACGCATAAATTCATTATTTCGTAAACCGGCGACTTTAAGGAAAAATCCCGAAACAGGTCGTTTTTTATTTTTAAATTACGATTTTTTGGCATATATATCATACTTGTGACGTCATCCGTCTGGGCGTGACGCCGTAATCGATGATTTGTTTAAATAGGAATAGGGGTCACGTAATAGCTTATTTGAAAGGGTATTTAATTCTCTATTCACTTATATAAACATTAGCATAATTATTTATACAGAGTGTCCAAAAAAAATTTTTTAATTAAATTAATTGACACAAAAAGACGAATGTATGTAATTTGTTGAATTCTAAATACATTTTACTGCTATCAGAAAACATAAAAATATTTTATTTAAAAAATGAACATTGATTTTCGCTTAAACGAAATGTTCAAATTGCCAAGAGGCAGGTGGGTGGCAGCTTTAACATTGAATTTAAGCGAAAAGCGTTATTTATTTATCAAATAACCATGTTTTTCCTGTTTCTGACAACAGTAAAGCGTATTTTGAATTAAATAAATTACATACATTCTTCTTTTTGTCTCAATTATTTTAATTAAAAAAAAATAACACCCTGTATAAACAATTATGTTAATGTTTATATAAATGAATAGAGAATTGAATACCCTTTCAAATGAGCTATCAAATGACCCCCATTCTTTTTAAAAAAAATCACCGACTACTTCATCAAGCCCAGATGGATGACGTCACTAGTGTGATACATATGCCAAAAAATTGTAACTTAAAAATAAAAAGTTATACTTTTTTGGGCGCGTTGGGCGTAAATTTATATGTGCGCGAATTCCTCAAAAGTCTTGGTCCTGAGCGCAACTCAAACGTTATACGGGCTCTGATTGGGTAGTTACAATGACCTGTCAATAATTATTCAATATGTCGGTTATTTTATTAATACGTCAATGGTTATGGGTGAACAAATGTTGTGTATATTAGTTTTTGTTGTTGTGACTACACAGACAAAAGCAAGTTTATAATTGTAGTGACTTTTTAAATAGTTTTTAAAAGCAACAGGTACGTAATTGTAAATGTTTCAGTATTGCAATAAAAAATTACATAGGTAGGTACTTACCTATTTGGAAATTGGAAAATGTACCTACCTAATAGGTAATACTTTGATTTACATAATTTGATTACCAACAAAATTTCTACCAATCTTCATCTCATATTTTGGTTTTTTACTCTATGTTTCGTTGTATTTTAATATTTTAATTCCACAACAATCAAACTTAAATTCAGAACTGTCAAACAGTAAAACCTTCAGTTGCCCTAACTTCCCACATGACGGATATGTGTAAGTGGGTAAATGAGTAGAGGCTTCGATTACAAATCTAAGCACCCTAACATGCGAGGGTTCGATCCCCAATGCAAGTTTTTATTTTTTTATTTTTTTATACATTTTATGGTTGTACGTATATTTGTTATATAATTTTCTTTTAGAAAATGCGTATTTAGTTAAAATTTTTGCCAACAAATTATTGTTCAGAAATCACATTTATCGTTGTGGCATTTTTCAATGTGTTTGTGTGTGTTTTATTCTTTTATTTTTTTAATTTTTGGTATTGTTTTAATAAAATTTTTTGGAGAGTAGTAAGTATTAAAATTGTTTAATATTTAAATAAACTGTTTAAAGTCGGTACATATATCAATTTCGTTGAAAACACAATAGAAGTACAACTTCTTACGTGCGTACGAAGTACATACATACTCATTCTTTTTTTAGGTGTGGACCAAGGTCTATTAGACATAAATTTAAATAAAAAAAAATAAACAAAATAAGAACAAAATCTATTTACAATTGCGAAACAACGAAGAGGAAAACACAAAGAGTACTTTGCTAGAACTAATTTCGTTTTAGTAAAATTCTCATTTATTCTCTAATTAAACTTTGCATCACTAAACCTTGTACGATAATTTAACAGTTCTCCTGGAATTGTTTTCAGTTTTTCTTTTCGTGTTTTTACTTTGTTAAAAACAAAACAGAATCGTCACCGGATAAAACACCTTTTAGTAACGGTTTCGGTCAGTAGTTCCGGGCAAAACATAAAAATCGACACGAATCATTTCAATCTAGGATATTTCCACCGTATGCGACGGTTCCGTCCTTTTCTTTTCAAAGGACCAGAAAGTGAAAAGGGGATCCCCCCAAGTAATCTGCTAATGGACGGACGGCAGCGACGCCGAGCGTCGTGGAAAAGGACGCTCTCGCCGACGACGACGTTGCGATACGCGTTATGAATTCGATTAGCGGTCCAAGTGTATGGTAGAGATGTACTTTAGTGGATCCGATTCTGAATCATTTCAATGAAATAAAGTTTCCGACCAAGCTAGAAACCATTTAAGTCCATGGGACTTGTTGATTCTTCATTTTTTGTGTCTTACAAGCAAGACCTGGTCATGTTATCATTATATATGTTATAGTTCAAGTTGATTATCCAGTTGGAGTTGACTTTTCCTAGTTCGAGTCGACTCAAACGGCTGGTTTTAGTAAAAGTTGATTATAAATATAAAATGAAGATTTTTATTCAACATTTACTAGTAAAAGTAGACTCCACCTAGTTAAAGTATACTCTTCCCAATGCCATTTAGTAAAAGTTGATTCACACAAACAACCGATTCTAGAAATTAAATGTTACTGTATATTATGTTTAAATCGTGATATTTATAGTCCAGGCTGTATCGTCGCCTGCAGGTATTCCTGCATGTTGCAGGAATACCAGATAGTAAACACCTTTGTCTATCACGGGTCTAGTATAACTAACCATGGTAACTGTGAAACAGAAGTTCGGAGACGTATTGGTATGGCAAAAAATACGATGAGTCGCCTAACTAAAGTTTGGAAAGACAGATCTCTCTCAAAATATCAAGATGAGACTGGTAAATGCCCTTGTATTCTCAATATTTCTATACGGAGCAGAGATTTGGACTCTTCGCGCATGCGAGCGCCAAAAAATTGATGCCTTTGAGATGTAGTGCTGGAGAAGAATGCTGGGCATACCTTGGACAGCTCATAGGACAAACGTTTCCATTCTAAACCAACTGAATATTAAAAAAGGCTGTCCACAATATGTCTGCAACGAATTCTGCAATTCTTTGGTCACGTGGTTCGCAGAGGTGACGACAGATTGGAGAGATTAATTGTTTCTGGAAACGTTCCGGGGAGAAGATCAAGAGGATGATCACCAACTAGATGGTCCGACCAAATAAAGAATTCAGCTGGAAACTCTTTCTGCGAAGCTCTTAGAGCAGCTGAAGATAGAGACCAATGGAGAAACATTATTAGGAATATTGGAAGAAATCACGATCCTCAGTAATGAGGAAACGACAAGAGAGAGAGACTACTTCAAAGTTGTGGTCGTTGATAGTTATGTTCTGCCTAACTATTGGTCTTGGAGTTTTGGTACTAGCATCTATTTCTCCATCTCTTCATTTATTCGAAGACCTAGACTACCTCTTTATTATAATTAGTATAGCTCCAGTAGTATTTGTGTGGTTGTTCAATACATAGCCACACATTCGGCCTCCAAGTATTGTTTGCTTTAAATTTCAGGAAGGCCATAAAGGATGGCCTTTAAAGTTGCCTTTGTATTGTTTGCTTTAAATCTCAGGATGGCCATAAAGGATAGCCTTTAAAGATGCCTTTCCTGTGCAATTCAAGGGTCTTGTTATATTTAGAAGTGCTTGTCTTTGTAGAATGGTGAGAGAGATCGCACAAGATTTGTTTTTTCGACAAAATGGTGAACCTAACTGAGGTTTTACCTACAGCTCGTCTGCAATTCCAGAACAGTCGCGTAGCTCTGTTGATTATATTGTTAATGTAAATGTTCAAATTGAGTTGGGAATTTACGGTTTCCCGAGATACCTACTTGATCTAGCTAGGTGATAACTTGAATTTAGGTTAGAATAGAACTGCTTATTGATCATCAGATTGAAGTACAAAGTAAATACCTACCCTCAGCTTATTGGTATAATAAATTAAAAAAAATTTTTTGGAACCTTCGAGTAACTACAAAAAATTGCTAACTATAGAAGTCAACCAATTTAGGAATGCACGTCATAGATTTAATAACATCATAACTCATCATGACTCATCATGACTCATATATTAGTTTTTTCGCTACCGTTAAGTTTGGCAGGACAGCGCTGTTGCCAAATAAGAAACACATATTTATTTACCAAAGCTGCTACAGCCTACACTATTTCTCTTTGTCTTTAAGAGTGTGAAACAAAGATAATCTTTACTATAGGTGTCAAACTGACATTGTAAGGTTATGAAAGATGTTTGTTTGTATATTTTTTTCTTCTTCTTTTGTGGCCTTTGTGAGATGTGCCCATTTAGCCAGCAACTTTTAAAATTAACGCCTAATTAAACCTACCATACAGCAAGACCAATCAAGGATAGGGCAGGGAAAGTGAAGTTGGTGAAAAAATAAACTTATTAAAATATAAACTAAATAAATAAAATATAATTTGAAAACATTAATTTGACATTTTATTTAACCTACATAATTATAACAGACGTCAGCAGTGGCGGCTTGTCCTATGAGGCAGGTGAGGCAGTGCCTCACCAGTATATCAATCGACTATTTACGTTATTTCGTTTTTTTATAATCAGTTTTTTAAATATAATTTAGCTTTTTGAAATTTTCTAAATACCTTTATTTTTATGAAAAAAATTAAAATCGGTACGGCCCTGACTCTTTATCTTCTTATATATTCGTCTTCCACGTGCCATTCCAACTTTCTCAAATCATTACAGCTGAAGCTAGCCTCACACCATCTGCAACAGTATGGGACAACGCCAACAGTAAAACCGGCAAAATTTGAAAAATGTGCCACCGATTCTAGGAACAAAATTCATCCATCCTTGAGGCTGGCCTCAGGCTTCGCGGAACGGAATAGGAATAGCCGAACGGCCTCAGGCTCCGCGGAACGGAATGGGAATAGCCGAACTGAACCGACTAGTACAAGCACAAGTCGATTGCAGATCATAGCTTTCTTTTCTATGTACACGCGGTATATACGAATGGATTATTATATTTTAGAAGTTTATGGATATGTATTTAAAACAGTGTTCATATTAAAAAATCATTGTTCATCATCGCCTAATATATTGTTCTGAAGCTATTTTTTCTTTGTGGCATTTATGTAATTTATTATTCTAAATGAGAAATAAGATTATACAATTTAACTTAAAAAATGATTTTATTAACGTTTCCACTTCCACATCGGACGTTTACATACAAAAGTAGTTTTTAAGTGTTTCAAAAATGTTGTATTTTGTTTTTGTGTTTTTTTTTGTAAAATATATAACTACATATTAAATTATTTTTCTTTATTTATTTGTTACATTTATATAAAAAAGTCGTTTTGAAGTGTTTCAAAAATGTTGTATGCTGTGGTTGTGTTTTTTTTTGTAAAATTTTTTTGAACATATTTACTCAAATCAGAGTGAGCAAAAGATTTAAGCGAATAATATTGCAACATGATTCCCACACCCTTAGCTCATTCCCCATATTTTCCACGATTTTTGAAAAAACGCACACTCTTTTGTTATGTAAAATTTGAAGTTTTCAATATAGAATTGGAATTCAAAATAACTCTATGCACTAAGGCTGAAAGCATTTGAGTCGATCGCATTCACTGGAAAAGTTTTAGAGAACTAATCGACAGCAAATATTTCTTGAGGATTTTTTGTCCGGTATTCTTTGTGGGGATATTTTGAATAAAATTTTTTTGTAGATTATTTGTCCGGGATTTTTTGTGGGGATTTTTTGTCCGGTGATTATTTGTAAGGGGATTTTTGTGGGAATTTTTTGTCCGGGGATTATTTGTCTGGGGATTTCTTGTCCAGGGATAATTTGTGAGGATTTTTTGTCCGGGATTATTGGTACTAGATTCGTCCTAACGTTATGACGTCACAAAATCGACCTTCTGGCCATTAAAGAGAAGCTAACCATAATAATAAAATTCCTCAGGTGTAGTGTGCCTCACCACCTTATACTATCACGAGCCGCCCCTGGACGTCACTGACGTCAGTTACCATTTACCATCTGACCAAATATAATAATGACGTCACTACTTCTACCCAATAAAATGCTCGCTGTAATAGAAATGGCATGTCAAAAAATCTGATTATATCCTATATATTTTTTCAAATTTAGAATATGGCAACAAGGGGAAAACTACGTGCATTATCGGTTGACTTCTAATTAGTAGTAAATTAATTTTTATACTGATTTTCAAATTTGATTCGTTTTTCTAAAATCCGATCGTTCGCGTACGTCACATCTCTAGTGTAGCGAGGAGTGAAGGGAAAAGCGGGCGGCCAGGTTGGTTCGGGACAAAAGGGGAGAACTTTGAATAATGTCGGGCAATTTGTTGATACTTTTGGGATGTTGTAAGTTGTCGAGGCGTAAATATTAATTTGAAGTGTAGAGCGTTCTTAAATCATTTATAATTCTTTGTTTTAATCACGGAAAGTTTTATAAAAACTGTTGTTTGTTGGTAGAAGGGTTTTCAAAACTAAAAACATTATGTACAACTTGAATATGTCTTTTGTTCGCTTAAGAGCCATCATCAGCGCGTCATCAATATTACTTCGGGAGATAGTAGCACACCTTTTGTCGGCGTGCGGCTGTGCGTCGGCAGTATTTGACATAACTAAGATTGAAACGATGGGTGGCCCCACGTTGGGCGCCAGTGAAACGAAATAAGGGATTGGACTACCCCAGCTAATTGAAATACCATTCGAAAATGATACTTCAATCATCCAAGATAGCCATCGCTACACGCTTAGCTTAGCTCAGTCTCTCAAGGTGTGTGTTCGTCTTGTCCTAATCTTAGAAATGAACTATGAAGATTCGGAATGGAAGCAAACAAAACAATAGTTTTAACTAATCATGTTTATTGTTCAATAAAGATATAATAATAAAAATATGACTTAGTAAATTGCATTAACCAATATATTCAAATTCTTGCCAAAAACTAACAATTTGTAGATTATACTTATGGCTTTGTGGTGTTTGGTTCGATGTTAACTTCTTGATGTCGAATGGTACTGCTGTAGACTTCTTGTAGGCCTGGGCGGATGTTCGGCCCTAGGCCCCTGCAGCTGGAGGTGGTAGTCGTTGCAGTCTAGATTTTATGGTCCCATTGTTGTCAGCCATAGTTCCATCACCGGTGAGGATGCTGGTGTCTCCCGTAGGGAGAAAAGTGATTTATTCCCAAAAACTATAAGATAAAAACACATATCAAACATCAAGAAGAAAACCAAATTGTACCTTTGCCAAATAATCGTAAAAAGTAGTTATTGGAAAAGGAATAATTAAATGGAATTAAGATTGATACTACTAGTGAAAATTTGATTACTAAAAGCATATCAATAGATAAAATGAAATACAGAAACCAAACACATGGTTGAACATTTGAAGGTTAGGTATAAAAAATATTAGAAGAAATTGTTAGATGTAGAAATGTAATTACAAAAAAAAATAATTAGAATACAGAACTCACCCCAAGAGAATGAAAGTCTGGAAATAGATAGGGCCTTGTGGGCCCATCTCTTTAAATAGATTTATTTTTCCCTTCCATTTTGATTTTGTGTCAGCGAGTAGGGATGAAGTGTCACTTTCATGACAGTGCGACGTAGGCAGTGGCGGGCATGTTCCGTATTGAAAAACAGATATTTACAGAGTAAGAATATACAGGGTACGTTCAGTATGATGATTTAGATTTTAGATGAAAAGAGATATAGTAAATAGATTATAATAAAAGAGGATAATAAAAGACGATGATAAAAGAGGATAGTAAAAGAGGGCACCAACGAGTTTTTAACGAAGAAAACAGGTAAAACAAATAGAAGAAAATTATTGTTGATGAAATATTAAAGAAAATAAAGTAAGTTAATTATTTAAAAATTAAATATCAAAGATGTGACGTTTGTAACGTTACAAGATGAAGAGTGAATATTGTGACAATATACTCATAGGCGCGCTAAATGGAAGTAATAAAAAACAATTTTATTAAAAGCATGTATTTTGGTATTAATTTAAAATTTAAATTTTAAACTATTGATGATATTTCTAGAATGAGAAATCCTCCTAAAACTTTATATACTTGCATTAGAATTCGAAATATTTTTACGTTACCTACAAAACAATAATATGTAATCTATTTTTTCAAACAGTCCAACAACTTCGTTCTATTACACAAAAATATAATAGATTAATTATAAACAAACACTACTTCCCTATGGACCAACACTAACGAATTCCAATATCTTAGAAAATAATACACTACTGCACTGAACAGATATCGATATAGATAACAACAGATAAGAGAAGCGGGCTATTACATTTAGAAAAAACCGACGGAGGCTTGTCAAAATGACAGTGACTATTTCTCTATATTGCCTAATTCAGTTATTATATAGTTATAATATTTTCGATTTCGTGTTATAGATAATCAACTTTAGTAGTTCCAATGTGACACAAAATCTGGGCATGTGATAAAAAGGTTTATTTGCGTAGAAAAAATTTTTCAAACCAAGTTCTTGGGAATTAAATAAGCTACAATTTCATATGTAAACATTTTAGGTATCTCTGATGCTAATCTTTATATTCTGAAGAAAAGGGCATTTTTTACCAAACTACAAAAAATCGTTATTCGCTTTTAACTCCATTTTTTTTTTAAACTAATTCTAAGCCGGTCAAACTTCTAGAATCTGTTAATAATACATAAAATAAAGAACACTAACGGTCAAAGACTAATTTTAATAAGGGGGTAATTAGGGGGTGGTTTCCGCTCACTTTTTCGCTGAGAAAAATGGGGACTGGCAATCTTTTCATTATAAGTTTATAGTCACTTAATTTTTGTGCTAAAGACTTTTTTTATTTTTGGAGATATATCTTTTTAAATGATCTAAATTAGTTTTTATGAGTTACCCTCGAAAAATGCACAATTTTCCCGTCTTTTGATTTGAAACTACAATATTTAGCATTTGCCGAAGAAGAGCTAACATATAATAAAGTATAGCTCGATTACTATAGGTCTTAAAGAAAATTAAAAAAAAATCGAAAACTTTTTGAGTTATTAGGAGAAAACTGATTAAAAACATAGATTTTTTCTATAAAAAATATATAAAATATATAAATAGATAAAAAAATGTATAGAACATTTTTTGCTTAAAATTAATGTTTATCTACTCTATGTCATATTATGTATAAGTTTTTAGTTTGTGAAAACTGTCATTATAGATAGCAGTGTGTGAAGTGTGCGTGAAGTAACAATGTATTTTAATACATTTTAATGTAATTTTAATTTAATGAGCAATAAATTACAACAAAAATTTTGACAGTTTTGTGGTTTGAAAGAAATTAGAATTTTTAAATGTCAAAGTTCTAAAAATTGTAGAATAGAAATGAATTCCAGTGACGAAGAGTTACAGTTTTGTATTTGTTTATCGTAGATAAAATATTGTATGAAACTGTGCGTGAAGTACTTTTTGCGAACTTACGCGATGTTTAGCACTCGGTTGGTTTGGAAAAAGAATGTCACAACTCAAAAATTGACATTTTTGAGGTTTACCCTCTAACCATTTCTAAATATTAAACTTTATTGTGGGAAAAATTGTCAGAAGTTACACTCATATAATTTCCGCTAGATGGCGACTTATAACAATTTGACTTTGTCAAACCCATGCATTACATTTTATGGAAGAGCGCCGGCGCAATATAGCTGTGTTTCAGTTGTTGTGGAAGTTGCCACGTGTTTTTTGGAGAACAGTGTTACAAGTTAAAAAGAATGTGTGTGTACTTTGTACGCACGTAAGAAGTTATACTTCTATTATATGATTATATGATTATAAACGAAATTAATTTATTTTTGATTTATATTTTATTTAAATATTAAATTAATTTATACTTACTACTTCTCAAACATTTTTATTAAAACAGTGCCAAAAATTAAAATAATAAAAAAATAAAACACACACAAACACATTAAAAATGCCACAAATGATTTCTGAACATTAATTGTCGGAAAAATTTTTAACTAAATACGTATTTTCTGAAAATAAAATTATATAATAAATATACTTACAATCATAAAATGTATAAAAAAAAATAAAAAAATAAAAGTTTCTATTGGGATTCGAACCAACTTACCACGCGGCTGGTATTTGCGTTGTATTGGGATTCACTCGCATTAAAACTTTGCCACAGAGACAGCTTGTCATTATGTGCGAAGATCGTCTAACTAAACATTTTTGACACCTTTTGACATTTTTAACTTATGTAAATCAAATTATTTTGATTTTGAATTGAAATGATTTAGAATTGAAAAAATACAACAAAACATAGAGTAAGAAAACAATATATTAGGTGAATATTGATAGAAATTTTGATGGTAATCAAATTATGTAAATAAAAGTATTACATACTACTTATGTATTTTGGTAGGTTCAAGATAGGTATCGGAGCCCGTATAACGACTAATAAATTTCGCAATCACTTGCGTCGTGCAAAGTGGCTATGTTCAAATATCATAACAAAATTTGATCAACTATTTATAAAACACTTACCAGTGAAAGATTCTTTAGCTTTGAATAAGCGAGATCTGCGGCAGGCATACTAGTCACAGTTTGATGAGCTTTCACATTGGCATGCAACAATGCCAAAAATATAATATGAAAACTATTTAAAAAGGCAGTATAACCATTAACTAACTTTTTGTTTGTTGTTTCTCTTCCTACAAATTTTAAAACGCAACAAGCATACATTATAACCAAACCACAGTCCCACAGCTGCCATATTGGATAATTTTTGTGTTGTCATTTGAACATCCAATCAGAACAAAGTTATAATGCGCATGCGCCCGGTCGCTAGGTTTTACCATATAAAATTTCACCGTCATTATGCCCGTAAAGAAGTATAACTTCAAAAACAATTTTGTGTTTAATATTTAATGCAAGGAAGTTACAGTTCGTCTTAGGTAAGTATTCCTTATAGGATATGTGCGTTTATATAGAATATTATGAGCAATACAGTAACATTTCGAACACATTTTGGGAAAAACTGTTCCAAATGCTAATTATGGGTAGAAAGGTGAGAACAAGAAAGGTCTTTCTATTTATATTTAAATGATAATAATGAGCTCTTTAATATTGTAAAAGATTTTACCTCTTATTTTTTACCTTACCAAAATTATAATGAACATTAGCACATTAAAATTTTAAAACGTCGCTCCTGACAATTTGAACTTTTTGACTTGTGACAGTGTTCTTCCAAACCAACTATATAGATTTTGATCCTTGGACTATCCACTACTTATTCTCAAATTTTCAAGCGAATCGATCCATTCTGTAAAAATTGCGAGGTGAAAAGCGTCGATTCCTGGACTAAGAGTCTTCTTCAAGTTATGTAGGTTTCATTTAAAATAATAAAAATAATCGAAAATTTTACCCCTTAAGTAGCTTTTTACGTCACTAATATTATAATTCTTGAATAAATATTTATAAAAGACACCCATTCATATAACAATTTGTGTAACAACTTTCCTTGATAAATAACCCTTTCCTTATAACTTATGGCTAATATTTCTGAACTATTTTTCGATCACACTAATTTTTATTTTGTTGCACCATGTGTATATAGCCTTTATCAGTTCCCAAATCAAAAAGCGATACGCCAAAGCATCCAAATACTCCAGAGTGTCCAAAAACACAACGCAGACTGACAGACAGGTCGCGAAATACACAGGAACAGATGGGCAGATGTCGAGATAGATCCGAAAAGATAAAGGGGGCCTTTTCCACTATTCCACTATCCATCCCGTATGTCACCGACACGGCTACTTTATATTTGATTCTCTTTTATCATTATTATTACCCTCCTCTCGCCGATAGCTCTTACCATCGTATTCAGGGACGGGGTTAATTCAGATAAATTTACAAATAGAATAAATAAAACAAAATAAAATAATTTTTCTACGACCGTTTAATAATAACATGCTCCTTATTCAGCATTTTTGAATGGATAATAACACTCATTACTTTACCCGTGAGTAATAGTTCATTACTCTAAATGAGCTTGACTGTCATTACGTTACATGAGCTTGCTAGTGATGTTGAAAAAGTAACTATTTGTTACAAAATACTCGTTACTTACGAATACCGAAATACCGAAGGTAACGATTACTATACAGAGAGGCAAATCGTTACTTTGATTACTTTGATTACTTAGTTACTTCGTGTCAATCGTATCGAGGGAATAACGACTATTGTATCTACTTTGATTACTTCGATACTTCGTACCAATCATATCAGAGGGAGTAACGACTATTATATCTACTTTGATTACTCTGATTAGGTCCTTACTTCGTACCAATGGTATCAGAGCGAGTAACGACTATTGTACCTACTTTGATTACTGTGATTACTTCGTACCAATCGTATCAGAGCGAGTAACGACTACGACTATTGTAATTGTTATATCGGAATACCTATACCTATATTTATGAGGATATCAAAGACCCAAAATAATTATGAAAGCCTGATAATTAAAGGTAAAACTTTAGAACAAGTTGAAAACTACAACTATCTTGGCACAATATAATTAATCACACAAACGAGTACTCCAAAGAAATCAAAGTTCGAATAGAGAAAGCAAGAACAAACTTCAATAAAATGAGAAAGGTACTTTCTGCAAGAGAACTGAAATTAGACTTGAGAGTTAGGTTGGCAAGGTGTTATAGTTTCTCGACCCTGCTTTACGGGATAGAAGCATGGACACTTGACGCGTCGACTACTAAAAAGTTGGAAGCATTTGAACTGTGGGTGTATAGAAGAGTCCTGAAGATATTATGGACCGAGCATATAACAAACAACGAAGTCATGAGAAGAGTCAACAAAAGACTGGAAATATTGGAAACCATCAAGACACGAAAGCTGCAATACCTGGGGCATGTTATGCGTAATGAGAGATACAACATACTTCAATTGATTATATAGGGGAAAATCCAGGGCAAGAGAAGTGTAGGAAGAAGAATCTCATGGTTGCGTAACTTGAGGGAATGGTACGGATGCACATCAACCGAACTATTCAGAGCAGCAGCATCTAAGGTTAGAATAGCCATGATGATTGCCAACCTCCGTCGCGGAGATGGCACGTGAAGAAGAAGAAGAATATCTATACAAAATACCTACCTACTGAGAAATACGATTCTGGATATGATTACCGGTATTCAAATACAAAAGTAATCATAGTAATCAAAGTAACGAATACTGTAAAAAATTATTACTTTATACAAAATACCTACCTACTTTACGATTCTCGATATGATTACCGGTACTCAAATACAAAAGTAACAAAAGTAATTATAGTAATCAAAGTAACGAATACTGTAAATGATTACTTTATACAAAAGTAACGATTTGTAACCATTAGTTCAATACGCACGAAAAATTTTAAGTCTCCTAATAGAAGGCAACCAATTATTCAGCTGTGTACTATTGGTGAACTATAGTCCGTCTCACCTTGACTTTACAGTATAGGGAACATAGGCAATGCACACGGTTCTTAGACATTACTACGGTTGCCTAAATCGACTAACCAATGAACATTAAGGGTGAGATTACGTCACGAGAGTTTACTGTCATTTGAATCGTAATATGATTTTTTTCGAATCCTGAGAAAACCAAGTATTTTAGAAAAATTTAAACGCAAGATGCAAGATTACATTATTACCGAGGGCGGAAAGCCCCTTAGAATAAACAAGCAGATTCTATTGAATGAAATATTTGAAATTAAATATCACACTTCTCTTTTATTTTCAGCCCTGTAACTTATTAAAATAAACATTATAGAAGTTTTCAGGGACTTTCAGCCCTCGGTAATAATGTAGTCTTTCATTCTGAGTTTAAATTTTTCAAAAATATTTATTAGTTTTCTCAGGATTCGAAAAAAATGAATACAATTAAAACACATTGAGAATTTTGACATGCGTCAAAATTTTGCATTAACTCAATGTAAAATTCTGAACTGTTGAATGTCAGCTTCCCTAATAATTATTGTACATCAAAAGACATTAGAAACTATTTGTAGAGGATTGAAATCTGTATTGGAAATAACTGTTAAAATTGGTCTACGTAATTAAACATTCCAAAATTTTGTAAAAATGTAATACATTTTAGTTTTCAGCCCAAACTTAGGCCACACACAATGCAATAATGTTCACATTTTTGAACTGTCAATATTTTTATTTTATCATCTATTGTTTAAAAACAATACAGTTGATAAGATACCCTCAGTTGCGGAGAAAGGATTAATAATAAAGATTTTTTTATTCAGTCAATGGTGTGAGCACTGTCAGTTAAATAGTAACGTGTGGCCTTACTTTTACACGCGTACCTATTGTGGCAAATGTATCATATTTTTCAAAATTTTGGAATGCATTTAAATCGTAGAACAATTTTAACTTTTGATTTTAATACAGATTTTAATTCTCTACAAGTATTCTCTCATGACTTTTGATGTAAAATAATTAGGGAAGCAGGAATTCAACAATTCAGAATTTTACATTGAGTTTCCTATGGCCCTTTTTACGATTCACCACCCGGTATAAGATAAAATGTGTACTATTTGTCTAATTATTTCATAATAACACAAATAATACACATATATACACGATAACACACATTCAATGATCGAAAATCATTTAAAAATATGGAAATGTAAACTCTTGTGACGTAAAGTCAAAAATATAAGTCTCCCCACCACCGCCGGACAAGACAACCGTAATAAAGTCTAATAACCGTGGGCAATGCAGTCCTTATGAGAGTTTTTAGCGCGGTGATGCCGATTTTATCAAAAATAATTTCTAATCCAACATTAAAAAAATTAAATTAAAACTGTTTTAGAAAAACAATCTACAATTTTAGAATTCGTATGCGTTTAAGTTTATTTGATATACTATAGTTATTACGCATATGAAACCTAAATTTCTGAATACTTTACCTTGAAGGATTACCTTCAGTAATCTGTATTTAGTGCCGTTTCTCATTATGTGTCCGAGATATTCTAACTTTCTCCTTTTAATGGTATACATCACCTCTCTTTCTTTGCCCACTCTTCGTAATACGGTCTCGTTGGTTATCTTGTTCGTCCATGATATCCTTAGGATTCGCCTGTATAGCCACATCTCGAAGGCTTCAAGTTTTTTCTCCATTGTTTCAGTGAGTGTCCAGGATTCAACTCCGTAATACAATATTGAGAAGATATAACATCGTATGAGCCTTATTTTTATCTCCAGATTAAGGTTGTGGCTTTTAAAGAGTTTGGCCATGTTATTGAATGCACTCCTAGCCTTTTCTCTAAGGTTTTGTCTTTTTAGCCTTATTCTCTCTAATGTTGTAAAAGTAAAGTAAGTAAGTAGTAAAGTGAAGATGTAAAAATCGGCATCACCGAGTTAAAATCTCTCATAGGGACTGCATGGCGTATGTTTCCTAAAATTAGCTATTTTTATTGGGAAATAAGCCACAATTAAATTGAAAAACTAATTTTATTAACGTTTCGACGCCGAAATCGGATGTCGTTGTCAAAATACAAAATATTAATGTATTTTGTATTTTGATAACGACATCCGATTTGGGTGTCGAAACGTTAATAAAATTAGTTTATCAATTTAATTGTGGCTTATTTCCCAATCAAAATAGTTAATTATAAAAATGGTACAAGGAAATAACTTCAGAACAACAATATGTTCCCTATACTGTAAAGTCAAGGTGGAACGGATTATAGGAACAATATTTTGTTTTTGTAAATTTTAATTTGGTAGTACGAGCCCCAACAACTATATGTTGGAACAAGTAGTTATTTGCTGAATAAAATGCCAAATTACCGAAATTCTTTCATTTAAATTTTTTTAAAATGTAAATATGAAATCAGCAACATTTTTTAAGATGTATGGAATTATTTCTTCGGTTTAATTATATATTTTATGTTGAATACTGTTTAATTAATTGTTTAACAATCGAAAACTGGTGACAACTAAATATTGGAACATTTTAAATTTTCCTCGCCTTTTAGCATGTCTGGCGAGAAACGAGTGAAGTTTTATAAGCTTTACGGAAAGAAGGCTTTGAAATCAAACATACGAGTAGCTAGTTTGTTGTCAACAATTATAACGCGTCATTTGGGTTTGAATAAATTATCAACTGTCCGCTTTATTATCAGTAAAATACAATAATGGCACGTGGAAAACCTAATGATCCAAAAGTGCGAGAAATTATTATTCATCAGTACCACAAGGGGAAAACAATGCGTGTTTCCAGTGAATTAACGGTAGCAACAACTACTGTGTTTAATATAATAATTAAGAAATGTGGTGAAACTGACAGTATTGATGTTCACGGCAAAAGCTGAGGCCGTCCAAAAGCTGTTTCTCAAAGGAGTGTCAGATATTAATCAGAATATGTAAGTCGGGAAGAAGAAATACACTACAACAAGTAACTGATAGATGGAATAGAGAAACTGAGATGAATGTTTCCAGAGAATGCTGTCGCAAATATATCCACAAAAGCGGTCTGGGTTTTTATAAGGTATGTTTGATAGGTTCTTATTTGCGATATAAATTTTCTATTTTTTTATTTATTTGAATAGGCCAAAGAAAAACCATTGTTGGTGAAAACTCAAAAAAGGAATATTTGGGCTAAATCTAAACTTTTGTGGACCAAACTTGACTGGGACAAAGTTATCTATAGCGACGAAAGCAAATTTGATGTCTGTGTGGGAGATTACCGAAAGCGTGTGATTAGGGAAAAGACAGAAGCATTTCATAAATATTGTCTTAAAAGGACTGTAAAGTTTCCACAGGGTATCATGGTGTGGGGTTGAATGTTGGACAAAGGGGTGGGAACTTTACATTTTATTGGATACATAGTAAACGCAGCCAAATATCAAGATATTCTTGAAAATTCGTTTTTACCAAGTGCGGCAACGTTATATCCATCCGGAGATTTTATCTTTCAACAGGACGGAACCTCATACCATACGGATAAATCTACCAAAAAATGGATGGGAGAACATGACATTAAAGTTTTGTCACATCCTTCTAGTAGCCCGGATCTTAATCCAGTATAGACACTTTGGCACGAAATGAAACAACGCCTAAGAAATAACCCTCAGCGTACTTTGCCGCAACTACGTACTAAATTGCAAGAAATATGGGATAGTTTCAGTCCTGAGTTCTGTGAAGGCCTAGTTGATACAATGCCTAATAGAATTCAGGCTGTTATTCAAGCTAAGGGCGCCGTTACGCCAGATTAATTTTTATTTTAATTTTTTAAAAACCGCTTGTTCCAATATTTAGTTGTCAGCATTTTTTGATTATCTAACAATTAAGTAAAGAGTAATCAACATAAAATATATAATTAAATTGTAAACATAATTCTACACACAAAAAAGTTGTTAATTGCCTATCTACAATTATTAAAAAATATTAAATAAAAGAATTTCGGTAAATTGGCATTTTATTTGTAAATTACTTGTTCCAACATATAGTTGTTAGGGCTCGTAGTTGATAATTATTGTGAATTTTTTATAATAATATGTAAAATTAAATATTGGTAATTATTTATTTAATTAATTATAGTTCATTTAGTAGTAGTTTCATAACTACTCAACTCGTTGTGAATGAAAGAATTAAGAACTGTTTTTCTTCTTCTTCTTCTTCTTCTTCTTCTGCTTTAGGAGTCTCCTCTAAGGACGTTGGTAATCATCACAGCTATTTACACTTTTGAGATTGCAGCTCTAAACAAGTCGATGGAACTGCAATTATACCACTTTCTCAGAGTGCTGAGCCAGGAGAAGCGTCTTCTTCCAATACTTCGTTTTAATTTTACGATACTAATTTCTGTTACTAAAAAAGAGACCTAGAATAAAAAGTAAATCGTTAAAAATTTCATGCGTCATGTTGCAAATACAGTCTGTTTCAGCGAAAATTTGACCCCCCCCCCCCCGTCCCCCCCGAAGAAAATCAGAAACCAAGAGCTTCTTCAAAATTAAAAAAAAACAAGTTAATTTTTAAAGGGAGGGGGTCGAATTTTCATGCAAAATTCATGCCCTCAAATGTAACCCCCTACTGCCCCGCATCTACCCTCACTTTTTTTAAAATAGCAAGTGTGGTCGAGTGGCACAATTTTTTTCTCTAAACGACGCTATATTTTTTTTATTTACGTAATAAGTTTGAAGATAATTTTGGACTTAGAAATTTATTATAAATTAGTTAAATCCAAAATTATCTTTAAAGTTATTCTGCAAATTAAAAAAATTAGAGGGTTCTGTATAGAAAAAAAAATACCTTTCAAATGATATACCACTCGACTACACTTGATATTAAAAAAATACAATGTCCCCCTTTCAATACAAATTGACATGTTTTTTATCAATTATGAAGATACTCTTTGTTTCTGAGTTTCTAGGGGAGGGGTCAAATTTTCGTCGGAACACTCTGTATATGTAATAATGGAAGAACTATATTATTTGCTGTTTAGCGTGTGTTACGGACTGGGGCCCAGCCCTGCGTTATTTATCCCACAACTACACGGTATATCTCGGTACACGAACACGAGGGGGTTGCATTCTTGTCTATTTAATTTATCTGTGTATAAAACCACCCACAGATGAGACGGGAGATGGGTCAGGGTGTGTACTATGAATTTCAAACGTATTTATATTCGATTAATCACTTGTTTGGCCCTTTAGCTTCGGGCTTTGTAGGGATTTGCGATCTGTTAGTATCTTATTATCGCTCGTTATGGCTTATTATTAGATTTGGATTAAGAGAATTTAGAAATATTTATAGAAAGGATGGAAAATGGGGCGAACACAAAGGGAAAACACTATTTCAGGATTTAGATTAAAATCTACCGATTGGTTTTTCGTATTAGTGTGTTCAAAGTATTTTCCTAGTAGGAAGAACTACTAATATCGTACAGTAAATGCGACAAATGCAAAAAGTTGATACCGAAGTAATAAAGCAAGACGATGTAATAAATGAAGGCGAAGAAAATACAGAGCAAATCAGTAGAGACGAAGCAATATGAGGATTATCAAACAAAAAATAAGCATGGCAGGTAAAGATGATGAAATTGAACCGGAAATGGTAAAATACATGAAAGAGGAAGGAATAAACTGGCTATGGAAAATATATAGAGACATGGAAAAAACAAACAATCCCTAAAGACTGGCAGAACAACATCTTCGTGTCAATATAGAAAAAAGGAGAACATGTAGACTGATAACTATAGAACTATATGTCTGTCATCATCGGTATGCTTTAAAATATATACGAAAATAATAGAGAAGAGACTAAGACAAGGAGTAGAAATGATATTGGGAAATGAAAAAGCGGCATTTAGATCAGGAAGACAGATAAATGACAACATATATATTGTTAGGGACCTAATAGAAAGAAGCATCGACACGGGGGAAAACTAATACCTACATATTAGCATTCATAGACGTAAGAGCAACATTTGCCACGATAGAAAGACAAATTGTAGGGAAATGCTTGAGAAAAATAAATGTTCCATATACATTGATAAAAATGATAAGTACTTACAAAGAGGTAAAAGAAAAAGTACAAATAACAGGGGAAAGATCGAAAGAGTTTAATTGGAAGATAGGTATCAAGCTAGGAAATAGTCTCAGCCCTTTGCTTTTATAATAGTAGTGAACGAATTGATAAGAAATACTAGAGTAAGAACCAAACAATTACACATAATAGGATACTATAGATTATAGATGTATAGATTACTACCGGTAACAATCGAGTCCTTAATGCAGACGACATAGTACTAATAGCAGATTCCGAATGGCAATTGCCATCCCCGCATGGAGAAAGTTCTATATTGCCTGAAGTTACATCCAGCAATATTTTAAACATCCCATCTTTTCAACAACATTATGTAAACATTTTAAAAACTTTATAATATTTAAACAATCAATTAAAAAATAGTAGAGGGTCAACTTGGATGGTTCGGGCACGTGCGTAGAATGTCGAACGAGAGAGTAACAAAACGAGTGTTCGAAACGAGAGTGCAGGGGCAAAACAAAAGAGGAAGACCCAGAATTATGTGGGTAGATGAAATCAGGAAAGAAGTCAAGAAGAAAGGATTGACATTGGAAAGGGCAAGAAATCAAACACAAGATCGAAAAGCGTAGAGACTACAATGCCAAACTCAATTCCACCAGCCTTACACATAAAGGTAGAAAGGCTTAGGACTAAATAAAGTAAGTATAATATTTATAATGTTTTTACCCAAATATGTTGGTGGATCAGGCATGTGATATATCCTGAAATAAACACTGATTATGGAATTTGAAGCGTCTAATGATCTTCTAATTAATGATTAAGGTCGCTGGGTTTAATTAATTAAGTAATAGAAACAAGGCAGTGGACTATAGTATGAAATGTACATATATGATATAAAATAATGCACTTAATAGGAAAGATGAATAAATATGTGTGTTCGTATGTAAATGTAAAGAAATTAATCTGGCTATATTCATAAATTGTATCAATGTTAAAGAGGGTATCGCACCTAATAGTATGATACAATTGATCCAAAAGATGGCATAACCCAGACATCCAAAGTGAAAGTTATCCTCCAACACCAAATTGTTCTATATGGTCCACATAATGTTCAGAAAAAAGTCACGCCATTTTGAGCGTCGGATTTGGGGGGGGGGGGGGAGGGGGAAGAAATCGGTAAATTCGTAGTTTATGTTTTTAACCCAGGCCACAGCAACCAAACTTCGAGTGGCCCAAAGAAGAATGGAACGGTCACTTCTTGGACTGACTCTCAGAGACAGGGTAAGAAACGAAAAAATCAGAAGAAGGACAGGCGTCACAGATGTCATAGAGCGATTAGCATGGCTGAAGTGGAATTGAGCGGATCATGTATCCAGAATGAAAGACTGTGGACCCAAAAAATTACAGTGTGGAGACCAAGAGAAGACAGAAGAAGTAGAGGTAGACCACCTACACGATGGACAGACGACCTGAAAAGCATTGCTGAGAATTGGTTACAGGAAGCCCAAGATCGACAAAACTGGAAGAAATTAGGGGAGGCCTATGTTCAACTTTAGATGCAGAAAACTGGATGATATTTATTCTGATAGGCGAAATAGAGGGGTGTCTTCATCTTAAATGCGACACACTGTAATGTTTCGGATTCAGAATAATCAAAAACAAAATAGAAACATTTTTGATCAAGATAAAATGATGAATTAACCGACGCGCCGACACTTTTAAAATTGTTTATAGAAAACAGAATTTTTATTATTTAAACAATTAATAAACAATTAGCGGCCAAATCTGTGAGTAGAACTTTTTACTTTAACATATTTATTAACTAACAAAAAAGGTTTTAGAAAAATATAAGCTTGTTTGATTTTTTTTCCGAAACAATGCAAATTTTTGATTTACATTGACTCCCCTATATTCTATCGCTTTGTTTTAAAGTTAAATTCTTTCAAATAATCTTTAATTTTACCAGCAAAAAAACCAGAAAGTTGAATTTAATTATAGTGGCCGTCGCAGAAAAAACTCATCAAATTTTTGAGTAATTTTATACTTTGTCTTATGTAAACATCAGTCGTTACCCGTTACCCTAAAAGTCAACTTTGCTCTGTCCCCAATTTAAAAGATAGCGACCGGGAAACTCCTTCTTCTTATTCTTTTGGAAAAATTATAACTGGAAGCTGGCTTCGCTACCAGCTACGATCAACTTCCTCAGTTTCTAACGGTAATTAATTTACTTTTCTTTGCAGAGTCGTTTTCCAAAGTAATTCAATTTGTAGAGACTCTCAGTCTCAGTCATTTCTTTCCGGAACCAGAGTAAATATTGCTGCGAGATCAAGGGATTTCTTTTTTGTCGGTCGTGGCTAATGTTCCGGTATCAAAATTTACGGGAAAAGTCAACAAGTAAATGCTCATGAAGAAAATTATGCACTTTTAGAATCTTAACTATTTATAATGGGAAATAAGCCGCAATATTATTAAAAAATGATTTTTATTAACGTTTCGACGCCCAAATCGGGTGCCGTTGCCAAAATACAAAATACTACTAACATAAACAAAAATGGTGTTGCTTAGTAAAAAAATTTTTCTAATAATTTATTTAATTTGACTCATTTATATCGGCAATTCAGATACATACGATACATTTTAAAGTAGAAGACTTTAAAATGATATTGCCAATATTTATGAGTTGCGTTCCTGGGACGACTTTACTGAAAGATAGTTCATTCGATTACATGAAATCAACCCCAACTCAAGAATATCCGTCACAAAAAAATCATAGCATGTGATCTGTCTTTAAAAAGACAACCACATGCAACGGTGACATTAAAATTCTCGCGTTAGAGATCTCATAGTAAATCACAAGGGAAAACCAGGAAAAACCTCGTGATACTATCCCGACATCGTAAGTATTTGGTCTTACATTTAATTTACTCTCAAAATTAATACCAAATTCTGACTTTACTATAAGTTTGTTTAAATTATAAATAATATCAATAATACATGGATATATAAGTAATACAAAAATATAAAATATGTACTAACTCGACTATTGACTTACTAATTGTGGTATTTTCTTTCTATTGACTTCCTCTTTCAGTATGGGTATCCACATCCTACTGCATTCCACCGAGGAATTTGCGACACAATTGGTTTCGTTTAGCATAATTAGAGCCGCTTCTTTGATTTTTCTCTTTTTACTATCTGATTCTTTCAGGACTATACTTGAATCTCTTCACTGAAGTCTATGTTCATTATCCCATGCGTGTTGACATATTTGAGATCAATCAAATTCTCTATTTTTAATATAAGATTGATGTTCAGTTATTCTAACGTTTAATGGTCTTGATGTTTCACCTATATAAAACTGTTCGCATTCACAAGGTATTTTATAAATACAATTCTTTGTCCTTTCTTGTTCATTGTTAGGTTTAGTTTTAGATAGAATAGATCTCAATGTGTTGGTTGTTTTGAATGTTGTTGAAATGTTGAATTTATTTCCTATTGTTTTAAGTTTCTCGGATAGTCCTTTTATGTATGGTATTGATATTTTCCTCGTATTATTTCTTGTGAATGTTGTAGAATCCAGTTCTATGTTGTTCTGTTCCATTCGATCCAATCTTGTCAATTCCTTATTTATAAACGATAAAGGATAATCATTTTTTAATAAAACAGATGTTAAGAATTGTTTTTCTTCTAAAAATGAATTTTCGTTAGAACAAGTAATTTTGGCTCTATCATATAAGGATTTTATGATTCCCTTTTTAACGTTGATGTTGTGATTTGATTTGTAATTGAGATATCTGTTGGTATGTATTGGTTTTCTATACACTTGAGTCTCATATCCAGTATCCTTCTTTGAGACTAAAACATCGAGGAAAGGCAGGGTGTTATTATATTCCTTTTCCATTGTAAATTTTATTGTCTCTTCTTGATCGTTTATAATATTCAGGAATGTATCCAACAATTCTGATCTATGAGGCCATATTGAAAACACATCATCTACATATCTCCACCAAAAGTTTGATAGTTCACTACAAGGAGAACTGATGATATTAGAGAATGATGATACATTGACAACTAGGACAAGACTAAATGTGTCAGCTATAATGGAGTTATTGACATTATGTACTAATAATACCTATTTTCAACTAAATAATGAATTTTATAAACAAAATTTTGGTCTAGCAATGGGCTCCTCTTTATCTCCATTATTGGCTAATATATTTATGGAGAATTTCGAAACTAATATCATTTCTAAACAAAATTTAAAACCCACTGTATGGTGGAGATATGTAGATGATGTATTTTCAATATGGCCTCATAGATCAGAATTGTTGGATACATTCCTGAATATTATAAACGATCAAGAAGAGACATAAAATTTACAATGGAAAAAGAATATAATAACACCCTGCATTTCCTCGATGTTTTAGTCTCAAAGAAGGATACTGGATATGAGACTCAAGTGTATAGAAAACCAACACATACCAACAGATATCTCAATTACAAATCAAATCACAACATCAACGTTAAAAAGGGAATCATAAAATCCTTATATGATAGAGCCAAAATTACTTGTTCTAACGAAAATTCATTTTTAGAAGAAAAACAATTCTTAACATCTGTTTTATTAAAAAATGATTATCCTTTATCGTTTATAAATAAGGAATTGTCAAGATTGGATCGAATGGAACAGAACAACATAGAACTGGATCCTACAACATTCACAAGAAATAATACGAGGAAAATATCAATACCATACATAAAAGGACTATCCGAGAAACTTAAAACAATAGGAAATAAATTCAACATTTCAACAACATTCAAAACAACCAACACATTGAGATTCTATTCTATCTAAAACTAAACCTAACAATGAACAAGAAAGGACAAAGAATTGTATTTATAAAATACCTTGTGAATGCGAAGAGTTTTATATAGGTGAAAAATCAAGACCATTAAACGTTAGAATAAGTGAACATCAATCTTATATTAAAAATAGAGAATTTGATAGATATCAAATATGTCAACACGCATGGGATAATGAACATAGAGTTCAGTGGAGAGATTCAAGTATAGTCCTGAAAGAAACAGATAGTAAAAAGAGAAAAATCAAAGAATCGGCTCTAATTATGCTAAACGAAACCAATTGTGTCGCAAATTCCTCGGTGGAATGCAGTAGGATGTGGATACCCATACTGAAAGAGGAAGTCAATAGAAAGAAAATACCACAATTAGTAAGTCAATAGTCGAGTTAGTACATATTTTATATTTTAGTATTACTTATATATCCATGTATTATTGATATTATTTATAATTTAAACAAAATTATAGCAAAGTCAGAATTTGGTATTAATTTTGAGAGTAAATTAAATGTAAGACCAAATACTTACGATGTCGGGATAGTATCACGAGGTTTTTCCTGGTTTTCCCTTGTGATTTACTATGAGATCTCTAACGCGAGAATTTTAATGTCACCGTTGCATGTGGTTGTCTTTTTAAAGACAGATCACATGCTATGATTTTTTTGTGACGGATATTCTTGAGTTGGGGTTGATTTCATGTAATCGAATGAACTATCTTTCAGTAAAGTCGTCCCAGGAACGCAACTCATAAATATTGGCAATATCATTTTAAAGTCTTCTACTTTAAAATGTATCATATGTATCTGAATTGCCGATATAAATGAGTCAAATTAAATAAATTATTAGAAGAATTTTTTTACTAAGCAACAACATTTTTGTTTATGTTAGTAGTATTTTGTATTTTGACAACGGCACCCGATTTGGGCGTCGAAACGTTAATAAAAATCATTTTTTAATAATATTGTCGCCTATTTCCCATTATAAATAGTTAAAATTGTAAAAATGCCACAAGAAAATAGCTTCAGAACAACACTTTTAGAATCATCCAGCTAATTCTTAGAAAATTTTTAAGTATATCTATAATGTATTAGAAAATAGAGTTTGTAAAATAAATATAAATTACCACAAAGTCTATTCTTCTTCTTCTTCTTCTTCTTCTTCTTCTTCTTCTTCTTCTTCTTCTTCTTCTTTTTCTTCTTCTATTAATAGGACTATGTCCTGTTTCTTCTATTACAGTCTCTGCTGCGATCCGGAGCTCCAGCTCTCGTACCATCGTTTTTTGGGTCTTCCTATGGGTCGCTTGGTGTTGGGCTTCTGTGTTTTTGCCCATAGCGCCATACGCTTAGGGTCCATCCGATCTACGTGGTCTCTCCACATGCGTCGTCGTACTCTTGTGCATCTCACTACGTCTTGAACGCCTAGCTCTCTCAATGTGTCTTCGTTTCGTATTCTATCTCTGAGTGTGATACCTCTTATGGATCTTAGGGTTTTCATCTCTGTTATTCTCATTGTTTGTTTGGACTTTGTTTGGTTGTTGTTTCGGCCCTTGTCTCAGCTGCATATGTCACTACGGGTCTAACACATGTCTTATAAATGCGGACTTTGCTATCGGTGAGGACTTTGATATCAGGAAACCAGATATTCTCGCTGTCTATTCAGAGAAGAATAATGTAAATTCAAGAGGTTTAGTCCTGTCGCCAGGGGGGGGGGGGGTACAACGGCCTTCTTAATTCAGATGGACTTACCCAAGTTTTTTTTATGTATTTTGACCTGTAGAACACGAATTTTTTGGGTAACAGTTGATCCGGATGTCGATAAGATTGTTATAAACCCAGAAGTCGAGGAATCACATAACAGCGATTTCTCGCAAAACAAAACATTTTTTCGTATTTTTTGTGTCATTCTAACCAAAAAATGTTCCTACAAGTTTTTTCGAAGGATGCATAGTTTTCGAGATAAACGCGGTTGAACTTTGAAAAAATCGAAAAATTGCAATTTTTGAACCCGAATAACCTTTGAATAAAAAATAAAATAGCAATTCTGCTTACCGCCTTTAAAAGTTTGAGTTAAATTATATCTGTTTTGAATATTTGCATTGCTAAAAATTTATTTTTTGATTGTTAAAAAAAGCTGTAAACACATAGTGTTTCCCGTGCCTAATACATGCGTTTTAATGCATGCTACGTAGAAATAGCCCCGCTTGCACTTTTACCTCTTCTACCTACTCGTTCAATTTTAAATGAGAGATCATTGAAAACATCACTCAAGCACTAGGTGTTTATAGCTTTTTTTAACAATAAAATAATAAATTTTTAGCAATACAAATAATTAAAACCGATATAATTTGACTTGAACTTTTAAATGCGGTAAGCAGAATTGCTATTTTATTTTTTAATCAAAAGTTATTCGGGTTCAAAAATTGCAATTTTTCGATTTTTTGAAAGTTCAACCGGGTTTATCTCGAAAACTATGCATTATACGAAAAAATTTGTAGGAACATTGTTTGGTTAGAATGGCCCAAAAAATACAAAAAAATGTTTTGTTTTGCGAGAAATCGCTGTTATGTGATTCCTCAACTTCTTGGTTTATAACAATCTTATCGACATCCGGATCAACTGTTACCCAAAAAATTCGTGTTCTACAGGTCAAAATACATAAAAAAACTTGGGTAAGTCCATCTGAATACAGGAGGCCGTTGTACCCCCCCTGGCGACAGGACTAGTTATTTTATGCCCATTTTGTCGTGCTTCATTTCCTATTGGAATTTTTCGTGTCATATTGCAATCAGAAACAACGACACTGAGCAGGTGTCCACTACTACTGACTAGAGGTGTACTAGATTGAATACGGGAGTCATTAGTATGATATAATTGATCCAAAAGATGGCATAACCCAGACATCCAAAGTGAAAGTTATCCTCCAACACCAAATTGTTCTATATAGTCCACATAATGTTAAAAAAAAAGGCACAGCATTTTGAGCGTCGGGTTTGGGGGAGAGGGGGGAGAAATCGGTAAATTCGTAGTTTTTTACGTTTTTCGTCAATATTTCTAAAACTATGCGGTTTAGCATGAACAACCTTCACATCAAAACCTACAAAAATGTTCTACATTAAATTTGAAAGAAAAAAGGACCTACAGTGGGTGGTCATATTATTAGAGCCACCCAGTAAAATTCAATGTTTTAGAGGAAGGGTATTGTGGGGAATGCGTTTGTTTCCATTTGGTTGTCTTGTTACACTTTATGAAAGTGCAATAAATAGTCTGACAATAGTGGCAACACGCATGTGTGGCAATGCGTGACTCAGATGCCATTGTTCGTCAGGGCTGCCCAGCCTAGCTTGCAACTCGTGTGCCTATTATTTTGTATTCTTGGTGTTTAGAGTTATAATAAACTTTGTGAGTTTCCATTGCTCTCTAGTGGTATTCTGACAGTCCTTTACTGTATTTTGTGAATGTAAAAATTGCGCGTTCGTTACACTAGTGGTACCAGAACATCATGGGAAATCCAAAGACATCTCACCAAGGAAAATAGCAGAAATAAAAACTTGAATATTCAATAGTAATCACTCCAACAGAAACATAGCATCCATTTCTAAAGTTTCAAAGGCAACGTGGACCGTATAAAGAAAAAACTTACATACCATTATTAAACAAAAGTAAAATTGTCTGAAATGACTCTAATAATATTATCACCCACTGTATGCATAATCCTTCTAAAATGAACGGTTCCAAAATTACTTATTTATTCTTGAAAAATAATCGGTAATTGTAGCTTGTTTTTTTTTGTTACATAAAATACTAGTCACTTGTTGCAGTCTAAATTATAAAAATTAGAAAAATTAACATTGGTTTGGCCATCAGAAAAGTCTTATAACATTACAAGCGATTAGGATGGGCAAACTGTTTCTTAAACAGGTAAGTGGGTGGCAATATGTATAGTTTGTAAACAAACGAAATTATTTTACGACTTGTGAATTTTTCGGCGAACGATTGAATTTGTACTCATAACAAAGTAATAAAATATCTACTACCTGATAAACACTAATAATATATAAAACAACACTACAGGCCGTCGATGCCCTTGGCGAGGAACCATAATTTTTAGGAAATTGTAGGTAAAAATTTATTCGTTGACCTGAAAAATATTATATTAAGCGGTATTATTTTATTAATACGCATTCCAATAACCGGATAAATTCATTAAGAAAAATGGTAACGTTTCGGGACCACGAATTTATATTCCATAAACCGGGATATTCTTATAACCGGTACTCTAATAAGCGGGTTCGACTGTATATGAAAAACACACAAAATAATGGTTATGTGCTGCAGAGAAACCAATATACAGAACTACAACAATCGGATGAGAGATGTGGTTAAGTGAAAAATGATCTGCAATAAATATACATTTAAAATTTAAATAATATAAAGCAGAAATAACGGCAATAAAAAGAATAGAAGAAGAATCGTTAGCTATAAATTTAGATGAAGAATAAATACATTAAGTTATATTATATACCCTATTCCACGAACATACGCCTGTTTTGGATTATTTCGACAACGAATATTTTACTGTGCAAAATAAGAAGAACGAAAGTAAATTGCAAATTACATTGTTGTTTATTGGAATAATTATTAGCGCCATTTACTTTCGTACTTCTTATGTTGCACAGTAAAATATTCGTTGTCGAAATAATCCAAAACAGGCGTATGTTCGTGGAATGGCCCATACCGACATTGCATTAAATTATTAAATCTAAATACTTAGCAAATTATACATCGATTGTAAAAATAATTCGCATGTTAATATTTTTACATAAATTTATGTTCAAAAGTCACTCCCACGAATATTAAACGTTCAAAAAAATTATACATTGTTAGCCACCGATGACATATGTATAATTTAGCATTAAATAAAACATGTGATTCGACCTAATAAATCATAGACGGGGGTAATTTGGGTAATAAAATCACGTTAAATCAACCCCTTCTAGTATTTACGTGAATATCATGGAGGTGAACTTTCAATTATACAGTTTATTTAATGGACAAGGGCTGCCACGGGCTCCGAGCAGTTCGAGGGATTTTATCCCTATGGACCTTCATGTACTCTAATATTATACTGGATGTCCCGTATGTGTTTGATTTGAGTCAGTTAATGTGGATATTCTATCAGATTAGAAAAATTTCATTCTAATAATAAATTCTAATTTTAATTCTAATAAAAATATTGCTTAACTTCTTCTGCTTCTTCTTCTTCTTCAATAAGTGACATCTCCGCAACGGAGGTCGGCAATCATCATAGCTATTCGGACTATAGAGACGGATGCTCCGAACAGTTCAATTTGAATTGATGTAGGTACAGCTGGTTCCAAAAAAACTGATACGACTCTTATAGCGTATTTTGTAGAAAATTGAGCAGTGTATTTTGAAGGATAAAAATACTTACTATTTACATACTGTTACTGTCACTGACAAATCTTAAAATTTGTCAGATAACTTATTCTGTTCAACCCAATGGTTCAACCTCAAAAATGGCTCCACATGCTAGCAAAGAACTAAAAGCAAGAATCGTAACGAAATTAGAATACAGTTGGTCTCTATCTGCCGTAGCGAACCACTTTAACGAAAGCAAAACAACAGTTTTTAATATTAATAAAAGATGGAGAGAACAAGAAACTCTCGAAAGAAAGCAAGGTTCTGGAAAACCAAAAATATCTACCGCTCATGAAGATCGTACTCTTTTGGAGAGATTAGAAGAGAATCCGTTTGATGATACGAAAACTGCTAGAATTATGTCACAGTTTCCGGGAAGAAAGACAACAACTTGGCGCAGAATTAAAGCATCGCGTTTTAGGTACCGAACTGCAGCAAAAAAACAAGCTTAATATTATAAATAAACAAGCTATTAATATTATTTCTTAATATTCTATTTAGACCTTAATAATTATTACAATTTATGAATTAAGGCCATCGGTACATAATTCGCAAATATTTTACGGCTATCCCTACTTTTTCTGTCTTTACACGGCAAATTACGTGTAGTAAAATTCACACTGGTATGGATATGTAAACATTACTAGAATGTCATTCTACTTGACAATGTCATCAGTCATCATTAACTTTAAAGAGATGGCTTTTGAATGTTCTTGGATACCTGTTATTTGTATGATTGCAAATTATTAATTCAGTTAATAAATGTGATAAACCCCCTCTGTGGCTCAGTGGTAAGAGCGCGCCTAACTTTGGATCGAAAGATCCGAATGGTCGTGAGTTCGAATCTCACCAGGGTCAGAAATTTTTCGTTTATTATAAATTAATAAATGAAAATAGTTTCTGTCCTTGTGGGATCGGTACTCACCGGAGGGACCGCAGACGTTCCGATACAATTAGCGTCTCTTTGCAAAGACAATGACGTCGACTTTGCAAAGTAACAAGGCACTTACTCAACACACACACTACACATGACACTATAGGTACCTAACTGCAAAAATTCACCGTACCTACAATGCTAATGGCCATTAGTTGTCGAGGCATTAGCTAAATAAAAAAAAATAAATGTGATAATTTTTTCACTAACTATGTATTCAGTGATTGTAATAATTTATATGTACAACAAAAACTAATAGTCAATCGAGAAAAGAAGAAAAGTGTGAAAAGTGATTTTTTAATAATATATTTATACTATGAAACGCTTACAATTTTGAACATCTTTAACGAAAAAATACTTGGATCACAGAATATATCCTGATGTATTCTCTGCTTGGATCTTCCATAAATAATAAACAATAAATAACTTTTTATGAAGTTCACGTCTTAAATCAATTATATTTATCAAATACACTATCAATATTATTTAATCAACAACTCAAAATATTCCCGAGGCCATCTCAATTGTTTACAACTGTCACTGTCTTGTCATCATATTATATTTGACTCATATTCTATGACTCTTGTCATCATATTCTATTTACGCCTGAGCTATAAATTTGGTTCAAGAGTATCACGAAAACATAAATGCACTTCTCATCTATAAGTTTGTTGAATAGTTTGGCCAAAGGCTGAATAGTTTTATTTCTGTTATACGTCTGGTTATGGTGTGTACTGGTCGTTGTTTCCTTGGGGAATCCGTTTCTTTTTTCGTGTTTTTAAGATCATCTTGATTCTTTTCAGTTCATTTAATCGTATCTTTATTCGGATTAATATGTGGTCGCTTCCTACCAAAGATTTATTGAGTACTTCAATGTCTTTAATTATTTCTTTTATGTTCGTTATAAAATCTATAATATGTTTGACACTGCCAATTGGGCTTATCCATGCCCGTTTACTCTGAGGCTTTTTATCGAAAAAAAAATGAATGTGTGTGTACTTTGTACGCACGTAAGAAGTTATACTTCTATTATATGATTTCAACGAAATCAATATACATGCTTTAAACAGTTTATTTATATTTTATTTAAATATTAAACTAATTTTAATACTCACTACTTTCCAAAAATTGTTATTAAAACAATACCAAGAATTAAAAAAAAATAAAAGAATAAAACACATTGAAATATGAAACAAAGAAATGATTTCTGAACAATAATTGTTGACAAAAATTTTAACTAAATACTTATTTTCTGGAAAAAAAATATAATAAATGTACTTACAATCATATAATGTATAAAAAAAATTAAAAAAATAAAAATTTGCATTGGGAATTGAACCTGCGTCTATAAGGTTGTTAGATTTTGAACTCACCGCACGCAGAACTTAGCTAGCGAGACATGTGAATGATGTGGGAAAATATAGCAACTGTACGTTTTAAACTTGTTTTTTTGACAGTTGCTTATTCTTTTAGTTTAATCAAAGAAGTTTGATTCTTGCGGAATTAAAATATTAAAATACAACAAAATATAGACTAAAAAAGCAATTTATTAGATATGAAGATTGGTAGAAATTGTATTGGTAATCAAATTATGTAAATCAAAGCATTACCTATTAAGCTAGGTACCTACATTTTCCAAATGGGTATGTAGGTCCTAATCTTTTATTACAATACTGAAACATTTAAAATTACGTACCTGTTGCTTTTAAAAACTATTTAAAAAGTCACTACAATTACAAACTTGCTTTTTGTGTCTGTCCTCACAACAATAAAAACTAATATACTACATACAATTTGTTTACCCATAATCATTGACGTATTCATAAAATAACCGACTTATTGAACAATTGTTGACAGGTCATTGTAATTACCCAATCAGAGGACGTATAACGTTTAAGCTGCGCCGGGTGCCAAGATTTTGATGATTTCGCGCACATATAAATTTACTCCCAACGCGCCTAAAGAAGTATAACTTCAAAAAGTTTATCGGATAAATTTTCCTCGTGTAAGAATTTGAGGGTGGTATTCGCTGACAGTTCTAAAACCCTCAGACGTTAATAAATAGAATCATGCACATAAGTAAGTCAGAGATATGGACTTTCACTAAACACTAAGAAAACAAAATGTATTATGATCTCTAAGAAGGCAATTTAGACCAATCAGTGTGAACGGTCAACAAATAGAAAGAGTAAAAACATGTGCCTACTTCTGTACGATTTCAATGAAAATTGGGACCATTCTTTAGAAATCAAATGTAGGATAGAGAAAGCAAGATCTGCATTTCAAGAAACGGCTAAGCTCTTCAAATGTCATGATTTATCAATGCCCATAAAAATCAGGATACTACGATGTTATGTATTTCCTATAGTGTTGTACTGATTTGAGTCATGGACTCTCACAAGCGCCATTTACAAGAAAATTATGGACTGAGGCCATATTGTTCTAATTATGGCTGAGGCCGAGATGATGTCCCATTTTATTGTTTTCAGCTCTTCCTCTACAGCAGGGGTGGGCAAAAGCCGGCCCGCGGGCCGGATACGGCCCTTTAGCTTACTTTATCCGGCCCATTGAGAAATCCCGTAAGGAATTTTTTAAGAGCGTAGGCGCAATGCTTTTTAAATGCATTCATTTTTTTCGAATCCTGAGAAGACCTAATAAGTATTTTTGAAAAATTTAAACGCAGAATGAAATATTGCATTATTACCGAGGGCTGAAAGTCCCTGAAAACTTCTATAATGTTTATCACAGAGGTGAAAAAAAGAGAAAATTTAGTGTGATTTTTAATTTCAAATTATGTCTTTCTCCTTTTAATGATGGTAAAAAGTTCTCTGTTCCTTTTCCATTCTGTGCAACACCATTTCGTTCGTAATATAACCGGTCCATGGTATTTTTATAATTCCCCTAAAAAGCCACATCTCAAAAGCTTGCAGCTTTTTCATTAAGTCAGTATTAACAGTCCAATAAATAAGAAGAGAGTGGACATAACATTTTTATTATTATCCCGGTTTTTTATAGCGTTCTTCGTCTTCCGGTTGTCAGTTTCCAGATTCGTCTGTCGTTGCATTCGTCAGGGTGAAGGTCCCTTTCCGACATTGCCTTCTGAATGCCGCCTAGCCATGATTGTTTCGGCGTTCCTCTCTTCCTTCTTTGCCTTGGCCTCCATTTTAAAATTTGTTTTGGCAGCCTGTCGTCGTCCATTGACGTCGTCCAATTTCGTCTGTGATGATTGACTTGACATAACGTTTTACCATCCGATATTAGATTTGCAGATTGAATCTTTGGTTACTCAGAAATTTCCTCATCTTCAAAAAGGCTGCTCTTGATTACTCTATTCTTGATCGAATTTCTGAAGTTCATTTTTTATCTGGATCCTTGTTATGGCTTAATATAATGAACCATATTAAAAATTTCGTAATTTTACTGGGAACAAATTGTTCGCATGTACACACCAGAAAGACAATTTATTATTATTAACAGTCAAATGTCTTTCTCCAAATGCCTTAAAATGATACTTTAGTAGGTATTTTTGTCAAAAAAATTTCTTCGGCAGAGATAAACCTGCACCAAAAACATTAGCGTACATACTGGGTATAGTCCTCTGGCCCGGGAGACATTTTAAAAATTTCATTTTGGCTCAAACAATAAAATATTATATCCAAAAATCAAAGGAAGAAAATTTTACAAATGTTCTATCTGTGATGTCAGATTCGGTAATTTACATAATGGTAGGGGAGCCCAAGCGGGAATTTTTGCAGTTACACGAGCGCGTCAGATTATCATATGGGGAGAAACCTGGTACCCTGCAGATGTACCTCTACCATATATTGGCTCTTAACACAGGGGAGTTCGTTAAGGGGGGCCCGAAAAAAAAATATATATCCTTAAAAAAACTCGAAATTGTCAGATTAAGATAATAGGTGTGGATCCCGCGTATGAAAAAAAAGTTGATTAATAGCAAGCTGAAAATTTGTTAATAGATTAAAGGTGTCTAGTCGAATAAACTTTGATATATGGGAACACTGGAACAGGGGCAGTTTTAATTGTGGAACAGGTTAAAAATTTGGAACGGTCAGACCACGAAAACGGCACATTTATTTTGTCCGACAGAACAGACTTAAACTCTCCGAACAGAGATTAAACTCTCATGCAAAAATCAGACTGCTATTTATCACCTGTCATAATTCCTGTCATTTGACATATTCTACATGTTCCACTCATTAAAACTCCCATTTGGTGATAAATAGCAGTCTGATTTTTGCATGAGAGTTTAATCTCTGTTCGGAGAGTTTAAGTCTGTTCTGTCGGACAAAATACATGTGCCGTTTTCGTGGTCTGACCGTTCCAAATTTTTAACCTGTTCCACAATTAAAACTTCCCCTGTTCCAGTGTTCCAATATATACAAGTTTGTCCGACTAGTCACTCTTAAGCTAATAACAAATTTTCAGCTTGCTATTAATCAACTTTTTTTTCATACGCGGGATCCAGACCTATAAGGTAAGTTAAGTACATGCAAAAGAGTGTATATTTCAAAAATCTAACGATTTGAGCCGGGCGTAAGGAAATGGGTGAGTCCCAAAGTTTCACAAGAAAAAGGCGAATATTTCGCGAAATGAATGACAGATCGAAAAACTTAAAAATATATGCTCAATATGTTTTAAAAATCTATCGAATGATACCAAACACGACTTCCCACGGAGAGGGGTGGGGGGTAAATTTAATATTTTAAATACGAATCCCGCGATATTTCGCGAAATGAACATCAGATCGAAAAACCTTAAAATACACTTATTCAATATTTTTAAAAAATCTGTCGAATGGCACCAAACACGACCCCCCAAGAAGGTGGGGTGGGGGTTACTTTAAAATCTTAAATAGGAGCCCCCATTTTTTATTGCAGATTTGGATTCCTTACGTAAAAATAAGTAACTTTTATTCGAAACATTTTTTCGAATTATGGATAGATGGCGTTATGATCGGAAAAAACGATTGTTGGAAATGGAAAATTAAATTAAAAAATGGCAAGTGCCCACTAAAATGGAAAACTTTACTTAACTTTTTTTTTGGTTTTAGGACCTACTATTCACAACCCAATAGGTCCCCATAACGCTCGAGTGACTGCACATTTAGCATATTTTGCTCCCCTACCATAATTAATTTTGATGTTTGCAAGATTTAATTAACACTTTGTTTTGCATAGAATATACATAAATGCTTGCCTTACGCCAAATACATAAATGGAAAATAATAAATAAAATACTCGTAAGTCTACTTGCATTCGAAGACGTCCTGTATAGATAAATTTAATGATTATGCACAGTATTTAAATTTGATGCATGCGTTTTAAAGTAACCCGTATGTCGAGAGTAAATCTGCGGATATCTCACCCCAGGAGAGGGGTGATTTACCACCCCCCGTCGAGGGTTAAGCTCTGTCTCTCCTCCAGTTTCCTATATGTTTATTTGATAAAGCCCTTCTTTCTATTCCTGTCACGACTGATTATGATGACTTTATCTACGGTTTTATCGTCTATCGATGCTAATATACCCACCATGTGTGTATGTGTGTGTTTTTTACATGGAGAAAACAGGAATTTATGTATAGCAGGATTGAATCCCTGAACGTGCCACCAAATCGTAAAAGTATAGTAGTATAGTATAATAGTAATCGTAATACAAAGCACTGAACCTCCGAAAAAAAACGCTGGACGGAAGGGCCGCCCGAGAACTTTATCGTACCGATCTATTATCGTTATGGTACTAGATACTGGCATTCTATAAAAATATCAAAGTTACTCGTTATTTTGATTTTAGAAACACCTTCTGTACTTTGAAAGTATTTTATGGTTCTACGCATCATTAATTCTTGCATTTGAGAAAATGTTCGATGCCATATTTCGGGGACACACTATAGATTTATAGATTATTGCATAAATCAATAGAATATTATAGTCATACTTTCATTTCAAATTAGTTCATTTTTCTGAGAAATTAATAGTTTAAAATATTTGCATTTCATTTTATTTCGATTACGCCAGTCAATGCACGAGACTAAGAACAAGATATTATCTGCGAATTCTATCCTACTGCATGGATTTTAATGAAATTTTGGGAGTAGCCCAATCTCCTAATTCAAAGTCTATCCTATATACCAACGGTTCTCAAGTCTCAATTATTTGCGGTGGTACACAAAACGCAAAAACAGCCAAAATACGCACCACTACTATAGTTAATTAGATTACCTAGCTAGATGTATTTCAGATAGGTGGTACCAAAAATAATAAAAAGTATTTTGTGGTACATGACCCAAAAAGATTGAGAACCACTGCTATATACTATGGCGCTTTTATCATGGGGGAGGTTTAAAATTTAAAAATTAATTCTATAATTTGATCACATTTTTTACAAAAACCATTCATTTTAAACCCGTTCAACTTTTTGAAAGTAGAAATAACACTATATTAAAAGGTATTGCAAAAGAAAAACAATGCATTTAAATTATGGTGGATGGGGAGTTAAATGTATATACTTTTAACTATACTCTCATTTTATCTTATATACTCTCATTTTTCCTTAAAGTACATTAGTCATATATTTTTTTTGCACCATATCTCGCTTAGTTTGTATGTAACCGACATTTAACGGTGTTCGTTTTAAAGGCCTTTTCAAACACTACAAAAGGTGTTGGTAGCATTATACACCCAAAACCTGCCGTTCCTCTGTTATTTCAAGTTGAATACATCAATTTGAGCATGCACCAAAAAACAAACTATTTTCACCTACCATATCTCTTTTTGTATAATAAATAGAATATTTACGAAGGAACGAATCTCTTTATTATTTATAATCTAAAAAATGTTTTATATAGTGTTTTTAGTTCGATGCATAGTTTTTAAGGTATTCACAGAAAATCCGTCCGAACAGGTGTCATTTTTCAATGAAAATGGCCAATTTTCAACTACGCATAACTCAAAAAGTATTGAGTTCTCAAAAAAAAGTATAGACCAGTTTTTGCTTAGAAATAGGTTCTTTAGCCACTTCCGTGCTTATTTTGACCAACAAATTTTCCACCCCCTTGAAGAAGTGGGAACCGCCTCAAGATAAAAGCGCCATAGTATATAGGGTAGATTTTGTTTCTTGAGCTATTCCCTACTTACTGTGAAAATATCAGGTACATCAATGTAGTAGGATGAAATTCGGAGCCAAATACCGTCATTGAGTGCCCTACAATAATGCTCTGCTATGATCGCGTGAGAGAGGACACACATAAGATTATAGCAAAATTTCTATTTACCGTAACTTTTCGAGTTTTTGAGCTACATCAATGAATTTTATGTCATTGGAAAGGTAATTTTGCATTCTTTCAAAATATGTCAAAATATACAGGGCGTATCTAAAAAAATTAAGATTTTTTATTCATTTCCGGTTCAACCGGAAGCCATATTTTTGATGAGATTTATTGTGATAATAGATAATAAAGTACCATATATGTGTGCAAAATTTCAAATTTTAGTTTTTATTAAGAAGGAAATTACGGGCACTCGAATATTTTTTTATAAAAAATTCATAACTCCCCTCCTATGGGGAGTTAAGAAATCTGACTAATGTCATTCAATTTACTGATAGGATATCAAAAATATATCAAAAAATAAAAAAATTCCTTGGAGCCTTTTTTGAGAAAATCTAGTTCAAATTTATGTCAAATTTTGACCCTTAAATATAGGCAACCCGTAACTTTTTCTGAAAAACGATAACATCCTTATTATAGCCCCATCTTTAGGCTATATAACGACTTTTTCAAATTAAACTTATCTTAAACACGTTTTTAGATTGGTAGGGAAATGTGTCGAGTGGGCGGTCGGCCATGTTGGCCGCCATTTTGAATTTGGAAATGTCAAATTCCGTATTTTTATTTACCTATCGATGAGCTTACTTTAATTTAAATTTACCTTTATATAATAATTGCACATCATATCAATATTGTGGAGCAATATATAATTTTTCTGCTTCAATGACAGAAGGTATGAAATATACGTCAATTTGACAATTTCAATTGACAATATGAATTATTTAAGATAGTTGCAATATTCTCCGCGACTCGCGCACGGTCGTTTCTCGTTTCCCTTCCAAGTACTATATACTATATATATACCAAGTATACTACGTATTAAATACTACGTATTTACTAAGTAAAAATTCAAAACTCGTCAATTATCGGAGGAAATGAGTTCAATTTTGTTACTGGGGGATTTTTGGGCTCGCTGAAAACGAATATGACGTCGAAAGTGGTCTCCGAATCCAATATATGGTAGAGGTACATCTGCGGGCACCAAGTTTCTCCCCATATGATAATCTGACGCGCTCGAGTAACTGCAACTGTAAAAATCCCCGCTTGGGCTCCCCTACCATTTGGTGCCCATATTCCTGATTCTACTAGAAACTTTTGTAAGTGATCATTCTTATTTTCCGTTTTTTTTTTATTTTACTGTTATCCATGGTTTAGAAGTTCTAAAATAAGGTTTTATAAAATAAGGTTTTACTAATAAAACCTCGATTGCTTATCCTAATAAGATGTAAACGTTCTGTAACAATGTGGTACGTTTTTTTCATAACTAGTACCTCTTACCAAATGGGAGGTACCGGTTTTTGACCGCCCATATCATACATAAAACATCACACCACGAACCGAAGAATGCTCCTCTTACGACTTCGCGGAAAAAACCTCTTCGTGACGCGTTGCCGTCATTTCTTCTTCTTCTGCCACCGTATGATTAGATACCGAGTTGATATATTGGTCTCTGGACGCCATATCAACCAAGTCAAGTCGCCTTTTTTAAGAACTACTTTTTTTATTTTCGTTCGTGCTTTGGTAAAACTGAATTCTTGGAATTGTTTTCGTATCGGATTTGATGTTTTATGTTTTATGAAACGATTTGTATTACCTGTTGAAGGTTTAAAAGTGTTTATGTACTGATAAGAGGTAGACTTTTTAATGACTTCGGATTTTTGATGTTTAGAAATTGGGTATTCAAATACCACAACGATCCGAAAAGTTAAATGGTAATAAAAATTATTTTTAGAATTTGTAAAAAATTATTTTTTATTTCATTTATGCTGTTTGTATTTATGCATATCCCCCTAAGTTATAAAAAATATATGACAATTGCCTTGACTGCGGTGCACGTTTTTAATTTTTTTGGAGTTCCTAAGCGGTAATTACATTCTCAACTACTTCTTCTTCTTTTTCCTTCTTGTATGTAGGCTTTAAAGAATGTTTCTTCTTCAATATTAGCCCCCTAAATTATTTAAGTTATCGCACCATATTTTTCTTGGTCTTCAAGGTCTTCCAATACTTCTTCGTCAATTTGGTGACTCATCTCGTGGTATTCGTACTATCCTATCCTCTTAGACCAGTAAGGATCTGTGAAAAAACGTCTATTTTTGGATGTGAGAGGTGGCATTCGGATTTTTGCAGATAAAGTTAGGTGACAACTTCAACAATAATAATTGACTTATGCTCCTTCTCAAATATGCCCGGAACAATAACAAAAAAATTAAAATATTTAAAAATTTCGAAAAACGTCGATTTGCTTATAACTTTAAAACGATTCGTTTTGGAACAAAGTCGTAAAGAAATAAAATAAAGATAATTGAATTTTGTCTGATATACGACTGGTCAAAAATGTCTTAACGTATTACCTTTTCTGCAATATAGCAATAAATACAAAATAAGGGGGCAAAATACGCCTGTTGTTATTCAATGTTTTTAACCACTTTGGTGGCACTTAGAACCTTAGTAAATCGCTTAGGAAATGCTTTGTAACATACTTAAACCGTGTACCGAATTTCATTAAAATCGACCTAATAATTTTGCATAATAAATTTTCAATCTAAATGTTTTTAAAAAAGTTCAAATTTTTTAAAATCTTTCTGAACAAAAAGTAGACCATTTAGAAGTTGTCTAATTTTTTTTACATATAAAGAGGTGCTCTACCTATCTAATACACTTTACAGAATTAAAATCGGATTATTTAAGGGGCCTCAGCAATGTTTTAAACTTATAAACAATTTTTTTGGCTTATAAACAAATAGCTTTGTTTAATAATAAAAAAATTAATTTTTAGCAATGCAAATAATTAAAACCGGTATGATTTGACTTAAACTTTCAAATGCTGTCAGCAGAATTGCTATTTTATTTTTTAATCAAAAGTTATTCGCGTTCAAAAATTGCAATTTTTCGAATTTTTGAAAGTTCCACTGCGTTTATCTCGAAAACTATGCGTCCTACGAAAAAACTTGTAAGAACATTTTTTGCTTAGAATTACCCAAGAAATACAAAAAAATGTTTTATTTTGCGAAAAATCGATGTTATGTAATTCCTCAAGTTCTTTGTTTATAGCAATCTTATCGACATCCGGATCAACTGTTACCCAAAAAAATCGTGTTCTACGGGTCAAAAAATACATAAAAATCTTGGGTAAGTCCATCTAAATAAAGGAGCCCGTAGCACCCTTTACTGGCCACAGGACTAATTTGTTTATAAGCCAAAAAATTGTTTATAACTTTAAAACATTGCTGAGGCTGCTTAAACAATCCGATTTCAATTCTGTAAAGTGCACTAGATAGGTGGAGTGCTTCTTTATATGTAAAAAAATTGACAAATCTTTGTAAGTTCTAGTTTTTTCTTGTGAAAGATTTTAAAAAATTTTAATTTAAAAAAAAAGTTTAGATTGCAAAATTATTATTCAAAATCTAGTAAGTAAATTTTAATGAAATTTGGTGTACGGTTTTAGCACATTGCAAAATTTTTCTAAGCGAATTAGGAAGGTTCCAAGTGTAACCAAAGTGATGGAAAGTCATTGAATAAGAACAGGCTTGTTTTGCCCCCTTATTTTATATTTATTGCTATTTTGCAGCAAGGGTGATAAATTAAGACATTTTTAACCAATCGCATCTGATAGAAAATTTAATTATCTTTGTTTTATTCCTATACGACTTTGTTCCAAAATTATTCGTTTTAAAGTTATAAGCAAAAAAAGTAGAAAAAAAAACGAAATTTTTTGAAATTTTTAAATATTTTATTTTTTTTATTAATGTTCTGGGCATATTTGAGAAGGAGCATAAATCAATTATTATTAACGAAGTTATCACCTAACTTTATCCGCAAAAATCTGAATGCCACCTCTCACATCCACCTAAAAACAGATCCTTACTGGTCTATCTGCGATTCTACTAATGTGTTCGTTCCACTCCTGTTTCTGTTTTGTCACCCATCCATTTATGTCTTCTACATTGCATGATCTTCTTATGTTTTCGCTTCTCTCCCTATTCAACAGACTTTTCCCTGATATTCGTCGGAGTATTTTCATCTCTGTTGTTTCTAGTAGTCGTCTCGTTTTAGATGTGTCAGGTCTTGTCTCCGCCGTGTATGTCAATATAGCAGGGGCGGCCCGTCAGGCAAGTCGGCCCGTCAATATAGGCAAGGTAGGCGCCGACAGTGTTCAAAATTTGTCAAAACGTGATCGAAACTAAATTTGTTTAAACTGTAAAAGTGATCCGGCTGAAAACTTGGAATATTTGAGGTATTATACCGTATAACGAGTATATTATAATAGGAGTCATTTTTTTTTTAGTTTTCATCCCCTCATTAGGGGGTGAGTTACTTAAAAAATATCGTTATACAAGTTGTTTCATTAGGAATGTCAAATCTTTGATTTTTAGATTCTAGACCTCAAAATATTAGGATTTAACCCAAATCACTTAAATAAAATGTGGCTCGTTACAGAGTTATTTATTTATTACAGAGATATTTATTTCACAATTTAATAACTATTTTTGCTCAGTGGTTTAAAACTATTCGACGTATCCTTTTCATACTTGGCACAAGGTGTGGGTATTGTACACCCTATAAAATTATGTTAAACAAACGTTTCTGGCTATTACCAGAGGCGTACGACAGGGGACAGTGAATGGTTGACCCTTCCCAAATTCTACGCCACTGGCGGAAATGCCATTTTAGCAGAATTTTTAGATTCTCCAATACTATCTATGTAAATAACATACACTTCATTCGCAACGATAAAGTCATCAGGTTTCGAGATATTTGAAGTTAAACATGTAACGGTACAGATATTTGATTAATGTATTTTGCCGCTTAATTTTAAACTTCAAATATCTCTATAACCAATGATTTTATCATTAAGACTGAAGAGTATATTATTCATTATTAGTGATAAAACCATAAGTTTTCGAGATATTTGAAAATTAAGCGACACAATACATTATTCAAAATATCTGTGCCGTTACTTGTTTAAGTTCAAATATATTACTTTTATATTACAAATGAGGTTTGCTATTTGGTCTTGAACACTATCAGTCTAAATCTCGAGAGCTATTGTTTGTACCTCTTGTAAGGTTCTAGGAGGTAGCAAACGCTGTCGTAGTCTTCTGCCAATTATGTCCCACAAATATTCGACTGGGTTAAGATCTAGAGTATTCGGTGGCCAATTCAAAAGCCCGAAGATGTACCTGTTGTAAATATTCGGTTAAAGTTCGTGCAACGTGAGCTCTTGCATTTTCGTGCATAGCAAAAAAATTTTACCAATATAAGGAGCCGATATTATGGTAGCTAAGTTCTTCACTATGTAAGCTCACTACTTGAACATACTCATCGCGGTCAAATTCCTTGTATCGCGTTTCATTTTCGCCAAACAACAAAAAAAATTACGGACGTAATTGAAGCCTTAAATGATAAATCTACTAATTTTCACAACAAATCACACACTTTTTGACTATTAACAATTTGACATTTATTAAATTGTTAATTTCTCATAGCCTACTGTAGGCTTTGTTATTAAACCAAGCAAAAAATGAGGATTTATCGACGAAAAACATGGCTAGTTGTTAAAGTACCTAACTTTTTTATTTTGCAATATAAGCAAATGAATCTAAAAACAAAATGTTAAGAAAGCCTAAGGCTACAAGTGAGGTTTAATTTCAACATTTTATAGATGCCAGAATATTCCACAGGGTGTTTCGAACTTTCAGAAAAAACACAGTATTATTGGTACACCCGGTATGCAATATAATAGCTATTTATAAAACTAATGTGCAACATTATCTATTAAGGATTAACACTACTTCATCAAAAATAAAATCTCTTTTCGCAACCCCAACAAACAACATGTGTTTGACATACATGTAAACAATACATATGAGTGCAATTAATTCAGACTAAATGCGCGCAGCGCTCGATGCAAACTTAATGCGCAATTTACTCAGTTGCGCAGTTTTTCGCAGTTTGTCTTATATATTTTTTTATTCCTTATATTGCAATCTTTCATTTAGTGAAGGATTTAACGTGGCACAAGATGGCACAATAAACGTAATACGCTGTCAAACATTAATTTTATCAAAAATTGTATAGGTTTTTAGACAGCCGATTATATCAAAATCAAAATCACCTTTCCGTGAAACTAACTATGCTATTTTAATCTTTAAAGTATGTACTTTTATCTCAAATAATTACTTTTATATTAGCTCTCCACATAAATGAAGTAATATTCCAAGTAAAAGGCAGCTTCTGAGGATTTAAATTTGATGTATAAAATTATACTGAATTTTGTACTTTTGACCATTAATACATCTGGCCCTAACAAACTTAAAAAATCAATTTTTGCTGAGAAGTTGCATCATGAGTAGTACAAACAAACCCCTTAATTTCGGCATTCTCAGATTTATTTTTTTTTGTACTTACGATCACGTTTCCTTTAATTTTGAACACTGTGCGCCGCCTAACCTCTTCAAATGTACAATGATAAATTATTTATTAATATAAATTACTTATTTCAAAACTGTAATTTATAAATTTTGAGACAATACCGAAGTATCTAAAAATCTAAAATAAAGCAAAGCTACTTTTTAATTCATCTCTGAAGTTGTAATAATTATTGTACGCTCCCCGTAGCGTAGCATTACTACGACGCGACGGCTTTACCCTAGGGCAGGCTCTCTAAAAAGTAGCCGAACAGAATTCGCATTTGTCTCACTCTTTGCGCTAAGCACAGCGGCTGTATTGTCGCTTTCCTGGCCGTGTATTTTCGGGCTATAGGTAGGCTAGATTTTTTTGAGCCTTTGACATTGGTTGTGTCGAGCTGCATCTCTCGGAACTGCCAATTGCATGTTTTAGGATCTTGACTACCAACTCTGAAAAAAACGAAAAGTTCGAATTTTGTCATGAAATTTGGTATGTGGGGTCAGAATAATATTTCTAACAATTTTTCCAAATAACTTTTTGCGATATCTCTAACGCGAAACAAAATATTGAAAATTCGTCCTGTTTGTGTAAACCATCAAAATCAATGACTGCAAAATTTCAAATCAATCCTGTTTGTGTAAACCATCAAAATCAATGACTGCAAAATTTCAAATCTGTATTTATTTTAATAGCCGAAATATAAGGGTGTCTTCATCTTAAATGCACACTGTATACAGGGTGTTTGCTAAAGAATGGGCTATAGCTTAACACTAGATTCCTGAGGTTAAAATGTCGATTTGAGCTAACTTACCTTAGTACGAAAGTTGATAATAACCGAAATACAGGGTGTCAAAGTTAAAACTTTTATTTTATTTATTCTTGAATATTTCCTAACAGACATGGGATAATAACACAAAATTTGGTAAGCGGGGATTTTTTGAGACGAGAAATCTAAATTCGCTACCAAAAATGATCTATTACCTTGAGGGCGCTACATACGTCTTTCAGCGCTCATTTAATAGGTTCAATTTTTTTACCCACTCTACATACTTTCTGAATCAAAACTTTTATTCTCTTAATATTTTTACTTAAAAAAGGTATACTACATTCATCTCGCTAAACTCAACCGTTTTCGAGATAAACGCATTTTAAATCTGCGAGGCAACATAATTTTTTGCAGCATATCATTGTAGTTACAGTTACACCCGAAAAATAACTTAAAATCATAAAAATTTACAAAAATGTATCTCAAATTTCTTCAAATGGAATTTGCGACATAAATATGAGAACTGGCACAATTATTATGGTTTCAAGTTTATTTTTCGGGTCTAACTACAATGATATGCAAAAATTATGTTGTATCGCAGATTTAAAATGCGTTTATCTCGAAAACAGTTGAGCTTAACGAGATGAATGTAGTATACCTTTTTAAAGTAAAAATATTAAGAGAATAAAAATGTTGATTCAAAAACTACGTGGCGTGGGAGATAAAAAAAATTGAACGTATTAAATGAGCGCTGAAAGACGTATGTAGCGCCCTCTGGGTAATAGATCATTTTTGGTGGCAAATTTAGATTTCTAATCCCAAAAAACCCCGCTTACCTACCAAATTTCGTGTTGTTATCCCATGTATGTCAGGAAATATTCAAGAATAAATAAAATAAAACTTTTAACTTTGACACCCTGTATTTCGGTTATTATCAACTTTCGTACTAAGGTAAGTTAGCTTAAATCGACCAATTTTAAGCTCAGGAATCTAAGGTTAAGCTATGGCCCATTCTTTATCAAACACCCTGTACCTATATAGGTATGTAATGTACATATCGCACCTTGAAAACCATATGGCAATATCTGCAATTTTTTCATGAAATGACCTTTGAATGCAGTCTAATAGGAAAAAAATCTATTTTTTAATGCTATATAGCAGCGTCTGCAAAAATTTTTAAGTTCAGCACCAGAAAGATACATCCCTATGGCTTTTGTCAAAAATCGATTCTTATTTTTATACCATCAGGCATTATCTGCAGTAGTTGATGCTCTACAGTTCTAAAATTGGAACAAAACCTCAGATCTATATGGCAATATGTGCAAAATGTGACCCACGCTCGTAAAATGAAAGCAAGATCTACTAAGGAAACATCCTTTGAATGCAACAAAACATAGAGTGCTGCATAGAGATTTCATTGCAACATTGGAAATAAACGACAAGACTATAACAAATTGATATACAACGTCGTACTGCAGATGGGTTTATCCCAAAAGAAAAGCGAAGAACTCATAAGAATGGAAAAAGAATCAACAAGGTCGTGAAACAATACATAATGATTTACATCGAGTCCATTCCTAGAGTAGAATCTCACTACCTAAGGAAACAAACTACCAGATAATTAGTCAGCGATGACAAAATTCTTGCTGATATTCATCGCGATTATATAAAATTTTGCAAAAAAACAGGTTCGGTGTTCGGAAATTACGCTACGATGATGACCATATTTCACACGGAATTTAATATAAACTTCTTTAAGCCCAAAAATACTTTTGCTTGTTGTGAGAAAGTTACAGAAATTAACTAGATAAATCGACATTAGAAACAGCCTATAATATTCACCGTCGAGAAGTGGAACTCAATAGGAAGGAGCAATAAATGACTTAAAATCTGCAAAATCCAACACGTGCATCACTGCTTGTTTTGATTTACAATCATTACTACCGACGCCTTCAGGCGAAGTCTCTTTATTTTATTACAAAAGGAGATTATCAACATTTTTTAATTTCACAATTTTTACTTGACCACAAACGCAGGACACTTCTGTCTTTGGTTCGAGCGAATAGCTAATTGTGATTTAAAATAGCGTTGTTGGGCAAAATAAGAACAAGTATATTGTCTATCTTTACCAATCTGCAATACAGAAATTGAACATACCTAAAATTACCCACAAATTTTTGATAACGTGTCACTCCCAAAATACGGTAGATAACGCGCATTCTTTGATTGAGAAACAAAAAAAGGCTTTAAAATATGACCAATTTACGTGCCTGCGCAATGGTTCACAATAGTTCAAACAGCAAAAAAAAACAGGTGAACTTTATAAAATTAATTAAATGAATACATCGGATATATTGGATTTTAAAAAACGATGTAAGGAAATGGGGAACAATTATAACATTGGCGAAGAAGGAAATCAGGTCGTCTGGAATGACATAAGATGAGCTAGGTGGAGAAGACACTTAAAAATAAGTTTCAGGTTAAGGCAAGCTTCAAGGATACAGAGTTCAGAACCGTTAATATAAGGCAAAGACAACGAGGGATGGTGGCTAATATGGAACTAAGTAAAGCATATTCGCATCCACCAGGAATATGCAATTTAAAAAAAAAACAAGATGTAGACTCTCACTATGTAAGGCTAATGTTATTCAAGAGCACTATCATACGTTTTATGCAGATTTACACGTAACCAATGCAACAATAGAAACCGAACAGACAGATTATAATATGCAAGACTTTGATTAAGTGTTAACACTAAAAATTTGTAATAAATAAGTACAATCAATAAAAAAAACTGTTATTTTATATGAATTTTTACTGTATCATGTGCGAAAATTGATATATTTTTTAAAACCATATGGCCGTATGTGCTAAAATACTTATTTCCTGGGGGAAATTTTACGTACTTCTTAATTCATATAAAAATATGCAAAATTAAAGACAATTGTGCCAAATACCAGGTTTGCAGCTTAATTTTTGGAATTACAGTAAATAAAATTAACTTTACAAAAACTTAAAATGCTCATAACTCAATATTATGGTTTTTGCAGTTACTACCCTATGATTTTCAAGGTGCGATATTATTATACACCATATGTGTTGCCTACCCGGATACTGAGGTCACGAGCCGCCACTGCAATATAGGTCTAATTGCTGCTTTATAGATTCTTGCTTTTGTGTCTTGTCTTAGGTGTTTGTTCTTCCAGATTGTGTCATTAAGAGAACTCGCGGCTTTACTTGCTTTTAAGCTTTGTTGTCGTACTTCCTCTTCAACATCTCCGTAACTGGTTAGTGGTTATATCTATTCCCAGATATCTAAACCTTGCTTACTGCTTTATTATTTTCCCATCAATTTCGATTTTACATCATAGTGGATATTTAGATGTTGTCATACATTTGGTTTTTTCTGCTGATATTATATTGTATTTCTTGGCTGTTGTATTGAAGATGTGTGTTAATCTTTGGAGATCGTCTTCTGTCTGGGCGATTAATGCGGCGTCTTCTGCATAACATATTTGGATTTCTTTGTTCCCCATTCTGTAACCATGACCTTTACGTACTCCTTCTATTATTTCGTCCATTATTATATTAAAGAGCAGTGGGCTTAAGGGAGCGTTCAAGTATTACGTAACGCAATTTTTGAAGATTTTTGACCCCCCTCCCCCCCATGTAACGCACCGTAACGTTTTTATGTACCCCCTCCGCCTACCTAAACGTTACGTAACACCCAAGTCACCATTTGAACCTAAATGGAAAACTAGGTTGCGAAAAGTACCGGAATTATTATTTTAATCGCTTTTGAGGTAATAATGAAAACTTACAATCATCATCCAGCCTCAAAAGTCTACTGCTGAACATAGGCCTCCTCCCCTCATTTCCAACCACGTCTATCCTGCGCCGCTCTCATCCAGTTTTTATTTAGCTTTCTTACGTCGTCTGTCCATCTTGTAGGCGGTCAACCGGCGCTTCTCTTGTCTTCTCTTGGCCTCCATTCCAATAACCTTTTTGTCCATCGCCCATGTGTCATTCTCGCTGTGTGTCCTGCCCATCTCCACTTCAAGTTAGCTATCCTTTTGATGGCGTCAGTCACCTTTGTTCTTCTCCTGATTTCTTCGTTTCTGATTTTGTCTCGCAGAGTTATTCCTAACATTGACCGCTCCATTCTTCTCTGCGTTACTCTTAGTTTGGTAGCCGAGGCTTTAGGTAAGGTAAGTGTTTCTGATCCGTACGTCAAGGCTGGGAGGACGCACTGATCAAATACCTTTCTCTTTAGGCATATGAGCAACTCACTCTTAAAAGTTTCTCTCAGTTTTCCAAATGCTGCCCACCCAAGAACGATTCTTCTTTTTAGTTCATGTGTCTGGTTATCCCTGCCAATCGTAATTTCATGTCCCATGACATGAAATATGTCCAAAACTTAGAATAATAATCTTTTATTACTAATTTTACATTAACATTTACATTTTCCCTGCTTGGCCCCATCCTTACATACATTTTAGGCTTCATCCTTTATTGTTCTTCTCATGCATTCTTCTATTTGATCTTCTTTAATAAAAACTTAAAATAAAATAACATATTTATTATTTCAATATTTTATTTTGCTTAGTAAAAATTTTTGTATAACAAATATTATACGATGTTGCCAGTAGTTTCGGAAAAATATTGAAAAAAATGTGTAAAACTTTTTGTTCTTCAACGTCCTGTATCATGAAAACGCATGTCGTTACAAAAATTTTATACTAAGCAAACCCCAATTATTTTTCAGTTTTTCACCTATCTTAGAGATCGTGTTACCTTTTTCTGAAACATTCTGTATATATAAGAAGGCACTTATGGAATAAAATTATTTCTGTCCATGTTTTAATCAATTTTAAAAAACGCTGAGACCCGTAGATTTTCATATATAAAAACATAAATTTAAATGTACAGGGTGATTCATGCAAGACTACCGTAGTCCATAAGCTTTATTTTTTAACACCCTGTATATTTTTATATGTTTAAAAGCTGCTTAACAATCTGAATTTATGGTCTTTATGAATAATACAGGGTGATCATTTAAAATTATAATGTATGGAAACCACTTATGGAATAAAATTGTTTTTGTCATGTGTCATTATTTTAAAAAATTATAAAAACGCTAGGATACGTCAACTTTTAAATTCAACTATGGACTATTTACACATAAATTTGAATATACAGGGTGATTCACTCAAGTCTAGCATAGTCCATTATCTTTAATTTTAATTAAACACCATGTATATTTTTGTTTTTAGAAGCTGCTTAACAACCTCATCTCAAAAATGTGTATTATGTAGGGTCTATTATGAATAATGCAAGGTGAAATTTTGAAATTCACTTGAAATTTTGAAATCACACTTTAAATAAGGATACTATTTTTTAAATATTTATCAATTTTCTAAACTAAGTATCAATATAGTGGGTTTTGTATTTAATGCTTTTTATTTAAAGACATTTTTAAATAATTTGAAAATTTGCGTATTTAAAACATTAATGAATACCTACTACAGAAAACGATTGCAGAAAACATACAAGATTTATGAACATATAGTTCCCTTCTGCAACCTCTTAAATAACATCTGTATCTTTTAATCTTTTGTTGTGGAGACAGGTCCATCTAATTATTGGAAACAGATGTTACTGTGCTTCATCTGTGTTACAAATTTAAGATTTTTTCACTTGAATAGGTACTATTAATTATTGTCCTGTTGTCGGAACATGACCGGAGCGTGAGAGTGCAACATAATACAATTCAGGGGTCTATGTAAAACATAAAAGAAATTCCGTAGTTTTTTTTTCATTTAAGTTAAAAAAGAATCCACAAGGAAAAAGTTTTCCTGTAGTTGGCTGTATACCATGTAATACAAAAAATAGTAAATCATTTATAAAAGGTATATATTTACCTTAAAATATATACCTTTTATAAAGGATTTACTAATTTTTTTAAAAAGAATGTTACGTAACGCGCTGTTCGAACCCCCCTCCCCCCCATGTAACGCGCCGTAACGTTTTACAAGACCCCCCTCCCCCCAAACTGCGTTACGTAATACTTGAACGCTCCCTAACGAGTCGCCTTGTCTGACTCCGCTTTTTACTGGTATAAACTGCGTTAGTTTTCCATTTATTTTTGCCTGTATTCGATTATGAAAGTAGATGTTTTCAACTACCAAAGTGAAAAAGTCTATTGATTAAAATTTAAGTAGATTATTTAATTATAAATATAAATCCCTCTACTGCCTTACCTCCTTGGTTGTGCAAAAGTGAAGATGGCTAATTGGCTAGATCAGCGTTTCTCTTCTATTTTATTCTTTCAAAATTTCCTGTACAAGTCTTTTTCATTACTCTCTATGTCTCGCTCTCTGTCTGACCTCTCTCCTCTTCAGCTAAAGTCCTTTTCATGGGCATTTTTTAGTGCGTCACAAATGATAGAAAAAAAGGTAAGTCCGTGATATATATTTATAACATTTATTCTAACATGACATTTTAGTTAAATCTGACAGTTGTCACATTTTATTTGAAATTTGGCATAAAAACAAATCAATTGTGTTTATTGCATTTATAAAATGGTATTTTCTTTGATTTGTATAGTCTTATAAATTGTACAGATTATATTCGTAGATATATTATATAATTCGTAAATATTTTTTTTCGATTATAGCGCCATCTATCGACAACTAGAATAAATGTTCTAAATGTCTGTAATCACGGACGTGCCTTTTTTTCTGTCATACAATTTAATGCGTTAGAAAGAATCGAAAAACTGTGACGCACTGAAAGATGCCTATGAGAAAAAGGATACTATCGCAACTTCCTCTTCTTCGGTAAGGTTGATATTCGAGGGCCTGTTTGGTTATATTATTTTGATCTTTCCTTAGATTATCTCCAATTCATTTCCATTTCCTTCTTATCTTGACTGTTTTTTCTCTTGTTTTGTTCTTGTCTACAGTTCTACATTTGTTATTTTATCAGGCCAGTATATTTTTAGGATTTTTAATTCTGATATATCGCGTGTGCTCCAGATATCCTTCAAGGAGTGATAGGCATATTGTGATATTGCTCTTCGTTAAAGTTATCTTTAGGTCCATTACGTTGGAGTATATTTTGCAAGCTTGTCGATCTTATTCGGCATATGGTTGCTATGTTCGCTTAGGAGACAAATATCATCTGCGAACTCCAAGTCTGTTTCAGTATCGGGGACAGTACGCGTCCTTGTTTAACTTCGCTTTGTATAGTTATATCTTCTATCATTTTCCTCGCATTATTCCTTAGAATTGGTAGAATAATATGATCAGGCTAATGTATTTCATCGATAGTTCATATAGTTCAGAGTTTTCCACATTTGTTCTCCGTGTATACTACTGAAGACCTTTTAAAAATCAATAAACATTATATTCATATTTCTCTGCCATTCACTAGCTTGTTCCAAGATAATTCTTTGAGTACAAATGTGGCAGATAGTGTGACGTTTAGCGCCAAAGCATGCTCGACTGCTTCTAGTTTCGTGTCTGGTTCTCACTTCAGTCTATTCAGTATGATCTTGGACATTATTTTGGATGTGGCACTCAGCTCGCCAATTCTCGCATGTAACTTATATCGCCCTTTTTTGGTATCATAATGATTACACCCTCGATTTATTACTTTGGGAGCTTCTCGTCGGCCCATATTTTGTTAAGTAACATTTCTATTGATTCGTTTGCGTCGGTTCTTACTAAATATATCGATAAATTGTTACTTCCAGCGGCTTTGCCATCTTTTAGTTGTTTCAGTGTATTTTGTATTTCTTCTTTAGTAAGTTCATCTGTGCTAATTACTCCGGTCAACTTACGCATCCGAGGCTACAAAAATTACCATCAAGCTGAAAATTGTCAGGATTGTTAAAAATACCATCATAAATGAAATCTAAAAAGTCCTCTTAAATCCGACTCCTGCTAAAAATTTTACGCGGGGTCAAAGGTCACCAAATATGGTTTTTAGCGATTTTCAGCGAAACGGTAAGTTTTATCGTAAAATTAGTTCTAACAAAAAATGTAGATTAGATAATTATCTATAAAAAATGCCTTATTAGTTTTTTTCCTGGGAGCCACCGTTTTTGAGATATAACGATTCAAAAAGTGGTAATCGTCATAATATGCGCACACGTTTCCACACCACCTTTGAGGTAGTGTACTTAGCGCGTTTTTTTAACGTGGTTTCCCCAGTAGGCCTATTCCACGGATCTGTTATGATTCTGTTTAATTTAAAGCTATTTAATAATTGATATTGGCAAGGGTTAAAAATGATAAAACTTTATATAAAGCGGTATAAATTAAAAAAAAGGGAAATTTATCAAACTGGTTCATACTTTTCTAATACTTCTGCTTCCCTTGTTCTTCTTCTCATTGTTCTTCTTTGTTTTGGCCTCATTAAATTAAATTTCATTCGAAGTACCTGGCCTATTTACTTGCCCAGATATTGTACTAATTTTTTTGTTTTCTCTTTAATTACCTTTGGTTAGTAGTAACTAGTAGTAGCCTCAGTAAGTAAGAACAAATTCAATCGTTAAGTCGTTTCGCATAGTTATCCAGTGTCGCCAAAAAACGCCGGTTTCAGTTATAGTAAAAAATAAATTAACCCTTTCTCCCTCCTTCCTTCACCTTACTAATAACTGAAGACTTCTCGACCTACCAGTTAAAATAAGGTAAGATTTTTTTGTTATTCTTTTCCCTACAGTCCACTTTAAATTTGATTGCGTAATAAACCAGCATTCGCGTAATCGCCACCCCAAAACTTATGGGGTGGCGATTACGCGAATGCTGGTTTATTACGCAATCAAATTTAAAGCGGACTGTAGGGAAATATTAACAAAAAAAAGTCTTACCTTATTTTAACTGGTAGGTCGAGAAGTCTTCAGTTATTAGTAAGGTGAAGGAAGGAGGGAGAAAGGGTTAATTTATTTTTTACTATAACTGAAACCGGCGTTTTTTGGCGACACTGGATAACTATGCGAAACGACTTAACAATTTGAGTTGTTCTTACTTACTCTCTTCATCTTCTAGTTCTTCTTCTTCTTCTGGTTCTTCTTCTTCTTCTTCTTCTTGTTCATCCTGGGTTTTTTTCACGCTCTTCATTACATTCCTGGCCGCAAAATAAGCATTGTTTTTTAAAACAAAAAGCTGGTTCACTTACACGTGCTCTAGTAAGAGGAGGACTTTTGGTCGATGTACTGGCTTCTTGTTTTTCATATTGTCTTTTAATAGCTGCAGCAATGGAACACTTTCGAGTATAACTTTTACGACACTCCACATATATGGTCACAGATTTCTGCTGTTTAAGAAATTCTAAAAATCCATCAGCTCTTTCAGTACTTGCATTGATTAATGTTTTTATACCACGTTCAACGGTAACAATTTCACCTTCAGTTAAAATGTTAGCGCAAATAAAACAATATTCTGACATTTTTGTTATAACAATGAAAATAACACGAAATACACGATAACAAAATATAGGTTTAACACGTATTTTCACTCCGGAGTAGTACTCAAGACTAATTAATACCTCGAGGGTGTCATCTACCTGAAGGATTTCGCCACCCAGGAAAATTACGGTGTAATTTGCATAAGTATTTATTAGTACTTAGCAATAAACATTTTACCTAGAAAGTTGTCTTTCATTATTATGTTCAAACCCTTCTGAGAAGAGAATAGGTAGGGTGATTAGATTAGCTGACGAACGTGTTTATTCCGACAAAACCCATCTTTACAAATTGAACTAAGGCGCATAAATAAAAAGAATTATTATAAGTTAATACTTTGTCATTTGTTGTATTTTGTTGTGTATTTTTGTTGGGATTAAGCCGTAAAATTCAAATAATTCTTATTATTTTCGCCTTACATTTTCTTTCTAAAGATTTTTTGTTGGCACTGTAATATAATACAGCTTATACATTGCATCCCTCGGTAGACCGCAAGCTGTATAGTAGAAACATTATCATATTTATAATCTTATATTATTATGTGTAATATAAGTTAAGTTGGCCGTAGAATATTATGTTTACTTGTATTACAGCTTCAGTGATGTATACACCTGGTGTACTAATACATATATTATGACGATTAAAAGTCTTTCAACTCTTTGAATCGTTGTATCTCAAAAACAGTGCCTCTTAGGAAAAAGACTATTAAGATATTTTTTATAGATAATTATCTAATCTACATTTTTTGTTAGAGCTAATTTTACGATAAAACTTACCGTTTCGCTGAAAATCGCTAAAAACCATATTTGGTGACCTTTGACCCCGCGTAAATTTTTTAGCAGGGGTCGGATTTATGAGGACATTTTAGATTTCATTTATGATGGTATTTTGAACACTCCTGCCAATTTTCAGCTTGATGGTAATTATTGTAGCCTCACTCCTATTTTTGAGTCTAACTAGACCGGTCTGAATGTTTTACTCCTGTCCTGTAGGACCTACAGTGTAGGTAATACATTTTCTTTGTTTGCCTCTATTTCTGGTGTTGCCTCGTGCTTGAAGTATATTTCTTTATTTATCTTTGATCTGTTTATTACTTTTTAGTGTCTTCCCTGTCAAATTTCATATGATGATGTATTGTGTTCTCACGTCGTTTTCTGGCGGAACTTTCCCTGACATTTTCAACATATAATTTACGTATTTCCTTTTTAGTGCAGTTACTGAAGGTTTTCACCTCCGATTTCGTTGAACCTCCATCGATTTTCATGAAAATTAGTAAGTAGTTAGAGGATACCTCAAGGAACAAAGGTGACATGATGCCAACTTGCGCTTTTGCCCTGGGGGTGGATGCCACCCATTCTCGGGGGTGAAAATTATTTTATTAAAAATAATACCATAAATCGATAGAGGGACAAATTCTAAGCAAAATTTGTTATATAAAGTTATTAGATAATATAAATCAATAGTTTTTGAGTTATTAAAGATCAAAGATTTTATTTTTTCGTAAAAAACAGCTTTAAACATTTTAAAGCTGTCTTTCACGTATAACTCAAAAACTATAAGGCCCCCCCAATTACGTAATACTTGAACGGCCCCTTAACACTTGTCAAAGTACTTTGGAATATCTATCAAATGAGCTCCAGAAAAAGTTAATAGCATCAAAATTAAGCAAGTTATGATGAAAATAAGAGAAAATTTAGGAAAAATTTTCGAAATTTTTAGGAAAAAGTGAAAAATAAAACATACGCCATTTCCACAAAAATTAAAATTTGTAGTAATCCTTACAATAATTTATTTATATTGGCATAAGTAATGATTTCAACAATTTTTGCTGGTTTAGAATGCATATTCTTGAAAAAAATATATAAGTAATTTAAAATAATCAAAATTTTTAAAATTATATTTTTCATTTTCTTTTGATAGTAACTCCAAAAATACTAAACATGCGTAAAAAATGATACAAAACAAAATTTTAGTTTTTTCTGTGTCAAATATTTTGCCTTTCTTACTATTTCTGTAGGGTAAAAAATAACCGAGGTATGAACGTTTAAGGCTATGGGTACATAATTTGCAAATATTTTACGGCTATCCCTACTTTTTCTGTCTTTACACGGCAAATTACGTGTAGTAAAATTCTCACTGGTATGGAAACTGCAGATGTAAACATTAGGTTGACAGTGACATTGTCATTAGAAAGGTAGAGATGGCTATTTCGGTTTCGTTCAGTTTTTGAATGTTCTTGGATAACCTTTACTTGTATAAATGATAGGATAATTTTTTCACTAATTATGTATTCAGTGGTTACCATTATTTATATACTATACAAATAGTCGAAAAAGAAAAAAATTTGTAAAGTTATTTTAATAATGTCTTTGTGACGCACTGAAAAATGCTCATGAAAAGAACATACATGAGTAAAAATGAGTGACTCAGATCCAAAGCGACAAAAAGAGTTACGCGAGGATAAAAATGAACAATTGTTATTTGTTAATCTTCTTCACAATTATTAAATTTTATTTGATAAAAGAATGACCCCAAAAATTAAGAATCTTCTTCTTAGTTTGTAAATTTTTCTATGACACACATTCATAAATGCTGCCATATTGTAACAAAAAAATACCTACGCCGAAGACGTCCACCCACCAACTTCACTTAAACTGAAGCAAAATACTACTAAACAAGCACAAGCACATACTTCAAAAGCGTAGTACATTCTTCTATGTAGGCTGGTAAATAGTAGCAAATACTACGGAGAAAAGCAAATGCTTTTTAAGTGTAGTGAAATCTTCAAAAATGTAGTACGTACTTGAAGCATTAGCATTTACTACATTTTACGCCACCATGGGCACTTTACTTTATAGCTAAACTCCTACCTATTTACGGTTATCGGAACAAACTCTTATAAAATAATACTTTTATTTGAACTTTAATGACTTGAAATACTTGGATTTTCCATAAATAATATATAAACAATAAATAACTTTTTATTAATTGTACGCCTTAAATCAATTATTATTTATCAAATACACTATCAATACTATTTAATAAACAACTCTTTGATTGATTTTATTATCATCGTAAAAGCGTTAAAAAGCAGTAGCAGAATGAACTGCTATATCAAAATAGCGGGTCGGACACATCTCTACTTGTCACTGTCTTGAGTCTTGTCATAACATTATAATATTCGAATGAGTGCGTTGTATGACAAAGATAGCAAATGTTCGATTTCCACGGACATGATGTCCATTTTTTTCGAATCCTGAAAAAACTAATAAATATTTTTAAAAAATTTAAACACAAATTGAAAGACTAAATTATTATCGAGGGCCGAAAGTCCCTTAGAATATATAAGAAGTTTCTTTCGAATGAGATATTTGAAATTAAAAATCACACTACATTTTCTCTTAGTTTTTCACCCCTGTAACTTATTAAAATAAACATTATAGAAGTTCTCAGGGACTTTCGGCCTTCGGTAATAACGTAAACTTTCATTCTGCGTTTAAATTTTTCAAAAATACTTATTAGTTTTCTCAGGATTCGAAAAAAATGAATCTCCATTTGAATGGCATTGCAGCCGAAAATACGTACCGATCTTCTTAAAGCTTAAATTTTGTTGCGAGAACCATGTAACCGGGGCCATTTAACCTTTTATTTTAAAAAAACCAAGGGGTCTAGAAGATCAAATTTAACGTGGTTTAAGAGCCCTTGAATTGTCTTTCAAAAGGTTTTTAAGTGAACCTGATATCTTAAAAACTAACGGAGTTATTCAAAAAAGAACAATAACTTTTTTGGAAAAAATTTTAAAAGATAAATTTTGAAAAAATTTTGGAGCATAAATTGTAATGCTATTCACTTGTTAGGGGGCTCGTTTGATAGATATTTCTAAGTACTTTGACAAATGTTTAATAAGTTTATGTTATAAAATGCATCATTTTCCCTTTATTTAAGCTTGAATACTTAGATTTGGGTACTCGCCGAAAAAAATATACATTCGATTACTTATAACTCACTTCTAATTAACATTAATAGATTTTTCTAGTATGAGTTTATTTCATTTTTTATTAGCTTCAATTTTGGTAATAGTAAAGTTTTTGTAAAAACTATAGTTTTTGAGTTATTTATGAAAAATCGGGTAAACACATGCATTTTTTCACGAAAAATTAAAATATTTGATCTTAAATAACTCAAAAAGTTTTGATTTATTTTAATAACTTTATACAGGGTGTCCAGAAACTCTACCGACAAACGAAGACAGCAGATTCCTCAGATAATTTTGAAGACAATTTAACCCAATTCACCTAGTTCGAAAATGCTTCTGAAGGGAGCTAGAGCTCTTTGAAGATGGCGTCATGAAATTAGTTTTTCTTAAATACCTCCAGAAGGCTTCTATTTAGAAAAACGAAAATTGGTATGCATATTTACTTTTCAAAGATGAATCGATTCCATCGATTGCAAATTTCTAGTACCGGTCATAGGCGTCCGTTTTGGGTAGAGCAACGGGTATTTTATCGTATAACTTTTTTGTCCTTAACTTTTATGCATTTTTGACACCGGATTATTAAATTGTGAGGTATTCTAGTACTAAAAGTTACTCTTGCTTTAAGTCGGTAGGATGCACCGTTTTCTAGAAAAATCGATTTGAAAGTTTTTCGTTTTTGGAATTTAAAAAAAAAATTGAAAGGACTTTTTAACAAAAAACGAAGTATTTTACCAACATAAAGTAAGAGTAACTTTTAGTACTCGAATACCTCATAATTTAATAATCTAGTGTTAAAAATGCTCGAAAATTCAAGACAAAAACATTATGCTATAAAATAACTGTTGACCTACCCAAAACGGACGCCTATGACCAGTACTAGAAATTCGCAATTAATGAAATCGATTTATCTCTGGAATATAAATAAATGTACCAGTTTTCGTCTTTCTAAACAGTTTTTTTTTGAATTTTTTTTTTGTAATTCAGAAAGTGAAAAATTTTCAAATCGATTTTTCTAGAAAACGGTGTGTCCTACCGATTTAAAACAAGAGTACCTTTTAGTACTAGAATGCTTCACAATTTAATAATCCAGTGTCAGAAATGCATAAAAGTTAAAGATAGAAAAGTTATGCGATAAAATAACCGTTGCCCTACCCAAAACGGACGCCTATGATCGGTACTAGAAATTTGCAATGTATGGATTAGATGTATATCTTGAAGATAAATACGCGTACCAATTTTTGTTTTTCTAAATAGAAGCGTTCTGGAGGTATTTAAGAAAAACTAATTACAAGACGCCATCTTCAAAGAGCTCTAGCTCCCTTAAGAAGCATTTTCGGACTAAGTGAATTGGGTTAAATGATCTTGAATTTACCTGAGGAATCTCCTGTCTTCGTTTGTCGGTAGAGTTTCTGGACACCCTGTATAACAAATTATGCTTAGAATTTGTCCCTCTATCGAATTATGGGGATATTTAAAAAAAATAATTTTTACCCCCGAGAATGGCATCCACCCCCAGGATAAAAGCGCAAGTTGGTACCATGTCACCTTTGTTCCTTGAGATTTCCTCCAACGTCTCACCAATTTTCATGCAAATCGATGGAGGTTCAACGAAATCGGAGATAATAGCTCATATCCACCTCCAGTGACTACACTATTTATCTTTTCTGGATTGCTTTTTACCTGCTATATTTTTTTTCTTTGTATTTTCTTTTTCTTCTTCGGTTGCTTCCTTTCGTAACATTTCTCTGAGTTTCTTTCTTTATTCTACTAGTTGATAAATAAAAATAAAATTTAATAATAAATTAGAAGTAGATTATTTTCTTTTGTTATTGTTATTTTTCTTCAGATGTTCAGAGTTTACAACTTGTTACAAAAAAAATTCATACAGACATCCCAGAATTTTCCCAAAAGTACGCCTGCCAGAGTCAAGGGATAAAATAAGAATTGGCCATTTTAATAAGGATCAGCTTATTATTATATTTACTCAATACCAGTGGGCACAGGTAAAAGTATTAAATCATAGATAAGGTATATATAAGTAGAATAGATAGGCAACTCTTTAATACGTAAAATTGCAATGTATACAGCGCCCTCTGTCCGGTTTAGTCATGAACTAAATGGACAATGGCGGGAATTTTAAACGTTGAAATAAGCTTTGTTGCTAATTATTGTAGTAAAACAAGATTCTATAACATAATGCAAATTATAAAAATAATCGACAATTGTTTCTTACATTAGCGATTATTTTTTGTAATTTGCATTACATTATGGAGTCTTTTACTGCAATTATAAATATAGTTCATATAATAGGAAAGGTAGAAAAACAAAATTCAAAAATTAAAATATTTATTTAAAAAATTAACGGCACAATTTACAGGAAAGTACCAAAATTAAAACTCATAATAAAATTAAAATATTTCCAGTATCTTTTTGTAACATTGTCGAGTTTATAAACACATCAATCCTGGCATTAAGGCAGCGCCGAAATTAACACAAAATTTTTAAATTACATGGATGCAAAGTAACCCAAAAGAATATTCCTTACTTCTCAGTCCTGGTTTGGTACACAGCATTTAAACACCATTGATTCAAAAATTTGCACACAAACTGAATATTTTACTTTATAGTAAGAGAACAAAAGTCTTTGTTATATATAGCTAATCTATAAGTAAAAAGTAAAAAAACAATTTAATAAAATAAATCCAAACACGTATGTAAACAAACAACGATGTCATCAGATGCCATTGACAAGACAAAATAAAATGACATTTCTTCACAGCGTTGCCACATTTTATTTAGAAAATCTACTGTAAGTCTGTAAGTTTAGCTAAAATCTACTAAATCAAAAACTAAAATATACTATAAAACTTTATTAACGTATTTGTATATAATTTAGGACTTTTTATAATAAAAACAACAGCTGACTAACTAGAAATTAATATAATATGAATATTTGTAAAAAAACCAAACTTTTTTAGATTTTAACTGGGAAAAAACTATAATTAATTTTTATCAGTTTCATATTTAATATTTGTATATAATATTTTGTCATCCACTGATTTCTGCATGTCGGGATCAAATTCTTCACACAATTCTTTCGCATTTTACATTGGAAATACGTAAACACAACATTTTTTGTTTTGCAAAGTTACATATGCTTAGATATTTTAGGTTTCCATCGTGAGCTTCTAATAGGCTCACCGAATGCCATAACTCTTCAATAACACCTGATATACTGCTTGCACTGCTACTTGAAATCTGCAAGTTTGTTGAAACTGCACCAGAATCCAGTTTCATTTCTCTGTAAAGGCCGCGTCCCACCATCAAATAATTTGATCAAACTGGTTTGAGCAAACTGAAAGTGACAGTTAGTGACGTCACATCCTGAGTGTTTATTGTGGATAATAATGAAAAATTTTAATTCTAAATAAAGTACAAACAAGTTAGACAACTCAATTCAAAAAATTTGATCAAACTAGACTGATAGTGAGAGCACAGATTTTTAGAATTTCAAAAAAACTGCAATTGTGACGTCACTTTGACGTACTTCCGGAGTTTGCTCAAACTGTTTGATCAAATTATTTGATGGTGAGACGCGGCCTTTAAATTCATCAACTACGTCCTGAATCTTATTTTCGGTAAAGACATTAGGAAATTGTAACAAAATGTCTGAAAACTAATTTAGAAATGGGGTAAATACTATAAAAAGCAAATTTTATTTCAGTCATAACAAAATGTTGAAATATACCAAAAATTTACTAAAAAATATTGACTAGAATTTTTTAAACAATATCAAAAATCTACCAAAAAAGTAGAACTACTAAATGTGGCAACGCTGTTGCAGTTTCTGCAGATGCGATCACATGCGCATTTGGAAAAGTCTTTAGTGGCGCCACCTTTCCAGTTTAGTCAAGAATTAAAGAGAATGAACCGTAATTACCATTAAGGATAACAGTGCATGTATTAAATACACAACAGTTTTAGCGGCAGACTGTATTAAAATACATAGGTAATATTTTGTTTGACCAGCCTTGCTGTAAATTTCCTTAAAATTTTAATTTCTTACTCCTCGATTGCGAAAGGATTATAATATCAGAGTATCATATTTGTTTCGCTGATCACCCCTATATGCATCTTCAGTTTTTTATTAGGTACTTGTCTATTATTTACTTTGTTACATCTCAATAAACGATTTCTGAATCGTTAGGTCAGCTACAAAGAGGAAGGGACTCTAATATCGGTAAATTTAAATAATTAATATGAATATTGAAATCATCCTTATTATTCACAGATGGTTCCCGTTGCTCACCCCTCTCCCAACCTCCAAACTACAATAGAGACTGCTCTTTTAGCGGCCATACGGTCAAGTTTTCAGTCGAACAGATCGGAACGACATGTGCACTGTTGCAGATTTCGACCCTCTCGCGCGCCCTCCTCAGTTTCTGACACTTTTGATTCGGTTTTGAATACGCAGACGATACGTGACAGGTTCAATCGGTGGGGAATCGGGTTGCTGTCATAACAGGTCTTGGTTTTGTTTTGCTTTTTTATATTTTATTATAGAAAGAAGTGTCATATTCGGATAAAAATTCAAATCAAATGGGACATGTTTTGATGGTAAATAATATATCGGGAGTGACAACAATATTTTAAATTGCGTAAATAATTTGTACACAAACGTATCTTGAAAAGTACTTTGGTTTTCTTTTTTATTTTTATTTTGCATTAAGAGAGACGAGAGCTTGAAGGCAAATACACACTAATACAACTAAAATTAACATATTGGTAATATAGTAGAGTACAGAGATAAACTCAAGAATAAGCAAAGAAAATAGAAAAAGCATTTTGGCAGTTTGTTAAATGAACGATTTAATCGGAATCCAGTTAGCTAACGGAGGCAGTAACAGCAATGGTCAGCAGGCTTTTTACATTTTCCTCCATGCCCAAAAGACATCATAATCGATTTGGCTGAAAATTTGCCCACAGATAGCCAAAACATAGGGCTTTGAGTGGTCAGAAGGATTTGAATTATATTACAATACCAAAAAAGTTACATGCAATATCATAGTCAAAAAATATAGGCGTCTACTGTAAGTACAATTAACTCGGAAAATATCGACCTCACGACAAAAATAGTTAAAGAGAAATTGTAATAATTGTAAATACCTATTTGGAACAATTTCAGTTCCTACCATTTTTGTCGAAAAGTTAAAAATGGCGGAGATATTGAGCAAAAACAGTTCTCCTTTACAATCAAGATGGCGGCTAAATTTACGGAGGAATTCATCCGCGATTTTAAATTTAAGCTACTATTGACCCCCCTAAAGATTAGAAAAATAAAATTTTGTGCAGCTTGGCATGCAAGGTCAAATGCTATCCCGACTGGACTAATATACTTTTGAGTCTGATATTATTGCATGTAACTTTTTTGGTATTGTAATATAATTCAAATCCTTTTAACCACTTAAAGCCCTATGTTTTCAGCCAAATCGATTATGATGTATTTTGGGAATAGAGGAAAATGTAAAAAACGGTATTTTAACGTTTTCTACACTATAAAATTTCATTAAAAACTTGTTTTGAATCAAAATAACTTGTTATAATGCCATATAATGACATTTTTGAGTCGTTTTTATTTAAATATTATTTTTTCCATTGATACTTTACGATAGAAAATGAAAATTTTTTTAAATAAACACCAAATCACTATAAAATCGCATAAAATAATATTTTGAGAAAAGAAAGAAGAAGAAGATTTTTTGACCTTAAATATCTTATTTTTACGCCCCCAAGAAACTATACACCAAGTTTCAGAAAAATCGGAGATCCAAAAGTTTTTGTCCGAGTGATTTGACATGGAATGTACCTACCAAAATTATTGGAAAGAGTGTCAATAGAATTAGAGATGCATCAAGTCAAAGTAATTTGATTTTACTCAAAAAACTTGACTTGACTTGAAAATCAAACTTTTTGTATAAAATAGTTTGACTTGACTTGATTTCGATATCTTTAGGTTTGACTTGAATTCAAACATCTTCAAACAGTTAGAAAAGTTTGAATAGGCAACGTGTTTATTTTCAATTTTAAATGAGACCGCTTACGCCTTTATTTGTTCACTGGCGGATCAACGGGGGGTGGGGGGAGGGGTAGGGGAAATTCCGCCCCCTCCCAACAAGGTCCAAAAAATTTTTTTTACAAATTTCAATAAACATAGAAATGTATTGGCTGATACGATATTTAAACCGCAGACAGACAAATAAAACCCAATAAACGAGCCAGTTAGGATAATTATTAAGAAATCTTAATGCATATTTATACATTAATTTTTTTTAAATTTAAACCCAACATTTGTAGCCTGTACCCGAAAAAAATTTAAATTGTAGATATAAAACCATATAGACCTGGATCCCGCGTACCAAAAAAAGTTGAATAATAGCAAGTTAAAAATTCGTTAATAGCTTAACGGTGTCTAGTCAGACAAACTTTGATGTTTGGGAACACTGGAACAGAAGAAGTTTTAATTTTGGAAAAGGTTAAAAATTTGGAACGTCAGACTACGTAAACGTTCCATGTATTTTGTCGGACAGAACTTCCAATTGATTTGTTACCATTTCATTAAACTCTCATGCAAAAATCAGACTGGTATTTATCACCAACTGGGCATTTTAATGAGTGGAACACGAAGAACATGTCAAATGACAGGAATCATGTTGGTTAGTAATAGCAGTCTGATTTTTGCATGAGAGTTTAATGAAAGGGTAACAAATCAATTGGATATTCTGACCCACAAAATACATGGGACGTTTTCGTAATCTGACGTTCCAAATTTTTAAACTGTTCCACAATTAAAACTTCCCCTGTTCCAGTGTTCCCGTACATCAAAGTTTGTCCGACTAGATACCGTTAAGCTGTTAACAAATTTTCAGCTTCCTATTAATCAACTTTTTTTTGGTACGCGGGATCCAGGTCTAAACCCTATGGTTAGTTTTGAATTTTAAAGAAATACCAACGAATATACAGCAATACTAACTTTTGTATTGTGGTACATATTTTCAAATGAACTAAAGCTTGGTATGAACCACATGTTTTTTCGAACTGGCTCTAAGATAAATAAATGCCTTTTTTAATAAAATAAAGTCATAAAAATTCCAAATAATTTTATTTTGAGCTGTCCATTGAAAAACCAAATAGTCTTATTTTATTGTAACCCTTAAGAGCATAGGCGTAACATGCCGCTTATCAAAATGTTCAATGTGTTTTAAATGTATTAATTTTTTTCAAATCCTGAGAAAACTAATAAGAATTAAAAAAATTTAAACGCAGCATGAAAGATTACATTATTTCTGAGGGACGAACATCCCTGAAAACTTCTATAATGTTTATTTTAATAAGTTACATTCGTGAACATAAAAAGGAAAATTTAGTTTTGTTATTTAGACTTTCCGCCCTCGGTAATAACGCAATCTTTCATTCTGCGTTTAAATTTTTCAAAAATACTTATTAGTTTTCTCAGGATTCGAAAAATAGCTATTTGTATAACAAGGGAGGAAAGTGTTACTTTTCCTCCCGAGAATGAAGTTTACTGCCCGACGCGTAGCGGAGGGCAGTAATCATTCAAGGGAGGAAAAGGCACTTTACTCCCATGTTATACATATGGTTTTTCCACCTTCCTCAAATATCAAATAATTTTTTCATTTTTACTTAACTTATTTATGTAACTAACCAACAAAATTTATTAAAACTGAAACTAACAAGGAGGTACAATATAACTGTCAACTGTCAAATATAAGTCAAATTATTAATGTAAACATTGTTAAATCAAAATAACAATTTACTGTTTTTTACGATTCTGCAAAATACAGGGTGTTTTATAAATAAACGTTAAAATATATAGATACTTACGTAATAGCAAATAGATATTGTACAGGGCGTCAATAAGTTATATTTCATGAATGAAATACCGTAACCTCACTTTTACTTTTCCTCCCTAGGGAGGAAAAATATTTTCCTCCCTAGGGAGGAAAAGTACAACTTTGCTCCCTACAATCAGGTCCGGAAAAGTATACTTTCGGTAGAGGTAGGTGGAAAAATAAATATCTACATTTAAAAGTTTTAAATTAAAACACATTGAAAATTTTGACTTTTATGTGGCACTCATTGTATTATTAATTTTCTTATTACGTATTTTTTATGGGAAATAAGCCACAATTTTACTAAAAAATGAATTTATTAACGTTTCGAAGCCCAAATCGGGTTTCGTTGTCAAAATACAAAATACTATTAAAATAAAACAAACATGTTGTTGCTAAGTAAAAAAATTCTTCTAATAATTTATTTAATATTTTGTATTTTGACAACGAAACCCGATTTGGACTTCGAAACGTTAATAAATTCATTTTTTGGTAAAATTGTGGCTTATTTCCCATAAAAAATACGTAATTATAAAAATGCCACAAGGAAATAGCTTCAGAACAACATTAATTTTCTTATCTTAATTGGCAATTAACATGTCTATCTCGACAAAAAAGTATATCTACTAAATAAATTATTTTTCAAACTCTTTCAAACTAGTTTGACAAACAGTTTGAATTTTCAAACCTGTATGATTGATCAGTTTGACTTGACTTGAAATATTTGTCAGAAGGATTGACTTGAGTTTGACTTATAGTCGGAGAGATAGAAGCGGATTTTGTGCGTGATAAGTAATATGGAAAAACTATATGGGGATATGTTAAACTAGTTGTGTACATTACTTTCCCCAACGGCCGGAAACCAGAGTTGGGGCCGAGGGTAGGTATAAGGGGTCAAAGTCCCGGTTTTTATTATTTTTTTTGTGACGCTCTTGATAGAGATAGTGCACCAAAATTTGGGAATAAGTAGGTCATGACGTAACTAATTAAAATCTCCAGGGGCGGAACGCTGCGTGGCCGACAAAGGGGTGGGGAAGGGTTGAATATAAAAATTATAATTGGGTTTTTGTGACGTTCCTGATCGAAATAGTGCACCAAAATTTGGGATTAAGTAGACCATGACATAACTAAGTAAAATCCCCAGAGCCGGAAAACAGATTGGGGGACGAGGGTAGTTATAGGAGGTTAAAGTCGCGGTTTTTATTATTTTTATTTGGGAATTAGTAGGTCATGACGTAACTAATTTAAATCTCCAGGGGCGGAACGCTGCGTGGCCGACAATGGGGTGGGGGAGGAGTGAATATAAAAATTATAATTGAGTTTTTTGTGACGTTCCTGATCGAGATAGTGCACCAAAATTTGGGAATAAGTAGACCATGACATAACTAAGTTAAATCCTTAGAGCCGGAAACCAGAGTGGGGGACGAGGGTAGTTATAAGGGGTCAAAGTCGCGGTTTTTATTATTTTTTTTGTGACGTTCATGATCGAGATAGTGCACCAAAATTTGGGAATAAGTAGACCATGGTGTAAAGAATGAAAATCTCCAGGGGCGGAACGCTGCGTGGCCGACAAAGGGGTGAGGACAGGGGTGAATATAAAAATTAAAAGGGGTTTTTTGTGACGTTCCTGATCAAAATAGTGCACCAAAATTTGGGAATAAATAGACCATGACCTAACTAAGTAAAATCCCCAAAGCCGAAAACCAGAGTGGGGAACGAGGGTAGTTATAAGGGGTCAAAGTCGCGGTTTTTATTATTTTTTTTCTGACGCTCATGATCGAGATAGTGCACCAAAATTTGGGAATAAGTAGGTCATGACCTAACCAATTAAAATCTCCAGGGGCGGAACGCGGCGTGGCCGACAAAGGGGTGAAGACAGGGGTGAATATAAAAATTATAAGGGGTTTTTTGTGACGCTCATGATCGAGGTAGTGCACCATAATTAGGGAATAAGTAGGTCATGACGTAACTAATTAAAATCTCCAGGGGCGGAACGCTGCGGGGCCGACAAAGGGGTGGAGACAGGGGTGAATATAAAAATTATAAGGGGTTTTTTGTGACGTTCCTGATCGAGATAGTGCACTAAAATTTGGGAATAAGTAGACCATCACATTACTAAGTAAAATCCCCAGAGCCGGAAACTAGAGGGGGGACGAGGGTAGTTATAAAGGATCAAATTCGCGGCTTTTACTATTTTTTTCTGACGCTTATAATCGAGATAATGTACCAAAATTTTGGAATAACTAGTTCATGACGTAACTAAGTAAAATACCCAGGTGCAGAATGCTGCTTTTGTGGACAATGGGGTAGGGGCAGGGGCAGGGGTGAATATATAAATTATAAGGAGTTTTTTGTGACGTTCTTGATAGAAATAGTGCACCAACATTTGGGAATAAATAGGTCATGACGTAGCTAAACAAAATATATACGGGCGGAACGCTGTGTGGGGAACAAAGGGGTAAGGGCAGGAGTGTGTATTAAATTTATAAGAGGTTTTTGTGGCGTTCGTGATCGGGATAGTGCACCAAAATTTGGGAATAAGTAAATCATGACGTAACTTAGCAAAATCTCTAGAGACGTAATGCTGCATGGGGGACCAAAGGGGTCAAGTTACGGACATATTCTCGTTGACGAGCATCACCCAAAAATTTTGCGTATTCACCCTTGTCCGCCCCCTGGAGATTTTATTTAGTTTTTTCATGATCTACTTATTCCCAAATTTTGGTACACTATCTCGTTAACGAAGGTCACAAAAACCCCTATATTTGTATATTCAACCGTACCCACCACCCCTTTATACCCAAGCAGCGTTCCGCCCCTGGAGATTTTAGTTAGTTATGTCATGATCTACTATTGCCAAATTTTGGCGTACCATATCCATCACGAACGTCACAAAAAAACCCCTATAATTTTTACATTCACCTCTGCCCCCACCCATTTGTCCCCCACACAGTGTTCCGCCCCTGGAGATTTTACTTAGTTATGCCATAATCTAATTATTCCCAAATTTTGGGGCACCAACTCGATCACAAATGTCACAAAAAACCACTTATAATTTATATATTCACCCCTGCAGCCCCACCCCTTTGTCGGACACGCAGCGTTCGCCCATAGAGATTTTACTTAGTTACGTCATGAACTAGTTATCCCCAAATTTTGGTGCACTATCTCGATCATTAGCGTCAGAAAAAAAAAATAGAAAAAACCGCGACTTTGACCCCTTATAACTACCCTCGTCCCCCACTCTGGTTTCCGGCTCTAAGGATTTAACTTAGTTATGTCATGGTCTACTTATTCCCAAATTTTGGTGCACTATCTCGATCAGGAACGTCACAAAAAACTCAATTATAATTTTTATATTCACCCCTCCCCCACCCCATTGTCGGCCACGCAGCGTTCCGCCCCTGGAGATTTAAATTAGTTACGTCATGACCTACTAATTCCCAAATTTTGGTGCACTATCTCGATCATAAGCGTAACAAAAAAAATAATAAAAACCGCGACTTTAACCTCCTATAACTACCCTCGTCCCCCAATCTGTTTTCCGGCTCTGGGGATTTTACTTAGTTATGTCATGGTCTACTTAATCCCAAATTTTGGTGCACTATTTCGATCAGGAACGTCACAAAAACCCAATTATAATTTTAATATTCAACCCTTCCCCCACCCCTTTGTCGGCCACGCAGCGTTCCGCCCCTGGAGATTTAAATTAGTTACGTCATGACCTACTAATTCCCAAATTTTGGTGCACTATCTCTATCAAAAGCGTCACAAAAAAAATAATAAAAACCGGGACTTTGACCCCTTATATCTACCCTCGGCCCCAACTCTGGTTTCCGGCCGTTGGGGAGAGTAATGTACACAACTAGTTCAACATATCCCCATATAGTTTTTCCATATTACTTATCACGCACAAAATCCGCTCCCAGCTCTTAGACTATTAAAATTATGTTAAAATTAAGTCAAACTCAAGTCAAGTTCAAACATTCAAGTCAAACTTGTGCAACTCTAAATATAATGCTAATCACAATAATTGTAATGGAAACATTACAATGGATTTACAATTTTTGAAAAGATTTTATACAAACCAAAAAGCGAAATTAAGAAAGACCCATCCTTAGTCATACTAAAAAAGCCTACCCTTTCGAAGGAGGCACATGAGATCTAAACAAAAAAGAGCATTCCTACACACTTTTCCACTTAGCGATTCGCATCCCCCTCAGCCCCTGTTGTTGCACGAAAATTAAACAATAAATAAAAGAAAATAATGAAGACGTAGTATCCGTTGGGTTGACAGTTCACAACACGTATGGAGAGAAGGGTGCCGTTTGCCATTACGGACCATCATCGCACCGCTACGGAGGGCTGAAGGGATAAGTAGCCCTGTCGGTACACATGTCATCTCCCAGGCGTGCTGTGATGATGGGTAGATGGGAACGAAACGTCGCGTCTAAATGGTCTCGTTGCTTTTAGTCCTTTTCTGTTGATATCTCGTGAGATGGACCCTCAAAACAAACATTTCGTCCTCGGCCCTTCGGTGGTCTCTTGATGACACGGCGTGTCACTTTTGGACTGCGCCAACAGTATATCATGCCACGTAATGAGTCGTTTTGATGGGTTAATGTGGACCGAATATAATTCGGAGAGATTTACAGATTTTGTGTACATTGTGTAACTACATTGAGAAAACAGTCGGTTAGCAGTATATACTAGGTTTGCTTCATCTGTTTTTTTAGTATTTCTTGGAAATAAACCACACATTTTTAAATACACTCTTTAATATACAGAGTGGACCAAAAGCCTTTTTCTTCTTGTAGTTCCTTCTCCTATCGGAGATTGGCTATCATCATAGCTATCCGTACCTTGTTGGCGGTAGCTCCGAAAAGACCTACTGAGCTACTCCCTTAAGTTTCTCAGCCAGGAAATTATTCTTCTACCTATAGATCTTTTACCCTTCAGAGGAAGGTCTCGATTAACAAACATTTTTTTTCATTTTTTATAAATGTTTGTCTTGCAATTTCCATGCGTGTCCTGATTTCTCTACCTTGGTCATTATTTTCATTTACCCAGGTTCCCAGATATTTGTAGTTATTCACTCTTTCTGCTTGTTTTCCCTCGATATCTAGCCTTCCTACTGTATGTTGCTTAGAAATAATCATGAACTTGGTTTTCTTAACGTTTTTTCGTAATGGTCTTGGTGTATGGTGAGGCGTCGATTTCAAGAAGTGTTGCTGGCTGAATGAGAGCAGTTCCCAAAGGCCACAAAATGAAAAAAAAGACTTTCATTTGTAGTCCATATTTTATACTGACTTGATGTAATCTATTTACTAATCGTTGCACTGCTTCTAGACTGTCTGCAATAATATCGGTGTCGTGAATCTTATGGTGTTCAAGATTTTTCCGTTTATTGATATACCCTCTTTTTCCTCTGATATTGCTTCCCTAAAAATAGCTTTGCTGTACAGATTGAATAACAATGGAGACAACACGCAACTCTGTCTAACACCTCTTTTGATTTCTATTGTTTCTGTTTCGACATTTTTGATTTTAACCTTTGCTTTATGATTCCAGTCCAGATTGACAATAACCCGTATATCTCGACTGTCCACATTCTTTTCTTTTAAAAGTTCTACGAATTTCTGATGGCGTACTCTATCAAAAGCATTTTGACAATCTATAAAGCTGATAAAGAGATCCTGGTTCATATTTTGTCGTCTTTGCGCGAGAACGTAAAAGGGGTGATACACACGCGAGTTAGTACGCGAACTTATGGCTCGACGACCTTTTTCGCGCGTGTATCACAGCAAGTACGCGTACTTTAAGTCCGTCGAGTAAGTACGCCGTCGATCGAAATCTTACTCGTAACCCGTACGTGTATCACTGCCATTAAAAGCGAACAGAGCCTCTCTCGTTCCTAGTCCTCCTCTGAATTAAAACTGGGTGCCATCTATATATAGTTCCTCTACTCTAACTTTTCCCATGCGTCACGATTCATTTTCAAACAAGTTAAATCAAAAAATAAAGTGAAACGTACTTCGATGTGTAGTATTGATACGTACTGTCAGAGTGTCGGTGTTAATAATTAGGACATGGCTATTATCGCGTGAACGTATTTTTTAAAGTTAATTTATTGAAATGTTTAACCTTTTTTCAATATTGAGGAGATTTATGGACTCAACATTAAACAGCTTGAACACCATAATACAGACTATTACCAGTATAAATATAAAATATAGAACGGTAATAAATAAATTTAAAAAAAGTCACAACAACAAAGTTACTATTGTTATGAAGATTTACTGTTACCTGTTGGGGAAACAGTGAGACAAATACAAATGTTTCACAATAGTATATTGTACAACAAGTGAGAAAAAATACATATTTCTCACGAGCGCAGAAGTTTGTTGGCACGAGCCGAGGCACGAGGCGAGGGCCGCAAATCAAGCGAGGGAGAAATATGTCATTTTCTCATGTGTTGTACACTGTAAAGCATAGGAACTCCGATAAAAGTGTTGTCTTTTGTCCCAATAAAGCTAATTAGTTGTACAGTGAATTGAGAGAAAAAAGTACGCGGATATTAATGAGCTACATAGTAATACTGATTTGGATACATTCGTATAAATAAACTTGGAGAACTAACTTAAAAAAATCCAGAAATAAAATGGAATTTAAAAAAAAATCACTAAAAAGGGGGTCACGCATGAGTTGCACTTGCAACGTCGGTATGAGGGGGGGGACAACTGTAAACGACGCTTTACGACGGAAGGGGGGCAGGGTATTAAAAACTCCAAAATTTTTACGACGTAATTTATGGATGTTCCCCGAGCTGTAAAATATCGCGCAGCAACATAGGATAGGACAAATTTTTAGCGCTTCATTTTACTGCTCTTACGGCGCCGTAAATTATCGCTTGTCTGGCCTTAGCCTCATAGAGTGGAAGAACTATATTCTTCTATTTTTTGTTTAGTCTTCCATGTATTATTTTGAGGAATGTCTTAAGTGTGTGGCTTATTAAGGAAATTGTTCTGTACTGTGAGAATTTTGTCACATGTACTGATTTTGGTAGTATTACAAACGTGGATAGAAATCAAATTCTGGGATACTACTCCTGTTGTATAAACCTTGTTGAAAAGATCTTAAATGTAGTCAATGTAGTGTTTCTTTGTCAATGCATTTAATTAGCTCAGTGGGTATCTGATCTGGATCTACTGCTTTCGCGGTCTTTTCATTTCTAATTGCCTGTTGTAATTCGCACCTTATTATTTTCGGCCCTTTTTGTTCCTGTGATTCTCCTTAGTTTATCTTTGATGTCTGTGATGAGTTTACCATTATCATCTTTAAGTATCCCATAGTTTGCTCGCTTTTTGCTACTTGTTAGTTCTTTTATTTTTTTATGCATATTAAAGATGCCGTATTTTCTGCCATATTCTTCTATTTCTATGCATTGATCTGTTAACCACTTGTCCTTTGCCTTTTTCATCTCTACTTTAATTCTGCCTTAATTAAAACGCGGTATCTACAAAAAAATTGAAAATCGAGTTTTTGCTATACCTATGTGGTTTCCTTATTTATGCTTGTGCAATGTCTGAAAGCTGTGCCATTTTATTTACTACCAAAATGAACAAATTGGAATATGCCGTATGTGCTATGCTATACAGGATGAGGCAGATAAAGGGCCTATTAGAAATATCTCGAGAACTAAAGGCGACAGACTCATGAAAATTGGCATGAAGGGGTTTTGAAGAGTGATCTATTTAATGAAAATTGTTTCAACTATTTACTACTTCCGGTTATACCGGAAGTTGCTTATAACTTCGTTTTTTTTAATGGGACACCCTGTATATTTTTACATTTTTGGAGTCTACTCGAAGTCTTATTTCTTAAAATATGAGGTTTTGTATTGTTATACAGTGCAGTTTAAAAGATAATTGGGTTTTTTTTATTAATTTCGTAGCAACTTTCACACCCTGTAGAATTAGAGTAGTTTGACATCAAGAACTTTATTTATGTTCAAATGATTTTTAATATAGTCTACTATTGTCAGAAATTATTAGTATAGCTAATTGTTGAATTTTAGTATACAGGGTTGGTCTAAACTCGGAATGAGTATTTTCTGAGTTTTTTTTTGATGGAACACCCTGTATTTTAGTATTGTAATGAAATGATATTTATGTCACTTTTTTTATTTCTTAAGCATTCCCTATACCTAACTGCTTTAATGTGTGCTTAATTGTTAATCGCACCAACAATCTTAACTACGTAAGTATTTTGATAGCTCAACCATTATTGGGAATTTTAACGATCAGTCTAGATTATGTAATATGTATTTATTTCCGAAAAATTATTTGTGACTGAATATTTTCAAAGCCAACCTAATAAAATTTCACGTATTTTTTGTTGCAATTAATGTTTGGCTTGAATCACCAATAATTCACAAATTGAAGCAGTTAGGTATAGGGAATGCTTATAAAATAAAAAAGTACCATAAAATATAATTTCATTACAATATCCTAGAGGAGAGACCACCTACAGAAGAAATTATGCTAGGAACATTTGCCGACGATACTGCAATCCTAGCCTCACACACAGACCCTATTTATGCCTCGCATCTCCTTCAAGCGTATCTAGACAGAGTACAAGTTTGGTTTTTGGACTGGAAAATTAAAGTCAATGAAGGAAAATCTATTCATGTTACATTTACAACACGAAGAGGAACTTGTTCTCCTGTAACTTTAAACAATCACCAATTACCATCAGCCAACGAGGTAAAATATCTTGGTATTCATTTGGACAGAAGTCTCACATGGAGGAAATATATCTGGACCAAGAGAAAGCAACTAGGTCTCCAATTCAGAAATATGTATTGGTTAATGGGCCGTTCATCAAGACTATCTCTGGATAATAAATTGCTGCTCTATAAGGCAATACTTATGCCAATCTGGACATATGGGTTGGAACTATGGGGAACAGCCAGTCACTCCAACATCCAAATCATCCAACGCTTCCAATCAAAAACCCTCAGAACCATCACTAATGCACCTTGGTACATCAACAGCAGAATTATTCATCGAGACCTTAAAACGGATATGGTACAAGAAGTCATCACAAAACGTAGCGCTGCATACATTGCCAAGTTGGAGGATCATGAAAACCAGTTTGCACTTAACCTCGTAGACAATTCCCAAGAACAGCGTAGGTTAAAGAGGTTCAAACCATTGGACTTACCATTTAGAGTAAACTTTTAAACTAATTAGTTAGTAGTTATAAAATGTAATTATTTTCTACACAACTTTATAAAAATTGTACTCTGATTTTACCAGTGGGTAAAATCTTTCTTGTCCTTAGTCAATGTAATCACTTTTGTTTATTGTTGACACTCAACAGATTGCAAAATACTTTTAAATAAATAAAAAAAAAATTACAATACTAAAATACAGGGTGTTTCATTTAAGAAAACTCAGAAAATATTCATTCCTTGTTTTGACCAATCCTGTATACTAAAATTCAATATATAGCTATACTAATAATGTTTAACAATAGTAGACTATATTAGAAATCATCTGAACGTAAATAGAGTTTTTCATGTCAAAGTACTATACAAAGTACTATAATTCTACAGGGTGTGAAAATTGCTACGAAATTAATAAAAATACGTAATTATCTTTTAAAACTACCCTGTATAATAATATAAAACCTCATATATTAAGAAAGGAGACATTGAGTAGAATCCAAAAATGTAAAAATATACAGGGTGTCCCATTTAAAAAAACGAAGTTATAAGCAACTTCCGGTATAACCGGAAGTAGAAAATAGATGAAAATATTTTCATTAAATAGATCACTCTTCAAAACCCCTTCATTTCAATTTTCATGATTCTGTTGCCTTTACTTCTCGATATATTTCTAATAGGCCCTTTATCTGCCTCACCCTATATAGACTCCTGAGAAAAAACTGAGAGCCGATTTCTCGGTTTTAAGTTGGCTGCACATACCGCGTTTTATTTGAGGACGGCAGAATTCTACTTTGTAGTAGTTCGTATTTTGGCTCATTTCCCTCTTTGGCTTTGCTCCTCTCTTCCATTAATGCTAGAATTTCCGAAGTCATGCTTTGTTCGATGTATGTTAATTGTTTTGTTACTTTTATGTAAATGTCTACGACATTCTGGGATATCTTCCTCCTTTTTTGACGAAATGCCCCTGATGATACTCTGAAAGCGAAATCACCTGGGCAAGATTTAATAAATGACTGTGCTCGATATCTTCCTTTTATTTGTAAAATATTAATGATCAATTTAAAGAAAATAATTCTTCCCTCGTAAATGGGTTCACAATATTGGAAAGCTACATTTTGATCAAAGCCATTTAGACCAGGGCGGATCTGTGAAAAAAGGTCTATTTTTGGATGTGCGAGGTGGCATTCGGAATTTTGCAGATAAAGTTTGGTAACAACTTCAACAATAATAATTGACTTATGGTCCTTCTCAAATATGCCCGGAACATTAATAAAAAAAATAAAATACTTAAAAATTTGGAAAAACATCGATTTTTTCTACTTTTTTTGCTTATAACTTTAAAACTATTCATTTTGAAACAAAGTCCTAGGGAAATAAAATAAAGATAATTGAATTTTGTATGATAGCAATAAATACAAAATAAGGGGGCAAAATAAGCCTGTTTTTATTCAATGTTTTTCAACCACTTTGGTTGCACTTAGTACTTTCTAGTCTATGCGCCAGAGGGGTCACCGTGTTCTTTTCAATTCTGATGGACAAACTCAACGGTTTCTTATGGATTTTTGGCTGTTGATAACGAATTTCGAGGGTGGATTTCGATCCGAGTGGTCAAAAAATTCTTATAAACAATTTAATTGTTTATAAATTGTTTATAAGGCTCTGGCTCATAAACTAAAAGAGATAAAAAAGAATGTTTCAAATAAAATTTGTTCGTTAATAAAAAACGAAGAAAAAACGTTTACTAAACTTAAATCCAACAATTATAACTCAAGATATTTTAAAATTAGTGCACAATTCAAATTGAAAATTGCAAAATAAGTGTTTTTCGAAGCTTTATTGATCGTAACTCGGCTTCTACGCATGCAAATTAGCTTCAGAAGGTTTCATTTTAAAGCTTTATTAATAGGCTTCCAAACAAAGTTTGTTAAATTACTTTATCTTCATTTGTTTTAAAGTTATACCCGTTTGAAATTATAATTTTCTTAAAAAAATTTTACAATAATTTGTTTATAAGGGTTTCAATTTCAAGTAAATTTGAGCTGTAAACATTTATACTTTAATTAACAATAATGATAGAAGAACTCAAAAGGAACAATTTGCGCTTAAGAAAATGTTCGTAAGTTTATTTTTGGTCACGATATCGATATTTTAATGGCGCGCCATGAGGCGCAACATCGGCTCACAGTCAAGTATTTTTCGACGCTTTATCGATCGTAACTCGGCTTCTACGCATGCACATGAACCAATATGTGATATCCATATAAAAATATATCAAGTTATTTTGCAGCATGATCATTGCATATAAAACGAGCCTTTATGCGTTAATTAACGATGATGCTGCAAAAGAACTAGATCCACTTTATATGGATACTATCCACTATCCACTGGATATCTATATGATATAGATTATATCTACATCATATAGATAATTAGACTCCGAAGCCCCAGAAAGTTTTAGTTTTACTGCCTACAAGAACAGACTTAGTACCACCATGTAACTATAAAAATTGCTCTAAGAACTTATGCAGATGTAAAAAAAGCTGAGATTTCTTGTATATCTCAATTCAGATGCATGAAACAAAAAGTTTGTAAAAATAGTATTAATAAATAATATCAACTTACTTTTTAGTTCTATTTCTGAAATATTAGTTTTTAATGTTTTTTTCTCATTTAGTACAAAAAATAGAAGACAAAGTAAATAGAATGAAAGGTGATACGAGGTACAGTATGATGATTTAATTATAAGAATTATATGATAAAATTGTATTAGGATCTTCAAAAATGAAAAATGAAGATAACATATACATACATAGAAATTATAATTTGCATCGAGAGGTTAGCGCGTAAACCTTTACACGGTGAGCCGATCTTGCGCCTCAGAGCGCACTATTAAAATATCGATATCTTGGCCAAAAATAAACTTACATACATTTTCGTAAGCTCAAAACGTTCCTTTTGAGTTCTTCTATCATTATTGTTAATTAAAGTATAAATGTTGATAGCTTAAATTTGCTTGAAACCCTTACAAACAAATTAATGTACAATTTTTTAAAGAAAATTATTATTTCAAATGGGTATAACTTTAGAACAAATAAAGATCAAGTAATTTAACAAACTCTGTTTGGAAGCCTATTAATAAAGCTTTAAAATGAGACCTTCTAAGGCTCATTTTAATGCGTAGAAGCCGAGTTACGATCGATAAAGCTTCGAAAAATACTTATTTTGCAATTTGCAATTTGCATTGTTCACTAATGTTACAATATCTTGAGTTATAATGGTTGGATTTAAGTTTAGTAAACGTTTTTTTCTTCGTTTTTTATTAACGAAGAAATTTTATTTGAAACATTCTTTTTTATCTCTTTTAGTTTATGAGCCAGAGCCTTATAAACAATTTATAAACAATTAAATTGTTTATAACAATTTTTTGACCACTCGGATCGAATTCCACCCTCGAAATTCGTAATCAGCAGCCAAAAATCCATAAGAAACCGTTGAGTTTGTCCATCAGAATTGGAAAGGACACGGTGACCTCTATTTGGCGCCTAGACTATTTAGTCTAAGAGCTGGGAGCGGATTTTGTGCGTGATAAGTAATATGGAAAAACTATATGGGGATATGTTGAACTAGTTGTGTACATTACTCTCCCCAACGGCCGGAAGCCAGAGTTGGGGCCGAGGGTAGATATAAGGGGTCAAAGTCCCGGTTTTTATTATTTTTTTTGTGACGCTTTTGATAGAGATAGTGCACCAAAATTTGGGAATTAGTAGGTCATGACGTAACTAATTTAAATCTCCAGGGGCGGAACGCTGCGTGGCCGACAAAGGGGTGGGGGAAGGGTTGAATATTAAAATTATAATTGGGTTTTTGTGACGTTCCTGATCGAAATAGTGCACCAAAATTTGGGATTAGGTAGACCATGACATAACTAAGTAAAATCCCCAGAGCCGGAAAACAGATTGGGGGACGAGGGTAGTTATAGGAGGTTAAAGTCGCGGTTTTTATTATTTTTTTTGTTACGCTTATGATCGAGATAGTGCACCAAAATTTGGGAATTAGTAGGTCATGACGTAACTAATTTAAATCTCCAGGGGCGGAACGCTGCGTGGCCGACAATGGGGTGGGGGAGGGGTGAATATAAAAATTATAATTGAGTTTTTTGTGACGTTCCTGATCGAGATAGTGCACCAAAATTTGGGAATAAGTAGACCATGACATAACTAAGTTAAATCCTTAGAGCCGGAAACCAGAGTGGGGGACGAGGGTAGTTATAAGGGGTCAAAGTCGCGGTTTTTTCTATTTTTTTTTTCTGACGCTAATGATCGAGATAGTGCACCAAAATTTGGGGATAACTAGTTCATGACGTAACTAAGTAAAATCTCTATGGGCGAACGCTGCGTGTCCGACAAAGGGGTGGGGCTGCAGGGGTGAATATATAAATTATAAGTGGTTTTTTGTGACATTTGTGATCGAGTTGGTGCCCCAAAATTTGGGAATAATTAGATTATGGCATAACTAAGTAAAATCTCCAGGGGCGGAACACTGTGTGGGGGACAAATGGGTGGGGGCAGAGGTGAATGTAAAAATTATAGGGGTTTTTTTGTGACGTTCGTGATGGATATGGTACGCCAAAATTTGGCAATAGTAGATCATGACATAACTAACTAAAATCTCCAGGGGCGGAACGCTGCTTGGGTATAAAGGGGTGGTGGGTACGGTTGAATATACAAATATAGGGGTTTTTGTGACCTTCGTTAACGAGATAGTGTACCAAAATTTGGGAATAAGTAGATCATGAAAAAACTAAACAAAATCTCCAGGGGGCGGACAAGGGTGAATACGCAAAATTTTTGGGTGATGCTCGTCAACGAGAATATGTCCGTAACTTGCACAATTCATTTATTGTAGAATCAAAATCCAAAAGAGCGGACAGCTAGGTGGGGTCAGCTAGTTTTGTTAAAAACGGTGTCACAATATTTTCATAAATAATGTAGAGAAAAACTAAATTTTTTTATATTTTTCAAAATAACATTATAACATTGATTTATGCAAATAATTATAATTATTGTTCTCGAAAATTTATTATTAATTGATAAAAACAATGATGAAATTAGAAAAAATTCATGGTTTTTCATTGGAAAATGTAATTTTATTTACATCTACAAGTACTAAGAGGCTACATCAGTGTGTAATTAATATTAATTCGAGCGAAAGTTTTGCCGCACTGTTTTTCGAAAGTTTTGCGAACATTTGGCAACAGTGCCTCGGAAGTAGGTGACACTATCAAAGACGAAAGTACAATATTGTAATTAGTCATTGTGATAACGGTGACTATTTCTCTATGTTGCTAAATGTTGTCAGTTAAGTTCAATTTCTTGTTATAGATAAACGATTTTAGTATGTAGTTCCAATGTGACACAAAATCTAGGCATGGAATAAAAAGTTTATTCGAAGATAGTGTAATTTTTTGTTTTTCTTTTATTTAATTATACTTAGAGTAATTTCCACATAATAACATATTTTTCAAATTGTTCTGTGTACCGCTATTCTTTAATATAGTACGTATATGTGTGTCAAATAACCCGACAAAATATTCAAAACAAAAGCTGCAATCTTGGAAGGCGTTTTTCGTCTTGATGACGCGCTGATGTAGCCTTTTAACATATATAAAAATTTACTTAAAGATATACTTTATACAATACATATAAATTACATTAGTCATCATCACCGCTAATATTATTATCATGAGACTCGTTATTATCATCATTTTCATCACTTTCACACTCAAAATCATCCATCTCATTTTCAGACTCATCATCCCCTATAACAATATCTCGAATAGATTCTGGCAACTGTGGGCCTTTAAACCAATTAAATTTATAGGAATTATCATCAGCCAGTTTCCATCCATAATCAGTAGGAATGAGTACTGTTGGAACTGATTTATGAGCATTTAGCCAAATATTTGTTATATATTGTGCTCTTAAAAAGTGCTCATATAATTCAACTTTACAAGGTGGGAAACTTGAGGCATCAAAGTTTTTTAGTTTTTTCTTACAAAATGGTTCATCGACATCATTCATCTTATATTGACGGTTAAATAATTTATATCGCATAGAATTCACATCCCGATCAACAATCTTTTTTGTGGGAGCTAAACCATATAGTTGACAAATAAAAGTTTCTATAACTCTAAAAACCTCATCTGGATCTTGATCAATATTTCCAAGGGAATAAAATGCTTTTTGGTATCTTTCTGACTTAACTAATACATTGAATGGCCTTTTTTTCCCTTTTCTATATAAACTAGGGTTATAATCGCAACCTGTTAGGGCGTGAAAACCTGCTAAAGCTTTGCATAATATTTCGCCATACTGTTTATAAATTTGACAAACATCAATGAACTTTTTTTTTCCTGCTACTCCACTTTCAATCCAAATTTTTGAGTTACTTTTTAATTATGCATATTGCTTAATAAAATTATGAGTATATCAGTATCTGAGCATTTTACTGTAATATTGGAATCTTTTTGAATTTGACAAATGTGAAAAACAATTTTGGTGTCAGCCTCTTCGTGGGCAGGACAGCTGAAATGAGGTACCACAACTTTTTCAACATTCCCAACAGCATTAACTAAAAATGTATGGCATTCGTAGAAATTAACGACAAGTTTTTTTTGTCCAATAAAGGGTGCTACCTCATTTTTTCCCCAAAATGTTAAGAAAAAGTTCACCAATGCTTCTTTGAATTTATTATTACGCAATTCTTTCAAGAAATCTACAGGACGTTTTTGATTTGGACCTGTAATATTGAAACTGCGCTCAGCTTCATTGTTACCCCTTAAATTTCTTTCATAATTTTTGATTGACGGCTTAAAGTATTGATCAAAGATTAAATGAATTTCTAAAGCAGTAGTATTGGTTATTTTTTTTTTAAATTTTTTGGCTATGTTACCAAATGTTTGGGGTATGTCGACAAGGCAATGAAGAATATAAAAACCGTCGATTACGTCAATCTCAGAACAGGAAGGTATTGTACCATTTGAGATATGTAGACACTCAACTAACAAAGATTTTTGGTCTTGCAAATTGTTCCATCCATTTGGCACATAGACATTGGAACCGGTGTTATTGGATAGGTCAGAGCTTTTTCTACATCTGTATTATTAGTTAACGATATGCAAAGTAACCGACCAAACAAGTCTCTTTGAAGTCTAACTTCATGCACCTTGTTGTTTACAATAATTTTCTTTTTTACATGAGCTGATGCAAAATTCAGAATCTTATTTTTTGCAATAGGTTGTTCAAATCGGCTTTCAGATGTTGCACACTCCTTAATAAAAGTTTCTCTCAAATTTTTACCATTTAGTTCGATATTTAAAAGAAAATCTCTTACGTCACATGTTGTTGCTTTTCCGGTTGCTATATTGAATAAACTTTTATGGTCTATTTCAGTGTGTTTGAAGGGATTCATGTTTTCGTTAATAGTTCTTATAGAAGCTTTAACTTGCTTGTTTGATATAATTATTTTACTTTTTTCCAAATCAGAAGTTACATCTTGACATTTTTTTAAACCTGTAAAATCTAACACGTGAGAAACGATTGTTGTACGAATGCAACTACTTTTAGCCCAACGCTGTCTAGCTGATATAGAATTAGTAAAATGTGTTACTCCAGTTAAACGACGTGCAGCATCAGCATTTACTGTCTGTTCTAACGTTAAGTCAACGGGTATTCTCGAAAAAATATTTTTTGTTCTTTTAATGCCAAACATTCCCTTGTCGAATTCTACAGCAAGTTTTGGATGGGTTTTAGCTAAATTTAATAAGTTATCATGATATTTACAAAGCCAGCGGGAATAATTTTGATGATTGAACAGAAAAAAGATGTCATTTAATTTTGGAATTATATATTTATATGTATCAAAATCTCCGGTACGAATACTGCGCGAAAAAATTAAATAATTTTGTATTAAGTTCATTAAAATTATATAAAATTGAGCGGTATAGCCATGGTCACCAGCCACAGTTTTCTCCTTGTACGCTATGTATTTTTTAATAAGTTTGGATAAATCTTCATTCTCAAAAGTAAGGGGAGATACCTTTTCAATAAAAATTGTATCAAGCAACTCACGAATGGAATCATCAATTGTTATTTCATTATCTGTCAGAAACTGATCAAAATGCAACATATGGAACGTAAGATATAGTATAGGGTATAAACGCTTACATCTATTAAAATGTTTTCCAGAGATAAAGCCGTTCACTGAGCCACTAGCTAAAAGTTCTGCTTCAACCATCAAAGTAGTAAGCCCACATTCGTCTATAAATTTTCCTATAGCGTGAAAATATGCCATCATAATGTGAAAATCGCCCAAGCGAATGAAAACGTTGTCAAATAAAGGTTTTTCAATATTTTGTATTTGCAAAGCCATTTTAGCAATAGCTAAATCATAGGAGACTTGCATGTAATTTTGCTTGCACTCTGAAGCTATTTGTTGAGCTTGTCTTAATGTTAAGTATACGACAGATTGATTTGTTGGGGAAAGATTTATGGGTGTTAAATAACTTACTCTTTGCTGGGTACTATCATCACTAATAATTTTGCTATTAAAACCAACCCATAAAGGTGTATTTTGTATTTCAAGAAAATGAGATAATAACCATAAAAAGTCAATTTTTTTCATGTAGTTGGCATTACTAGAAGTAATATTCCGTAATGGACTTTCTAGTGGTAACAAGGTATCTTTGAAAATCAGAGCTTTGTTATAATTTTGAATTTCAGGAGCAATTGCATCAAAAGTTCTTCGCCTCTTACACAAAGGAGATAAATTTCCTTTATTTGCCGCAGAATTCATCTCATGGCCTTCCTCGATATTTTGGTACAAAATTCCAACAGTATCGTGCAATGTATCTTTCCCATTAAGAGTTTCTACATACCTATCATAATTATCAAACGCTATACCCGTGCAATAGTCTGGTAATAAAACTGTATTTAAAGGACATATCACTGACTTATCATTTGCATAAAAAGTAGCTTCCGTTTCTAGTTCTTCAATAGTGTGATAACTACAACAATGACCATATCTATTACATATGTCAACTACTTTACGACTACTAGTTATGCTTTTTAAAGTCATACCTAATGTTATATGTTTAGAAGTTTTAATTTTACCGTCAGAAGCAGCATAGATTATATCGCAGGCTATAGAATAAATTTTTCTCATACAATTTTCGCTTTTAAGCCTTCTTGAATCATTATTAGTTATTATACATCGCAAAAGACTAATCAAATTCTCGGGAATGTCATCTATATCGCACTCACCGGCAATCAGGTGACTTGTCTCTAATTTTCTAGGCAGACGTTTTTTGTTAATAGATAAAATAGATTTTCTAACCCTAGTGCCGACGCGAGTTTGTTCTTCCAAATCGGTAATTTCGCCAAAAGTGCTCTCATTTATGTTACAACTCATTCGAGAAGCTATAAGTTTTTTCTTGAAAATTGTTATAATTTGTATCTGATTACCAAACCGGTTAATAAATTTATCTAACAAATGATGTTGAAAAAAATTACTGTCAAAGTCAACTTGATTTTCTTTTGCAAGATTACTTAACATTGTTAAATACTTATCCGTCAACACTTTCAAAGAATAAGAATTTTTGTTTTCAATTACATTAATTTCAACGTAATCACATATTTTTTCAAATGCTTTTTTGTGCAGATCTCTCACGTCATGCCATACTGTTCGCTCATTAGTAGGTCCATTAAATTGATAAACATACACTTGCTTACATTGAAAATGATAATAATAATACGAGCCTATAGAACTAATTTTGTTAAGCATTAGAGTATCATTTAATCCTTTCGCAACATTAGTAATAGTATTAAGAAGTGACTGGTCTGATGACTTATGTAATGGTACACGATGACATTTTTTACTCCTCTTTCTTCTTTTATCGCAAAACAAGCATCCCTCGTCTTCTTCGATATGACTTTCCGTTGCATGTTCGGTTGTTGTAAAGTCGATTGATGAATCTATTAATGAATAAAAAAAAAATAAGTAATAATTGTTACAAATTTACTAAATTTGCATGGAAAAAATGATATACTCTACCTACTATGAAACATCCGCCAGGTCAATAGATTTCAAAATAATTGTTTTAAACGAATACTTAAAAAAATTAAATGGTTTGGAATTTTGTTCAAACAATTATTCCGTATGTCTAACAGAAATTATATTTTTTCTAAAAATTATAAATTTATGTACCTACAGCTTCGGTCACTGTTTTATTTACACCTTCATTTTTACATGTATTTTATATAATTTTTCGAGTTATTTATTTACCTTTTATTAATTTTAATCAACCTATTCTGGGTTTGCTACTGGTACCTAATTAATGTCACTTTGACGTAAAAATCTCGTGTAAACGAGACAAAAATTCAAAAAACCAGCTATTAATCTTATGAAAAAGTGTAAACTCTGCAATGGCAGCAGTTATACAATTCTCAAGACAAGCCTTATTTTTTTAATTAATTTGGATCTCAAATAATCAATCAACTATATTGAAAGTATAATTGATTTCGATACTGTGTATATTGCAGTAGGTACATATTGCATATATATTATCCAATAATTACTTACCGGTATTTAAATTTTCCTCTGAAGATACAGTTTTATTGTTGTAAGCTTCTACAATGGCCTTGTCAATCGATGTAAAAAACTTTTTACAATTACCATGATGACCACTTACATTATTCACCGAATCCGGCAAAATAATTTCTTGATATTTGAGTTTACACGCTTTTATAATATCCAATATATCTCTGCAATATTTTAAAGAATCTTCATTGAACAAAATAATTCTATCATTTTCGTTACAAGCAATTTTTAGAACACACGAAGCAATAACGTTTTCATCCATTTTTGAATACAACAATACAACCGTTCACTCAAAAATCACAGGCGTTACATAGGCGTTACATGCAAGGATATCAAATATCGTTATTTGGATATCAAATTCAACGCTCCAAGAGATTCGTGTCGGAACTAACCCAAGCGGATGATGACGCAGGAAATTCAAAATTTAATTTCGGTAGGAAATTTTAAATATAGCTTTAACTATTTAAATATAATGTTGTCCAGTTGGAATTTTTTTTAAATTGGTAAATTTTTAGGAAAAATAACCCCCACCTAGCTCTGTGCCATTCTGGATTTTGATCATAGACATTTAAATTAATCAATTGTGCAAATTGCAGGCATATTCTCGAGGACGATCATCACTCAAAAGTTTTGCATATTGACCCCTTTGGTCCCCCATGCAGCATTAGGTCTCTAGAGATTTTGCTAAGTTACGTCATGATTTACTTATTCCCAAATTTTGGTGCACTATCCCGATCACGAACGCCACAAAAACCTCTTATAAATTTAATACACACTCCTGCCCTTACCCCTTTGTTCCCCACACAGCGTTCCGCCCGTATATATTTTGTTTAGCTACGTCATGACCTATTTATTCCCAAATGTTGGTGCACTATTTCTATCAAGAACGTCACAAAAAACTCCTTATAATTTATATATTCACCCCTGCCCCTGCCCCTACCCCATTGTCCACAAAAGCAGCATTCTGCACCTGGGTATTTTACTTAGTTACGTCATGAACTAGTTATTCCAAAATTTTGGTACATTATCTCGATTATAAGCGTCAGAAAAAAATAGTAAAAGCCGCGAATTTGATCCTTTATAACTACCCTCGTCCCCCCTCTAGTTTCCGGCTCTGGGGATTTTACTTAGTAATGTGATGGTCTACTTATTCCCAAATTTTAGTGCACTATCTCGATCAGGAACGTCACAAAAAACCCCTTATAATTTTTATATTCACCCCTGTCTCCACCCCTTTGTCGGCCCCGCAGCGTTCCGCCCCTGGAGATTTTAATTAGTTACGTCATGACCTACTTATTCCCTAATTATGGTGCACTACCTCGATCATGAGCGTCACAAAAAACCCCTTATAATTTTTATATTCACCCCTGTCTTCACCCCTTTGTCGGCCACGCCGCGTTCCGCCCCTGGAGATTTTAATTGGTTAGGTCATGACCTACTTATTCCCAAATTTTGGTGCACTATCTCGATCATGAGCGTCAGAAAAAAAATAATAAAAACCGGGATTTTGACCCCTTATAACTACCCTCGTTCCCCACTCTGGTTTTCGGCTTTAGGGATTTTACTTAGTTAGGTCATGGTCTATTTATTCCCAAATTTTGGTGCACTATTTTGATCAGGAACGTCACAAAAAACCCCTTTTAATTTTTATATTCACCCCTGTCCTCACCCCTTTGTCGGCCACGCAGCGTTCCGCCCCTGGAGATTTTCATTTTTTACACCATGGTCTACTTATTCCCAAATTTTGGTGCACTATCTCGATCATGAACGTCACAAAAAAAAATAATAAAAACCGCGACTTTGACCCCTTATAACTACCCTCGTCCCCCACTCTGGTTTCCGGCTCTAAGGATTTAACTTAGTTATGTCATGGTCTACTTATTCCCAAATTTTGGTGCACTATCTCGATCAGGAACGTCACAAAAAACTCAATTATAATTTTTATATTCACCCCTCCCCCACCCCATTGTCGGCCACGCAGCGTTCCGCCCCTGGAGATTTAAATTAGTTACGTCATGACCTACTAATTCCCAAATTTTGGTGCACTATCTCGATCATAAGCGTAACAAAAAAAATAATAAAAACCGCGACTTTAACCTCCTATAACTACCCTCGTCCCCCAATCTGTTTTCCGGCTCTGGGGATTTTACTTAGTTATGTCATGGTCTACTTAATCCCAAATTTTGGTGCACTATTTCGATCAGGAACGTCACAAAAACCCAATTATAATTTTTATATTCAACCCTTCCCCCACCCCTTTGTCGGCCACGCAGCGTTCCGCCCCTGGAGATTTTAATTAGTTACGTCATGACCTACTTATTCCCAAATTTTGGTGCACTATCTCTATCAAGAGCGTCACAAAAAAAATAATAAAAACCGGGACTTTGACCCCTTATATCTACCCTCGGCCCCAACTCTGGTTTCCGGCCGTTGGGGAAAGTAATGTACACAACTAGTTTAACATATCCCCATATAGTTTTTCCATATTACTTATCACGCACAAAATCCGCTTCTATCTCTCCGACTAATTCGTAATTCGCTTAGAAAATTCTTACAACATATGTACTTAAATCGTTCACCAAATTTCATTAAAATCGACCTGATAGATTTTGCAGAATAATTTTGCAATCTAATGTTTTTTTTAAGTTTAAATTTTTTAAAAACTTTCTGAAGAAAAAGTAGACCACTTAGAAGTTTGCTAATTTTTTTACATATAAAGAAGTTTTCGTACTTCCGGGCCTAAAGTGACAACTTCACTCCCTTGTGACAGATACTAAAGTGTCACATTTAATCCCTCCGGGATTAAATATTGACGAAACTCCCGGAACGATTAAATCACAAACAAACGAATTTAAGGGATATTTTATTGAAAAATATAATTAATTAGAATGGTAATTAACGTTAATATTCAAATTAATATTGTGACAGTTCGTCATATTGACCAGTCTTTCCTGGGTTAATGCAGCAGGTAACTGACGAGTAACAGATAGGTCCTTTTCATATTGAACTGGTGTTTGTTTCGAAGATCCTGCGGAAACAGGAAGCGAGAATGAGGACTGTGGCATAACTATAGTGGACGAATCGGCGACTTGACCAAATATTTTATCTGAAATTTTTTGTTTATTTTTAATAGACGATTCAATATATCCCTCGGCCACGTTGGAGGATTTCCATCCTCCATGTCTCTTCAGCACGTCTATTGTTGCTCCCGAATCAGCTAACAAAGACGCAGATGTGCGTCTAAAACAATGTCCCGTATAAGACGTCGCATTTTCTAATTTCAAGAAAGCTGCTATTTGCCGTGGAATTGTACCAAACATGTTTTTTCCTACTACTCGCGTAGTACATTCTTTGTTGATGTATTGAACAAAAAATTTTGAATGAGTTGTCCCTGTCTTTCGCAATGCCACATATTTCCGAAATATCGCCACAAAACTGATGGCACTGTTTTCTGAATTTTTGATCACAAAATTTCGGTCAATTTTATTTTTGGTGTTTCTAATCGCAATTAGGAAGGAATCGCCCAAATCTCTCACATCGTCGATTTCTAAATCAACCAACTCTTTTCCACGACAAGCTCCCGCAACGCCCAAAATAAGTGCAACCTACAAAAAAATTGATTTCTTAAAATTTCTGAATATAAACAAATTTCCAAATTTACCTTAAGCATTAAATATTTATCATCCGGAGCCTCCCGTAAGAACTGATCTACCTGCTCAGACGTGAGAATTCTTGACTTCTTTGGCTTAAATCCCTCATTTCTTCTCTTCAAAAAAGCTAATAATTTTGGAAATTTACTTATATCAATATCTTCTCTAATGTTAATAACCGATTTCAGCATTGAGTAATGTGCCCAGAGAGTTGAGGCACAAACCGCTTTTGATTTATCATCGAAGTAGACTAACAGCGCATTTTCAGTAGGTTGTCTCACATTTTTTAAGCGGCACCACTTTTTAAAAGCATCGTACTGCTGCTCGTATAGTTTTCTAGATTTCGGTGGTAACAATTCTTCACCTACTTCGGCTGCTCTTTTATCAATATCAGATACACCTTCTTCACTCATGATACCAATAATTATCAATAACAATGTTTCTTTACAATGACACTAGTAATGACAATGTTTCTAAATTATAACTGTCACAACGCAATGTTACTATGGTAACTTATTTTAAAGACAGTTTATTAAATGAGTTGAAGAGAGAAAAAACTGATTGAAATTATTGAAATAATTAATAAAATCATACCGGAAGTACGAAAAGTATCGTATATACCTTGCGACTGAAGTACATTTAATCCTTCAGGTAAATTATGGCCCTCCCTGCGGTCGGGCCATAAACTTTACCTTCAGGATTAAATGTACTACTTCAGTCCCGCGGTATATAATGTACTATCTCTACCTATCTAATACACATTACAGAATTAAAATCGGAATATTTAAGCGACCTCAGCACTGTTTTAAAGTTATAAACAATTTTTTGGCTTATAAACAAATACAGTGAGAACGTTTGAGTTGGCATAAATTCATTTTCTCGAGAATAGGCGTCTCTGCAGATAAATCCTAAAACGGGTCGATTTTTATTTTTAAATTCTAATTTTTTGGTATATATATCATACTAGTGACGTCATCCATCTGGGCGTGATGACGTAATCGATGATTTTTTTTTAAATGAGAATAGGTGCCGTGTGATAGCTCAATCGAAAGGCCATTCAACTTTGTATTCACTAATATAAACATTAACATAACTATTTATACAGGGTTTGAATTAAAATTTTTCTTTAATTAAATTAGTTCCAATATTTAGATCAAGTCATCACACCCAGATGGGTGACGTCACTAATATGATATTTATGCCAAAAAATTGCATAATCTAAAAATAAAAATCGATCTGTTTCGGGATTTATCTCTAGTCTCCCATTCTCAAGAAATGAATTTATTCCAACTCAAACGTCCTCACTGTATTTGTTTAAAAGCCAAAATATTGTTTATAATTTTAAAACAGTGCTGAGACCGCTTAAATAATTCGATTTTAATTCTGTAAAGTGTATTAGATAGGTAGAGAACCTCTTTATATGTAAAAAAATTAGCAAACTTCTAAATGGTCTACTTTTTGTTCAGAAAGTTTTTAAAAAATTTGAACTTTTTAAAAAAATTTAGATTGCAAAATTATTATGCAAAATCTGATATAAAAAAAATTAGCAAACTTCTAAATAATCTACTTTTTGTTCAGAAAGTTTTTAAAAAATTTGAACTTTTTTAAAAAAATTTAGATTGCAAAATTATTATGCAAAATCTGATATAAAAAAAATTAGCAAACTTCTAAATGGTCTACTTTTTGTTCAGAAAGCTTTTAAAAAACTTGAACTTTTTTAAAAAAATTTAGATTGCAAAATTATTATGCAAAATCGATTAGGTCGATTTTAATGAAATTTGGTGGACGGTTTAAGTATGCTGTAAGAATTTTCATGTAAGTCAATTATGAAGGTTCTAAGTGCAACCAAAGTAGTTGAAAAACATTGAATAAAAACAGTCTTTTTTGCCCCCTTATTTTCTATTTATTGCTATTTTGCAGAAAGGGTAATAATTTGAGACATTTTAAACCAGTCATATATTATACAAAATTCAATAATTATCTTTATTTTCTTTCCCTACGACTTTGTTCCAAAATGAATCGTTTTAAAGTTATATGCAATGAAAGTAGAAAAAAATCGATATTTTTCGAAATTTTTAAATATTTAAATTTGTTTATTAATGTTCCGGGCATATTTGAGAAGGAGCATAAGTCAATTATAACACAGGCCTACAGAAAAGAAATTTTGTTTTGGTGCCGTGAATCGTTAAGCTGATTTTTACTATATTTGGGGTGATAAATCGAAATATGGATTCCGTTTTTTTGTATTAGCTCTAGATTTATGGATACGGTACATTCCGAAATTAGTAGTTTTAATATTTGAGATAATGACGAATATGCTATTCAAAGGAATATACATTGTTAATTAAACTTCTTCCTCAGTATATTTGTTGTTCTCACTGTGTTATGCCTTATTTATGCAATAAATCATACTATAAAGTCGTTACATTACCAAACTTTAGTCGAATCAGAGAAAATAATCTTACCACCTCTCCATATTAAGCTAGGCCTTAATGAAGCAATTCGTTAAGGCACTTGATTCTAATGGACCATGCTTCGCCTACATAGGAAGGAAGCTGCCCCAGGTAAGTACGGAAAACTTAAAACTGGAATCTTTGATGGACCACAGATCAGAATTCTTACAAAGGATCCGGCTTTTGTGGGGTCAATGAATGAGGTAGAGAAAAAAGCTAGGCTTTTATTTGTGCACATTATGAAAAATTTTCTAGAAAATTACAAAAGTGAAAACTATGCTGAGCTGGTAAACCGCTTGCTGAATAACTTCGAATCACGTGGATGTAATATGAGCACCAAAGTCCACTATCTTCACAGCGCTTGGACCGTTTCCCTGAAAACTTAGGTGACACAAGTGAGAAGTAAGGTGAGAGATTTAACCAAGACATAAAAACCATGGAGGATCGCTACCAAGGAAGACGGGACACTCATAAATGATGGCAGATTTTTTTAAACAGAGGCTGTTTAAAAGTTCATTTCAGGAAATCACGCAAGCGAAGCTTTTGTTACGTCAAGTAAAGTTTTTTTTTCTATTTTGTTAGTTTTTTTCTCAAAAATAATTGTATATCTGTTTCATTATACAAAGGGTTTTATCGAGAAATTGCTTAAAATATACGTATTTTCTACTTCTGATTTTTATTTCAATTTAGTATATCCATATCAGCATATTCGTAGTTTATTGCCTAAAAAGCTAGCATGACCTACGCTATCTTGAAAACTAGAGCTGATAGGGCAAAAGTAAAGCCATATTCGGAATCAGCACCCCAAATATACCTAAAATCAGCTCTAAACACTTTGGCACCAAAAACACTGTAGGCCTGTGTAATTATTGAAGTTGTCACCTAACTTTATCTGCAAAATCCGAATGCCACCTGCCACCTCTCACATCCACCTTAAAACAGATCCGTCCTGGTCTAATTGCCATAACTTGTTTCACACATTACGGTAACCTTTAGCATTTTATTATAAAATTTATTATCAGTAAGTGATAGACTAATTATTTTTATAGCAGACCAATCAACTCATCGAATATTCTGACTTGTATATACGTTACACTCCAATTTGAAGGCTCAGTGACGCCAAGCGTTAATTTCGTCCAAGAGTTAAATTAACTCCTAAACAAACTAACTTTTTCACGAAGGCCGCCGCCGAAGAACAGCCAGCCGTGAGAACTTCACAGATTAAAAACAAATACAAGCAAAGGGCTCGAGATTGGGTAAACAGCCGGTTGATCCGGGGCCTCCTCGTTATCATCATCATAACCATCAATATTACAGCAAGTGCATAGTTCCCAGGCTTATGTACAATCACTTCCCGACTTTTTCCTTCCGTCGCCAGAACGTGGTGCATTCCCACTAGTCTCTGGAGATTAAAACGCAGCAGGAGATGCGGTGTGGTTGAGGCAAGGGCGTGAGGAAGAGAGGTGGTCCTCCCTAGGTGATAGAGCATCGATGTTATTGGGGATTATGAGCAAATTTTCAATCAGTGAAAAAGCAGACAGGAAATTTGCGGAAACGCGATGGTTAAGTATTAAAGAAGCGGTTCAAGAGATTTAGCGGATGTGTGAAAATATTTTGGAAAATGAGAATGCTGTTATAATTTAAACAATTTCTTAATTTTGTTCTGATCTTAATGCAATTTACTATTTTAGTTGGGAATAGGCCACAATTTTACGTTAAAAATTAATCAAATTATTTTTAATGGGAAATAAGCCACAATTTTACCAAAAAAAATTATTTTATTAACGTTTCGAAGCCCAAGTCGGGTTTCGTTGTCAAAATACAAAATACTACCAAATACTGTCAAAATATTCGTAGTATTTTGTATTTTGACAACGAAAACCGATTTGGGCTTCGAAACGTTAATAAAATAATTTTTTTTTGGTAAAAATTGTAAAAAAATTATGGCTTATTTCCCATTACTTTACTTTTTCTTGTCTGGATCCGACTACAGTTTTTCTGCCCAATATCGGGCTACGTCTACACCCTTTGTATTTGCGAGCCATAAATCATCGAGGGTTCACTGTGATGGGCAAAGTCTGCATACTCTCAGATGCTCCACGCTCTGTATTTCCCCACATTCACAAAGTACGTCGTTATCTGTCTTGATGCCCCATTTAATAAGGTTCTGTTTTACAGGAGCAACACCTGTGCGTATTCGGTTGAGTGTCCGCCAGGTTCTCCAGTCCAGGTTCATTCCATTAGGTCGTTCTGGATGTAGGGGGAACAGTTCGGGTGGTTCGACCCTGACGTTTCTCATAAATCCTGACGGTTCGTTAAACCCGTATAATTGCTGCCTTTCATCGAAAGTTTGCCTGAACTTCTCCACATATTGCGAGGCACATCTACGGTCTTCTGGTGATGCGAATCCAGCTGCCCGGTACAGTAATGGTAGAGGGGTAGGTTTCATACAACCGGTAATTATTCTACATGTTTCATTTAACGCCGTGGTGACTTGTTGGGCGTATCTAGATCTACCCCAGACGGGACAAGCATCTTCCCCTGTTGAGAAACATAAGGCCTCAGCTGTTGACTTTAAGACCTGGGGGTTTGCACCCCACTTGCTCCCTACAAGTTTCCGGAGAAGGTTGTTTCTCGTAGAAATGTCTTGTGCTCTGACAGTGGAATTTATACGTTAGTGACTGGTCTAGTAACACTCCAAGATATTTGGGCCTATCAGTATGTTCCAAGCGTTATCCCTCCCAGGAAACATTCAGTTTTACATGCGCCAGATGGTTGTTGAGGTGGAATGCACATACTTGGGTTTTAGTAGGGTTTGGCTTTAATGAGTTTTGTTTGTAGTAAGTTGACATCATGATTAAAGCCTCTTCCATTGTCGACTCTACTTGTGTGAGTGTTTTCCCCTTTACAGCGATACGAAGGTCGTCAGCGTACACAAAACTCTCAGTCCGAGGGTGCATTGGTTGGTCATTGATGTAGATGTTAAATAGGGACGGCGCCAGAACGCTTCCTTGAGGTAGGCCATTGTTTTGGGTTCTCCATCTGCTCTTCTTTCCATTTAGCACAACGTAGAAGCGTCTATTACACAACAGTGATCTAATGATATTCACCAGGTCATAGTCAAGCACAGTGTTATAGATCTTAGTTAGCAAGGTTCTGTGGTTTATCGTATCGTAGGCCGCTGTGAGGTCTATCAAGGCTACTCCCACTATCTCCCTCTGCTCAAATCTCTCCTCTATGTTTTGTTAGGTTCAGCACTTGGCCTGTGCATGATTTACCTGGTCTGAAGCCTGCTTGTTGTGGGATTAGTTTTGCATCTAATGTTTCCTGGATGCGGTTCAAAATGAGGCGTTCATACAATTTATATAAATGACATAGAAGAGATATCGGACAGCTACTCGGTAGTTCAGGGTCTTTACCAGGTTTCAGAAGGGCTACTACTTTTGATTTATGCCACATTTGTGGAATCTGGTAGGTAGAGCGACAGATGTTAAATAGATCGAGCACCCATTGCCTCGCTTTTTGCCCGAAGTGTTTTATCTGTTCTTTTAGGATTTCGTCCACCCCAGGGGATTTTCCATTTTTCATACAGTCAATACCATTTTTAAGCTCTTCGATGGTAAATGGGTTTCGCAAGAGAGTTGTTTCCTGATCTTGAGTTCTTATAATCTTTCGCGTTTTGCAACGATTGTTTGTTTTGCCATTCAGAAGCAGTTGGTGGGCTATCCGATTTGGCGTTATTGCACATGGCTCTTTCACCTCTGGGATCACCATTAAGTTTTTTGACCATATTCCAAGCCTGCTTACTACTGTGCGTCATATCCATTTTACTTAAAGTCTCGCTCCACCGTTCTTGTCTGGAGGCGCTTAGTATTTGCTGCAGTCTCTCCCCTATCTCTGCCGTAACTTCGCTAAATGGGTCTTTACTATATTCTTCGGTGTACTTTGTCATAATGTGTTGTGCTTCATCGTTCAGACCAGATATGTAATGTTGATGACATCCTCTGGGTATGTGTTTACATGAGGTTCGTTTTACAAGTTTGATGAACGCATCATAGTGTTTGGGGATCGGGACTATATTTTGGGACAGTTCGCTTTTTTGAAATTAAACCTTCGTTTGAAAGGGATTTTGGGAGCTTTTATAGCGCTGTATACGGATATTCCCACGGGCCTATGTTGTGTCTTTGGTATAGGCTTATATATCTTTCTGACGCAACGGTCCTCTAAAGACATGCTGATGAAGGTGAGATCAGGGTTGTAACCTTTCTTCCATATTTTGCTTTGGAATGAATATGGCAGTTTTGGGTCATGCAGCAGTCCCAGGTTGTTTTGTTCAGCCCACGATTCCACAAGATCGCCATTTTCATCAGTTGAAGCGTAGCCCCAATGAACATTATGACTATTAAAATCCCCGAGAATGAATCTGGTTTTTTGAGAAGCGAAATTTTTTGGAGGGGAGAAAACAAAGTCTCTCCAGGGTGGTTTACACACAGATGTAACTGTGCAGGCTCCTATTTCGACGGTCAGAATTTCAATGTCATTGTAGCATGTTTTTTAAGCTGATGTTACATGAATATCTCTTTTCACGAAGATGGCGCTTCCGTGCTTTGCACTTGGATGTTCAATGATAAGCTGCATTCCCTCAACGCTAGGTCTATGTGCTGATATGTCACGGTGAGTCTCTTGTATGCATAATATATCACATCTGTGGATTTGACACAGTTCAGACAAAATTTCCTGTTTATTACAAGTAATACCCTCAATGTTTATGGTCATCATTGTCATTGTTTATGGTCATCAATGTTGATCATTAAAAATAATTGATTATAAAAATGCCACAAGAAAATAGCTTCAGAACAACAGTAAAAAATTAAGTTTATTTGATTTTTCAATTTCGACTTCCGAGATCGATATAGAAAAAAACATTAAGGTGAAACAGTAGCGATCAACAGGTAGCGAAAACGCGTTCCAAGATTGCGGCTGTAATTTTGAATATTTTTTCGAGATATTTGGCACACGTATTCGTAATATAATAAAGAATGGCGGTACAGAGCCCAATTTGAAAAATATATTAATATGTGGAAATTACTCTGTAATTAAATACAATATTAAAAAATCGAGCCTGTACCGCCATTAAGAAGAACAAAAAAATACACTTTCTTCAAATAAACTTTTTTATCAGATGCCTAGATTTTGTGCCATTTTGGAACTACTAATAAAATAAAAAAATTGAGTAGTTCCAAAATGACACAAAATCTATGCATCGGATAAAAAAGTTTATTTGAAGAAAGTATATTTTTTTGTTCTTCTTAATGGCGGTACAGGCTCGTTTTTTTAATATTGTATTTAATTACAGAATAATTTCCACACATTAATATATTTTTCAAATTGGGCTCTGTACCGCCATTCTTTATTATATTACGAATACGTGTGCCAAATATCTCGAAAAAATATTCAAAATTACAGCCGCAATCTTGGAACGCGTTTTTGCTACCTGTTGATCGCTACTGTTTCCTCCTTGTTTTTGTTGCGTGGTAAAAAATTCTTCTAATAATTTAATTTAATCTGCCTCATTCATATTGACAATTCAGACATATATTATACATTTTAAAGATATGACTTTAAAATGATATTGCTATTATTTTTATGAGTTGCGTTCCTGAGATGTCTTTATTGGAAGAAGGTTCATTCGATTACATGAAATCAACTTTAACTTAAGAATATCCGTTAAAAAAATCAAAAACATTAAAACGACAACCGCATACAATGTTGACAGTAAAATTCTCCTGGTTTCATAGCAAATCACGAGGAAAAAATTTGGATAAACCTCATGATAATATGCCTTCATGATAAGTATTTGGTCTTACATGTAGTTTACTCTCAAAATTAACACCAAACTGTGAATTTATATGTATGTTATTTTAAAATAATAATTTCGTATCCTCGATATGTTATTGGTTTAATAATCGTAGTATTTTCTTTCTATTAATTTCCTCTTTTAATATGGGTAATCACATCCTACTGAACCCTGCCGAGGAATTTGCGACACAATTGATTTCATTTAACATAATTAGAGCCGCTTATTTGATATCTCAGCTGCTTACTGCATATTTTGTACAGCATCCATACAACGAAGATCGCGGGTAGAGCAAAAGCTACTACCCTAGTATTTCTGAAGTGATCCTGCTTTGGTGTTTCAGTTTGAGCTGTTGTATCGCCATTGCTTTTGATTGGTTAATAAATATTTGCTCTTCTTTTCCTTTATTTTGTTTAGGTACTTTCCATTTTTCCCTTTTTTTTCTTCTTGGTAAATTAGATGAGTTCTATTTATCTAGGCAGGATCGCCATATGATAGATGGTACTTTTTCGTTCTTTATTTAATAGCTTAACAATTATATTTCAGCGCATGCCGGGTTGAAACATTGTAAACAAAAGTCGATTTCTGCACCCTATCTGTGTCATCACATGACGAACAAATCCTCTTATTTATTTATAAGTCGCTTACATACATAATTCACGTTGATTATACAAGATCGCGTACGTGTAGATACCCAAATCCTATTGTAAATTCACTTACTGTTTATCAATATGCTTTACAACATCTAGTAATGGTGAATGTGGTGATTTTTAAATTACGCAGTGATCAGTTACCGTGATTTTTGAATAACGGTGATTTTCAACTGTGACCGTGATCACCGCTCTTTTATATACCGTAACAGGTAGTCACATAAGTTGTAAGCTAAAAACACGATCGCGGTTACTGTGTATTATGTAGGTAGTACTATAAAAACAGTGTTGATATTGAATATGTTTAATAACGCAACTAATAGATGGTTTAACTTTGACTTATAATATAAATTTACAATGCTAACAATAAACCATTTAAAAAGCAGTATAAAACTTTCGTAATAACGCTTTTTTTAAATAAGCTAAAATTAACTCTTTGTTTAGGTTATGATAACCCAAAAATTCTACAATTACAATACACCTGCGACAGTAATAACGTTAGTATCACTGTGCTGTCCTCAAAATCAAACATTTGTCTGCCCATTGTGCTCGCGTCTATCGAACCGTCATTTAAGTATTTACCAATAACGATAGAAACACAATTCGAGACCGTCCCTCTCTTCTCTCACCCTCTGAATACACAATACTCGACCAGAAATTGAATATTATAGTGAAAATGATTGAAAATAAAACAAACGGCATCTATTAATCTGCTACAAAGCGCAATGTCAACGTGTATGAGTTCGTGTACGTATGCCTAGTTGCATTGGCTGTGCCTGTGCAATCGTATGGACGGCTTACGTTGATTAAAAAATAATAAAAAGGGAAGTGCTAACGTCACGTTGGGGGAGTCAGGTGCACAGGATCGGACTGAGTGAATTGTAGTTGGTGTTGCCCAAATGCAAAAACAAGACAAGACTTAGACAGTCTTGGTCTTGGTCTTGAACCAATACACCTGATCTTGGTCTTAGTCTTGCAGTAAGAGTCTTGCAAGTCTCGGAGTTACGTAACAGAGTAGGTATATTTTACTCTTGAACTTTTCTATGTTAGCTCAATTTACACAAAGCAATTTGGGATGCATGAATTATTTCGAAAAACTTATCAAATTTGCTTTTACGTCTTTTAGATCTATGACTCCAACTTTCATTACTCTGACAGAACTATTTGAATCTTCGTCACGCATGTCAAATTGTAAACTTATGCACTCCGAGAACAACAAGGAGTAGATGAAGAACAATTAGTACTTTAGACTTTTTTGTCGTACTTTCATCATATGATTGTGAAAATTATAATCCCTAATCAAGTGTTAGCGAAAAAAATTATTTTTTGAGAAGTATCAGCAAAAAACATCATTTCTGTTTGTGGGTCCACGAAAATTATAATTACTAAAAAGTTCTCAGAAATAATTGATTTCGTCGGCAGAAACAGAAACAGAAAGGAAAATAATTTATTGTTTTCGTCGGCATCTATTATGAACTAAATCTTTTCGTTACAAATATTTTGGGAGTTATAATCTTCGCAGACACGCATATAAAAAAAATTATTGTATTGCCAACACTTATCAAAGACTTATTATTTTCACTGGAAATGTATTAGGAATCACATTAGTCATAGGTACCAGCGATATATCGTTTCTTCCTTATTTTAAATATTTCGGTATTTTGTTTACACCGTTTATCTGTTAATAATTTGTCTCGTTACTTTTGAATATTAGTGGCGCTCTTTCAGCGAATTTTGTTTAACCGAATAATCTCATCACACACTCAGCAGAAACAATTAGTCTAAGATACGATATAAGGTCGATTTGTACCGATATGTTTAATGGATAAAAATTATTGGATATGTAATTTAGCATGTTAACAATTACAAAAAAAAATGTTGCCTGATCTAATCCTGTTCTAACTATAATTATTTAATAATTAAAAATGACATTTTTTTATAAACTAAAAAAAATTCGACCCGGGCAGATATTATTTCAGATTTTTTAAAAAAGGTCTTTCGTAATTTTTCTCTAAGGTTGATCGTTTTCTAGTTATAGTTGGTTTACTAAACTCAGGCACAACTGGCTTATGATTTTAGTAAGTAATTTTGCCAACTTTGGTAAAATTGGAAAAAAATAATTAGTAAATAGTTAATAATTGCTAAATAGTTAGTAATTTTGTCAATTTTAGCAAAATTGGCAAAACACAAAAAAATTACCTACTAAAATCACTAGCCAGTTGTGTCTGAGTTTAGCGAACCGACTATATAAACAATTTAAAACTGAAAAAGGAACGGAAGATTACGATTTTCCAGGCTCAAAAACATAAGTACAAAATATCATTTTTGAAATTACGAAGTACCTTAATTCAAGTTCAAACCTTATTCTATCAGTTCTTGATAAGTCTTTTGTACTTATTTCATTCTGAAACATTGTTTTTTAGTTGTTAATGCCCGTCTCCCCATAAGAAACCTTCCTCATTAACAATTAAAAAAATATCTTTTAGAATAAAACATGGCTAAACACATGGTTTGTCCCATGTATCAATTCCACCAATTCTTATGTATTTTGATGGGTAGAATTCAAATTTGTTATCAAAAATATTCCATCACGCAAGGTTTTCTTGGAAAATACCCATTTTTTGAAATTTGATTATATTAGAAATAAACCCCTTCCCAATAATTTAATTTAAACATTTAATGTTATGGTTTGAGAGTGAGTGGGTGGGGGGTGGTTGGGAGTAATTTCCTGTCTAAGTAGGTTGTGTTGAAGGTCACAGACATGTCGCGACATGATTGCACTTGTTGACTTTGCAGCTGTCGAGCTCAGTCTGCCGCTCAGTACTGTTTGGTCCCTTGAACAGTGAATTCTATTTGTGTGACAGTGCTTTCACGTTGTGTAGTGTGCATTTTCAGTTCAGCATGCCTCGCAAATGTTTAAACCATACGGACACGTTTTGTTATGTATGTGGTGAGTTGACTTTCAAATCACAAAGAAGGAATCTTACTCCTTTAATGAAAAAGTGCTATGAACTTTATTTTGGCTGTAAAGTGGGTGATCAGGACAAAAACTGGGCCCCACACATATGCTGTGTAACATGCGGTAGACTACTAACTGGCTGGGCCAATGGTTCTCGTCACATGCCGTTTGCAGTTCCAATGGTCTGGCGGGAGCCAACGGATCACACTTCTGACTGTTACTTTTGTTTGACAAAGACAGCAGGGATTACAAGTAAGTCAAAACATACTTTAAAATATCCGAACTTGCCCTCGGCGATCCGACCTGTACCGCATAGTGAAGAACTTCCCGTACCACCTCCTCCAACGTCCATAGAAATTGATGAAGCTACAATTCCTGAACCAGATGAAGAAGAAAATGATGATTTACAAGATCCTAGTTTTGATGAATCCACTGAGCCTCATTTATTAACTCTAGGAGACCTTAATGATTTGGTTCGTGATTTGAATCTCTCAAAAAACCAATCAGAACTGTTGGGGTCACGCCTTAAGGGTTGGAACTTACTTGGCAAAGGCACTAAAGTATGTTATTTCAGAAATAGGCAACAGGATTTTGAGGGGTTTTTCTCCCAAGAAGGAGATTTAGTATTCTGTAATGATATTTTGAGCAGTGATGAAGTTAGGGCATGAGTATAAACCCGAAGAGTGGCGTTTATTTATAGACTCATCCAAAGTTAGCCTCAAGGCTGTTTTATTGCATAATGGAAACGCATTTCCTTCTGTTCCTTTGGCTCATGCGGCAAGAATGAAAGAAACATATGAAAATATGAGACTGATTCTTGAAAAAATTCAATATGAGCAATGCAGATGGAACTTATGCGGAGATCTCAAAGTCATTGCTATGTTACTTGGCTTACAAGCTGGGTATACAAAGTTTTGTTGCTTTCTTTGTGAATGGGACAGCCGAGATCGCATCAGTCATTACAAGAAAAAATCATGGCCGAAGCGGAAGTCCCTCGAGCCTGGTAAGAAAAATGTTGCAAACTTACCCTTGGTTGATCCTAAGAAAGTTTACCTGCCACCACTTCATATCAAGTTAGGCTTGATGAAGAACTTTGTCAAAGCTATGGACAAGAACGGACAAGGTTTTTTATACTTGAAAGAAAAGTTTCCTAGACTAAGTGAAGCTAAAATCAAAGAGGGCATCTTCGTAGGTCCACAAATAAGAGATCTGATTAAGGACAACAATTTCGAATGTAAACTCAATGACTTGGAGAAAAGAGCATGGACCTGTTTCAAAAATGTTGTTAAAAATTTCTTGGGAAACTACAAAGCTGACAACTACAAGGATTATGTCAACAGTCTACTGAAAGCCTACTGTGATTTGGGATGCAACATGTCTCTTAAAATACATTTCCTTGATTCCCACTTGGACTTTTTTCCACAAAATCTTGGTGATGTTAGTGATGACCATGGAGAACGCTTCCATCAAGATATTTCGAGTATGGAAAACCGATATCAAGGAAAATGGAGTCCAAGAATGCTGGCTGACTACTGTTGGACACTGAAAAGAGATGTACCAGAAGCGAAATACTCAAGAAAATCGCTTACAACCATATTTTAACGTAAGTACACCCATATCCTTATAGCTAAGAATAGGTGAATAACGTATTATATGTATTTGAGTTTCACAAGAAAACCTTACGTGATAGAAAAAAACGGGTTTCATTTTTGAATTCAGGATAAAAAGTACTATAAGAATCAGGCAACAGAACTCTTGGGACAAAAACTTTTTATTTTTTTGTTGTCCAGTGTTCTTATCGAGACCTGGTAGAAAAAGGTTTGAACTTGAATTTATGTACTTGTTGATTACAAAAATGATATTTTTTACTTCCGTTTTTGAGCCTTGAAAATTGTCATCTTTCGTTGTCTTTTCAGTTTTAAATTGTTTATAACTCGAAAAGGATCAACTTTAGAGAAAAATTACAAAAGACCTTTTTTGTTTAGAATGATTCAAAAAATCTAAAATAATATCTGGCCGGGTCGAAAATTTTTTTAATTCATAAAAAATGTAATTTTTTAATTATTAATTAATTATAGTTAGAACAAGATTAGATCGGGCAACCCTTGTTTTTTGTAATTGTTAACATGCTAAATTATATATCCAATATTTTTTATCCATTAAACAGATCGGTGCAAATCGACCTTACATCGGATCCTCCACTAGATGTTTAGTCTTAGGCCGATAAGATTTGTGGTATTTAGATTCCTACTAACTAATAAGGAAAAAAAATAATTATTGAGTGGGTGGCCTTAACAGTAGGCATGTTAACCTTATTATATTTTTTATCAGCTAAAGTGACATGTTTTTAAAAAGTTTCGATACGATATTACTGTCGGCGTCGCAACGCAAGAAAATTATTTTATGATTAGAGGGCGGCTATTCTAAAAATGTGGACAATTTATTTTAGAGCGAAGAAGTCGTCTGCTGGGAAAGTATGTATAAAATATTTTATTTTTACATTGTAATTAGGAGCTCTATGTAGGGGAGGGTGGTCTATAGTGGGACACTTTTGAACATTTCAGTCTTTCGGTTGCATCTCTTATTTTTCTAAAGGTTTGAACGTATAAAATCACTGCTTTGAATATCCTCGATTATGGGTCAATTGGAATTTTAGATAAAGTTAATAGAAAGGACTGCATAATCATTGTCCCAGTATGAACCATTTGTCCCAGTATGGACCAATATTGGTTCATAGTGGGACTCCTATTGGTTTATATTGGGACACATATGGTCCATACTGGGACCATATAGTTGAAGCAGGAGATAAGTAGGTGTTCATGGGGAATCAATATTAAAAATATTAAGAAATTTATTTATATAAAAATTAAGATTACAGAAAGCATTTAAAACATTTTATATGTAGAAAAATCAAACTGGAACTGTAGCTGATTTGCTGAACGTTCCGTTGAACCTATTGCGCTAGGTTTTGGTAAAATCCTAACAATATTATCTTGTTCTATTGTGTCTATATCTTCTTTCTCGGGATAAGTAAATGTATTACCCAATGTTTTACGAAGGAAAGAAATCACATATTCACCGTTAATAATATCTTCAACACATCCAGCATAATGACGAACAGTTTTTTTGGTAGGGTATTTCACAATAACAAAATCGCCAATATGAATATCTGGCTCTAAATCATTGTCTTCATCGTCACAAAGTGCGTTGAATTCCATGTCGTCGTCTGTTTCGGACTCTTCAGAGCTTGATTGGCGTTTGTACCTTTTGTTGGGTAATAAATCTACACTACATATGTTCTTATTTTTTTTAGTTTCTATTTTTTGTAATGCTCCAAACACTTGTTTTGTGACTTTCTGTTTCTTGTTTTCTTTTAACTGTTTCTTTTCTTGTCTTTGTCTATACTCTTCTTCTATTTTATCTTTTATAGGAGTGTCTGTAAGTACTAGTGATTGCCCCTTCTTTCTTTTGGTGGTATTTTTTCTAGGAGGTGCTTTTGGATGAGGCCTAATGACTTCAGGTGTTATTAATATTGATGCTCTAGAATGAGAAGGTCCAGCTACTGGAGATAAATCAGAAGGTTCAAAATAGGCAGTATTAATTTCATTTGAATCAACTGATATCTTTTCTATGGGAACAATATGAACCTCAGTGGATGACTGGGGTGGAGTATTTGCTTCGTTTGTTGTAGTATTTTGAGGTTCTGGATTTGGTAAAGCTGCAACTTCAGACGGCCGATCTGTGACATAAGACATCATGAAATCTTGGTCTGTAAAAATGTTGGAATTCAGCGGACAAATTCCAGTTTTCTGGAAACCTTTTAAGATATTGGTTGGGGTAAAGGCTAAAGGAAATGCTTTACCAACAATTTCACTTATGTTATAAATTGTTAAAGGTGTACCCGGGTGATTAATCATCCATTCATCAGATGCTCTATTGTAGTATGACTTGAAGGGCCCATGGCAGGAAACATCCAAAGGCTGCAGCCGATGACTGCAGTGTGGTGGTATGGTCAATAATACTATGCCATTATCTTTTGCTTTCTTTAAAACATCAACTGCATAATGGCTTTCATGATTGTCCAATATAACTAATATCTTTTTAACAGGAGAGCAGTTAGTATGTTTGATAATATGATCCAAACATTCTGAAAACGTGTTCGCAGTCATCCAACCTGAAGGAAATGCGGAACCACCAGAACCAGGAGGAGCGTGTTGTAACATTTTTGGGATAAATTTTTTTCTTGGGAAAACCATAAATGGTGGAATAAAAGTACCATTTGCAGATATTACAGAACACATTGTTACTAAAATACCTCGTTCTCCCGAAGTGATTTTTCCGACTTGTTTGCAACCACTTTGCGCTAATATCTTTGGAGGCTTGTGAACAGTCGTAACTCCGGTCTCGTCTAAATTATAGATGTCACTTGCACAAAATTTATACTTTTGAAGCACACTCGTTAGATTTTTAAAAAACTCACTAACATTGTGTTTGTTAAAGCTTGTCGCACGAGACAAACTGGTAGCTTCCGGTGTGCGTAACTTCAACCGCGAGTTACGATGTCGGAAATTTTTCATCCATTCAGTCCCAGCAGCACCATTTAAATTCCAAGAGTCTGGTATAACAATTGAATTTGTGATGGCAAAAGAATAAGCCAAAATTCTAGTCTCTCTTTCAGTTAAACCGTAGCACATATAAGAGGCATCAAGTAAATATTGTGCCAACATAGCTTCTTGTGCTTCAGTAAATACGGATTTATACCCATGTTTTTGTGTAAAATCATACTTCTCTGTTTCATCACCTGAGAGAGCCTTATATTTTGAAACATGACGCTGCAAAGCCGATTTTGATATAGAGTTTATTGCTGCTGCTTCTCTTAAGGTTTTCTGACCGCTGATTACTTGTAGGACAGCTTTCTTTATCTGGTTTGCTCTTTCCAAGTGAAGTATCGCACTATCTTCATAATGATCTTGTAGCTTTCCCCTCGCCCACTTAGGCATTGTTAAAAAATCTGTAACAAAATTAAACAAGATATAAAAATTATCATCTTTAATTGTTTTTTATTCTATTTGGCAACATTGATATGTTTTAAATATACAAAAGTTAAAAATATTTAATTAGAAACCTACTTTTAAATAAAAATCATCAGAAAAACGCTTAAAACATACACTATTTACATGCGTCCCAGTATAGACCACTTTTTTAGATGTCCCAGTATGCACCACATAGATATTTCCCAGTATGAACCATTCCACGAAAAATAAATTCTAACTGATTACTTAAAATTGGCAACACGAAAACAAATATTTACTAGCCGATCTACTCTCTCATATCATAACCTCAAAACATACTAAGTATGTTTTTAAAATATTTACTAATAAAAAAGTTATAAACGAAATTATTTGACTCTAAATGTAGAAATGACATATATTTACTTACCTTTTTATTGGAAATATTAAATATTTCTCTTATTATCGACCGGAAACCGCAAATTAATCACAAAACACAACCTGTCTGAACATATGACTCAACACAAGTGATTTGAGGTGTTCGACGAAATTTACAAGGTTGCCAGGTCATTTGTCCCACTATGAACCATGTCCCAGCATAGACCACTCTCCCCTACGTGTCAAATGTGTCAAGTAGTAGAAGCTAGTGTAGTAGTTCTTTTAATGGAAATTTTGATTCGCTATATGTTTATGGTCTGATTCGTAATGTGCATAAGGTCAATTTTCCAAATATTTGTTACATATTTTTTGCGTCTCTAAGCATATACCCGAAACTCATACGCACACTCTCTAAAAGGTTAGCTTTTTTGGTAGGTTTTAAGAGATAGTTATTACACATTTTTGGACTTGAGTTAAGAATTTTATATTCTCCATTGGCGCGCATGCAGATTATGTTACCCGTATGCACGCCAATAGTGAATATAAAATTCTTAATTGTATCTCAAAAAATGCGTAATAACCACCTCTTAACAGCTATCAAATTTCATTTGCATATCTCAACCGGTTTTAGAGATATAAATAAATCGTCCGTTTGTAAGAAAAAATTCAACATCCCGTATCTCGAAAGCGAAGCATTTGCGGACATATGTTTATAAAGCAAACGGTCATTATTTTTTCATACAGAATTACCCCTTAAAGTTTGTCACACTTGTTTAGAAACGTCTTGTATTGATGAAAAATATGGCTAGTTGTTAAAGTACCTATTTTTTTCATTATCCAAGATAAGCAAAGCCTTGGTACGGAAACTTGATCTGTATCGACCGAATTGCGTGCCAAATGGTTGAATTAACAGAATTTGTGATTACAGAATTTGATCAGACTTAGATGTCATTGGTAACTGCATGAATTAAAGCTGCACATGTTTTTTGAATCCCATTTAAATACAAAATATTCCCATTCAGACTGTACTAAATTGCTGAACACGTGTTTTATTATGAACTCAAATATTTTCTAAGATCTACTACAATTTGGTTTATTTCACATACCGTAAAAACCGTAAAAATTTAAATTTCAACTTACCGGTTTTGTTTTCGTTATAATAGGAACTCACTCGCTAGGGGATTTTTCAAAGGAGGAACAAAATCTAACAACCGATTTTTAAATAAGTTTTTCAAAAATCAAGAATCAAAAAACAGTTTGTAAAAAAACCCTAGGCTATAGTTAGGTTTTAATTTCAGTATTTTATAAATGCTAGAATATTCCACAGCGTGTGGTGAACTTCGAGAGAAAAAACAGTTTGATTGGTACACCCGGTATACAATGACAATTTACCTGTGTAGGAACAATACTATTACTACAGCGATAGTGTTAAAGAATAAGGCTATAAAATATTAAAAAAATCACATAAATCGGACAACAGGTTTAGGAAATTCGAGGCATCAAAAATGATCCATTTTGTGGGTGGCCCGTTTTCTCTGACGCGCAGTATACTTTGACTTTCAAATTTTGTTGGCTTCTATGGTAGCATATACAGGGTGTCCCCGAAAATAGTGCGTTCCTTTAAGGTATGGATATAATACACAATTTAGAACAAAAAAGTCCTATAACATTTTTTTCTGAAGTTAACGGTTTCCAAGAAAAAAATTACATTGTTCTTCATATAAGTGAATTTTTATTTTCATAAATTTGAATGGCATGGCAACGTAGATAGAAGAACTTGTCGTGACTTGAAATTTAACCTAATAACCCCTTATTTATTTATTTGAGGTGTGATTTTTGGGGTTGTTGACACCGTAGGTATCATAGGTACCTACCTGCAAAATGATGGATATGGGTTTGGTTGATATTTACATTATTTTACCTACCAGATGCAACTGACCTACAAACCTACTTTTTTAATCTTTAGATTTTTGAGTTGCGCGTTGTTGCCAGACTTCGATTTGCATATCAAAATGTATTTTCGTTTTTTGGTCAAACGGATGAATTTCGAAAAAAATGTTATAAGACTTTTTTGTTCTACATTGTGCATTCTATTTATACCTTTAAGGAACGCACTACTTTCGGGTACACCCATATGTAATAGCAATATATGGCAGCAATAGTTTATTAAAACTGTGTGCAGTGTGCAGAATGTGAAGATAGTCCCGGCCTGGAATTTTGTTCAGCGGGAACGCATCGGAAAGACATTTATAGGCCCTAGTTGACAAGTAACTTCGAAGTAACGTTACGTTTACGTCGTATTTGATGACAATAGCATTACTCTCGGAGTCGTTGCTGCGTTTCTGATTCTTATTGAAACATCATCGTTAATATCAGTAATTGTTTCAATAGCTTTCATTACTTGATTTATTATTGCTCCCGAGAGAGGGATAGGAGTAATGAACTGAGAGGAATTAACATCGATTTTATACTTCTGAGGATTTTTAAAAGGATTTTCAGATTGGTAATCTTTAAATCGAAAATATTACATTTTCATTGTGGAGATTTGTACCAGAGTATAGAGCACTCTTTCCTAACGCGTCATTTAGCTAAATTGTAATAACATTGTAACCTTTTTTATTTTGATTTAGCTAGAAAGGTCACCAATTGGTATAATGCTGTGGAGTAATGCACAGATTTTTATTTAGTTCATTGGATTTAGTTCAATGTCAAGACGTGATGTTATTAGTAATGGGACGTGATTTCATTACCGGTGATTCAGCCCTCCTGATTTATAAATCACCGATAACTATCGTTCCTGGCTAACTTCGATAACCGTGATCAGTGACTAGATAAATCAGATATCAATATCAAGTCACCATCTCACAAAACGTGTTTATATAATAAATATTACGATATTCTTGGAGAACATGATTTGGGGTATTTTATGTTATTGCGTAACACGTATATATTTTTTTATATTTTGATATTATGATATTTTTTCTTTCATAAACATTCTGAAATGTTGATTCTTCTTGTTCTTCGTCTTCCTTCTTGTATGTAGGCTTTAAAGCCTGTTTCTTCTTCAATATTAGCCTCCTAAATTGTTTAAATTATCGCACAATCTTTTTCTTGGTCTGCCTTAAATGTTGATAAATAGTTATTTACGTTACAAGACCGGAAAGTGGTGTTTTTCAAGACGAGCCAATCAGATTCCAGGGCGAGCCGCAGGCGAGCCCTGGAAGCTTGGGGAGTAGTTTTTAAAAGGCAATACACTTGAAAGCAAAATTATCGATAATTTTGATGCACTTGTGTAATTACCCTGACTATTTCACTAGACTGTTTTTAACTGATAAAACGTCATAGCAACGCATCGTTTCTTACTGACAAAACTCCTTAGGCTACGGCTCCACGGGCGAGAAATTGACGCTAGCAGTAGCAGTAAAATGAACTTAAGGTTCCGCGGAACGCAATGGGAATAGCCGAACTGTACTTACTACAGGACTTGTGCATAGTCGGTTCAGTTCGGCTATTCCCATTCCGTTCCGCGGAACCTTAAGTTCATTTTACTGCTACTGCTAGCGTCAATTTCTCGCCCGTGGAGCCGTAGCCTTAGCGACGTGATTTCTTAGCGACAAAATTATGACAGATCCGTCACGAAAGTGTCTGGTAATAACAAATAAATAAAGATTATATTTCGTTCATATGGTGCATTAATTGTCTTGTGAAATAGTCTTGTCGAATTTCATTCGAGAGAAAATTATTTACCGGCAAAAATTTTTTCCTGGTTTCATTCAAGTTCGTTGCCTTTTGGTAATTTTCGCTTATGAAATTTTGACAAAATCACTCGATTGACGTCTCTTGATTTAAGTCAACATTTAATTCGCGAAAATTGCCAGGCAACAAACTTTCATACCAGTCGAAAATATTGCCGGCAAAATTTTCTCTCTTGTGATATTATATACGATTATTTCATTCATAGGAGATTCTGACCAATAGAAAAGCTACATAAATCTAAATTAAATCGATAATTTTTGATAAGTGCCCGTCGTCAAGTATATTACGTCAGATGCCCTTCGTTGCTACGAAAAAATACATTCAGTTACATTAATGACAATTAATGTTTTAAAAATTATAAAAGTGATGACTTTGAACCGTCAAATTAATATTTATAACAACTGTGTGTTTAATTGTACCTACTAATTTGTACTTACATAAATAAATTACAATAAAATTTTGGTGTTGAACAGTTTTATTCATGAAATAATCGCAACAAATTGCACTCGATCTCTAAAATTAATATAGAATTTTTGCCACTTTGACATAATTTCACTCGCCTTCGGCTCGTGCCTTCGCCTTCGGCAATACTGTCAAAGCGTCACTCGGGAAAAATTCAATAATTTTAGAGCTCTTGTGCAATTACTACTGATTATTTTTTAATGATTTTAACTTCCAATCCACTGTCCAATCAGATTAAAATTATACTGAGAATTATCTACTGTAGAAAATTACGGTGATTATTTCATTTATAGGAGATTCTGACCAATAGAAAGCTACAGAAATCTAAATTAAATCGATAATTTATGATAATTTCTCGTCGTCAAGTATATTATGTCAGATGCTCTTCGTTACTATGAAAAAATACATTCAGTGACATTAATGACAATTAATGTTTTAAAAATTATAAAAGGAACGACTTTCAACCGTAAAATATTTATAACCACTGTGTGTTTAATTGTACTAATTTGTACTTACATAAATAAATTACAATAAAATTTTGGTTTTTAACAGTTTTATTCGTGAAATAATCGCAACAAATTGAACTCGATCTCTAAAATTAATATAGAATTTTAGAGCTCTTGTGCAATTACTATTGTCCTTTTCATGAGCATTTTTCAGTGCGTAACAAATGATAGGAAAAAGGGTAAGTCCGTGATAATACACATTTATGACATTTATTCTAACATGAAATTTTAGTTAAATCTGACAGTTGTCACATTTTATTTTCAATTTGGAATAAAAACAAATCAAATGTGTTTCTTGCATTTATAAAATGGTATTTTCTTTGATTTGTATAGTCTTATAAATTATACAGATTATATTTGTAATATTATTATCTAATTAAAAATAAATTATTTTTTTTATTATGGCGCCATCTATCAACAACTAGAATAACTAGAATAAATGTTGTAAATGTCTGTAATCACGGACGTGCCTTTTTTCTGTCACATACAAGTTAATGCGTTAGAAAGAAATCGAAAAACTGTGACGCACTGATTGTTTCTGTTTCATGACAACCGCTCATTATACTGTGACGTTTTCTAGTTTTGACAATTGTCACATTTAATAAAATGAACGAAAGTAAACGTTTTGATTCTGCATCCGTGGAAGAAATAAACATAGAAATTAGCAAATGCAAGTAAGAATACTTTACTTAGCAACAATTTAATTTGGAAGCAATTTCAAGAATTTTGTGATGAAAGGGGTTACAAACTGGAACAAGATACTACTGTCCCAAAATTGGCCCTCATTTTAAAAGACTGGCCATTCAATATGAAAAGGTGTAATGGTAAAGACTATAAAGAAGCAGTGATTAAAACAATGTGTACCAAAATCGCCAAACTTATTCAAGATTTATATTATAACGAATTTAACCGAGTCAAAGACCCCTTTAAGGATGTGGAATTTAAATCCTCGCGAGATGCTAGAAACACATAGTTCTTAGTTCTCTTGTCATGTTCTGTTGTCTTTTGTAATATACTTAATACAATAAAATTAATGTTACTAAAGACTTAACTTTTGTATGTGTGTATTAAAAAATAATCTTACGAATATCACACGACAGTAAGAATAAATAAGAAAATAATGCTTCATTTTTACTCAAATTTGTGTCATTGGGCAATAGCCACTCGAGCCCTGTGGGCTCTCGTGTCTATAATTTTCGAAAAACTGTCGCATTATTTTTAATTTATTCTCACTCTATTGTGATATTATACCCGATTATTTCATTCATAGGAGATTCTGACCAATAGAAAACTACAGAAATAAAAATTAAACTGATTATTTTTTGATGATTTTAACTTCCAATCATAAAGTAAGATATTTGATCACGTGTTTAATTCTGTCCAATCAGATTAAAATTATACTGAGAAGTATCTACTGTAGAAAATTACCGATAGAATTTTTTTAAGTAGATTTTTTCTGTTTAATGGCAACCAGTTTCCTAGTTTTGACAACTGTCACATTTAAGAAAATATCCATAATATACGTATTAAAAAATAATCTTACGAATATCACACGACAGTAAGAATAAATAAGAAAATAATGCTTCATTTTTACTCAAATTTGTTGTCATTGGGCAATAGTCATTCGAGCCCTGCGGGCTCTCGTGTCTATTGCCAGACAACAAATTTTCGAAAAACTGTCACATTATTTTCAATTTATTCTCACTCTCTTGTGATATTATACCCGATAATTTTTGATAATTTCCCGTCGTCAAGTATATTACGTCAGATGCCCTTCGTTGCTATGAAAAAATACATTCAGTGACATTAATGACAATTTTTATTAATGTTTTAAAAATTATAAAAGTGATTACTTTCAACCATCAAATATTTATAACAACTGTGTGTTTAATTGTACTAATTTGTACTTATATAAATAAATTACAATAAAATTTTGGTTTTGAACAGTTTTATTCATGAAATAATCGTAACAAATTGCACTCGATCTCTAAAATTAATATAGAATTTTAGAGCTCTTGTGCAATTACTACTGATAATTTGAAAAAAATTGTACGGAAAGACGTAACAAAACAATTTCCTATCATATTTCTGCCAACGACCATATTTTTGAACCATTTTCCTGTCTTCCAAGCAGGATTTTCTGTTAGAAACAGTCTTGAGTTTTGTATTTGGTCCCTATTTTGCATAATTTTTGAAGTTATACTTCTTTAGGCGCGATTGAGAGTGAAATTTTATTATTCTGGGATGTGCACACTGACAGTATATAGTTTGTTGCTAATCTTTCAAGTTATTTATGTATCAGGGCAAATAAGTTATTAAAAGAATATATTAGTGTTTTTAGATTTTGTCTTTCTCGGGATTTGTCTTTGGATTTGTCTTTCTCGGGAGTAAGATAATAAAATATCTATTATTTTTATATCTAACATTTTTATACTTCACTTGCTCTATTTCTCACCGTGATGTGCAATTATATCCGAGACGTCACTTACATAGAGCTTGATAGCATGGTTGGTAGAGCATTGGACCAGAGATCGAGAGGTCCCGGACGAATCATATTCTTTTTTTTTAATTTTTGGTATTGTTTTAATTAAAAATGTTTGAAAGTGGTAGGTAAGAAAGTTGGTTTAATATTTAAATAAAATACAAATGAACTGTTAAGTATATTTATTTCGTTGAAATTATACAATAGAACAGAGGTGGCGAAACTGTGGCTCGCGAGCCACATGTGGCTCTTTGAAGGATTGTTTGTGGCTCTCGATAAGTGTTCCTGAATTACTTTTAAATTTTTGTGTTTCAAAATGTCTTAAATTACTGACAACAAATATAAAAGACCAAGTCAATGAGACCACTAATCACCGTAACTATTCAATTTGGCCTTAGAATCATCTTCTTCTTCTTCTTCTTCAGCCTGTGTTCGTCCACTGCTGGACACAGGCCTCTTCCATTTGCTTCCATCGATTTCTACTCTTGGCAATTCTCGTCCACTGCTTGCCCGCGACTTGTTTAATATCATCTGCCCACCTCTTCTGCGGTCTGCCTACTAATCGCCTGTTCTCTCTTGGTCTCCAGTTTGTTAGTCTCTGTGTCCATTTTTCGGGATTATCTCGGGCAACATGTCCGACCCATTGCCACTTGAGCCTTGCTATACGTTCTGCGACATCAGTAATCTTTGTTCTTTCACGAATGTCGATATTTCGAATTTTGTCTCTCAAACTAATCCCTAGTATGGCCCTCTCCATCGCTCTTTGAGTTGTACTGAGCTGCTCTAAGGTTTTCTTTGTAAAGGCCATGGTCTCCAGTCCATATGTAGTTACAGGCAAGATACATTTGTCATAAACTCTTCGTTTTAGACACATTGGTATATCTCTATTCTTCAAGATAAAGCTTAACTTGCCGAAAGCTACCCAAGACAATTGTATGCGTCCTTTTATTTCGGCTATTTGGTTTTCTTTGCCGATTTTAATGGTATGTCCAAGATATAGATAGTGGTCTACATTTTCAAGACTGACGTTGTCAATAACAAGATTAGTTTGTACATTACTCATTATTTTTGTTTTCTGAAGATTCATTTTGAGACCTATTTTATTTGACTGCTGGTTTAGTTCCTTCATCATTTGCTCCAGTTCCTTGATATATGTACTGAATAATACTATGTCGTCCGCAAACCTCAAATGACTCAAATGTACACCATCAATGTTTATACCTTTTTCCTCCCAGTCGAGCTGTTTGAATACATTTTCCAATGCTAAGGTAAAAAGTTTTGGTGAAATAGTATCACCTTGTCTAATACCTTTACCAAGGCGTATTTTTTCGGTTTTTTGGTCTTCATTGATTTTGATGTGGAATGTGGCCTGTTCATAAATGTTTTTAATGAGTGTAGTGTACCGTGAGTCTATTCGAGCATCCCTGAGGGCTGACAAAAAGGACCAGGTTTCAATACTATCGAAAGCCTTGTGAAAGTCAATAAATGCCATATGTAAGGGTACATTATATTCTGTGGTTTTTTCTACCAGTGTTCTGACGGTTTGTAAGTGATCGTTAGTACCAAACCCTTTTCGAAATCCCGCCTGTTCAACCGGTTGACATAAATCAAGTTTTTGTGTTATGCGGTTGGTTATTATTCTTGTTAGCAATTTGTATAAATGTGACAACAAACTTATAGGCCTGTAGTTTTCAATATTAGTATTGTCTCCTTTCTTGTGTAAAAGTATTATTTTGGCGTTTTCCCACAGATTGGGTATTCTTTTCTCTATCAGACACCTATTCAGCAAGACTTCCACCTTAGAATATGTGTAATAAATAAAATATCGTCTGAGGTAACAGGGAGATTTGCGAATCGAGGATCAAAACTATTGTTGGCATTCGCTGATGATCTAGGTGCAGTCGCTCATTCTACAAGAGACGTGAGAGAGGTGTTTTCAACTCGAGGAAGAAACAGGTAGTCTGGGCCTTCAAATAAATGAAGAGAAGACGAAATACATTCAGAAGAACCAAAAATCCAAGACCAAGAGTTAGGAAGAACATAACTTCGAAGTAATAAAAGAGTTCAAATATCTACGAGCAGTAATCAAAGATGACAACCACATATCTCAGCAAGGATACCTGCGTGGAATAGAGCATTATACTCCCTATTATCATTATTAAGATCTAAGCTGCTAAAATGACAATCTAAATTAAGATTGTGCATGCCAATAATTATTCGCCATATTATTACATATGGAAGTAAAACATGGACTCTACTGGTTCTTAAAAGCTACTGGTTTTTAAAAGGAAAGTTCTCAGAATGATATTTAGCCCTTAAAGACAAGTACGATGATTTGCAAATTTTATTGACAGGAGAGTGAAGAAGATGCCTCAAAGCTGAATTGGTGATTGTGTTTGGTACTGAAAACATCGTCATGCATATAAAAGCTAACCGAATAAGATTGGCAGGTCATGTGGTAAGATCAGAGGAAGACAGAGTGTTAAAAAGACAGTGTTTTTTGATAGACCAGACGGTAGAAGATCAGTAGACCGTCCCAGAAAAATATGTAAGGATGATAAAGGATCGTAGTATCCTGAAATAGTAAAGGTTGCTTGTAGAATTCATTGCATATGTGAAACAACGATGTGAACCATTTTATTTCACTTTAAAATTCGTGAAATCCAAAAACTGAGAGAAAAACTTTTACACTTTTTAAATAATTGTTTAATTGCGGCTCGCGAAAAATTTCAAATTTTGGAAAATGGCTCGGACTATCAACCAGCTTGGCCACTCCTGCAATAGAAGTATAACTTCTTACGTGCGTACAAAGTACACACACATTCTTTTTTTTAACAGCCAGCCGTATAGGACAAATGTTTATGTCCGTTTTGTTGGAAATTAACCATTTGGACGTTGCGCAAGGCTTGTCTCCACCCTGTGTTGTTTTCGTGAAAATGGGATTATACTCTATGCGTCCGGTTTCTTTTTCTTTTCCACTGCTGTCTATCTCAGTTTTGAAGTACGTTAGTTGACAAAGAGCTGCTTCACCACCCCTCCATGCCAATTCATAAGATAAAACAAAAAACCATTGGGTGTATCTTCATTGCATCTGTCAACCAGTTTTTTAAATTCGTCATATTTTAAAAAAACTGAACTTTTCTTTCTTTTCCCTGCGTTGTGCGCTCTTGGCGTCTCGAGCCAATTTAAACTCAATATCAGTGAATGGATTAAACTTGATACAGTAATAGTTATAATACTTATCTTGTAACATTTTTGATGTGACATTCCACATTGTTTTTATTGTGAACTCTTTATAATCTTTCCCGTTTTGCCGCTTCATGTTAAATGCCCAATCTTGAAGTATGTCCGCAAGCTTACCAATTTGGGTCTATTCGTTAAAAGTGTAGTTTCTCTCAACACAAAACTGCGTAAATTGACGCAAAATTGAGTCAAATCATGTCAAAGTTTCACGAGGGCAAAACAAATCGATAATTTTTAAGAGTTCGAGTGTAATTTGATAAGATTATTTTATGAATAAAACTGGTTTTTAAATCATTTTAACTAATATTTTATTGATATCTTCGCCTGAATATTTGCTAAACCTGTTCCTGGTGTTCTCTTTGACAAGCTATGAATTGTCATTAATGTCACTGAATGTTAATTTTTTCGTAGCAACGAAGGGAATCTGACGTAATACTGGACGACGGGAAATTATCAAAAATTATCAGTAGTTATTGCACAGGAGCTCTAAAATTATCGAATTTTTCCCGAGTGACACTTTGACAATTTTAATTTCACGACCCGAAGAGGAGGGAAATTATGTCAAAGTGTCACGAGGGCAAAAATTCGATAATAATTTTAGAGATCGAGTGCAATTTGCTGCGATTATTTCATGAATAAAACTGTTCAAAATCAAAATTTTATTGTGATTTATTTATGTAAGTACAAATTGGTACAATTAAACACACAGTTGTTATAAATATTTGACGGTTGAAAGTCATCACTTTTATAACTTTTAAAACATTAATGGTCGTTAATGTCACTGAATGTATTTTTTCGTAGCAACGAAGGGCATCTGCCGTAATATACTTGACGACGGGATATTATCAAAAATTATCACTTTAATTTTTATTTATGTAGCTTTCTATTGGTTAGAATCTCCTATGAATGAAATAATCGCTGTGATTTTTATTTCTGCAGCTTTCTATTGGTCAGAATCTCTATGAATGAAATAATCGCTGTAATCAAGCGATAATTGTCGAGTAAACAAATGGGTGACTGTAATTTTCTTTTATATGATCCTTATCTTGATAATGAAAAACACAAAAAAAAAGAATTATTTAATTTGGTGCAGTAGTTATGTATGAGGTTATACTACGCGTAAGTAGTTATTTACATAGATTATTTATTTTCTAAATCAAAAACTCGATTTGTCAAAACACCAAACAAATAATTTATTTTGCGATTTGTTGTTTAATCGTACAAAACTATAATTTTAGTTGAAATTAAAAAAAATAACTGTATTTCCTATTATTTTTAAGTGTGTTGAATAGACCAGGAAGGATCTGTTTTTAGGTGGATGTGAGAGGTGCCATTCAGATTTTTGCGGATAAAGTTAGGTGATAACTTCGTTAATAATAATTGACTTATGCTCCTTCTCAAATATGCCCGGAACATTAATAAAAAAAATAAAATATTTAAAAATTTCAAAAAATTTCATTTTTTTTCTACTTTCTTTGCTTATAACTTTAAAACGATTAATTTTGGAACAAAGTTGTATTGGAATAAAACAAAAATAATTAAATTTTCTATCAGATACGATTGGTTAAAAATGTCTTAATTTAACACACTTGCTGCAAAATAGCAATAAATATAAAATAAGGGGGCAAAGAAGCCTGTCCGTATTCAATGTTTTTCCATCACTTTGGTTACACTTGGAACCTTCCTAATTCGCTTAGAAAATTTTTGTAATGTGCTAAAACCGTTCACCAAATTTCATTAAAATTGACTTACTAGATTTTGCATAATAATTTTGCAATCTAAACTTTTTTTAAAAAATTAAAATTTTTTACAATTTTCTTACATATAAAGAAGCACTCCACCTATCTAATGCACTTTACAGAATTGAAATCGGATTATTTAAGCAGCCTCAGCAATGTTTTAAAGTTATAAACAATTTTTTGGCTTACAAACAAATTAGTGCTGTGTCCAGGAGGGGGTGCTACGGGCTCCTTTATTTAGATGGACTTACCCAAGGTTTTTTATGAATTTTGACCCGTAGAACACGAATTTTTTGGGTAACAGTTGATCCGGATGTCGATAAGATTGTTATAAACAAAGAACTTGAGGAATTACATAACATCGATTTTTCGCAAAATAAAACATTTTTTTTTTATTTCTTGGGTAATTCTAAGCTAAAAATGTTCTTACAAGCTTTTTCGTAGGATGCATAGTTTTCGAGATAAACGCGGTGGAACATTCAAAAAATCGAAAAATTGCAATTTTTGAACGAGAATAACTTTTGATTAACAAATAAAATAGCAATTTTGCTGACAACATTTGAAAGTTTAAGTCAAATTATACCGGTTTTAATTATTTGCATTGCCAAAAATTAATTTTTTTATTATTAAACAAAGCTATTTGTTTATAAGCCAAAAAATTGTTTATAATTTTAAAACATTGCTGAGGCCCCTTAAATAATCCGATTTTAATTCTGTAAAGTGTATTAGATGGGTAGAGCACCTCTTTATATGTAAAAAATTAGCCAATTTCTAAATGGTCTACTTTTTGTTCAGAAAGATTTTAAAAAATTTGAACTTTTTTAAAAACATTTACATTACAAATTTATTATGCAAAATCTATTAGTAGCCCAATAAATGACCGTTTTGGAGTGTAATTTCCAGGGGCAACTCCGAATTGCATGAAAATTTGGATTTAGGTTCTACTTACCCTCCACTTCAAAGTTGAATTTGTGCCGTTGGTTACTTTTACTTGGCGGGTGACATCTACCCCTTCTCGGGGGGTGAAAAACGCGTGTTTAAAATAAGGCCGGAAATGGATAAATTTACTTATTTTAAGCACCTTTTGTTCTATAAAGTCTTTTCGAGTTATTCGCGATTTAAAATGTTGATTTTTTGACAAAAAAACTACGTTTTCAAACCGTTTTTCCCAAATAACTCAAGAAGTAAATATTTTATCGAAAAAAATATATTTAGTAAAAGTGTAGCCTATAAAAAAAAAGAAAAAAATTGTGTACCAGTAAAATGTACAAATTGAGTAGAAGCAAAGTTGTAGCTCATGAAAAATACGTTGTTATTCGTCTAATTCCAAATCGAATAATTCAACGCGAAATCACCGAAGAAAGAAGCGTTTTTCGGGAAAACCTTATTAACATTTTAAAGGTATGGAAAAAAATCTTATTATTTGTTTTTTACAAAAGTTTACAGCATCAAAAATAAACGAGTTACACTGGAAAAAAAAGTTGGCCCCTTTTTTGGTAAAAAAAATCGTGAAAACCTCCCTCTATTTAGCACCCTAAATGAAATTAATCGTTTGGCTTTACCATCTATTTTAACTGTATGTGTATTGTTTATATGATCTGTAAGTTTGATTGGTTTGAAGTGCTTATTTTTGAAAACATTTGGTTTTATAGTAAAAAAAATTTTTCTAAAAATTTTTGAAAAATTTCATTTTCTCGAAATAACTTAAAAAGTATTAGTGATAAGAAAAATCTTAAAGAGTAAAAAAATGTAGGTTTTGCTATTATAAATATGCTAGTTTCATTTTGTTTCTCCGTAAGACAAAAATTGGTTAAGATATGGCTGTTCAAAATTTGCATACACTCGTGATTAGTGACCCATTCAAGCTTTCTCAATTATAACCCTTTCAAAAAATAAACACTTTAAACCGGTGAGACTGACAGATCATATAAAAAATAGATAGGTAAGTAAATTGTTTGTAAAGCGGTAGCGATTAATTTCATTTGGGGAGCTAAACACGGCGATATTTTCATGATTTTTTACAGAAAAAAAGAAGGCCATCATTATTTTGAGCGTAACTTGCTTATTTTTAATGCTAAAACTTTTGTTAACAATTAAAACAAAGCTTTTTATAAACACTTTAAAAAAGTTTAAATGGGTTTTTCCTGAAAAGTGCTTAATTTTTCGGTGATTTCACCTTGAAATATTCGATTTGGAATTAGACGAATAAGAACGTATTTTTCATGAGCTACAACTTTGTTTTGATTTGATTGATAGACTTTACTGATACACCATTCTGTTGGGTTTTTTATAAGCTACACTTTTTCTAACGATATTTTTTTCGATAAAATATTTACTTTTGGAGTTATTTGCGAGAAACCGTCTGAAAACGTAGTTTTCTTGTCGAAAAATCAACATTTTCAATGGCAAATAACTCGAAAAGTATTGACTTAAGTAAAAAACTCTATAGAACAAAAGCTGCTTAAAATCAGTCAATTTATCCATTTCCGGTCTTATTTGAACGTATGTTTTCTCACCCCCGAGAAGGGGTGACTGTCACCCCCCAAGTAAAAGCAACCAACGGCACAATTTCAACTTTGAAGTGGAGGGTAAGTAGAACCTAAATCCAAATTTTCATGCAGTTCGGAGTTGCCCCTGAAAATTACACGGTATCGCCGAATTTCCCGTTCATTTACTGGGCTATAGGTCGATTTTAATGAAATTTGGTAGACCATTTAAGTAAGTTATAAAAATTTTCTAAGCGAATTACTAAGGTTCTAAGTGCCACCAAAGTGGTTAAGAAACATTGAATAACAACAGGCGTATTTTGCCCCCTTATTTTGTATTTATTGCTATATTGCAGAAAAGGTAATAACTTAAGACATTTTTGACCAGTCGTATATCATACAAAATTCAATTATCTTTATTTTATTTCTGTACGACTTTGTTCCAAAACGAACCGTTTTAAAGTTATAAGCAAAGAAAGCAGAAAAAATCGATGTTTTTCGAAATTTTTAAATATTTTAATTTTTTAATTAATGTTCCGGGCATATTTGAGAAGGAGCATAAGTCAATTATTATTAATGAGGGTGTCACCTAACTTTATCTGCAAAAATCCGAATGCCACCTCTCACATCCAAAAATACATGTTTTTTTACAGATTAGTCCTGGTCTATAAGGAAAATTGTTTGTTCTCGATAGTAATAGAACGAAAAAGTTCTTTTACCGGACAATTGACGGTTTGTTGTTGTCGGTAGGGCGTGAGAGACAGCGTTGTTCACTAATGGGGCCTGTAATAGCAACAAGACTAACAAGGTAAGAAGACCTCGAGTTTCTGAGTTTCCCGACTTGGATGTCTTATGTCACACCGACACACTTGCATCAAAGCAAGCTGAGCCTCGCTCGAAAACAGATCCCCGACCTTTTGTCTATTTACACAAATTGTGTTTGTGTGTCCACTAAAAGGCATCTCTTAAGGCCGCTTTTGTCGGTATCCAGAGGGCTTTGTGAGATATTGGGTTTCGGCGAGAGGCGATGATACGAGACATGATCGATTTTGACGAAAAAATTACTATGGGAAGGCGTTACTTGCGGCACTGTTCAGTCAAAATACTCGGCGGATCTTTTAAAATATGTCTTAATTATACACAATACCTTTGCAATGGGGATTTGTGTTCTGAAGATATATGCATTTGTGATACATATCTTTTTGAAAATCTCTTTGTACAGAAATTAACGAAAATATTCCTATATCATGATTATTTCTTTAAAGTAGTAAAATAAGAATTTCGAGACGAAATTTTCCAAAATTTAACAAACAGGGAGAGTGCTAAATAATTAAGTTTTAAAATGACACGATTGCTGTACAGACACGATTCTTATGTGTTAATTTTGACCCTAGAGTCATTAAGTTGACATTTTTATTTAATTTGGACTTTCTTTTTTGAAAAGTTCTTTTAATATTGTTCAGGGTATTATGAAAAATTTATTTTTATAAAAAATATGGAATTAAATGGTGAATTAGATTTAGGTCTGGATCCCGCGTACCAAAAAAAAAGTTGATTAATAGCAAGCTGAAAATTTGTTAATAGCTTAACGGTGTCTAGTCGGACAAACTTGGACGTATGGGAACACTGGAACAGTGTAGTTTTAATTGTGGAACAGGTTAAAAATTTGGAACGTCTGACTACGAAAACGTACCATGTATTTTGTCGGACAGAATTTCCAGTTGATTTTTTACCCTTTCAGTAAACTCTCATGCAAAAATCAGACTGGTATTTATCACCAACTGCGTATTACTTTGGACTCTGGGCTAATTAGCAAAATACAAGGAAAAGTTATTTACCAGCAATTTTATTGCTGGAATCGAATCTTATGATCCTATACATTAATAATATAGGTATGCAAAGTCCGCAGATAGTGTGCTACTTTTTTATAAACAAAATGGCGCCCAAAAATCGGGTTTTTTTCAATTTTTGCTCTATAACTCCAAAGATTTTAACTTTACACCAAAAACACCCAAACAAAAATTCACTGCAATTAAATTTTGCATAGAGACTTGTTTCTCCCGATTTACTTCGACGAAAATTTTCCCCGGAAAATGCGGGTTTTCCCAACAAAATCCTTAATTTTCAACTAAAATTTTAGATAAGTAATTGTTTATCAATAATTAAATAACTCGGTAATATAAAAGCACTTTTCGCATAGATTATAATTCCAGAAGCCGATGAAAATTGAATGAACAGTTTAGCAACAATTGAATTGTTAATTAAAAATTTACGGTCGCTATAATAACCACAATAATAATTATGATACATAAGAATAACTATGATTTTTGTATAAAAAGACACTGTACCTATCTAATGTACTTTACAGAATTGAAATTGAACTATTTAAGCGGCCTCAGGAATATTTTGAAATTATAAACAATTTTTTGGGTTATAAACAAATAGAATATCTTGGGAAATATTAAATTAAATTAAATCATGAAAACGGTATTGGAAAAAAGCAGCAGGACGCTTCTTTTAAAAGAAAAAACGTTTAATTGCGATGACTGGTTCGTGAGATACAACCGGTCAAAGTTTACCACCATTTACGGCAAAGATTTAAACAATAGGATCATAATTTTCAAAGCATCACCTTTTTATTTCGGTCCTGTTTCTCTACACCAATTTTCATATCTTTAAAATACTTATAACATATATTATTATAATAAAAACTATCGATATTACGAGTGAAAATTGCCAAAAATAGCAAAATTCCAATCATTATTTTAATAATGTATGTTATGAGTAGTCTAAAGATATGAAAATTGGTGAGGAGAAAGAGGACCGAAATAAAAAGGTGATGGTTCGAAAATTATGATCCTATTGTTTATATATTTGCCGTAAATGGCGGTCAACTTTGACCGGTTGTATCTCAGGAACCACTCATGACAATTAAACGTTTTTTCTTTTAAAATAAGCGTCCTGTCGCATTTTTGCCAATACCGTTTTCATGATTTAATTTAATTTAATATTTCCCGAGATATTCTATTTGTTTATAAGCCAAAAAATTGTTTATAATTTTAAAATATTCCTGAAGCCTCATAAATAGTCTAATTTCAATTCTGTAAACTACATTAGATAGGTACAGTGGCTTTTTATACCATAATCATAGTTATTCTTATGTATCATAATTATTATTGTGGTTATTATAGCGACCGTAAATTTTTAATTAACAATTCAATTGTTGCTAAACTGTTCATTCAATTCCCATTGGTTTCTGGAATTATAATGTATACGAAAAGAGATTTTATACTACCAAGTTATTTAATTATTGATGAACAATTACTTATCTAAAATTTTAGTTGAAAATTAAAGATTTTGTTGAAATATTTTCGTCGAACTAAATCGGGAGAAATACGTCTCTAAGCAGAATTTAATTACGGTGAATTTTTATTTGGGTGTTTTTGGTGTAAAGTTAAAATCTTTGGAGTTATAGAGCAAACATTGAAAAAAACACGATTTTCGGGCGTCATTTTGTTTATAAAAAAAGTAGCACACTATCTGTGGACTTTGCATACCTATATTATTAATTTATACAATCATAAGATTCGATTCCGGCGATAAAATTGCTGGTAAATAACTTTTCCCAAAAATGGCCTATTCTCCGATAATCTGCCCAGAGTGCCCAGCCTATATTTTAATAAGTCGGACACGCAGAGCATATCAAAGGACAGGAATTATGTTGGTGATAAATAGCAATCTGAAGGGTAACAAATCAATTGGAAGTTCTGTCCGACAAAATACATGGGGCGTTTTCGTAATCTGACGTTCCAAATTTTTAAACTGTTCCACAATTAAAACTTCCCCTGTCCCAGTGTTCCCGTACATCAAAGTTTGTCCGACTAGACACCGTTAAGCTATTAACAAATTTTCAGCTTTAACCTGTTCCACAATTAAAACTACACTGTTCCAGTGTTCCCATACATCAAAGTTTGTCCGACTAGACACCGTTAGACTATTAACAAATTTTCAGCTTACTATTTATAAACCTTTTTAGTACGCGGGATCCAGGCCTAATTAGAGTTGCACAATTGCCCCCTCACGCTCCGCTCATGTTACAATAGGACAATAGTACTCAAGTGAAAAAATCTTAAAATTTGTATTAACCATATCAAGCACAGTAACACGTGTTTGCAATAAATAGCTGGACCTTTCTTCACAACAAAAGATGAAAAGATACAGATGGGATAAAGAGGTTGTTTCAAAAATTGCGTTTCGTAATACTTGAACGGCCCCTTTAACAAAAATTTATGAAGGAACAACAAAATATTATATTTTTGATAGAGTAGGTTTAATGAATTTTTTGCGACTTTGCAATGTCGTCTTAAAGAATTAGTTCACTGTCATTGTATAACTAGTCATTGTATAACGCTGTTCTTTATTTTTACATAATACAAGTATGCACTTTTCAATTTTCATTGTTTTGAAATCACTTGCCGCAATATCAAATAAATCAGTATATTTATTTTTCTTAATGAATTCTGCTTCGACTACAGATTTTTTTCTCTTAATTTTTGCAGTGGGAATACCTTTAGACTCAATTTGATCTGGTACTTATTCTGAGCCGAAAAATACGCTTCTCTTTAGAAAAACAAAAATTGGTACGAGTATTTATCTTCAAGATATAAATCTAATCCATCCATTGCAAATTTCTAGTACCGATCATAGGCGTCCGTTTTGGGTAGGGCAACGGTTATATTATCGCATAACTTTTTTATCTTTAACTTTTATGCATTTCTGACACTGGATTATTAAATTGTAAAGTATTCTAGTACTAAAAGGTACTCTTGTTTTAAATCGGTAGTACACAACGTTTTCTATAAAAATCGATTTGAAAATTTTTCGCTTTCTGAATTAAAAAAAAAATTCAAAAAAAAACTGTTTAGAAAGACGAAAACTGGTACATTTATTCATATTCCAGAGATAAATCGATTTCATTAATTGCGAATTTCTAGTACTGCTCATAGGCGTCCGTTTTGGGTAGGTCAACAGTTATTTTATAGCATAACTATTTTGTCTTGAATTTTCGAGCATTTTTGACACTAGATTATTAAATTACGAGGTATTCGAGTACTAAAAGTTACTCTTACTTTATTTTGGTAAAATACTTCGTTTTTGGTTGAAAAGTTCTTCTAATTTTTTTTCAAATTCCAAAAACAAAAAACTTTAAAATCGATGTTTCTAGAAAACGGTGTGTCCTACCGACTTAAAGCAAGAGTACCTTTTAGTACTAGAATACCTCTCAATTAATTAATCCGGTGTCAAAAATGTATAAAAGTTAAGGAGAAAAAAGTTATGCAATAAAATACTCGTTGCTCTACCCAAAACGGACGCCTATGACCGGTACTAGAAATTTGCAATGGATGGAATCGATTTATCTCTGAAAAGTAAATAAGCTTACCAATTTTCGTTTTTCTAAATAGAAGCCTTCTGGAGGTATTTAAGAAAAACTAATTTCATGTCGCCATCTTCAAAGAGCTCTAGCTCCCTTAAGAAGCATTTTCGGACTAGTGAATTGGGTTAAATTGTCTTAAAATCATCTGAGGAATCTCCTGTCTTCGTTTGTCGGTAGAGTTTCTGGACACCTTGTATAGTGTAGGAAACAAAGGTTGAACTTCGCAAATAAGTCCGGTTATGTTTTTTTTTCAGTATATCAAGAAGTACTTTTAATGAGACTAACTTTTTCTTAAAAGGTTTCGCCCCGGAACACCCATTTTCATCCCTTTAAAGGGGGTAGTTTGTCGTTTTTGCGAAACGTAGCCCTTCCTGTACGTCATTGCAAAAAATTCCTCAATAGAAATATGAAGAGGACTATATTTCCTACAATTTATTCCGCGACAGCATAATATCTATCACACACCGTTTAGCGGAGGTAGCGCCCCAAAGTTGACAAGTTTTTAAAAAAGATGTTTTAAAAAAAAATATTTTTCGCTAACCGTAATGGGAATCAAGAAGCAACCCAGCGGCAATTAATCACAAATAAATGTCTGATTTTTTGGTATAGGTTTCATTTAAGGGCAATTGTCCATTTTTTAATTACAGGGTGTTAAATTTTAAAAAGCCCCTTTTTTATATATACCATGTGAACCGCTTATGCTAGCGTAAAAAAACTTTCAGCGATTACCCATGTACAACTATTATTTACAAATTTGTATAATTCACCCCCATATTTTCCCCGAAACCACCCAAAAAAAAAAGGAAATTGTGATTTGATTTGTAATTGAGATATCTGTTGGTATGTGTTGGTTTTCTATACACTTTGGTCTCATATCCAGTATTTGTCTTTGAGACTAAAACATCGAGATAGGGTGTTATTATATTCCTTTTCCATTGTAAATGTTATTGTTTCTTCTTGATCGTTTATAATATTTAGGAATGTATCCAACAATTCTGATCTATGAGGCCATATTGAAAACACATCATCTACATCACCACTATACTGTGGGTTTTAAATTTTGTTTAGAAATGATACTAGTTTCGAAATCCTCCATAAATATATTAGTCAATAATTGAGATAAAGAAGAGCCCATTATTAGACCAAAATTTTGTTTATAGAATTCATTATTTAGTTGAAAATAGGTATTACCAGTACATAATGTCAATAACTCCATTATAAGTAGTTGATATTATTGTCAATATATTATCATTCTCTAATTTCCTTTTGATTATGTTTAAAGTTTTATCTAATGGTACATTTGTAAGTAAACTGTTTATGTCAAAACTTACTAAAATTTTATTTGGATTAAATTCAATATTTGATAATTTGTTTAAAAAATGTTGTGTATTTTTTACAAGAATAAAAAACCGCTAAACGCCGTAAAAATGAGTGGCGCATACAATATTCCAGCTACAAAAGATCTGATATGAATATTACGTGGCGCGAAAATGTATTTTCATTTTGATGCAAAACAAAATTCTAGTTTTATTTTAAAAGCTTTTTTCATAATATTTGCCCAATTTGAAGTAAAACGCGCCACAAAAGGGTAACTTTGATACAGTTTGGATTTTGAAACTCTTTTGAGGCGCGTTTACTTTAAATTTAGCAAATATTTAGCAACTAGAATTTTGTTTTGCATCAAAATGAAAATACATTTTCGCGCCACGTAAAATTCATATCAGATCTTTTGTAGCTGGAATATTGTATGCGCCACTCATTTTTACGGCGTTTAGCGGTTTTTTATTCTTCTATCAGGAGTTTTTCAAAGTTATTTATAAATTAAATGTATAAAGTTGAATGCAATGTTTCTCGATTACACGATAAGCTTTATAAATGGTCGCCTTTGTCGCATTATCTCCCAAATGATCTAGTGTCCATCGAATGTACACTAGATTTTTTTTTCGATTCGAAATAGATTGAAAAAAATATTGGGATGGCCGGTAAATGAACTCGGATTGCCCGTTGCCAGATCAAATTAGCGTCGTAACCACTACAACTACATAAACCATTTAGGGAATAATCGTTAATTCGATTAAACTTTTGTAGCTTAATAACTTCTAAACGGCTTAACCGATTTTGTTCACTAAACATGAGTTTGAAACGTATTGACAAGTAGTATCTTACGCATCTAAGGTCAAGTGTGATAACTGAAGCCATTACAGGAATTATTGATCTCGAAAAACCGTTTTTCCAATAAGAAATAGATTTTATCAAACTTATGAAGCCTATAACTTAAAAATTCGAATTTTCCCGGATATATGGTATACACCGTTAGATTCGTCTAGAGTCCTTCTACAAACGCTCAGTTATTGGCGTAATTCGTAGGTTGAAATTTTGAGTAATTGTCGAAAAACCAAAATTTTCAAAGTTTAGTTTTTCAGTTTTTCGGCTATACTGAGCCGTGTGTATGTCTGATCCTGACAACTTAGACACCATTTGAAAACTTAACTCAACGCTATTGATTTGGTGTATTTACTGTTCTCCTGTCTCTTCTTGAACCGAAGATATATACCGCCAAAAAATATGCCCTTTTATACCTACCAAGTCCTATAGCTGGCTTATGGGTAGTCAAAACTCACAAACTACATCGGTTCTGAATCGGCCCTCACCCCCTCTTCAAACACAGAAAAAAAATTCAGATCGGCTTAACTTTTCTACACACATACATACATACATATCCACAAACATTTTCCCTTTTTTAAATAAAAATTGATTCATATTTCTGAGCTCGGTAACTTTTGAACGGTATAACCGATTTTCAAAATTAGACATGCGTTGGAAAGGTAATGATCGCTTCTATTAGAAGCCGCAACGGTCGTAGTTAAATTTTCGAAGTTTTTGGGAGTTTTGGGGACGAGAACGAAAAACAGACCCTAAATAGGAAGGGCCGTAAAATCCACACCCTTGGATCAAAATGTGAGTCTTTTCCTGAACTTTAAGATGGGAGTTGGCCCAATTTTCAATTCAGTCAGATTTAGAAAATCGAAAATTTCTTGTATATACAGGGTGTAACAAAAATACAGGTCATAAATTAAACCACATATTCTGGGACCAAAAATAGTTCGAATGAACCTAACTTACCTTAGTACAAATATGCACACAAAAAAAGTTACAGCCCTTTGAAGTTACAAAATGAAAATCGATTTTTTCGAATATGTCGAAAACTATAAGAGATTTTTTGTTGAAAATGGACATGTGGCATTCTTATGGCAAGAACATCTTAAAGAAAAATTATAGTGAAATTTGTGCACCCCATAAAAATTTTATGGGGGTTTTGTTCCCTTAAACCCCCCCAAACTTTTGTGTCCGTTTCAAATAAATTATTATTCTGGTGCCATAAGTTAAACTAAATAGTTTTAAAACTTTTTTGCCTCTTAATATTTTTTCGATAAGGCAGTTTTTATCGAGTTGCGGCTTCTTTTTTAATATGTTTACATAAAAATTTGATGAGGGTTTTGTTCCTTTAAACCCCCCAAATGTTTGTATACGTTCCAATTAAACTATTACTGCGGTACCATTAGTTAAACACAGTGTTTTTAAAACTTTTTTGCCTCTTTGTATTTTTTTGATAAAGCATATTTTATCGAGATGTGGCTTCTTTTTTAATATGGTTCAAAATATACCTAAAAATATAAATCATAAATAAATTTTCATATTATTACCAAGTCTCCATAATCGTACTTTACCATATACAAATATGTGGTGGATTTGACAAATATTCAAATACCTCGATAAAAACTGACTTTTGGAAAAAGTACTAAGAGACAAAAAAGTTTTTAAAAACTAGTGTTTAACTAATGGCGCTACAATAATAATTAAATTGAAACGTACACAAAAGTTTGGGGGGGGGGGGGGTTTAAAGGAAACAAACCCCCATAAAATTTTTATTTGGTGTCCAAATTTCATTATAATTTTTTCTTAAAATAATACTGCCATAACAATACCACATGTCCATTTTTAATAAAAAATCTCTAATAGTTTTCGATATATTGGAAAAAATCGATTTTCATTTTGTAACTTCAAAGGGCTGTAACTTTTTTTCCGTGCACATTTGTACTAAGGTAAGTTAGGTTCAATCGAACTACTTTTGGTCCCAAAATACGCGATTAAATTTATGACCTGTATTTTTGTTACACCCTGTATAGTGTCGCGTGTAGGGGGTGTAGGTGTGCGCCCCTGGCGAGAACTGCCGTTCTCTGGTAATAAATGTGTCATTATTATTAGCAAATGGTTTTATAATGTTTAGTAAAAATTTTGATAGTTCACCACAAGGAGAATTGATTATTATTAAATAAAATATTATGTTAAAATTGTGGCTTATTTCCGATCAAAACTAGTTATTGCGATGTCTACTGTTGCGATTAATTTCTTCGTTCTTCTTCATCTATTATAGCCGATATCCTCGTATGTTTTGATCCTTTTGGTCAATATTCATTATTAACTCATTTGGTTAATACAAGATTACACTTTATTACGCAAAATCTACGTCAAGTGATTACTTTTTCCACGCAAAAATCTTCGTAATTAAATTTTCTATAAACTTACTTATATATAATAAACGAGTTATGTATATATATTTTCGCTATCAGTGGCGGCTCGTGAGTTTTACAATAGGGGAAGCTCTAACTATAAAAAATCTAGACAAATTTGCACTAGCAAAAAAATTCACCAAAAAAGTAATTTAAGGCTCCATTTGTTTTTGACCATTTTTATTTACATTTCACCTTACGGGGACCCTCCCTCTTAGGAAGCGTTCAAGTATTACGTAACGCGATTTTTGAAGATTTTTGAACCCCCCACCTGCGTTACGTAATACTTGAACGGTCCCTTACCGCATGCTTGCATTGATAACTGAGATGTAGAATAGCTTTTATAACTAATAATAATATTATTGTTACTAAAAGAACTTTATAAAAACAGGATTAAATCTAAAATTAACGAAATTTTTCGAATTTTGAGTCATAATTACCCCACAACGATAGAAGTTCCTTGTAATTGCCGCGATTAATGGAATAATCATCACTTTCATCGTGTCTGCGAAAAGCTAATTATTGCGAAGCCAAATATAGTGTTATATCGATAAGCCTTTTTAAATTCATCCTATTCTCCAAAACCTGATTATTGTAAGTAATTATGGCCTCTTTTTGAGCTGTATCTAAAGCAGTTACTATATTTTGTTTAGCAAAAAGTTTTAATTTACACAAAAAACTTTTTTCCTCTTAATAGACCCGGTTAACCAGTCCCATTTATTATACCAGTTAATATTAAATGCACGATTTTGACGATTACCTGAGGATTTAATAATAGTTAAATTTGGCTGTGGTCTTTCTAAGGTTTTAGTAATATAAGCTTTATTATAATATACTTAAAGTATTAAAATTATTCATTTATATACATTTTATATAAACAAACAACGGTACGTAAATTGTAAAAATAACCTTACCAAGCCAATAACAACACAAATAAAAATATATGAAATACAAAAATTCACCAAACACTAATTAAAAGAAATAAAATGATAAAATCACACCAAGAAATACCCTGACTATTAACTTCGTTATAGAATATAAGTAAAACCACAAGTGAGCCTAATTCTGGTTTTGCCTCCCTTGGCATATATTTCTGGGTAGTTTGACGTGAAGCGATATAATATTACGTTTCTCTATCAAGTATTATTGTACGCATAGGAAACTATATCGCTGGTTTCGAGACGTTTGTCTTAACTTAGAACACAACGGAGTCGAGTCTGGCTTCTACCTCCCTTGGTAGGGATATGAGGAGCTGCTCACAGCATACAGGTGGGCATATTGGGGTTAGTTACAAAAGTGTGCAATAATTTACACTTTCTATTAGTACGAGCGCTTGTTGTTTCTCGTGATTCAAAATAAACAAAACAGTGACATTTCATCAATATGATATCATTTCAGATATGACATAAAATGTGTAAAAAAATTATGGGGAGGCTAAGCCTCCGTTGCCTCCTATGACGAGCCGCCACTGTTCGCTATCATCGTACGGTTTTCGCTCCTCCGTCTTGTAGCAAAATATCTCATCATCTTTGATAATCTCGAGTACACAGCAAAGCTAATAACTTGTGCAAACTTAATTACAAGTTAGAGGGAAGCAGCGGTGAAGATATATTACCAACGACAAGAAACCTCCGACTCGACTGCTGTAGCTGTAGCTTTCTGGATATAATTAATACTTTGCGAGAAAGGATTTGATAATCAAATTTTATGATTAAGCTATTTTTCTCCTCGGTCGATAGGAAAATAAACTGACAACAGTAGAAAATAAAAAGCCAATATGTAGATAAAACCCAGTGTTGTCAATCGGCGGATAATTATCCGATTTGCGTACCTTTTTGAGAGTTGTCGTGTCTTCTTCGTATCTTTAAATAAATCGGATATTTGCGGATATTTTTCAGTGTATCTACCATCGACTAAAACTTTCTCATCTCATCCATATATTCCCAACACCAACAACACATTAATTTTGTTTGGTTACACCCAAATTTTTATAAATAGCCTATACTGGATGAATGTTAGTGACATCCTATACTTTTCATCTTTTGACAAAAGGGACATGTGCCAATTATTTTGTTTATAATTTAAATGCACAAGTGCATCCACTTAAGGCATACTAATCCAATTCAAATTTCAAAAACCGTCTGCCGTCCGATGTCATTTATGAGTTTTTAGTTTTTAGTCTTTAAACTTATGAAAGCTAATTCACGCACGATTTAGTTTTATTTTCATTTTATGTAGTGCAGTGCTTAAGTAAATGTTTCCAGATTTCTCGGACATGAGATGTAGTTAAAACTAGTTCTTTTTTGTAAAGTTCTATCAAATCTAATATCTTAAACAAAACCATTTCATCAAAACATGTTATACTTACCTAATTATATTTATGATTTTTTTGAGGAATGTAATGGTACTATGCAGAAAAGAACTTTCCGGCACACAACTTTTCTACGTCACTTTTCTGCACACTACTGTCAGTGATTCTGTGAGAAAATATTAAGTTTGTTAACATAAAATTGTGCAGAAAAATGCATTTGGAATAGTGGTTGTAGAAAAATCTACTTATTTGAAACTAGTAATATCTAGATATCTACTAATTAACTCAAAAATCCTTCAAATTTTTTGCATATAAAAATTATTTAGTCGGGCATTAACGTTGAACGCACGACGGGTATTATGGATACTAACTTTGATACCTTAATAACTACAAGACTGTCAAATACATTTCTATTGTTTTAGTTGTAATAAATCTTTAGTTGTTAAAAGAACGTAGGCGCAAAATTTCGGACCAATAATCTTTAAACGTATTAATTTTTTTCGAATCCTGAGAAAACTAATAAATATTTTTGAAAAATTTGAACGCAGAATGAAAGATTACATTATTACCGAGGGCTGAAAGTCCCTTAGAATAAAAAAAATGTTTCTTTTGAATGAGATATTTGAAACTAAAAATCATACTTAATATTCTCTTTTCCTTTTACCCCTGTAACATATTAGAATAAAAATTATAGAAATCTTCAGGGACTTTCGGCCCTCGGTAATAATGTAATCTTTCATTCTGCGTTTAAATTTTTAAATAATACTTATTAGCTTTCTCAGGACTAGAACAAAATAATGCAGTTTAAAAGCATTGACCAGAAATTTTGCGCCTATGCTATTAATGTAGCTGTAGTTTATTTTGTATTGATTTATTTATTATTTATGTTTCCAGTACCTAGTTTTAGGTAGTTATTACATTTTAATAAAATAATATTTAAAAGTGTTTTTTTTTTACTTAAATAATTATAATAAATTAATATAACGATCCAAATAATGAAATATTTAGATTTATTTATTTATTTAGAATTTAACACTTACGATAATACAAAATACGAATAATATAATAATAGTAAGTAAATAGTATTTACATACATGGATTAGGTAATAATCAACTAGGATACGAGATTTTCATCTATAAACGAAAAATTTTAAACTGTGAAATAGAGAATCCAGTAGATTAAAGGACCGGTTGTTCGAACGCTAATCAGAAATGGATTCAACTGATCATTATCAAATATTTAATTACTGTCAATGTCAACTTTGATTGGGTTGCTGAAAACATAATTGATTACAATTATGAGATTAATTGATTAATTAATCAATTATGTTAATAATTGTTACGTTAATTGATAATTAATAATTAATTAATCAATCAATTATGTTAATTATCATAATGATAATTGATTACAATCAACTGATTGGCGTACGAACAACGGATTTTGTTATTTGATGGTTGTTAAGGGGACTAAAAGAATAACATTGACAACATTGATTTTAATAACAGAATAATTTTTGACCTAGCGTACCTTTTCGTGACAAATCGGATATTTTTCGAGCGATCATCGGATAATCTAGAGAAATCCGAATGGCAGCACTGATAAAACCCTTATATCAACCCCCTTATATTTTTTTGGACAAACTGTTTTTTCTTAATTTTATATGATGTAGAACCAAAATATACATTCAACCCTAAATTTTCACTTTTCTATCACCAACCGTCATTTTTTAATAGCGATCTCAATATTTTACATCTAAACTTACGTGCATAGAAATTGGCCCACTTAAAAATTTGGTCATTTTTGATGTCTCATATTTCCTAATCCTGTTGGCCGATTTAAGTAATTTTCTGAACATGTTATAGCCTGACTCTTTAACAATATCACTGTAATAATGTTGTTGCTAAACAGGAAAATTTTCATTGTATACCGGGTGTACCAATCAAACTGTGATTTTTTCTCAAAGTTCGCATCACCCTGTGGAATATTCTAGCATTTATAAAATACTGAAATTAAAACCCAACTATAGCCTCAGGTTTTCTTAACATTCTGTTTTTTTATTCATTCGTTTATGTTGGATAATAAAAAAGTTAGGTACCTTAACAACTAGACATGTTCTTCATCAATACACGGTGTTTCTAAATAAGTGCGACAAACTTTAAGGGGTAATTGTGCATAAAAAAATAATCACAGTTGGCTTTATAAACGTATGTCCGCAAATGCTTCGTTTCCGAGATACGGGATGTTGGATTTTTTCTTACAAACTGACGATTTATTTATTGCTTTAAAACCAATTAAGGTTTGCAAATGAAATTTGGTAGGCTTTAAGAGACAGTTATTGCGGATTTTTTGACAAAAAATTGAGAACTTTATAGACTAAGAGCCGCTATAGGTGAAATTTCTTAATCATTTTAGGCACGACGGGACCCTATAACTTAAATAGTAGAACCTAAAAGAAAACGTTTTAGTACTGTGCCGTCACTTTTCGGTGGCACATGCGTCTACAGTGGCGCATCAAACTTTCCACTCATGGACGGGATACATAAATTAAAAAATACCCTCCCTCATTACCAGAATTTAATTTTTTTCATTTTTTTAAGTTCTATGTGATTAAGACATAAGACTCATCGTAATTTTATCCCACCACCCCCTTCTCCCTGCCCCCACCATCAAAAACTTTATTTTTCGATTTTATTTTTTTTTTGGTGGGATGCAATCAATTTTAAAATTTCAAAAAATTCACAAGCATAGTTAAGGCTTTTATAAAACACGTCTATTTTTTATAGACCTGTAAGTTGAGTGTACATAACCTCAAAAAATTTAAAAAAATTTTTTTTTTGGAAAAAAGTATATAACTTTTTTTTGGGGATAGCTGCAGATCTAATTTTTTCTTAGTCTTGTGTATTTTATCAAACACTATATTTCTAATTTTTTTCAGATTTTTCTGTAACGCCGGTCACCTTCAAAAATCCAAAAAACTGTTTTTTAAGGGGGTTTTGGGGGGTTTGAACGTGTTTTTCTGATTTTTAAATATTCTAAAGGACTCAGTTACTTCAAGTTACATATAAACTATAAAAACAAAATTGATTTGATATATTATGAAGTCTATAAAATAGGGAAAATCCCCCAAAACCCCCCAAAAAACAGTTTTTCGGATTTTTGAAGGTGGGGAGCCTTACGGAAAAATCTGAAAAAAATTAAAAATATAGTGTTTGATAAAACACACAAGATTAAGGAAAAATTAGACCTGCAGCTATTCCTCAAAAAAAGTTATACGCTTTTTTGAAAAAAAAAGATCTCTTTTAATTTTTTGAGGTTATGTACACTCTACCTATGGGTCTATAAAAATAGGCATGTTTTATAAATGCCTCAGCTATGCGTGTGAATTTTTTGAAATTTTAAAATTGATTGCATCCCAACAAAAAAAAAATAAAAACGAAAAATGAACTTTTTGATGGTGGGGGCAGGGGGAAGGGGGTGGTGGGTTAAAATTACGCTGAATCCTATGTGTTAATCACATAGAACTTAAAAAAATAAAAAAAAATGTAATTTTGTTAGTAAGGGAGGGTAACTTTTAATTTATTTATCCCGTCCATAAGTGGAAAGTTTGATGCGCCACTGTGGACGCATGTGCCACTGAAAAGTGACGGCACAGTGTTCAAACGTTTTCTTTTAGGTTCTACTATTTAAGTTATAGGGTCCCATCGTGCCTAAAATGATTAAGAAATTTCACCTATAGCGGCTCTTAGTCTATTATATTCACCATTAGCGTGCATACGGGTAATATGATTGGTCATATTACACATATGCGCGCTAATGGTGGATCTTAAATTTTTAATTGTATGTCAAAGAATGTGCAATAACTACGTTTTAAAACCCACCAAATTTCATTGGCATATCTCAACCGGTTTTAAAGCAATAAAATAAATCGTCAGTTTGTAAGAAAAAAAAAGAACATCCCATATCTCGGAAACGAAACATTTGCGAACATACGTTTATAAAGCCAACTGTCATTATTTTTGAAGTTATACTTCTTTACCGGCGATATGAGGGTGAATTTTTATATGTTAAAAGCTATGATCCCGGCGCATGCGCATTATAACTTTGTTCTGATTGGATGTTCAAATGACATGTAAAAAATTATTCAATATGGCGGTTGTGGCACAGCTGTAGTTAGATTATTTATGGTTGTTGCGTTTTAAAATTTGTGTGAAAAGAAACAACAAACAAAAGTTAGTTAATAGTTATACTGCCTTTTTAAATAGTTTTCATATACCTATATTTTTGGACTTTTGGACTATTTTGGACAAGGAAAACTCATTCTAATTTGGTAAGTAGTTTTTATTATAATCATATTGTAATTATACATTTGGATTAGGTTGAAATACAGTAGAGTACAATTGGGGGGCATAGGTGTTCGGATAATCGAACTACAATATATTGATATATATATATATATATATATATATATATATATATATATATATATATATATATATATATATATATATATATATATATATATATATATATTTTGACGAATTTGTGCTCCAATGCCATATATTATGGCGTTTTAATTCATAAAAGCAATAGCAAGCTTTGCTAGAAGCTTTATTCTTTTTGCATATATATATATATATATATATATATATATTGTTATATTTCTATTTGATATGAAAATTAAAATTTGATAATTATAGACAAAATTCAATTTAATATAAAATATTTTCAATTTTCTCAACCACGGGCATATAAATTTAGAACAACCTGTATACAACAAATTGTTATATTTAATTTTAAGAAGTGATTAAATAAGACTCAAGTGAAATCGATAATAGGTAATTATGTTTGTTCGCGGAAGGATCGATCATTAGCCGATGCTAAATAAGACTAAGTGGAAATAGAGAATATATCATTAAAATTGGTATATAGTAGAAAGTAATTTTAGAATGGGAATTAACTATTTTCTTTGAAATCCATTAAGCATATTTAGAAAGTTTAAAAATTGGTTGTGAGGAATACTGCGAATGAGAGTTGGTGGTGGAAGTTTGATTTGTGAATCTGGAAGGGATATTTAGAAAGTAGGGGAATGAATGACAAATAGAGATCAGAATGTTTTGAGCTGTCGAGAAGTGAAGTCGAGTAGTAGACGGTAGTGTACGGAGAGTGAGAAAGCCGGTTTAGTTCCGTGAGTGTGGAGTATCTATCGTAGAACGAGAGGTAGGCCAGGTTGAGAGTAAAAGAACCTCCTTGAGCCAAGAGTTCCCGGTAGCTGATTGCAGTTTCGAAAAAGGTAGAACACAGCATCACGACAGAAGCAGGAAACGAGAGCTATACGAGTGAGTTTCAGAGGAGAACATTACTGGAAGCCAGGACGAGGTTTTGATTGCAGCCAAGGATAGCAGGAAACGGGTCTTGTGTGAAGACATTCTCAGTGCACCAGAAAAAGGTCAGTCTCATTTGTTTGGACATGAATGTATGGGTTTTTCGTAGTAAATACCACATTTAAATTTGAAGAAACATAATCAATAATATCAGAAAAGCTTCATCAAACTTAAATAGAATTGTTGCTGATAAATCATAATAGTTAAATGTTAATAAAAACTTTCAAATTGGAAATCAAAAGGAAATAAGATTCCCATGTGTCAATGTTATGTTTAAGAATAATAAGATATAGCAAATATTAAGCAGTGATTGCCATTTAAACAAAATAAACAATATTTTGATTACAATTGTAACCCATATGTGTTATTATTTTACTCTTTTCTTTCCTATCCCGATTAGGAACCATTAAGAAATACTTAGAAGCCACGTATGTAAGTAATTAATTTTATAAAAAGCCCTGAGATTGAAAACATATTGATGTGTGATTTGGTAAATTAATTAGATTATTATTAATGCATTGATTAAATTAAATGACATATAAAAATATTATCTCATATCAATAATCAAGATCACAACAACTGTCGTCCAACGTGGAGGGCATTGTAAAGTATTTCTAGTGGCAAATTTGAAGGATAGAAAGAGTAAAGCCGGTATTTGAAAATTTATATGCCTGTGGTAAAAAGTGAGATACTTACATTTGATAACATAAAATTTTAGATCTCTTTAGGTACAAATTTTACATAACTGATTTAATATTTTATTTTTACGATATTTACATTTGATATATTTATTGACAATTTATAATATTTGGGTGAGAAAAAGTCGTCTTGGTAACATACTAGTAAAATTTCATATTTGGCGGGGACAGTACTTCTTGAAAACAAATGTCTGTGACAAGAAGCCAAAGCAGGGACAACAAAAAACAAAAAGAACATTCAAATCAAGAGAATAATTCAGACCAAGAAGATATTTTAGACACTACAATCATGGCATCAGGACAGCAAGAATTATCAGGAATAGATAAATTATTGCAAATGATGCAACTCCAGTCACAAAGAATAGAACAAAAACTGGATGACAATCAAAGAGAAACAAAACAAGCAATGGATGAAGCAAAAAGGACGATGGATAAAAATCAGGAAGAAACATCAAAGAAAATGGATAAAGTGGATCAAAAAATGGATGAAACACAGCAAAAAATGGATGACAATCAAAAGGAAACAAAACAAGCAATAGAAGAGAACAATAAGAAAATAGAGGAACGCATAGAAAAGTATGAAAAGGAAATAAAAGGATGTTTGACAACAATGAAAAACGAGATAGAACAGCAAGAAATGAAAATTAAAGATCACATGCAAGAACAAGAAATTAGAATGAAGGACCACATGAAAGAACAAGAAATGAAAATTCAAAATAAAATGAAGGAGTTAACGAATTGCCAGAAAAAAGAAATAGAAAATGTGGAAAACAAGTTTGAAAACGCTATTCAAGCAATCAGAGAAGAAATGGAAAGAAAGATTGCGGAAATCAATATTCAACAAAATGTAGGAGAAAGAAGAGAAAATGTTATACATAGCACAGATGACGTGAAGATAAGGTTTGGCGGGGATGTAAGAAGATTACACCCAGTGCCGTTCATAAATAGCCTGAAAAAGAAAATACAGCACATCGGAAATTTCGAAACAGCAAAAGAAACTATCAGAAACCATCTAAAATATGAAGCAAGCCTATGGTTCGATTGCAAAGAAGAAGAATTTGACAGTTGGCAACAATTTGAACAAAAATTTTTGAATTATTTCTGGGGAAAAGTCCAACAATTGGAAATTAACAAGGAATTGCAAAATGGGAAATACAATGATAGGATGGGTATATCAGAAAGGACATATGCATTACAAATTTACTATAACGCAAAACAGCTACAATATAATTACTCATCGGAACAATTAGTCGAACTGATTGCAAGACATTTCGAAGAAACGCTGGAAGACCATATCACATTGCAAAACTACAAAGACATAGATAGTTTATGCCAATTCCTACAAATAAGAGAATCACGTTTAAGAGAAAGAAAATCAAGAAGGTCGCGAGAAGATTACAGGCTCCGAGAAACACAGGATTACAGAGATAGAAATCAAAATAGGAGGGAACATACAAGACGAGAATTTAATCCCAGAAGGGAAAACGAAAATAGAGACAACGGAAGAGGAAATTATGAACAAAGAAATAGGCAATGGAATGAGGACAGAAATCGAGAATACCAGAATAGAAACACCACACTCGCAAATCAAGAAAACAGAAATAATGGTAGACAAAATGAACAGGGATATCGAGAAAACCGAAACAGATCCGACAGACCAAGAGAAAATAGAAGAGAAGTAAATAATACCCAGACAGATGAATATGACGGAGAGAGACATTATGACGAAAATATAAACTACGATGAGCAACCGGCGGTTTTTCACGACGGCGCTCACTAAAAACCAAAAATCAAACAGGAATCTTTTGTAACCCCAAGGAGTTTATTAAATTGGCAAGAAACAACGAAAAGAAAAATGGAGTTAATTTAAAATTTGTGGATGGATTTATCAACGAGAAACCAATTAAAATTATGATAGACACTGGATCTGAAATAACATTGGTCAACAGAAAACTAATAGAAGAAGTTAACTTAACAAATTTAATTTACAAAATACCTAGGGTAAATTTAGTGGGCGCAAACAAACGGACATTGGCAACTATAAATGAAGGCATACGAGTAATGGTACGACTGGGTAAGAAGATGTATGCACTACAATGTGTAATAATGCCAAACATGTCACATGACATGATAGTAGGAGTTGACGAATTGGCAGAAAAACATGGAGTGATAGATTTTAAAAATAATACGATGAATCTAACAGAAGAAAAAGAAGAAGAACAGAACAAGGAACAGGAGAAACAAAATACGGACGAATCAGGTAAAGAACAAACAGTGGAAATGAATTTGGCAACGAAGCAAGGACAAAGAAGAAAAGGGAGAAAAAGTCAGAAAAAGACAAAAGAAAATGAAACCTGTGGCTCCTCAAAAGAAGAGTTGAGCCCAGAAGAAGAAAAATTGAGAGTATCAAAAGCAAAAGAAAACTGGGATTCCTCAAAAGAAGAGATGAGCTCAGGAGAAGAAGAAATAAAGCTAACAAATGAAAGCGAAAAAGATATGATCGAAACAGTGGCATTTGAAGAGGAGGCATATGAAAACGAGGATGCAGAATGCACGGTAAAAGTATGTGAAAAATCTGAGGAAAAAGACAGAAGATTGATATGGGAAAAAGGGAAAGACAACATAATAGCCGACACTCTAACACAGGATGAGGACACTGAAAATAAGGAAACAATTACTCTACAGGTGGGACTAATTAGAGTAATACAAGAAGAAGGGGTATAAGACGTAGATTAAAGTAAGGAAATATACAGGGAGTTGGTTTTGCCTCGAGAAAATTTATTTAAAAATGCAGATAAATTTTATCGAATACAAGGCGGGGATTTGTTATATTTCTATTTGATATGAAAATTAAAATTTGATAATTATAGACAAAATTCAATTTAATATAAAATATTTTCAATTTTCTCAACCACGGGCATATAAATTTAGAACAACCTGTATACAACAAATTGTTATATTTAATTTTAAGAAGTGATTAAATAAGACTCAAGTGAAATCGATAATAGGTAATTATGTTTGTTCGCGGAAGGATCGATCATTAGCCGATGCTAAATAAGACTAAGTGGAAATAGAGAATATATCATTAAAATTTGTATATAGTAGAAAGTAATTTTAGAATGGGAATTAACTATTTTCTTTGAAATCCATTAAGCATATTTAGAAAGTTTAAAAATTGGTTTTGAGGAATACTGCGAATGAGAGTTGGTGGTGGAAGTTTGATTTGTGAATCTGGAAGGGATATTTAGAAAGTAGGGGAATGAATGACAAATAGAGATCAGAATGTTTTGAGCTGTCGAGAAGTGAAGTCGAGTAGTAGACGGTAGTGTACGGAGAGTGAGAAAGCCGGTTTAGTTCCGTGAGTGTGGAGTATCTATCGTAGAACGAGAGGTAGGCCAGGTTGAGAGTAAAAGAACCTCCTTGAGCCAAGAGTTCCCGGTAGCTGATTGCAGTTTCGAAAAAGGTAGAACACAGCATCACGACAGAAGCAGGAAACGAGAGCTATACGAGTGAGTTTCAGAGGAGAACATTACTGGAAGCCAGGACGAGGTTTTGATTGCAGCCAAGGATAGCAGGAAACGGGTCTTGTGTGAAGACATTCTCAGTGCACCAGAAAAAGGTCAGTCTCATTTGTTTGGACATGAATGTATGGGTTTTTCGTAGTAAATACCACATTTAAATTTGAAGAAACATAATCAATAATATCAGAAAAGCTTCATCAAACTTAAATAGAATTGTTGCTGATAAATCATAATAGTTAAATGTTAATAAAAACTTTCAAATTGGAAATCAAAAGGAAATAAGATTCCCATGTGTCAATGTTATGTTTAAGAATAATAAGATATAGCAAATATTAAGCAGTGATTGCCATTTAAACAAAATAAACAATATTTTGATTACAATTGTAACCCATATGTGTTATTATTTTACTCTTTTCTTTCCTATCCCGATTAGGAACCATTAAGAAATACTTAGAAGCCACGTATGTAAGTAATTAATTTTATAAAAAGCCCTGAGATTGAAAACATATTGATGTGTGATTTGGTAAATTAATTAGATTATTATTAATGCATTGATTAAATTAAATGACATATAAAAATATTATCTCATATCAATAATCAAGATCACAACAATATATATATATATATATATATATATATATATATATATATATATATATATATATATATATATATATATATATATATATATATATATATATATATATATATATTGTTATATTTCTATTTGATATGAAAATTAAAATTTGATAATTATAGACAAAATTCAATTTAATATAAAATATTTTCAATTTTCTCAACCACGGGCATATAAATTTAGAACAACCTGTATACAACAAATTGTTATATTTAATTTTAAGAAGTGATTAAATAAGACTCAAGTGAAATCGATAATAGGTAATTATGTTTGTTCGCGGAAGGATCGATCATTAGCCGATGCTAAATAAGACTAAGTGGAAATAGAGAATAGGTCATTAAAATTTGTATATAGTAGAAAGTAATTTTAGAATGGGAATTAACTATTTTCTTTGAAATCCATTAAGCATATTTAGAAAGTTTAAAAATTGGTTTTGAGGAATACTGCGAATGAGAGTTGGTGGTGGAAGTTTGATTTGTGAATCTGGAAGGGATATTTAGAAAGTAGGGGAATGAATGACAAATAGAGATCAGAATGTTTTGAGCTGTCGAGAAGTGAAGTCGAGTAGTAGACGGTAGTGTACGGAGAGTGATAAAGCCGGTGTAGTTCCGTGAGTGTGGAGTATCTATCGTAGAACGAGAGGTAGGCCAGGTTGAGAGTAAAAGAACCTCCTTGAGCCAAGAGTTCCCGGTAGCTGATTGCAGTTTCGAAAAAGGTAGAACACAGCATCACGACAGAAGCAGGAAGCGAGAGCTATACGAGCTAGTTTCAGAGGAGAACATTACTGGAAGCCAGGACGAGGTTTTGATTGCAGCCAAGGATAGCAGGAAACGGGTCTTGTGTGAAGACATTCTCAGTTCACCAGAAAAAGGTCAGTCTCATTTGTTTGGACATGAATGTATGGGTTTTTCGTATTAAATACCACATTTAAAATTGAAGAAACATAATCAATAATATCAGAAAAGCTTCATCAAACTTAAATAGCATTGTTGCTAATAAATCATAATAGTTAAATGTTAATAAAAACTTTCAATTGGAAAACAAAAGGAAATAAGATTCCCATGTGTAAATGTTATGTTTTAAGAATAATAAGATATAGCAAATATTAAGCAGTGATTGCCATTTAAATAAAATAAACAATATTTTGATTACAATTGTAACCCATATGTGTTATTATTTTACTTTTTTCTTTCCTATCCCGATTAGGAACCATTAAGAAATACTTAGAAGCCACGTATGTAAGTACTTAATTTTATAAAAAGCCCTGAGATTGAAAACATATTGATATATGATCTGGTAAATTAATTAGATTATTATTAAAGCATTGATTAAATTAAATGACATATAAAATTATTATCTCATATCAATAATCAAGATCACAACAACTGTCGTCCAACGTGGAGGGCATTGTAAAGTATTTCTAGTGGCAAATTTGAAGGATAGAAAGAGTAAAGCCGGTATTTGAAAATTTATATGCCTGTGGTAAAAAGTGAGATACTTACATTTGATAACATAAAATTTTAGATCTCTTTAGGTACAAATTTTACATAACTGATTTAATATTTTATTTTACGATATTTACATTTGATATATTTATTGACAATTTATAATATTTGGGTGAGAAAAAGTCGTTTTGGTAACATACTAGTAAAATTTCATATTTGGCGGGGACAGTACTTCTTGAAAACAAATGTCTGTGACAAGAAGCCAAAGCAAAGACAATAAAAAACAAAAAGAACATTCAAATCAAGAGGAAAATTCAGACCAAGAAGATATTTTAGACACAACAATCATGGAAACAGGAAAAAAAGAATTGTCAGAATTAGAAAAGATATTACAACTTATGCAACTCCAGTCACAAAAAATGGATGAAGCAAAACGAACAATGGATAAAAATCAGGAAGAAACATCAAAGAAAATGGATGAATCACAACAAAAAATGGATCAAAAAATGGATGAAACACAACAAAAAATGGATGAAAATCAACGTGAAACGAAACAAGCCATGGAAGAAACATCAAAGAAAATGGATAAAGTGGATCAAAAAATGGATGAAACACAACAAAAAATGGATGAAACACAACAAAAAATGGATGAAACACAACAAAAATTGGATCAAAAAATGGATGAAACACAACAAAAAATGAAACAAGCAATAGAAGAGAACAACAAGAAAATGGAGGAACGCATAGAAAAGTATGAAGTGAAAATTAAAGATCACATGCAAGAACAAGAAATGAGAATGAAGGACCACATGAAAGAACAAGAAATGAAAATTCAAAATAAAATGAAGGAGTTAACGAATTGCCAGAAAAAAGAAATGGAAAGTTTGGAAAACAAGTTGGAAAATGCTATTCAAGTAGACAGAGAAGAAGTGGAAAAAAGAATCACAGGAATAGAAAAACAAGTCACCGAAAACAGGACGCAACAGAATGTCGGAGAAAGAAGAGAAATGGTTATACATAGCACAGATGACGTGAAGATAAGGTTTGGCGGGGATGTAAGAAGATTACACCCAGTGCCGTTCATAAATAGCCTGAAAAAGAAAATACAGCACATCGGAAATTTCGAAACAGCAAAAGAAACTATCAGAAACCATCTCAAATATGAAGCAAGCCTATGGTTCGATAGCAAAGAAGAAGAATTCGGCAATTGGCAACAATTTGAACAAAAATTTTTGAATTATTTCTGGGGAAAGGTCCAACAATTGGAAATTAACAAGGAATTGCAAAATGGGAAATACAATGATAGGATGGGTGTATCAGAAAGGACATATGCTTTGCAAATTTACAATAATGCAAAGCATTTACAATATAATTACTCATCGGAACAATTAGTCGAACTGATTGCAAGACATTTCGAGGAAACGCTGGAAGACCATATCACATTGCAAAATTACAAAGACATAGATAGTTTATGCCAATTCCTACAAATAAGAGAATCACGTCTAAGAGAAAGAAAATCAAGAAGGTCGCGAGAAGATTACAGGCCCCGAGAAACACAAGATTACAGAGATAGAAATCAAAATAGGAGGGACTATACTAGACGAGATTTTAATCCCAGAAGGGAAAACGAAAATAGAGACAACGGAAGAGGAAATTATGAACAAAGAAATAGGCAATGGAATGAGGATAGAAATCGAGAATACCAGAATAGAAACACCACACGCTCAAATCAAGAAAACAGAAATAATAGCCGACGCTCTAACACGGGATGAGGACACCGGAAAAAAGGAAACAATTACTCTACAGGTGGGACTAAATAGATTAATACAAGAAGAAGGGATATATTCGTTAAATGAGATAAGGACAAACCAGGAAGACCTAGAGGAAAGAGAGAAAAGAAGAGCGGAAGTAGAAAATAACATATATTTTAAGAGAATAGACGGAAAGGAACTATATTTAGTGACACAGACATTGGCCGAAAAGATAATAAAGAAATTACATGAGGACAATGGGCATATCGGTAGCAGAAAAGTTTGGCTCGTTTTTAGGGAAAATTACATAAGCCGACAGGATTACCGCATTGCAAAGGAAATTACCCAGAAGTGCGATGTATGTCAAAAATATAAGAGTCGGAATTTCAAAAACGAAAATGTTGCCAAAAATATTGAAGCCCGAAACAAACTAGACATTGTAGCAATAGATATGTTAAGCGATCTAATTATGACCACTAAAAGGAACAAACATATTCTGGTAATGGTGGATGTGTTTTCAAAATACGTAAAATTATATAGTTGCCGCACCACAAAGGGGGAAGAAATATTAAGAAAAATCGACCATTTTATAGCCATAGTAGGAACACCAAAAAAGATTCTACTGGACAATGCAACGTATTTCCGAAATGATCGTTTCAAGGGACAACTTCGAGAACGAGGAATAGAGACAAATTTTGTCAGCATCAGGCATCCACAGAGTAATCCTTCGGAACGATTCATACAGGAAGTGACGAAATTTCTTCGCATTGCAACAGATGGTCAACATCGCCACTGGGACAGGAAAATGGCGGAAATAGAAAGGTATCTAAATACAATTCCGAGCACAGTAACAAAAGAGACCCCAGAATACATCATGAAGGGTGTACTGCCGATAAGGCCATGGGAAGACCAAGAGCCAAAAGAATATCAACAGGTGATTGAAACCGTACAGAGAAGATTACGGCGAAGCAACGAAAAATATATCCAAAGACAGGAACAAAATAGAAAAAGAAGACCAGTGACTTTCCAAAAGGGTGAAAAAGTACTCGTGAGGGCATTACGAGTATCAAATCTTCCTGGGGGTATTTGCGCAAAGTTGATGCCTGTTTTCGAAGGCCCGTATATCGTGAATAATGAAAATGGGATAAATAGTTATGAGTTGAGGCACAGGAACTCGGAAAAGATCCGAGGAATTTATAATATTCACGATGTATACAAATATCACGAATAAAAGACAGAATTACATGAAGTAGATAGTAAGTTAGGATATAAGACGTAGATTAAAGTAAGGAAATATACAGGGAGTTGGTTTTGCCTCGAGAAAATTTATTTAAAAATGCAGATAAATTTTATCGAATACAAGACGGGGATTTGTTATATTTCTATTTGATATGAAAATTAAAATTTGATAATTATAGACAAAATTCAATTTAATATAAAATATTTTCAATTTTCTCAACCACGGGCATATAAATTTAGAACAACCTGTATACAACAAATTGTTATATTTAATTTTAAGAAGTGATTAAATAAGACTCAAGTGAAATCGATAATAGGTAATTATGTTTGTTCGCGGAAGGATCGATCATTAGCCGATGCTAAATAAGACTAAGTGGAAATAGAGAATAGGTCATTAAAATTTGTATATAGTAGAAAGTAATTTTAGAATGGGAATTAACTATTTTCTTTGAAATCCATTAAGCATATTTAGAAAGTTTAAAAATTGGTTTTGAGGAATACTGCGAATGAGAGTTGGTGGTGGAAGTTTGATTTGTGAATCTGGAAGGGATATTTAGAAAGTAGGGGAATGAATGACAAATAGAGATCAGAATGTTTTGAGCTGTCGAGAAGTGAAGTCGAGTAGTAGACGGTAGTGTACGGAGAGTGATAAAGCCGGTGTAGTTCCGTGAGTGTGGAGTATCTATCGTAGAACGAGAGGTAGGCCAGGTTGAGAGTAAAAGAACCTCCTTGAGCCAAGAGTTCCCGGTAGCTGATTGCAGTTTCGAAAAAGGTAGAACACAGCATCACGACAGAAGCAGGAAGCGAGAGCTATACGAGCTAGTTTCAGAGGAGAACATTACTGGAAGCCAGGACGAGGTTTTGATTGCAGCCAAGGATAGCAGGAAACGGGTCTTGTGTGAAGACATTCTCAGTTCACCAGAAAAAGGTCAGTCTCATTTGTTTGGACATGAATGTATGGGTTTTTCGTATTAAATACCACATTTAAAATTGAAGAAACATAATCAATAATATCAGAAAAGCTTCATCAAACTTAAATAGCATTGTTGCTAATAAATCATAATAGTTAAATGTTAATAAAAACTTTCAATTGGAAAACAAAAGGAAATAAGATTCCCATGTGTAAATGTTATGTTTTAAGAATAATAAGATATAGCAAATATTAAGCAGTGATTGCCATTTAAATAAAATAAACAATATTTTGATTACAATTGTAACCCATATGTGTTATTATTTTACTTTTTTCTTTCCTATCCCGATTAGGAACCATTAAGAAATACTTAGAAGCCACGTATGTAAGTACTTAATTTTATAAAAAGCCCTGAGATTGAAAACATATTGATATATGATCTGGTAAATTAATTAGATTATTATTAAAGCATTGATTAAATTAAATGACATATAAAATTATTATCTCATATCAATAATCAAGATCACAACAATATATATATATATATATATATATATAGTCATACATATTTATCCACAAGTGAATAAAAGCCATATTTATATACCTACATATTTATTTATATCTTGATAATGACAACTAGCAACTAAACAAAAAAGTGCAGTCTTTGCAACAACATAATTATTTTTGGATACAATATTGAAGAAAATTGAAGATATTTTAAGCGTCAATTACTAACGCTTGCTCGGTATTTGAGTGCGGGACGCGGGAGTCGATAGTTCGAATAAGCGGTCGTTCGGTTGATCGACGTTCGGATGATCGACGCTCTACTGTACATTTATTTTCTCAAGAATGGGGATTTTAGAGAGAAATCCCAAATTAGGTTCTATTTTTATTTTTAAATTATGATTTTTTGGCGTAGATTTATTTATCTAGTAGGTATGTAATGCTTTGATTTACATACTTAATTTGATTACCAACAAAAGTTCTACCAATCTTCATCTTATATATATTGTTTTCTTACTGTTTTGTTATATTTTAATATTTTCTTCCACAAAATTGAAACTACATAATTTAATTATATTCAAAACAACTGTCAAACAGTAAAACGTTCAGTTACCCTATTTTTCCACATGACAAATAATGTGGAATTGGAAGAGTGAGTCTAGGCTTCGATTACGAATCAAAGCGCCCCGAAAGTCACGGGTTCGATTCCCGATGCAAGTTTTAATTTTTTTTTTGTTATGCATTTTATGATTGTAAGTATATTTGTTATATAATTTTTTTTTTTTCAGAAAATGCGCATTTAAAATTTTAGCCAACAATTATTATCGTTCAGAAATCATTTTTTCTTTGTGGCATTTTTCAATGTGTTTGTGTGCGTTTTATTCTTTTCTTTTTTAAATTTTTGGTATTGTCTTAAAAATCACATAATATGTAGTAGAAGTATAACTTCTTACGTGCGTACAAAGTACACACACACATTCTTTTTTTCATTCAGAATTACTCCTTAAATTTTGTCGCACTTATTTAGAAACACCGTGTATTGATCAAGAACATGTCTAGTTGTTAAAGTACCTAACTTTTTTATTATCCAACATAAACGAATGAATCAAAAAACAAAATGTTAATAAAACCTGAGGCTATAGTTGGGTTTTAATTTCAGTATTTTATAAATGCTAGAATATTCCACAGGGTGATGCGAACTTTGAGAAAAAAATACAGTTTGATTGATACACTCGGTAAAATTTACCTGTTTGGCAACAATATTATTATAGTGCTATTGTTAAAGAATCAGGCTATAAAATGTTCAAAAAATCACTTAAATCGGCCAACAGGTTTAGGAAATATGAGACATCAGAAATGACCAAATTTTTAAGTGGGCCGATTTCTATGCACGTAAGTTTATATACATTTTCTAAAAACGGAATTCTTTCTCAACGAATCGTACAAAAGTTCTGAGCCTTACAAAACTTCTGAGCACATAAGTAGAACGAACGGCAAATTTAATAGAAGAAAAGTGCTACAGGTAACTTTTTGACTCAAATTGGACAGAATATGAATTTTTTTATTTTGTAAAATTCTCAAAACATATCTTCTAGTTCAGCTCCCTCTATAAATAAAAATAAGCACAAATTTTTAAGAATGGCTGATATTGCTAATTTTCTTTATATCGAATACAGGGTAAGTCAAAACGCAAGTACATTATTTTCTCAGTAATTTTAAATGGAACACCCTGTATTTTATATCACTATCGAAAAGTACCGTTACCGTACTTTAATTTTTGTATAATATTCCCTATGTCTAAATTTATTAGTTTTCGAGATATTTTCATTTTTCAGAGCAAATTATAAATTAGGGGTCTAAATCTTTCCAAATTTTAAGTAAGCCATGACCGAATTTTTTAAAACTGATAATTTAAGATTACTAGTTATCAATCCGGTAATCAATGTAACAATGTAGCAAATAAAGAAAGAAAAATAATTTATTAATAATAAATTTTACAAAAAAAACACAACCACATCATACAACATTTTCGAAACAATTAAAAACTACTTTTATATGTAAATGTAACAAATAAAGAAAGAAAAATAATTTATTAGTTATAAATTTTACAAAAAAAACACAAACACAAAATACAACATTTTGTGAAAACAATTAAAAACTACTTTTGTATGTAAATGTAATAATGTAACAAACAAAGAACGAAAAATAATTCATCAGTAAAAAATTTTACAAAAAAAAACATGAACACAAAATACAATATTTTGAAAAATTAAAGAGCTACTTATAGTAAAATATTTTATATATTTAATTACATAAGGTGTTCAAAATGAGTGAAAGAGTTATTTACACTACGAAGCATTTGTAAATTAACACTTTGAAATACAGTTTGTATTCTACTTTTAATCTCATCCCTTGTTGTTGGAGGCATTTTATAACCTTTATTCTTAACGTAACCCCAAAAAATCAGCCCAGTTTATTAAATTTTGGTTGTCTGGGTGGCCACGCTATTGGTCCATTGAAATATGAAAATATCTCGAAAACGAATTTTAGACATAGGGAATGTTGTATACAAATAAAAGTACAATAATGGTACTTTTCAATAGTGATATAAAATACAGGGTGTTCCATTTAAAATTACTGATAAAATAATGTACTTGCGTTTGGACTCACCCTGTATTCGATATAAAGAAAATTAGCAATGTCAATCATTTTTAAAAATTTTGATAATAAATAAAAAATAATGGCATCAATAAACCATTGCCGTTGTGCTTATTTTTATTTATACAGGGAGCTGAACTTGTTACGATTTTATATACTTATTTAATAAATTAATACTAAATTAATATATACTTAACAGGTTATTTGTATTTTATTTAAATATTAAACTAACTTTCTTTACCTACCACTTTTCAAAAAATTTTATTAAAACGATACAAAAAATATAAAAAAAGGTGAATCGTCCAGGATTTGAACTTCTTGATCTCCAGTCACACTGAGCTATATCCTTTTTGCTTTGACAGGTTACAGGATTTCTCATACATACTGACAAATTTAATACAAAAATACTTTAAATGTACTTGCAATTATTATAAAATATCTTATTCCCGAGGAAGACAAATCAAAAGACACAAAAATTATAATAAATAATACATTTATTAAAAACACTAATATATTCTTCTCACACCTTTTCTTGCACTGATATATTTATACATAACTTGAAAGATTCAGCAACTAAAGGCGGGTTCTCATTAGTCAATCTCATTGATCAATATCCTTCATTCTATGCTATAGAAGAAAAATAGATTTATATGAACGTCGATTCAGCGATATTGTTCTATCATATGGTATTTCAATAAAAGTGAAAAGCCTTCCTACTTTTGATAGATCAATGGAAATGATTCTATCAAATAGAACAGTGCTTGACAATGAGAACTAGCGTTCAGTTACGTTGACTTGTATTTTGTGGAGTTAAATATATAGTAAGCATATGAGATGAGGTTAAATTCTTTGTGAAAACCGTAGATATATTATAATTTCGTGAAAAATGTCAAATTTTAAATGGAAAGACAACTGCAATATCTGCAATTTTCTAGAATTATACCAGAAAGAGGAGTGCTATGGAATATTAGGAGTGAACAATATAAAAATTTAATAAAGCGGGAAAAAAGCTATGATAAATCGTTTTGGAATGGAAATAGAAACCCTGACTCTAAACAATATTAAAAATAAATTAACTGAATAAAATATTAAAAGCAAATAAAAGTGGTACAGGAACAGATGATCTGTATAAACCATAAACCCAAATTGTTTTGGTTCGGCCAAGCGAATTGGCCAAAACAAAACGTTTAAGAGGTATTTCCGTTGCAAAAGACAGTCAGAGATGTTCTTGTTTTCCTATTTTTAATTACGTTTTTTAAATATTCACACACAATGTGAACGCCAGCATGCACAATTTTCTTCTTTACAGCCATTATTAAAGTTAGCACTTTGTAGACCGAATTCAATATCCTTGAAATAGTGTGAATTTGAATTCTATGTTCAATTGCATAGAATCAGCGCTATTGATCAATGAGGTTGACTAATGAAAACCCGCCTTAACCGCCATACTGTCTGTGTGCGCATGCGCGCAGATTTATGAAAAATTTTACTCTCAATCGTGCCTAAAGAAGTATAACTTCAAAAAACATAAGTTTGGTCTGCCACGATGTTATCGAACACCCTGTAACATTCTAATTAATTTTAAAATGTGAAACTCAAAGTTGGCTACAGTTTTTGTTATTAACTTTTATTGCTTTTATTTGCTCCATAGCGGCCACCTGCAGCTTTTGAACTGAGTAGAGAGCTGTGGAAGAGTTTGCTATGGAACTCTAAGGACCTCATTGCCTTCTTTATGTATGAGTAGAAAACAAAAAAGTTGTGACTGGCTAATTGACACCCAAGTCTATGCCATAAAACAAAAAAAAAACTTTTATTGCTATCTATTACTATAGCGGATCTATTGAGCTTTACCGTACTAATCAATCACCCTGTATATATTTCACGTGTCGTGATTTTTTGTTACTATAGAGAAAAATTAATACATCACTATAAAAGCTTCACTTCAATGAATTTGACTTTGAGACGATATAAAATGATATGGCGCTAAAAGTAAAATTAAATTAAATAAAGTTAAATAAAATTAATTACAATTAAATAAAATTTAATAAAATTAAATAAAATCGAATCGAATGGAATAAAATAAAATAAAATAAATGAAATTTTAAAAACCATCCCTCCGCGGGTAGATGATAAGAAAGCTATGCGCCCAGGAGGTGTCTCCGTTTTTTGTATAGGGTGCAAAGTATTCCGATCGCCAATTAATTATTCTGTTCTGCGAACGACAAAACACAAGTTTTTAATGCCAGATGTATCTGTGCCAGAATGCTAGACCAGTGGCGCACCAAGAAGTTTCCTCTGGGGGGAGGAGGTTGGCTTGATCACCGAAATTTTTTTGTATTGTTTGTGAAAGACAAGTTACATTTTCCTACTATTCTTTATATTATAGTTTTTATATGATCTGGGCGGTCTGACCCCAAAACCCCCCCTCTCGGGTGCATCACTGTACTAGACAAACAAAATAAAAGAAACAGCAAAAAATATACTAACATAATTAATGTGGCATATCGCTAATATTTTGCATATTACTATAATATAACGATAAATAAATTAAGAGTACTCAAATATTTACGTAGTCTTTGGCATTGCATTTATTGTAGTATTCCTTTATAGTATTCACTTTGTACTTTTGCTGCTATTATAGACATATAGACAAAGCATTCGAATTTTAGCGTTTTACGTATCGTACCAGAAAAGGTTGTTTTAATTTCTGAAGAGCTCCTATCCTCAACGTAAATCGGTGCCTGACGTCTCAAACAGAGATGAGAATGGCGGAGAATAGACACAGTAGCGGTACAGTATTTAAAAGGTTAAACAAAGCGACGCCGACGCGACAGTTGGGTTCTAAAAATTATAAAGCGAGCACATGTTTTATATTATCGAAATTTATCGAAAATTATTGTTTTGAAGATAGGAAAAAATGCCTGGGTCTGGTTGTCATTTAAAAGCCAGTCAAAGTAAGGGGTCGCATCTAAATAGGCATAATATTAAAAGACAATTTAAAAGTTATCAGTTTACTGCAGAAAACAGTTCTGAATTACCCAGTTCCTCGGCATCCACCTTGTGGGAATCAAAATTGGAGAAATAGCAAGGAGTTGGCTGGAAAATATTGACGAAGCTCGTATTGCCAAAGCCAGTGAACCAGCGAGAAAAATCTTTGACCGCCAATTCACAGTTTTTACTGGACAGTAACTTATTTTAGTTTACTTATTTTAGTCTGAGCTCTAACCAACTATTTAGAGCTGCTGTAAGTAAAATGAGAATTGCCATGTTGATATGCAACCTTTGATAGAAAATGGAACCTTAAGAAGAAGAAGACTATGTAGAAGGATTCCGGACGGATATTTTAAAAGGTTTCTGCTAACAGAAATGTTGCATCGATTTTGTCTAAATTTGCTCTTTTGAGTGGAGTAAAATCCGTCACGGATTCAACAGAGCAACATTTTGATGCACAATAGAGATGTTGCGTCGACTCATCTTAATTCACTCTGGGGGTAAAAGGGTGTCTGGTAGAATGGGTAGTCTTTTTGAAATGTATGGTTTTGGAGATACACATAACACTAAACACTGTTGTCCTTTGTATATTTATTTGCAATGTTGGCAATGTTGTTTAAGTTGAAGTTATATACATATTACTAAATTAAAAATATTTTTAATAGTTTTATATGTTCGAATAGTTATTCAAACAGAAATTAAAAGTTTCCTTAAGGAGTCAAGGCTGTATTTTAATAGTAAGTTTACTCGCGGTTTTTGCTGTACATTTTAAAGAACCGCTTGGATTGATATGAAATTTGGCATACTAATAGCTATAATGTCAATGAAAAAAAGTGATATTGTGCAGATGTGTGCTTTTTCCTTGGGTATGAGTTCAAAAACATACGTTCAAAATAAGTCCGGAATTCGATTGACTAATTCTAAGCAACTTTTATTCTATATAGTTTTTTTCATCAAGTCAACACTTTTCGAGTGCAAGCGAATATTTTCATTTGTCAACAAAAAAACACGTTTTCAGCCGATTTTTCGCAAATAATTCAAAAAGTAAGTATTTTATCGAAAAAACATTCTTACCAAAAATATAGCCTGTAAAAAAGTGAAAAAAAATGGTGTATGTATGAGGTCTCTAGACCTAGTAGAAACAGAGTTCTAGCTAATGAGAAATAGGTTCATATTCGCCAACTTCCAAAAAGAATATTTCAACGGGAAATAACCAAAAATTTAAGCACTTTTTGAGGAAAACTTATTGCAACTTTTTTAAAAAAAAAGCTTTATTTCTGTTTTTATAAAAAAAAGTTTCTAGCATCAACTGTAAGCATGTTACGCTCAAAATAAAGTTGGTCCCATTTGTTTTGGCAAAAAAATCGGGAAAATCACCCCCTAATTAGCAACTTAAATGAAATTACGTTACCGCTTCACAAGTTGCTTTATTTTAGTTTATATGATCTGTAAGTTTCATCGATTCAAAGTGCTTATTTTTGAAAAAATTTAGTTTTAAATTAAAATTTTTAAAAGTTTTAATTTTAAAAAAAATGCCGTTTTTCAAAATATCTTAAAAATTATTAGAGATACCAAAAATCTCAAACAGTAAATAAAGTCGGCTTTGCTTTTCTTAATATTTTGTATTTTTTGTTTTTCTGTAAGACAAACATTGGTTAACATTTGGTGTTTCTAAATTTGCATACACTCCTTCAAGCCCTTTCAACTACAGCCCTTTCAAAAACAAGGACTTTGAACCGATGAAACTTACAGATCATATAAACAATACATACACGAGTAAAGCAATTTGTGAAGTGGTAAAGATTAAGTTTATTTGAGATGCTAATTAGGGGGTGATTTTCCCAATTTTTTTACAAAAAAAAGGACCAACTGTATTTTAAGCGTAACTTGTTTACTTTTGATGCTAGAAATTTTTTTATAAAAACATTTTTATGAAACAAAAAGCTTTACTTTTTTAAACACTTTAAAAAAGATGTAATGAGTTTTCCCCAAAAAATGCTTTATTTTTTCGTTATTTCACTTTAAAATATTCGATTTGGAATTTGACGAATATGAACCTATTTTTCATTAGCTATAACTCTGCTTCTACTAGGTCTGAAGACCTAATATTTACACCATTTTTTTCACTTTTTTACAGGCTATATTTTGCTAAGAATGTTTTTTCGACAAGATACTTTTTAAGTTATTTGCGAAAAACCGCCTAAAAACGTGCTTATTTTGTTGAAAAATGGGCATATTCACTCGCAAATAACTCGAAAATTATTGACTTGATGAAAAAACTCTATGGAACAAAAGTTGCTTAAAATTAGTCAGTTTATCCATTTCCGGACTTATTTTGGACATATATTTTTTACCTCCGAGAAGGGATGAAAATCACCCCAAGACAAAAGCACACATCGGCACAATATCATTTTTTTTCTTTGACTTGTTAGCTATGTGTATGCCAAATTTCATGTCAATCCAAGCGGTTATTTAAAAGTTAGAGGTTTTGCAATATTTTACCGTTGCGAACTAGGTCTGGATCCCGCGTATAAAAAAAATTGATTAATAGCAAGCTGAAAATTTGTTAATAGCTTAAGGGTGTCTAGTCGGACAAACTTTTATATATGGGAACACTGAAAAAGAGGAAGTTTTAATTGTGGAACAGGTTAAAAATTTGGAACGGTCAGACCACGAAAACGTCACATGTATTTTGTCCGACAGAACTTCTAATTGATTTGTTACCCTTTCATTAAACTCTCATTCAAAAATCAGACTGCTATTTATCACCTGTCATAATTCCTGTCATTTGACATGTTCTACGTGTTCCACTCATTAAAATGCCCATTTGGTCATAAATAGCAGTCTGATTTTTGCCTTAGAGTTTAATGAAAGGGTAACAAATCAATTGAAAGTTCTGTCGGACAAAATAAATGTGACGTTTTCGTGGTCTGAGCGTTCCAAATTTTTAACCTGTTTCACCATTAAAACGTCCCCTGTTCCAGCGTTCCCATATATCAAAGTTTGTCCGACTAGACACCCTTAAGCTATTAACAAATTTTCAGCTTGCTATTAATCAACTTTTTTTTATACACGGGATCCAGACCTAAACGTTTTACGCGAATTTTCGAATATTACTTATTACTATAATTCAAAAGCTTTTTCAAGTACATACTGGAAGTATTAGGATGCTGTAACAGTGGACAATAAATCTCGTATACTTGTCTACTGGACATTTTTATGTTTTATTAAGAAGAAACTATTAGTATTTTCCTAAAGTACGAGTGGTACGCTCGTGAATAGAAAACACACAGCTCGAACAAACAGTGTATTCAGTCTACGGGCACGTTTTACGACGAGCTACGGGGAACGTGGAACGTCATTATTTGAAAATGGAAGCACTCGTCCACGGCCGACCTGATATTGGAGTGGCTTACATTCTGAAATTGCATCTACTCTGCCTTCAATCTCTCAAATTTTCCATGCCTATCCGCCTTGGATAAACAACGGAGCAAGAATAAATCTTTTTATGAGCGTTTCTCTCAAATTTATTCTAATGCCATGCCAAATGCTACAGTAGAACGCTAAATATCAGTGAAAAATAGTTTTGTCCTCGTTATAAAAGTCATGTTAAATAGGAAAACAATGTACTTACTCTAGTAAATTTAAAATTGACGACGAAACTTTTTTCGGTTTGTGTTTTTGTATTCTTTATTGCGAAAAATCGCTGCGTAGGCAAATTTTTCAAACTCTTATACAGTGGAACCTCGATAACTCGGATTAATCGGGACCGCGGCCGATCCGGGTTATCGAAAATCCGAGTTAGCCGGAGAATATGGTAAAAATTAATAAAATACGGTATACTTACAGATAAACTCCGTTAGAATTGAAATAACATGAAATATATATAAATATGCACAGTACCTACACATCTAAATGACTAAAAACACGCAAACACAAACGTAAGCAAACGGAAGCGAACAATATACAAGACTGTACTACACACAATACAGTCACGATCGATGTTATGTTATTTAAGGACAGTGAAAACTAAAGACCATTGTTTGAAAAAGAATTTTTTAAATAGTCTCTTAGTCGTTTTAAACAATGCTGTATGAAATATATAAAGGAATACTACAGACAGGTGTCTGTTGTTTCTGCCGGCGCGGCGTGTGCCATGAGTCATTTTTACTATCGTATAGTTCAAATTACACAAATAGACATTATCTCTCAAATATTATATTACATACATTTTTATTGTTGAAAAGTTTATCTGATAATTAACTATGTATTTTGATGGGAAATAAGCCACAATTAAATTGAAAAATAATTACACACAAATACAAAATACTGAATACAAAATACAAAATACTGAAAATCAAAATGTTTATCTGATGAAAATCGGTCCGGGTTAGCCGGACTTCCGGGTTATCGGGGGCCGACTTATCGGGGTTCCACTGTATTGTTAATAATTTTTTCTACAAGCGTGCAAAAATGTCTACTTTCGCGCACGCGAAAATGTGTTTTTTAGTTTAGAAAGTTTCACTTTTCCGCACGCGTGTTGCTTTTCCGCACGCGTGTTACTTTTCCGCACGCGGTTTTTACTTTTCCGCACGCGTGTTAATTTAGATATGTTAATATGGCCTTAAAGTAATTATAATACATGTAATGAACTAATATTTAGATATTATTTACTAATTTATTTTAAATATATCTTATTGTGTTCCTGTTTTAATGAAATTAACGCGACAATTCGATGAAATAAAATTATTTTGACATAGTATTCGAAAGTCAAATCGGTAGACAATAACAGTCGTTTTGAATCATCGTCATGGAAACCAAGATCGTCGTCATGCTAACTAATTACAGTCGACTCTCGTTAATTCGAAACTCCAGGGGCTCTTAAAACATTACGAATTATTGAGTGTTTGAAATATCAAATGGTTCGAAATTTGTGAGAGAAAATAAATAAAACTTCGAATTATTAAGTGTGGATTATTTATTAACTGCTACATCTTCTATAACGATGATAAAAGTTTAGAGCTACATTCGTGTACATACATACATGTATGTATTCCTAATGTGAATTAATCAATATTTGGAAAGAACTGTATTATACTGGTTTGCTTCAAAGCACATCTGGTGCTCAGCCTGTCAATAATTTTTTTTAAGAGAAAAAGTGCCTGAAATGCTTTCTCATCACTTTCGTTTTGTAGGCAGAAGGTTTGTAAGGTATCAAATGAGGATCTTGCTTTCTTAACTGACACCTCTGCCAAAGGTTCTGATGTATCGTACTCATCTTCATCGTTACTTTTTCCATTCGTATCTGTCGCAGATAAAATTTCGCCATCGGTTAGTGAAACTGAGACAGCAACATCTTCATCCACTTGAACAAAGTCAGAAAAACTCACACCGCTGATGTCAACTAATGGTTCTATTGCTGGTTCTTCATCATCTATAAGTAATGGAAGATCTTCTTGATCTTCTTTAAAAACCCGGATTTTTTGAAGCAGTTGAGAATAGTTATGAGTGTTAACACCTCTCCATGCTTTGTCAATCAGTAAAATAGCTGTCAGAACCGTGATATTTGCAGTTAGCTGCTTGTCACAATCTCTGTAACTTTGAATTGTCGAGTGTTGGACGCTGATGAGTTCGAATTAACGCGTTGTTTTGTTTGTAGCAATGATATTTTTCGTTCGAATTACCAAGTGTATAAAAATGTATTGATTTAGTTCGAAATATAAAGAGATTTTGTAGGAAACTCGTTATAACTTTGAATTATAGAGAGATTCGAGTTATCGCAGGTTTGAATTAACGCGAGTCGACTGTATATTGAAAGTTTGGTTTTGACAACCTTGTCAAAGAATTAATTTGTGTATGTATTTTCATATTAATTAAATTAATTGATTAAGATTTGGTAATTTTTTAAAGACTCTTAGAAAAAATATTGTTCCTAACTCTTGCAGAAAGTCTCTTTTCCGCACTCGACTGCTTGCCGAACTCCCGCTTCGCGTCGTTCGGCAAACTGCAGTCGCGTGCGGAAAAGAATGACTTTCTGCACTTGTTAGGAAAATAACTATTTGAGTATATTTCGTAGATTACATTCCTTCTCTAATATATCTAGGTCTGAAACTAGACCAGAACATTTAGCACAAAATAAATCGATTTTTAAATACAGCAAATATACAGCGTGTCACGTTAAAAATGGAACATTACGGAGATAGCCCCATGTTTTTCTTATGGACGATAGAAGCGCGCTGCTGCCATGCCGTACTCATTAGAATGAATCGTCCATCGGCAGTCGAGTAGCCACCCATGCCCGTGAGGTTTGGCAACACTGATCTCCATAAGCACAATGTTCCATTCTTAACGTGAAACAAAGTTTAGAGGCTTGCAACTTTTTCCATTTTGTTCAGGATGATGTCAGAAAAAAGTCTGCTATAGAAAAATACGTGGAAATGCATAGTTGAATTTTAAAATTCATCCGTAAACATGTTAAACTAACAGCCGGTTTCCGAAACGTTATTCAAATCTCCGATCATCTAATCGGCTGTCAAATTTGATCAACTGTTAACCAGTGATGGGTTTCTGAAACGCCAATTATTGTAAAATTAAATGTAGAAAATCATTTATCTGACATATGATTTGGTATCAATACTATACCCCAGGCTGTGGGTGAAAAAACGAGATATAATTCAGGAATTTTTGAAACCTATCAGGTGTTGTAAAGGACGATGCCAGGAATAACTTCTACTAAAATGTAACCAAAAATATGGTGCGGTTTTTTTTCTATTGCGACTTTCATTTGTTAAATTTGCAATTTTTAAAGATTTTTAATTTTGCAGCTTAGGATTTTAGAAAAAAACTTTTTAATACAAAGTTGTAGTAAATTTAAAAACCTACAATTTGAGCTATGGTAAGTTTAATTTCGTTAATTGGTTATTGCAAAACAGCCTGCGAAAGGTCCAAAATGGCCGTTTTTACAATTGCATTATTTATTGTACGAATAATTTTTTTTTTATTTTTTAAAGCTTTAAAATGAAGATCTTTCAATTCCAAACATAAAAAAATTGTAAAGCCAAATTAACGAATTTGTTGCTTAGATATTATAAATTGTTTATCCCAAGAGGACAAATGTCGAAGGCTATAACTTTTTGAAAAAAAAATCGTAGAGAGTTAGTGAAACATCTAATCTCCTTCTAAGTAGTTACATTTTCATATTCTGATGTAAATAAATGCGTAAAACATTTTTAAACCTCTAATTTTTGGGTTTGAAAATAAGGGGGCAAATTTCGTTAAAAACATTTAGAGCTGAAGCGGCCCTGTACATCCTATGAGTTTTTAACTTACAGATTATTGTTGCTGAAGATGAAACAAAGATTTATAAAAAAATAAAAAATTTCTACGACCAACTGAAGCCGAGATAATTTTTGGGTTTGAAAATAATGAGGCAAATTTCGTTATAAACATTTAGAGCTGAAGCGGCCCTGTACATCCTATGAGTTTCTAACTTACAGATTATTGTTGCTGAAGACGAAACGAAGATTTGTAAAAAAATAAAAATTTTCTACAACTAACCGAAGCCGAGATAATTTTTTTTTTCTTAAATCGTAGTGCCTTTATTTATAACAATTAAGAAATTATTTTACAGTCATTAGCTAAAGAAAGACTTATGTTGTCTTAAAATAAAAATTATTATAAAATATAATTACATTTAATTATTAAAAATTATTTTTTAAATCGGTGCTTTTGCAAGCGGCCGAATTTTGCAAATCGCCTGGCTCGCTTCAAATCCGCGGCGCTCGGAAAATTTTTACGTAGCTTGTATTAAATTTTGACAGAAAACAATTTAATAATATTACCATTATAATATACAGTCTATTTACCACTGTATCTGTTTTTCTTGATAAACTTTTATCTGTGAAATCCAAAAAGAATAGTCACTACAAGAAGAAAAAGTTGTATATTGTATATTATAGTAAGAAGTAACATTATTATTATTATATTTATATAACAATGAAAAAATTAAAAATATACTTATATATTTCATATTATATATTGTTGTGATCTTGATTATTGATATGAGATAATAATTTTATATGTCATTTAATTTAATCAATGCTTTAATAATAATCTAATTAATTTACCAGATCATATATCAATATGTTTTCAATCTCAGGGCTTTTTATAAAATTAAGTACTTACATACGTGGCTTCTAAGTATTTCTTAATGGTTCCTAATCGGGATAGGAAAGAAAAAAGTAAAATAATAACACATATGGGTTACAATTGTAATCAAAATATTGTTTATTTTATTTAAATGGCAATCACTGCTTAATATTTGCTATATCTTATTATTCTTAAAACATAACATTTACACATGGGAATCTTATTTCCTTTTGTTTTCCAATTGAAAGTTTTTATTAACATTTAACTATTATGATTTATTAGCAACAATGCTATTTAAGTTTGATGAAACTTTTCTGATATTATTGATTATGTTTCTTCAATTTTAAATGTGGTATTTAATACGAAAAACCCATACATTCATGTCCAAACAAATGAGACTGACCTTTTTCTGGTGAACTGAGAATGTCTTCACACAAGACCCGTTTCCTGCTATCCTTGGCTGCAATCAAAACCTCGTCCTGGCTTCCAGTAATGTTCTCCTCTGAAACTAGCTCGTATAGCTCTCGCTTCCTGCTTCTGTCGTGATGCTGTGTTCTACCTTTTTCGAAACTGCAATCAGCTACCGGGAACTCTTGGCCCAAGGAGGTTCTTTTACTCTCAACCTGGCCTACCTCTCGTCCCACGATAGATACTCCACACTCACGGAACTACACCGGCTTTCTCACTCTCCGTACACTACCGTCTACGACTCGACTTCACTTCTCGACAGCTCAAAACATTCTGATCTCTATTTGTCATTCATTCCCCTACTTTCTAAATATCCCTTCCAGATTCACAAATCAAACTTCCACCACCAACTCTCATTCGCAGTATTCCTCAAAACCAATTTTTAAACTTTCTAAATATGCTTAATGGATTTCAAAGAAAATAGTTAATTCCCATTCTAAAATTACTTTCTACTATATACAAATTTTAATGACCTATTCTCTATTTCCACTTAGTCTTATTTAGCATCGGCTAATGATCGATCCTTCCGCGAACAAACATAATTACCTATTATCGATTTCACTTGAGTCTTATTTAATCACTTCTTAAAATTAAATATAACAATTTGTTGTATACAGGTTGCTCTAAATTTATATGCCCGTGGTTGAGAAATTTGAAAATATTTTATATTAAATTGAATTTTGTCTATAATTATCAAATTTTAATTTTCATATCAAATAGAAATAATATAACAAATCCCCGTCTTGTATTCGATAAAATTTATCTGCATTTTTAAATAAATTTTCTCGAGGCAAAACCAACTCCCTGTATATTTCCTTACTTTAATCTACGTCTTATATCCTAACTTACTATCTACTTCATGTAATTCTGTCTTTTATTCGTGATATTTGTATACATCGTGAATATTATAAATTCCTCGGATCTTTTCCGAGTTCCTGTGCCTCAACTCATAACTATTTATCCCATTTTCATTATTCACGATATACGGGCCTTCGAAAACAGGCATCAACTTTGCGCAAATGCCCCCAGGAAGATTTGATACTCGTAATGCCCTCACGAGTACTTTTTCACCCTTTTGGAAAGTCACTGGTCTTCTTTTTCTATTTTGTTCCTGTCTTTGGATATATTTTTCGTTGCTTCGCCGTAATCTTCTCTGTACGGTTTCAATCACCTGTTGATATTCTTTTGGCTCTTGGTCTTCCCATGGCCTTATCGGCAGTACACCCTTCATGATGTATTCTGGGGTCTCTTTTGTTACTGTGCTCGGAATTGTATTTAGATACCTTTCTATTTCCGCCATTTTCCTGTCCCAGTGGCGATGTTGACCATCTGTTGCAATGCGAAGAAATTTCGTCACTTCCTGTATGAATCGTTCCGAAGGATTACTCTGTGGATGCCTGATGCTGACAAAATTTGTCTCTATTCCTCGTTCTCGAAGTTGTCCCTTGAAACGATCATTTCGGAAATACGTTGCATTGTCCAGTAGAATCTTTTTTGGTGTTCCTACTATGGCTATAAAATGGTCGATTTTTCTTAATATTTCTTCCCCCTTTGTGGTGCGGCAACTATATAATTTTACGTATTTTGAAAACACATCCACCATTACCAGAATATGTTTGTTCCTTTTAGTGGTCATAATTAGATCGCTTAACATATCTATTGCTACAATGTCTAGTTTGTTTCGGGCTTCAATATTTTTGGCAACATTTTCGTTTTTGAAATTCCGACTCTTATATTTTTGACATACATCGCACTTCTGGGTAATTTCCTTTGCAATGCGGTAATCCTGTCGGCTTATGTAATTTTCCCTAAAAACGAGCCAAACTTTTCTGCTACCGATATGCCCATTGTCCTCATGTAATTTCTTTATTATCTTTTCGGCCAATGTCTGTGTCACTAAATATAGTTCCTTTCCGTCTATTCTCTTAAAATATATGTTATTTTCTACTTCCGCTCTTCTTTTCTCTCTTTCCTCTAGGTCTTCCTGGTTTGTCCTTATCTCATTTAACGAATATATCCCTTCTTCTTGTATTAATCTATTTAGTCCCACCTGTAGAGTAATTGTTTCCTTTTTTCCGGTGTCCTCATCCCGTGTTAGAGCGTCGGCTATTATGTTGTCTTTTCCTTTTATATATCGGAACTCAAAATCATACTCCTGTAATAACAGAATGCCTCTATGTATTCTATTATTTACTAATCTATTCTTCATGATATGTACTAAAGCTGCATGGTCTGTTTCGATTGTGAATTTTGCTCCCAATAAGTAAAACCTCAATTTGTTTACGCAATATAGTACACTGGCAAACTCCAATTCTGTAACACTATATTTTCTCTCATGTGTTTTAGTCACTCGAGATATAAAACATATCGGTACTTCTTGGTCTGAATTTTCCTCTTGATTTGAATGTTCTTTTTGTTTTTTATTGTCTTTGCTTTGGCTTCTTGTCACAGACATTTGTTTTCAAGAAGTACTGTCCCCGCCAAATATGAAATTTTACTAGTATGTTACCAAAACGACTTTTTCTCACCCAAATATTATAAATTGTCAATAAATATATCAAATGTAAATATCGTAAAATAAAATATTAAATCAGTTATGTAAAATTTGTACCTAAAGAGATCTAAAATTTTATGTTATCAAATGTAAGTATCTCACTTTTTACCACAGGCATATAAATTTTCAAATACCGGCTTTACTCTTTCTATCCTTCAAATTTGCCACTAGAAATACTTTACAATGCCCTCCACGTTGGACGACAGTTGTTGTGATCTTGATTATTGATATGAGATAATAATTTTATATGTCATTTAATTTAATCAATGCTTTAATAATAATCTAATTAATTTACCAGATCATATATCAATATGTTTTCAATCTCAGGGCTTTTTATAAAATTAAGTACTTACATACGTGGCTTCTAAGTATTTCTTAATGGTTCCTAATCGGGATAGGAAAGAAAAAAGTAAAATAATAACACATATGGGTTACAATTGTAATCAAAATATTGTTTATTTTATTTAAATGGCAATCACTGCTTAATATTTGCTATATCTTATTATTCTTAAAACATAACATTTACACATGGGAATCTTATTTCCTTTTGTTTTCCAATTGAAAGTTTTTATTAACATTTAACTATTATGATTTATTAGCAACAATGCTATTTAAGTTTGATGAAACTTTTCTGATATTATTGATTATGTTTCTTCAATTTTAAATGTGGTATTTAATACGAAAAACCCATACATTCATGTCCAAACAAATGAGACTGACCTTTTTCTGGTGAACTGAGAATGTCTTCACACAAGACCCGTTTCCTGCTATCCTTGGCTGCAATCAAAACCTCGTCCTGGCTTCCAGTAATGTTCTCCTCTGAAACTAGCTCGTATAGCTCTCGCTTCCTGCTTCTGTCGTGATGCTGTGTTCTACCTTTTTCGAAACTGCAATCAGCTACCGGGAACTCTTGGCCCAAGGAGGTTCTTTTACTCTCAACCTGGCCTACCTCTCGTCCCACGATAGATACTCCACACTCACGGAACTACACCGGCTTTCTCACTCTCCGTACACTACCGTCTACGACTCGACTTCACTTCTCGACAGCTCAAAACATTCTGATCTCTATTTGTCATTCATTCCCCTACTTTCTAAATATCCCTTCCAGATTCACAAATCAAACTTCCACCACCAACTCTCATTCGCAGTATTCCTCAAAACCAATTTTTAAACTTTCTAAATATGCTTAATGGATTTCAAAGAAAATAGTTAATTCCCATTCTAAAATTACTTTCTACTATATACAAATTTTAATGACCTATTCTCTATTTCCACTTAGTCTTATTTAGCATCGGCTAATGATCGATCCTTCCGCGAACAAACATAATTACCTATTATCGATTTCACTTGAGTCTTATTTAATCACTTCTTAAAATTAAATATAACAATTTGTTGTATACAGGTTGCTCTAAATTTATATGCCCGTGGTTGAGAAAATTGAAAATATTTTATATTAAATTGAATTTTGTCTATAATTATCAAATTTTAATTTTCATATCAAATAGAAATATAACAATATGTATCATTTTTGTAATATTATTTTTTCAGAAATGAAATTTCACATATAAATTTTATCAAGAAAAACAAATACAGTGGTAAATAGACTGTATATTATAATGATAATATTATTAAATTGTTTTCTGTCAAAATTTAATACAAGTTACGTAAAAATTTTCCGTGCACGCGGATTTGAAGCGAGCCGGGCGAATTGCAAAATTCGGCAGCTCGCAAAAGCACCGATTTTAAAAATAATTTTTAATAATTAAATGTAATTATATTTTATAATAATTTTTATTTTAAGATAATATAAGTCTTTGTTTAGTCAATGACTGTAAAATAATTTCTTAATTGTTATAAATAAAGGCACTACGACTTAAGAAAAAAAAAACAATTATCTCGGCCTCAGTTGGTCGTAGAAATTTTTTATTTTTTTATAAATCTTCGTTACATCTTCAGCAACAATAATCTGTAAGTTAAAAACTCATAGGATGTACAGGGCCGCTTCAGCTCTAAATGTTTATAACGAAATTTGTCCCCTTATTTTCAAACCCGAAAATTAGAGGTTTAAAAATGTTTTACGCTTTTATTTACATCAGAATATGAAAACATAACTCTTTAGAAGGAGACTAGATGTTTCACCAACTCTCTACGATTTTTTTTCAAAAAGTTATAGCCTTCGACATTTGACCTCTTGGGATAAACAATTTATAATATCTAAGCAACAAATTCGTTAATCTGGCTTTACAATTTTTTTTATGTTTGGAATTCAAAGGTCTTCATTTTAAAGCTTTAAAAAATAAAAAAAATTATTCGTACAATAAATAATGCAATTGTAAAAACGGCCATTTTGGACCTTTCGCAGGCTGTTTTGCAACAACCAATTAACGAAATTAAACTTACCATAGCTCAAATTGTAGGTTTTTTAACTGACTACAACCTTCCATAAAAAAGTTTTTCTCTAAAATCAATATCCTAAGCTGCAAAATTAAAAATCATTAACAATTGAGACACAAACGGCACGTAAACCACCACCAGTCATTATAAACAAATTGGAAAAATACGACACCCTAGTCAGCCACTTATCAGGTAAGCAAATATCTTATCAAACTAGCATGCTTGCAGGTGGAAATATAAAAATTAATGTCAAAGACGAAAATAGCTACAGAAACCTAACCAAGACTCTAAATGACACAAATCTCGAATGGTATTCGTTTGAAGATAAACAAAATAGACCTCTAAAAGTGGTTGCAAGAAAACTGCATCAAACTTGCCAAGTTAAGAACATAACGGAAGACCTAAAAAATAAGGGATATAAAATAGAAAACGTAACCCAATTACTAAGAGGAAAGGACAAATCGCCACTGCCACTTTTTGCACTTACTTTTAGTAAAGAGGAAAATACAAAAAAAGTGTATGAAATTACGGAAATTTTAAACATGAAAGTGACGATAGAAGCTTTCAGAAAACCGAATTTGATTCCACAATGTAAACGGTGTCAAGAGTACGGACATACACAAAATTATTGCAGAAGAGAACCGAGATGCGTAAAATGCATCGGAAAACATTTAACAAAAGATTGTAAGAAGCCACAAGATAAAGAACCCAAATGCATACACTGTGGTGGTGCCCACCCAGCTAGTTATAGAGGTTGCACCACTGCTATATCTCTTCAAAAATTACGGAACAAACAGAGACCTACAACCAAACTACAAAACAAGGCAGCAGACATGGAGAATCCTACGCAAATCCATCCAAGAGAGGTTAACCAAAACCAAACATATGCCCAAATAGCCTCTAACCAGCCAAAACAACCAGTAGAGAATGATCTCAATTCGATATCAAACATGCTACACATACTAATAGAACGCATGAACAATCAAGAAGAATTCAATAAAAAAATCCTAGAAAGATTAAATAGCATAGAAACTAGTAGACGATAAAATGGCGGAAGAGTTAAGAATTTTACATTGGAACGCAAACGGCCTCTTGCAACATCAGCAGGAGATGCTGTTTACCTTAAATAACCAAAAAATCGATATATGTTTAATATCAGAGACACACTTCACTAAACAAACATATATTAAACTGAGAGGATATCAAATATATCAAGCTCTTCACCCTAGAAACACAGCTAGTGGAGGAGCAGCAATAATCGTTAAGAGTAATCTAATTCACCTCGAAAGAGAAAATATAGAGACTGAAGCCATCCAGGCAGCTAGTATAAGTGTCAAAACAAAAAAATATGAAGTAACAATAGCAGCTGCATATTTTCCACCCAAACACAATCTAAAAAAAGAAAATTATGTCCATTTGCTTAACACGCTTGGAGAAAAATTTATTATTGGTGCAGACTTTAATGCTAAAAACACTGTATGGGGTTCAAGGTTAACCAATACAAAGGGTAGAGAACTACATGCAGCAATAGAAAAGATAAACGGTAAATGGCACTCAACTGGAAAACCAACATATTGGCCCACTGATCAAAATAAAATACCAGACTTAATTGACTTTTTCATTTCAAGAAAAGTTGCAACAAATTTTATGAAAATAGAAGAAGTTGATGGTCCCAGTTCTGATCACTCTCTAATACTTCTCACAATCAGTGAGCATATAATACTAAGAGAAAATAACCCAACATTAACCAATAAGAGAACGGACTGGTCTAGCTTTAGACAGGAGTTAAGTGACAGAATTGAGCTTAATGTACCAATCAAAACTAATGAACAACTTGATGAAGAAACAGAGACACTAACCATAAATATACAACAAGCAGCTTGGAATAATACCAAACAAATTATAAGAAAAACCAAAGGACAAAATTATCCCAAAGAAATTCGAGAACTGGTGCAAAGAAAAAGAAAAGCCAGGAAGACATGGCAAAAAAGCAGAACTGCAGAAAATAAAAGTATATTAAACAACCTCACCCAACAGTTAAGAAGGGAAATAGATTTAATTAAAAATGAATCAGTAAACCAATACCTAAATGATCTGACAGATGACCAAACCACTGACTACTCGTTGTGGAAATGTACAAAAAGAATAAATAGACCAACGCAACAGATTCCGCCGATTAGAAAAGAAAATGGAACATGGGCAAGAGATGGAAAACAAAAAGCAAATCTTTTCGCTTTATACTTGGAAAATGTATTCCAAAATAACGAAATGGGAAATAATCATCAAGCCGAAAACGAAGATGATCAAAGCACTGAAATTGATTTGAACAATACTGATCAAGACATAATAAAGCCTACTACTCCTAAAGAGGTTACCAACGTAATCAAAAACAATATCAATCCCAAAAAGGCTCCAGGATTTGACTTAATAACAGGAGAAATACTACAACAATTACCTAGAAAGGCCATCGTAAAAGTCACAAACCTTATAAATGCAGTATTCAGGTTGCAATATGTACCAATAACGTGGAAAACATCTGAATTAATCATGATTCCCAAACCAGGGAAACCAACCAACAAGGTAGAATCATACAGACCAATATCTCTGCTACCAATTTTATCCAAACTATTTGAGAGGATATTGCTAGCACGAATGCAACCTATACTCGACCACAGGGAAATTGTTCCTTCCCACCAATTTGGATTTCGCAATAAACATTCAACAATAGACCAAATTCATCGAATAACAGATATTATAGAGAGATCTCTGGAGGAGAATAAAATATGCTCAGCTATTTTTCTAGACATAGCAAAAGCATTTGACAAAGTGTGGCACAAAGGCTTGTTACTAAAATTAAAAAGATATCTTCCCATCCAATTTGTACATCTAATACAATCATATTTGGAAGATAGAACTTTTAGAGTTAAACAGGAAGGCGAATATTCAGAATTACGGCCAATTAAAGCAGGAATCCCACAGGGCAGTGTTCTGGGACCCATACTATATTTATTATATACTTGTGACATACCTGTTACAGAAAATATTAAACTGGCAACATTTGCAGACGACACTGCAATACTAGCAGTCGGTGAAACATTCGAAGAAACAACTAGACACCTGCAAAATGCAGTAAACAAAATAAACACCTGGAATAATAAATGGCGCATAAAAATCAATGAAGGGAAATCTGCCCATATCGATTTCACCTACAAAAGAATAAATAGTCACCCAGTTAGAATAAACAATAAAATCGTTCCGTACAAGAAAACAGTTAAATATCTAGGGCTACATTTGGATAGCAAATTAAAGTGGCAGGAACATATCAGAAAGAAAACCGAAGAACTAAAACTGAAGTACAAGAAGTTATATTGGTTATTAGGTAGAAGCTCACAACTTACAATCAAAAACAAAGTATTAGTTTACAAACAAATGCTCCAACCAGTATGGTCCTATGGTCTACAGTTATGGGGCTGTACTAGTGAGAGTAACTATGCTTGCCTTCAAAGAGTCCAAAACCGAATACTAAGAAACATAGTCAACGCTCCATGGTATATCCGCAACAAAGACCTACATCGGGAACTTCGTATAGCAACAATCAAAGAAGAAATAAAGAAGATTGCCAAGGGTCACGAAAAACGACTCCACAACCATACAAACAGGGAAGTGTTAGAACTTTTAGATAATCAAAACCTAGTCCGCAGGCTCAAACGCACCAAACCTTTTGAACTTGTGTGATAGTGATAAATCTATAAAAATGTCAGTGTCAGTTTAAATTCGGACAGTGAACCTAGCCACAACAGTGATGTGTGCAACAATAATTATTAATTTCTAAGGTGAACCGTTGGGAATACCTAGGACAGTACAGTAGTAGATTAAGTTAAATGTAAAATGCTGGTTAGTCTTAAGATTAGGTGCATTGTTAATTTAATAAATAATAAAAAAAAAAATTAACAATTGCAAATATAACAAATGAAAATCGCAATAGAAAAAAAAGCGCACCATATTTTTGGTTACATTTTAGTAGAAGTTATTCCTGGCATCGTCCTTTACAACACCTGATAGGTTTCAAAAATTCCTGAATTATATCCTGAAATCGACCTATTTTTCATACTCGACCAAAATTTCAATTATATTAACCTCTAAATCCAAACATATCTAATGGCATATAAAACAACATAATGTTACTCTACATCCCACCAGAATGAAAACAATGGGAACCTTCTCTGGTTACACCTCCGAGGCTTCTACAATTTGCAAGCCATAACGGATGCCGAGACTAAGGAAGATTAGGAAATTTTACAATTTATAATTCATGTCTCATCTGCTCAGCGCGGTAAAGTTCCAACGAGAATGGTTCCCTTCATACTCCAATCAGAGTAAACATGTAAATCAAAAATGGATAACCATTTTCAATTTCGTTGCAAAACGAAAATACAGCCGCATCATATTCTAGTCCAATCAGAGAGTACAGCAAGCACCTCTACCGGTTTCGAAACTTATTAGTCTCTCATCAGGAGGCACATATTATGCTGCTCTCTCTGATCCAACCAAAACAAACCCCGGCGTGCAGTCACGGAAATGGTTATTCATTTTTGATTTACATGTTTACTCTGATTGGAGTATGAAGGGAACCATTCTCGTTGGAACTTTACCGCGCTGAGTAGATGGGACGTGAATTATAAATTGTAAAATTCCCTCATCTTCCTTAGTCTCAGCATCCGTATGGCTTGCAAATTGTAGAAGTCTCGGAGGTGTAACCAGAGAAGGTTCCCATTGTTTTCATTCTGGTGGGATGTAGAATAGCATTATGTTGTTCTATATGCCATTAGAGTGAAAACTTAGTCTTTTTGGTAGCAGTTGCCGCTAGGGCATCTATGCCATTTCGTTCGTTGCAGTCCGTGACTGCACGCCGGGGTTTGTTTTGGTTGGATCAGAGAGAGCGGCATATGTGCCTCCTGATGAGAGACTAATAAGTTTCGTAACCGGTAGAGGTGCTTGCTACACTCTCTGATTGCACTAGAATATGCTGCGGCTGTATTTTCGTTTTGCAACGAAATTGAAAATGGTTATTCATTTTTAACCAAACTTGTATCTTTAGATGCTAAAGGTGCATTCTCTATTCTCTCTTATGTACTGTCACTTTTGTTTGGAGCAAGAATTGTACGAGAGGATTTTAAAAATGAGGCTAGATAATTTCAAAAAGAATAAAACGCATGCAATTTATGTGAGGAAAGTTGAAGATATAAAATAGTTTATTTATGATCCATAATATTTTATACTCGTATTTTTATTTCTTGTCTATACAGTGATGAGCGCACTAATAACCGGCAAAATAGCGCAAAAGATGGAAAACGTATTAAGTTGTGAGATAAAAAGAAATGAAACTAGTCGAGCTGGGAAATTGTGCGATATTAACCTATGAATTTACATTATATTTATTGTTTCCCACCTTTAGACGTATCAGAGGAGTAAGTCAATTAAAACTGTCACTGTGACAGTTGTAGTTGCCAAACTCGTCCGATACGTCTAAAGGTGGGAAACAATCAATATAATATAAATTTATAGGCTAATATCGCTAAATTTCGCAACTCGACTAGTTTCATTTCTTTTTATCTCACAACTTAATACGTTTTACATATTTTGTGCTATCCGGTTATTAGCGCGCTCATCACTGTATATTTACTTTCTGTATATATTTTTAATTTATTTAACGGCTGTTTTGTTGTAATCAAAGCTAGCTGCTATAATTTCTCACACGTTTTCACTCTTATTTACATCCCTATATAATCATTATGTTCTGGTTTTTAGAGCTCTGGTCTCTCAAAAATTAGCTCTATGAGTCTAGCATCGTTGTTATCTTACATTTTTAAAATAAAAAATATATAAATTATAAAATGAAATATAAAAAAATGTCCGAGATGTCCATGTTCTGCAAGTTACACAAATATTTTAAATTAGTTCTTTCATAAAAAGTTTTATTTTCATTGAATAATATGATTTATCTTATTTAAAGATCTGTTACTTGAACATTTTTACTCGGTATTTGTTAATTTCATTACTTAAAAAACTAAAAAAACTTTTAACAGCCCGTTAATCGACGAATAATCTCAGATTAGCTGACAGTCCATTTTGACCGCTGTTTGACAAGCGAAACTGGTTAATCGGCCTTTCGGAGACTCAAAACACTTATGATCGGCTGTCAACTAACGTTTAATCGTTTGTCAGGTGATCCACTGTTGTTAAAACTAGTTTGATTGAAGTTTCTGTCGCATTTAATCTATTGTTAATCGTCGATTAGATAATTTTTGCGATGATCATCGTTTCGGAAACCGGGCGTTTGTGCATTAAGGGCCAGATTTTGTTACTCAGGGAGTTTTGGGGTCGCTGAAGACGAATACGCCATCAGAACCGATCACCGGCGCACCTGGGGTCGTATTTTCGAATTCAATCGAATATTTTCGCATACGAGTTAACTCGAATGAAAAATTTCGTATACGAACGTGAATGTGTATTTTTGAACGTCCTTCGAAATGTTATACGTATACGAGAAGAATTTGCACCGGCAACACTGCAAATTCGAATAACATTGAACTTATTTGTCATCTGAAGAGTCACAATATTTCCATACTGTTTTTGTATATTTCTTGTATAATTTCAATCAATGGTATAATCACAATATTAAAAACAAATGTTATATTTGTTATACAGGGTGTTTCATTGGGAAAGTAACATACGTTAACTGTAGAAAGAGGACACTTATGCAGTTTCAAAAATACCATACTTAATGGATCTGCCTCCATTAATAACGAAGATACTGGGTGTTTTATCTATTTTGCCATTTTCTTATTTGGTTCATAACTTTTTAACCACACTGTATATTTATTTTATATTTGGCACACAAATATCTTTAAAGGTGTACAATAAATTAATGTATTTACAATTGTAAAAAATCCAGGTCCGGATTAAAAATATTGGAAAAATATTCCGACCCGAAAACAACACCCTGTATATTATTTTTTTTAAATGGATTTTTCAGTTGAAAAGAGGATGCAATACTAAATTTAGAGGTATAGTTTGAATTTTCGGCAAAATGATTTTTCTGGTCAAATTTTGAATTTGAATTCTGAAATTATGTAAATTGAATTGCGAGAGCTCTAAGTAGAAAAAAATTAAATACAACTTACAATTTGTTAACCGCATTGTATATTTATTTTATATTTAACACGCGAATATAATTTATTTACAATTATAGAAAATCCAGGTCCGGATTTAAAAATATTGTAAAAATGTTCCGGCCCAAAGAACACCCTGAATATTATTTTTTTTAATGGATTCTGCATTTGAAAAGAGGATGAAAAACTAAATTTAGTGGTATAATTTGAATTTTCGGCAAAATAAATTTTTCTGGTAAAATTTTGAATGTGAATTCTGAAATTATGTCAATTGCGAGAGCTCTAGTAGAAAAAATTAAAATGCGACTTAATTTTAATTAATACCATTATTTAATCTAAATTGGTAAAATGTTAACATTTCAGTGTTATTTTATTATGTGTGACAAATAGTTTATGGCGAATATTCATCTTTAAAAATAATGAATCTATATATATAAAAGAAAGTCGAGTTATGTTAGTTACACTGATAATAACTCGAGAACGGCTCATCAGATTATTATGAAATTTTACACGTGTATTCTACCGGACTGGGAATAGGCATAACTCTGAATTCATGCCCGTACGTCATAAGGGGGCTTGCCCCCCCTGATATATTTTTTTAATTTTTTGACAAACCGTTTTTTCTTAATTTTGTATGATGTAGAAGCAAAAGATACATACAATCCTAAATTTTCACTTTTTTATCTTCAACCGTTATTTTTTAATAGCCATTTAAATATTTTACATCTATATATATAAAAGAAAGTCGAGTTATGTTAGTTACACTGATAATAACTCGAGAACGGCTCATCAGATTATTATGAAATTTTACACGTGTATTCTATCGGACTGGGAATAGGCATAACTCTGAATTCATGCCCGTACGTCATAAGGGGGCTTGCCCCCCCTGATATATTTTTTTAATTTTTTGACAAACCGTTTTTTCTTAATTTTGTATGATGTAGAAGCAAAAGATACATACAATCCTAAATTTTCACTTTTTTATCTTCAACCGTTATTTTTTAATAGCCATTTAAATATTTTACATCTATATATATAAAAGAAAGTCGAGTTATGTTAGTTACACTGATAATAACTCGAGAACGGCTCATCAGATTATTATGAAATTTTACACGTGTATTCTATCGGACTGGGAATAGGCATAACTCTGAATTCATGCCCGTACGTCATAAGGGGGCTTGCCCCCCCTGATATATTTTTTTAATTTTTTGACAAACCGTTTTTTCTTAATTTTGTATGATGTAGAAGCAAAAGATACATACAATCCTAAATTTTCACTTTTTTATCTTCAACCGTTATTTTTTAATAGCCATTTAAATATTTTACATCTATATATATAAAAGAAAGTCGAGTTATGTTAGTTACACTGATAATAACTCGAGAACGGCTCATCAGATTATTATGAAATTTTACACGTGTATTCTACCGGACTGGGAATAGGCATAACTCTGAATTCATGCCCGTACGTCATAAGGGGGCTTGCCCCCCCTGATATATTTTTTTAATTTTTTGACAAACCGTTTTTTCTTAATTTTGTATGATGTAGAAGCAAAAGATACATACAATCCTAAATTTTCACTTTTTTATCTTCAACCGTTATTTTTTAATAGCCATTTAAATATTTTACATCTATATATATAAAAGAAAGTCGAGTTATGTTAGTTACACTGATAATAACTCGAGAACGGCTCATCAGATTATTATGAAATTTTACACGTGTATTCTACCGGACTGGGAATAGGCATAACTCTGAATTCATGCCCGTACGTCATAAGGGGGCTTGCCCCCCTGATATATTTTTTTTAATTTTTTGACAAACCGTTTTTTCTTAATTTTGTATGATGTAGAAGCAAAAGATACATACAATCCTAAATTTTCACTTTTTTATCTTCAACCGTTATTTTTTAATAGCCATTTAAATATTTTACATCTATATATATAAAAGAAAGTCGAGTTATGTTAGTTACACTGATAATAACTCGAGAACGGCTTTGTTGCCATACTCCTCCGAAACGAATTCACCGATTTTCATGAAATTTGGCCATTAGATTTCCTGCTGAATTCCGAACAAAACGCTGCTATTTTTTCTTCTCTAGCGCAGTCCCTTTCCGAAATAGCGAACCGTAAGCCGTAGCAAAATTCTGAGCACAGAAGAAGAACGAATGGGAAATTTCATAAAAGAAAAGTGCAACAGATTAACTTTTGGACTCAAATTGGATAAAATATGAATTTTTTAATTTTACGAATTTTCAAAAAATCTTGCTTTCGCGTGGGCAAACCATCCAGTTTATTTATGTTTATTAGATGAACTAACGAAAAATATCATGTACATTATTGCATGTATTAAATGATTGATAATATTTTTTGTTATTGTGATAATTAATTAATATTTAGAATTTTAACCTTTAACTACCCGCACATCAAAATATAACATAACTACACGCGTGGCGTTCTTTATACGCCACAAGAAAATATACTTAAAAACAGCGGATTTGTTTTTTTTTGAAAAATTACACTTATTTGTTTGTTATAAACCTTACTCGGCGTCAGCGGATACTTGGAGTTCCTTCTCTGTAAGCAAATTGGGATATATAATTGGAATCTGATTCCATGATAAATAAAATTGCTAATAATATTTTTTTTAAACGTTATTTTTTACCTGAGAAAAAGTATTGTTTATAAAGAAAAATATATTTTTGCCATAATGACTAAAAAACATTTGAAATATGTACTTATATATTTCATTGTATTACTATAATTGTGGCGTATGTTATCCACCACCGGAAACAACAAATAATAAATTGTAAATTAAGATCTTCTTAGAATGCCGATTATAACGAAACTAAATCCAGTGTAAAGCACATTCCAGTGATAGGTTAGATAAATAAACAAAGACAAAAATTAAATTTTTAAATTCATTTGTAGTAGAATTCTTATATGTGGCGTACAAAAATACGCCAGCGCGTGTAGTTAAAGTTTAAGGTATGAATTAAAATAATAAAATTTATTTTACTTTAAAACCTAAACAGTTTTTCCATTCTCTTAGGCCAAAAATATTTAGCTACCTACTACATTCTCATATTTTGACGTTTATTTGTGTCAGTCGAAATGATTTGTAAATTTTGAGGTTAATGCCCCTTAATGCTAACAACCATATTGTCATCGAGAAAACTCAGTTGCCTCAATTATCTCAATATAATACAATGTATGTATTTATGTATCTAAATCTATATATTGTATGTTCCCTATGTCCAGCTGAACTATTTACGTACTGTATACGTGGAATATCATATAATTTGTCATATTATGTATCTTTCTTATGTATTGTACCCTCGGAGATCGCTGGGAAAATTTAGACTCAAAATAACAAAATCCAGTTTGGCAACACTGTGTGAATGTTGATAGTATCATATTCCTTTTAAGATAAACAGAACTGTAATTTAGTCCAGACAAATTAATATATTTTTGGCCAGCAAAAATGAGATTTTTCAACCAAATACTGTCTCAAATATGATGTGCAAAATAATTTTTAATTGTTTTCCACTCATTAAATCGTTATCGTCCAGTTATTGCCTTAATTATTTTAACTTTTAATAAGTGTCGACTAATTCTGAATGATTAATAAGTTGTTAAAACATTTTATCTGTAGCGGCTTCTGGAATGCCTTAAAACTATCGGATTTCATTCGACCATACTTACAAATTTTGCATAAAATATTTGGACATATAATTTTCTTTTTTATTCGAGGAAATTGCATTTCGATCAATTTTCATGTCTAGAAATTCATTTTCGAGCAGTTGATTTTGAGTAATTGATTTTTAGCCATTACGCTCAAGCAACTGATCTATAATCAAAATTATGACAGATTATCTAATTATGACACACTATCTAAGGTGCAACGAAGTTCACCGGGTCAGCTAGTAAATAATAAAGGGTCAATAAAGACATCACTTTAATCAACAAAGTCTAAAAATTATAACAAAACAGCGAAAATTTGCAGCATAATAACTATTTAAAACTAAAGTACTTATTCAAAATTATCACAATCAAAAATTATTGTTATGTGTGCAAATGTTAATGTTTTACCAATTTACATTAAATAATGGCATTAATTAAAATTAAGTCATTTTAATTTATTTTACTTTGAGCTTCGCAATGCACATAATTTCAGAATTCAAATTCAAAATTTTACCAGAAAAATCATTTTGACGAAAATTCAAAGTATACCACTAAATTTAGTTTTTCATTCTCTTTTAAAGTGAAAAATCCATTTTAAAAAAATTTAATGTACAGGGTGTTGTTTTTGGGTCGGAACATTTTTTCAATATTTTTTAATCCGGACCTGGATTTTTTAGAATTGTAAATAAATTAATTTATTGTACACCTTAAATGATATTTGCGTGCCAAATATAAAATAAATATACTGTGTGGTTAAAAAGTTGTGAATCAAATAAGAAAATGGCAAAATAGATAAAAGACCCAGTATCTTTGTTATTAATGAAGTAAGACCCATTAAGTATGATATTTTTGAGATCGCCAAGTGTCCTCTTTCTACAGTTAACGTATGTTACTTTCCCAATGAAACACCCTGTATATACTGGGGTATAATGTACCTACTAGTATAAGATTGTATAAGAACTTTTAATATATTATAAAGATAGACTATTAGTCTGAACCAATTATAAAAAAGGCCATTTTTGGGAAAAGTTGTTTAGCAGTTATTTTAAATGTAATCGAATCTTAAGATTGCATAGGTATATTATGCGATTGTATACATATTATAGGTATATTAGTAATATCGATTTGCAAAGTCCGCAGATAGCATGCTATTTTGTGTAATAATATTTTTGTATCCAGTATTTACACTGATATTTTACTATTTACTTTTCAAAACTTTACTTCAATGTGATTTTTTAAATGCACCTTTATGTAATGTGATAGTATGAAAAAATTGAGGATATGGCAACGGTGTCGTATGTCAAGCTTGAAGCTTAGATCGAATGCTAAAATCGAAGGTAGGTTAGGTTATATTTTCAAGGCATAATCGTGCAACATGTCCTTTCTTTCTATTAAAGAATTATTTAAACCAGCCATTGAAAATAAATTTCAATGTAAAAATATTGTATACAACAACACAATTAACACTATCATGGCAACTGAAATGACCTTGAAATGACAACAGTAATTCGTATACGAGCATCACGATTCGAATGGTTCATACCCATTCGAGTCGTCGTATACGAAAAAATTCGTACACGAAGTATTCGAAAATACAAGACACGGGATTTCAAGCGAAATTCTTCTAATTTCGTATGCGAAATAATGCTCGAATGAATTCGAAAATAGGACCCCTGGTCTGGTGCCCAAGTTCACTGCTAAGGCACGTCATCTGGAGTTTCGAGGATTTCTGGCACTAAGTTGATACAAACAGATTATTCGGGGGTTTTGGGGGTCACTGAACAAGAATACACCATCAGAACCGACCCCCGCTGCACGTGGTGCCCAAAAATCCTCCAAACTCCAGAAGATAACATGCATTAGGAGCTACCTTGGGCAGCATGTGATCCAGGGTCAGTTCTGATGGCGCATTCGTATTCAGCTACCCCAAACACCGTCTAGTAATCTATTTGCATGCATTCAAGGCTGAAAACCTTCGAAGCCCCTGAGGATGACGTGCCTGAGCAGTGATCTTGAGCACCAGGTGCTCCATGGGTCAGATCTGATGGCGTATTCGTGTTCAGTAACTCCTAAAAGCCCCCCCCCCCCATTTAATCTGTTTACATCAATCAATCAATTTAGTGCTGAAATCGCTCAAAACTCCAGAAGATGACGGACCCTAGACACCAGATTGCTCCGGGTGTCGGTTTTGATGGTGTATTCGTTTTCAGTAACCCCAAAAACTGTCCAATCGTTTGCATCAATTGAATGCTGAAAAGCCTCGAAACTCCAGAAGATGACGGTGCCTTAACATTGACACTGGGCACCAGGTGCTCCGGGGGTTGGTTCTGATGGCCCTTAATATGCTTATTTTGACATGTTCATGCACTTTTGGATGCATTTTATGCACTTGAAAATGCAATTATGCATTTTCGCTCATTTTTGTATAGTATATTTTTTTCCCGACATCATCCTGAACACAATACAAAAAGTTGCAAGTCTCTAGGAGCTGCATTTAAAAATCGATTTATTTTATTTTAATCGTCTGGGATTAAATTATCCGTTGCGTTTCAATGCGGGGAAAGATAAAGATAGAAGATTTAACAAAAAAGAGAGGACGCCAACAATTTTTAGAAGAATAATAAGAAAACAAACTAATAGAATATAACAAAAAAAAGAGAATAAACTAATTATTTAAATATAAATTAATAAAGGTGTGCGTTTATTAATTTATATTTATATAAATAAGGTTACGTTTATAACGTTACGAAGGTTAAGGTTATAAATTGATAAAAGGATAATTGAGCATCCTGACAATTATGTCTTAATTTTTGTATCACAATGGCCGAATCTAAAAATTTAAACTTCATTCAACTCTCCCCGTCAATAATTTACCAATTATTTCCATCAAAAGCAATTTTTCCATTTTCTACCGTTGAACATCCATCGGGCACAATCGTCTGCGAGAGGGAAGTAAAAAAAATTAAATCAATTATCCGATAATAACGTTCGATTCGCTTTTGTCGGTGGCAATGAAGTGTATGCAAAATCGGACCATCTGTGGAAAGGGTCTCACTTCTTTTTTCCTCCTCCGCTTCTATTTTGATACATTAAAACGTGGAGAAAGTTCCAAGAGGAGCAATCACAATAATCACAGTATAGAGAGTGAATGATTGCTGCAAAGTGTAAGTGTACAATTAATAGATGGAATACTGGGCGTACGGTAGGGGATGATCTTAAAAAAAGTCATTTGGTACATAATTGTAGGTACATAAATTCTCTGTACTTGACATTCTCAGTTAGAAAGCATAGAAGGGATAAAATCAAAACTAAACTGGAAAGATCTACAGAAATATTAACAAGATGAGCAAAGAGTTAAAGCCAAGAGTACGGGAGCCGAATATAGGTCGACCTTCATCCATCTGATTTCCGGATGAAACATTTTTTTTATTAAATTTCGTACATAGACAAATGCGACTTGCATGGATTGCCTATCAAAATCGTGTCATAGCTATTCTTAAAGGGGGGGCCGTAGGTGTTGAAATCAACATTTTAAGCACATTTTTGTGATTTTTTTTTAAAGTATGGTAGAATTATTTTATTTTTAAATTAAATAAGCATATTCAGTATAATTCAAAGAAGATTAAAAAAAAATTTAAGGAAAAATATTGAAAAATAAGCCAACGGTGGCAAATTTTTAAAGACACCCAATAAAAAATAGATTTTGCGGTGGACATCAGAACTCATAATTGGATCATGTGAAACAAAAAATCAAAAAGATTTTATTAGCTTATGAGTTTTTAGAGGTAACGCTGTCAAGTTTTTTTTTATTTTAACGATTTTTGACTTTTTGGTATCACTCAGAAGTCAAAACAACGAAATTTTTTGCACAAAAAGGGTGAAAATCAACATATTTATTATTGTTAAACAAAATATAAACATAAAGCAAAACATGTCTCGACAGCGTTACCTTATGAAATGTCTAAAGAAAATATATACAAAATTTCAGGTAGATCGGTTAAGTAGTTTTTGAGTTACAATGTCCACCGCCTTTGAAAAAAGTAGTTTAGAGAAAAACGCTATTAAAGTTTTGTAAACTTTTATTTTCAATCTCTTTTTTGTCTGTCAAATCAAAAAATGATGCACATCGGAATATGTTTTTGAATCGCGGAGTAATTTATAACAGTTCAACAGTTGTTCCTATTTTTTTTGTAAATTACTCTGCGATTCAAAAACACATTCCGGTGTGCATCACTTTATGACTTCACACAAAAAAGAAATTAAACATAAAAGTTGACAAAACTTTAAACGCGTTTTTCTCTAAACTGCTTTTTTCAAAGGCGGTGGACATTGTAACTCAAAAACTACTTGACCGATCTACCTGAAATTTTGTATATATTTTCTTTAGACATTCCGTGAGGTAACGCTGTCGAGACATTTTTGTTTTATCCTTATATTTTGTTCAACAATAATAAATATAAAAATGTATACCATTTTTATTCAGTTGCAATGCGAGGCCAAAAATGTCTTAATCTTCACTTAGATTAGAGAGCGCCCTTAACCAGCACCCTTATCGACGATTTCACCTCTCGTTAGAGGCTCTTCAGAGAATGCATAGGTTGCTTTCTCTAATCCAGTAAATTTTTCGACATATATTAGTCCCACACTGCAACTGACGTGAATGGGTTAGGTGACTAGCGTCATCTGGCAATTGAAAGATAAAGTTTTTTAACGTTATTAAAGTTATTATTAAGAAAGATAAAGTTTTTTAAAAAACTTTATCTTTCTTAATATATGTTAAGAATGTGAATAATAAATATGTTGATTTTCACCCTTTTTTGTGCAAAAAATTTCAGTGTTTTGACTTCTGAGTGATACCAAAAAGTCAAAAATCGTTAAAACTAATAAAAACTTAGCGTTACCTCTAAAAACTCATGCTAATATGCTATAAAATTTTGATTTTTTTATTCACATGATCCAATGACGAGTTCTGATGTCCACCGCTTATAGTAAGTAATCCAAAAAATTTGGAGCTATAAATGACCAAAGATAGTGGCGCAAAAGATATAACTTTACAACATGCCTACATTCTTACAGCGACTTAGATGGGCACATAATACGAATGCTTGACAATAATACGATTAATAAACAGCTAATCACACGAACACGTCTAGTAGGAGAAGCAAAGGCCGACCGCAAATTAAGTGGTTAGATGGGGTTGAAACCAACTTAAAAGTCGGCTCAGCTTAACTGTCAGCTGTCAAACTGTTTTTTGTTTTGGTGCCACACTTTTGTACAAATGGCGGCAGATTCAAATCTTACGTGAATTTTTGGACACCCATTATATTCATGCCGGAAGTATGGAGAGAGGCCATAGTATGTCCCATTCATAAGAAGGGAGATAGAGCAGTGTGTGAAAACTATAGGGGTATCACTCTCCTAGACGTAACATATAAGGTACTCGCCAGAGTCGTAAGAAGCAGACTGGAAAGGCACTTAAACGAGCAGGTTGGTGAATACCAGGGAGGATTCAAAAAGGGCAGATCCACCATTGATCAAATATTCGTATTGAAAATGATTCAAAGCAGTACATATGAGCAACAGTTAAAGTTAAACCTCCTCTTTATAGATTTCAAACAAGCTTACGATTCTGTGATAAGAAGGCGTTTGTATCAGGCCCTAAGAGTACTTGGAATTCCGGAAAAGATGATCAGACTCGTAAAAATGACCTTAGTGAAGACCGACAACAGAGTAAGGATAGAAGGAAGCCTATCCGGAAAATTTGAAGTTAAAAGGGGATTAAAGCAGGGAGATCCGCTGTCCACAGTACTTTTCAATTTCTTGTTGGAGGCAATATTGAGAGAGAGTGGAATACGAACGAAAGGTATGATCTATGACAATAGAAACCAGGTTCTGGCCTTTGCGGACGATATAGTGCTAATGGCAAGAACGGAAAGGGAACTGCTGAGGATTTTCAAACTCTTTGAAGTAAAGGCTAAGCAGTATGGACTGAGAATTAATGAGCAAAAAACAAAGTATATGGAAATGGGACAGACCTCAAATGAAGACACACAACTGAAAACTACCACAAACAATGAGAATAAAGAGTATTGCTTCAAAAAGGTGACGGAGTTTGAGTATCTAGGAGTAACGCTAACAAGTAAAGGGGAAGAAAGCCAGGAAATCTAAAAAAGAATCTCGAGAGGAAGAAAGACAGTCGGAGCCCTACACAAACTACTAAGAGCCAAAAACATCTCCAGAGAGGCAAAATTAAGACTTTATCGAACAGTGATCCAGCCCACAGTTCTTTACGGGAGCGAAACATGGGTCATGAACAAAAACCAAGAAAATATGCTGAACATCTGGGAGCGGAGTGTCCTAAGGAAGATATTCGGGGGAGTAAAAAACGATGAAGACATTTGGAGGAGACGAACAAATGCAGAGATCAGAGAGCTGTACCGGAAACCAGAAATAAGGCAAGTTCGATGTCTTCCATTGCTTCACATTGCTTGGATCTATACTGCGTTCCACGGTCACCTTTCAGTACAGACTCTTATGAAGAACAGTGTTGCCAGGAGATATTAATATTTATATTAAATAAATTTTAAAGTATTTTTATACCTCACTTGGTCTATTAAATTTGTCAGTATGTATGAGAAATCTTGTAAGCTGTCAAAGCAAAGGGAGTTAAGCTCGGTGCCTCGGTGGTAGCGCGTTCGACCGGAGATCGAGAGGTCGCCGGTTCGAATCCGTGTGCTATCTAACTTTTTTTTTTATTTTTAGTATTGTTTTAATAAAAATTTTTGGAAAGTAGTAAGTAAAAATTAGTTTAATCTTTAAATACAAATAACCTGTTGAAAGTATATTTATTTCGTTGAAATCATATAATAAAAGTATAAGTTCTTACGTGCGTACAAAGTACCTACACGTGTTAAAAAGTACATTTTTAAGGCATTCATGTGAATTGTAGAATTCTCTTCACTCATTCTGCAAACTTTCACATGCGTGTCTTAAAATTGTACTTTTAACACTTATATCGTAATAGTTATTTATGATATAAGTGTTAAAAGTACACGTTTAAGGCCCGCATGTGAAAGTTTGCAGAATGAGCAGAATGAAGCGAGTTCTGCAATTCACGTAAGTGCTTTAAAAATGTACTTTTAACACGCATATCATACAATATTTTTTCTACAAACGTAATTACAGGACAATATCTACAAAAACTTTTACTTGAACTTGACTGACCTTCCATTTTTATATTTTTTTGACATTACATCAAAATTGCCTATTCGCGGTGTGCAAGTACTTGGAAGGGAAACGAGAAACGACCGTGCGCGAGTCGCGGAGAAATATTGCAACTATCTTAAATAATTCATATTGTCAATTGAAATTGTCAAATTGACGTATATTTCATACCTTCTGTCATTGAAGCAGAAAAATTATATATTGCTCCACAATATTGATATGATATGCAATTATTATATAAAGGTAAATTTAATTAATTGTATTTTGCTTGCAGTACTGCATTTTAATAACTAATTTTATTTACTACATACAATTGTTTACGTTTGCCTAACATAACCTGCATCTTATTTTTTCTTCTTATTATTTTTTTGGACTATGGCCTTGACAATTATCCAGCAACCAGGACTAATATAATTGGCCAATATAATTAAAAGTGCGAATAAAAGTACAGAGCGTAGAAATAGAGGTCGCTTTGCCGAACTTGCACGGTCCCAATACGGTCAATACGAACTGCAGTGCCATAAAAATTTTAAAGCACTAATGCCTTAAGGCTATGGGTACATAATTCGCAAATATTTTACGTGTATCCCTACTTTTTCTGTCTTTACACGGCAAATTACGTGTAGTAAAATTCACACTGGTATGGATATGTAAACATTACTAGAATGTCATTCTACTTGAAAATGTCATAATTAATTTAAAGAGATGGGTTTTGAATGTTCTTGGATAACTGTTATTTTTATAATTGCAAATTATTAATTCAGTTAATAAATGTGATAATTTTTTCACTAACTATGTATTCAGTGATTGTAATAATTTATTTGTACAACAAAGACTAATACTCAATCGAGGAAAGAGGAAAAGTGTTTAAGTGATTTTTTAATAATATATTGTTATGGAACGCTTATAATTTTGAAAATCTTTAACAACAAAATACTTGGATCACAGAATATATTATCCTGATGTATTCTCTGCCTGGATCTTCCACAAATAATACACAATAAATAACTTTTTATTAAATTCACGTCTTAAATCAATTATTGATCAAATACACTATATATCAATAATATTTAATCAATAACTCAACATATTCCCGATGCAATGTCAAATATTTAAAATTGTCACTGATTGTCAGTGTCTGACTGACAATATATGCTGACAATATTATATTCGGCTGAGTGCGTTGTAAGACAAAGATAGATTTGGAAAATATTACCACGGCATTGTGTTAATTTTTTTCGAATCCTGAAAAAACCAATAAATATTTTTGAAAAATTTAAACGCAGAATGAAAGATTAAATTATTACCGAGGGCCGAAAGTCTTTTAGAATAAATAAAAAGTTTATTTTGAATGATATATTTGAAATTAAAAATCACACTAAATTTTCTCTTAGTTTTTCACCCCTGTAACTTATTAAAATAAACATTATAGAAGTTATCAGGGACTTTCGGCCCTCGGTAATAACGTAATCTTTCATTCTGCGTTTAAATTTTTCAAAAATACTTATTACTTTTCTCAGGATTCGAAAAAAATGAATCCCCATTTGAATTGCATTGCAGCCGAAAATACGTACCGATCCTCTTAAAGTAGCATTTTTAACGCTCGTATGGAGTGCTAAAAATTGCATTTTTAACACGGTTGTAGAAAAATAACTATTAAATATAATATTAATCACAGGCTAATTATAATTAATATTCAAATGATATATATTTAATATCGTATAAATATCTTTCATAGTACCTATCTATGAATTATTTAAAAATAATAAAACCCACAGATTTTCAAATCAAGATGTTTTGGACTTCTGGAATATTCTATTTAGACGGACTTTAAGTTCGTCTGCTTAAAACCGGCAACACTGAGCTGCAAGGTTCCATAAGTTTTATATTGGGATATGCTGCCCACACTGCAAAGTGACTGCGGAACGCAGAATAGGTATCGAGTCATAGGCCTTCTTATGATCTACAAAAGCCAGGTGTACGGATCTATTTTTGGCTATTCTTTTTTTCTATGTACCGTGTATATGTGATCTAAGCATGCTTTTTCTACTGGGAACCCTGTCTGGTCTTCTCCGATTTGTTCCTTTATATATATTTCTAATTTTTCCTTTATGGTCTTTGCGTGCAGTCTGTCTAGAGACGCTATAATGCGGATTCCTCGATAGTTTTCGGATATTTATGTGCTCATTTATGTGACATTTTACCAATAATGGAGACAGTCATTACATACGTGGAGAATAAGAGTAATATACCAAACGGCATACAGTGTGAGTGAAACATTATGACGGGCATTAGAGGATACACACACAAGAGCCACCCTTGATGTAGAACCGATAATGTTTTGGGGGCGGAATTTTAAAATTGGCTTAGCGGAAAGTCCTGAATTTCTGGGGAGAAGAAAGCCAGGATGTATTCGTAGCAGGATGGGGGACAATATGTCCTATAAAATAAAATAGAGCACTAAGCTCTTTTAATCGGATTTATAATTCTCGGGGACATATTTTGATATGTATAGGATTGGATATTAATAGGAGTCCTATTACTCTTATTAATGGGTGATGAATTAGGATTATTTTCGTCGACGACTTGAAACATAAGCAAGATGGTAGTTTTGCATTTCTACACAGAGTATTTTAGTACGTTCTTTAAACGTAAAATATTGCAAAACCTCTAAATTTTAAAGAACCGCTTGGATTGACATCAAACTTGGCATACACATAGCTAACAAGTCAAAGAAAAAAAGTGATATTGTGCCGATGTGTGCTTTTGCCCTAGGGGTGAGTTTCACCCCCTTGGAGAGATTAAAAATACATGTTCAAAATAAGTCCGGAAATGGATAAAATTACTAATTCTAAGCAACTTTTGTTCTATAAAGTTTTTTCAACAAGTTAATACTTTTCGAGTTATTTGCATCGAGAATTCGAGAATTACTACGTTTTCAGACGGTTTTTCGCAAATAACTTAAAAAGTAAGTATTTGCTCGAAAAAAAATTCATATAAAAATATAGCACGTAAAAAAGTGAAAAACATGGTGTATATATTAGGTCACTATACCTAGTAGGAGCAGAGTTATGGCTAATGAAAAATAGGTTCATATTCGTCAAATTTCAAATCGAATATTTTAACGTGCCATAACCAAAAAACGAATCACTTTTTTGGGAAAAACTCATTTTAACTTTTTTAAAGTGTTTAAAAAATGCTTATTTTTGTTTAAAAAAAAAATTAGCATCAAAAGTAAACAAGTCACGCTCAAAATAAAGTTGGTCCCATTTTTTGGTAAGAAATCGAGAAAATCACCCCCTATTAGCATTTCAAATGAGCCTAATTGTTAGCACTTCACAAGTTTTTTACTCGCGTATGTATTGATCCGTAAGTTTCATCGGTTTAAAGTCCTTATTTTTGAAAGAGCTTTAGTTAAATGAGCTTGAACCAGTCACTTATCACTAGTGTATGCAAATTTAGAAACACCGAATCTTAACCAATTTATTTCTTACAGAAAAACAAAAAAATACAAAATATTCAGAAAAGTAAAGCCGACTGTTTTTATTGTTTAAGATTTTTGGTATCTCCAACAATTTTTAAGTCATTTTGAAAAAAAAAATTCAAAATTAATTAAAAATTTTACTTTAAAACCAAATTTTTTCAAAAATAAGCACTTTGAATCGATGAAACTTACAGATCATATAAACACAACATAAGTAAAGTAACTTGTGAAGCGGTAACGATTAATTTCTTTTAAGGGGTCATATACGTTTCTCGAGCTTAAAAAGTAGTCTAAATGTAATGATAAATTGTACGAAAACTATTGGGCTATTTGATTTCATTTTTTTTATTTTAAAGGTGGACTCTTAAGGAGCATAAAACATATGTTAAAAGTTAAAAAATAATTAAAAACATGGCGGTTGCGTCCAGTGGCGTAGAACGTGTTTTTTTCAGGCCAAACGGTGGGCATGATTCAGCTCGTAATATTTATCTGAAACAAAAATTGTTTATTTGTTATCATTTTTTAGAGTAATAGTTCTCGTGTGACGAGAGGAATTTAAGAAAAAAAAAAGATTACGTAAATGGTCGAAATTTTAAAAAAAGTCGTAATTCTCACCAAAAAAATAGTCTATTTTTTTATTGCTATTCGAAAATGGTTAAATTTAATCAAAAAAGCTCTCGTCACACGATAGTGAATCTAATTTAGAATATGTATGCCAAAATTGAAGTTAATCGGACGAACGGTTAAGCAGTTATCATGCCCACCGTTTGACCTGAAGAAAAAACACGTTCTACGCCACTGGACGCAGCCGACATGTTTTTAATTATTTTTTAACTTTTAACATATGTTTTATGTCCACCTTTAAAATTAAAAAAAATGAAATCAATTAGCCCAATAGTTTTCGCACAATTTATCATTACATTTAGACTACTTTTTAAGCTCGAGAAACGTATATGACCCCTTAAGTTGCTAATTGGGGGGTGATCTTTCTGATTTTTGTTTTGCCAAAACAAATGGGACCAACTTTATTTTGAGTAACTTGCTTACACTTGTTGCTAGATTTTTTATAAAAACAGAAATAAAGCTTTTTAAACACTTTAAAAAAGTTGTAACGTGTTTTCCCCAAGAATTCTTCATTATTTGTATATTTCACATTTAACTATTCTATTTGTAATTTTTCGAATATGAACCTATTTTTCATTAGCTATAACTCTGCTATTGCTGGGTATAGAGACTTAATATATGTATACCGATTTTTTCACTTTTTTATAGGCTATAGTTTTGCTAAGTATATTTTTTTCGACAAAATGCTTACGTTTTGAGTTATTTGCTAAACCCTCTAAAAACGTGGTTATTTTGTTGAAAAATGAACATATTCACTTGCAAATAACTCGAAAAGTATTGATTTGGTGAGAAAACTCTATAGAACAAAAGTTGCTTAAAATTAGTCAGTTTATCCATTTCGGGACTTACCTAGGACATATATTTTTTACCCCCGAGATGGGGTGAAATTCACCCCCAGGGCAAAAGCACACATCGGCACCATATTACTTTTTTTCTTTGACATATTAGCTACGCATATGCCAAATTTCATGTCAATTCAAGCGATTCTTTAAAATTTACAGCAAAAACCGTGAAAGAATGTACTATTTGTGTACTATGTATTTCTTTCGAAATATGTGCGTATTTGAATTGAAATTCGAGTGTATTACAGAAATAACATTACCAACAATTTTCTTTTATGTCGTCGGGCCATACCTGCTGGGTAAACTGAGCTTCCTCTACTTGTGTAAGCTTCGTATCTTGAATGCGATTACACTATCTTTCTTGTCCACTACGCATCAATCATTATACCAACATGTCCGGCCCAATTCCATTGTTGATAAAAAATAGCCGTTAAATGAAAAATAACTAAACTACCCAACGTACCTACTAATGTAAAAAGAGACACTAGAAATAAATATTCAAATTAATAACGTAATTATAAAATACCAAAGTTTGATTTCGAGTAAAGAAACTATTTTACTTAAAAAAAATTCCTTAGAAACTGTTTTAAAGATGAAAGTAGAAGAAGAGTTGTAAAAAGTCTTGTAATATCCGTGTCCAATCACCCTGTACATTTTGATATAGTGTCTTCATCGGCGACACAGAGGAGACTCTTTTAAGAGCTAAAGTTCATTGTCCGATTAAGAAAAATCTCATCGAAACAACCGAAAAACATTCATAGCGTCTTCTCGGTACCCGACAGTTCTCAGAAAGAAGCATTTCACATTCTCACAGCCATCTTTCATCTCGTCGCTGCCATCGTTTTTTCCTCTCGAGTGGTCTAGGAGAAAAGAAATAAACAAAACGCAGATGAAAGTGCGTAAAAAGGCGGAACACTTGACCTCAATGACTGCGCGTACAACATAAAATAATTCAGTGGTTTGATTTGCTAGTAAAAAATTATAAACACAAAGCTTTAAAGGCCTGTGAAAGTTGTAGCATTTTAGTCAAAGTTTAGTGGAATCAAAAAAAACATAAGAGCCCTTGAAAACCCCAAGTTGTTTCTCACTTTAAGCTATATAAATCAATCAAGTAATTTATGATAAGTTTTTTTGTTAAGATCATATTTATGAAAATTTCTTGTTGAGTCTAAGTTAAAAATTATACTGAAAATTTATTACAAAAATTAATAATTTTTATTTGACTTAGGAAATCGTCTTCAAAAAAGATTGATGATATCACATGATATGTATATAGTTCTTCCAGTCTAACTTTTCCCATGCGTCACGATTCATTTTCAAACAAGTTGAATAAAAAAATAAAGTGAATCGTACGTCGACGTGTAGTATAGGGCTTTTCATTCACAGTCATTTGTTTCGAGCTTGTGTCAAATGTATAATCCGTGCATCTTAATATTATACACAAACTATACAACATATGACAGAAGCTCGAAACAAATGACAATCGATGCAAAGCCCTCTTGATACGTACTGTCAGAGTGTCATTAGTAATAATTAGGATATGGCTATGATTCCGTGAACGTATTTTATAAAATTAATTTATTGAAGTTTTTAACCTTTTTTCAATATTGAGGAGATTTATGGACTCAACATTAAACAGCTTGAACACCATAATACAGACTATTACCAGTATAAATATAAAATATAGAACGGTAATAAATAAATTTAAAAAACAGTCACAACAACAAAGTTACTATTGTTAAGAAGATTTAATATTACCTAAGGTTGAGAAATAAAAAACTATCGAGTGAATTGCATAAAAAACAATTAATATTTTTGATATATCAAACCTTTGGGGAAACAGTGATACAAAAATGCAAATTTTTCACATATTGAGTTATCAACATTACGCTATTACTAATAATCGTCTTTGTCTGGGGACCCAAAAGTCAGTATTACAACTCTTCCTTGATTTAACTGAAATATTATATTTCTTTTTTATAAATATATAACCAAATAAACTTTTTTGATAAATAAATAAAACTTTATTGATTTATAAAACGAAATAAACAATAAATGCAAATATACCAATAAACTGTCACACTGTCATTGAAAATTATGTTGTATTGAAGCTATTTCCTTGTGGCATTTTTATAATCAACTATTTTCAATGGGAAATAAGCCACAATTTTACCAAAAAATGATCTTATTGACGTTTCGAAGCCCAAATCGGGTTTCTTTGTCAAAATACAAAATACTACTAAAATAAACAAAAATGTTGTTGCTAAGTAAAAAAAATTCTTCTAATAATTTATTTAATCTGACTCATTTATATTGGCAATTCAGACGTATATTATACATTTTAAAGTAGAAGACTTTAAAATGATATCGCCAATATTTATGAGTTGCGTTCCTGGGACGACTTTACTAAAAGATAGTTTATTCGATTACATGAAATCAATCCCAACTCAAGAATATCCGTCACAAAAAAAAATCATAGCATGTGATCTGTCTTTAAAAAGACAACCAAATGCAACGATGACAGTAAAATTCTCGCGTTAGAGATTCCATAGTAAATCACGAGGAAAAACCAGGAAAAAAACCTCTTGATACTATCCCGACATCGTAAGTATTTGGTCTTACATTTAATTTACTTTCAAAAAAAAAACTAATACCAAATTCTGACTTTAATATGTTTAACTTATAAATAATATTAATAATACATAGATATACAATAAGTAATACTAAAAATATAAAACTTGTACTAACTCGATATGTCCCGACACTGAAAAGTAAAAGGGACTTAAAAGACTATATATATATATACTTACTCGATATGTTATTGACTTACTAATCGTGGTATTTTCTTTCTATTGACTTCCTCTTTCAGTATGGGTAACCACATCCTACTGCATTCTACCGAGGAATTTGCGACACAATTGGTTTCATTTAGCATAATTAGAGCCACTTCTTTGATTTTTAGACATAAATAATATAAAGAATCAGATAGTAAAAAGAGAAAAATCAAAGAAGCGGCTCTAATTATATGCTAAATGAAACCAATTGTGTCGCAAATTCCTCGGTAGAATGCAGTAGGATGTGGTTACCCATACTGAAAGAGGAAGTCAATAGAAAGAAAATACCACGATTAGTAAGTCATATAACATATTGAGTTAGTACAAATTTTATATTTTAATATTACTTATTGTATATCTATGTATTATTAATATTATTTATAATTTAAACATATTATAGTCAGAATTTGGTATTAGTTTTTTTTAAGTAAATTAAATGTAAGACCAAATACTTACGATGTCGGGATAGTATCACGAGGTTTTTTCCTGGTTTTCCCTCGTGATTTACTATGGAATCTCTAACGCGAGAATTTTACTGTCATCGTTGCATTTGGTTGTCTTTTTAAAGACAGATCACATGCTATGATTTTTTTTTGTGACGGATATTCTTGAGTTGGGATTGATTTCATGTAATCGAATGAACTATCTTTTAGTAAAGTCGTCCCAGGAACGCAACTCATAAATATTGGCGATATCATTTTAAAGTCTTCTACTTTAAAATGTATAATATACGTCTGAATTGCCAATATAAATGAGTCAGATTAAATAAATTATTAGAAGAATTTTTTTTTACTTAGCAACAACATTTTTGTTTACTTTAGTAGTATTTTGTATTTTGACAACGAAACCCGATTTGGGCTTCGAAACGTTAATAAAATAATTTTTTTGGTAAAATTGTGGCTTATTTCCCATTGAAAATAGTTGATTGAAAATTATAAACGTCAAAATTCATACGCTATCAGAGACATTCCATATTGTTGATCCTTGTTTAACTTATTGTCATTTCTATGGAAAAGCGGCTTAATTTTGTGATACTAGTGTCTGTGAGTTACAAAGGAACCTAGTATACAAAATAATTCCTGAATAATTTCATGCATGGGAAAAGTTAGAGTAGAAGTACTATAGTACTATATAGTACTTCCACTCTAACTTTTCCCATGCATGAAATTATTCACGAGTTACTTTTTATACTAGGTCTCTTTTTAACTCACAGAAACTAGTATCGCAAAATTAAGCCACTTGTCCATAGAAACCACAATAAGTTAAACAAGGATTAACGACATGGCATGTCGTTGATATAACTTTTCGTATTACTTTGTTTACTATGAATTTTGACATTTATGATTAAGTAACAGTGTCATTAGCGCATGTGTTGGTTATTTGAATTGATTGTTTATTGATTTTTCAAATTACTTAACTTTTAGTCTTTATATGTTATTGTAATTATTACGGAGTCTATCAGTTTCCTATTAGCAGAAATTGACCAAGAAGGTATGATAGTGCAGACTTTACAAATCATTCCTCGTATCGGCATAATTTAGTTTACTGTAACCGGAACCTGAAGATGCTGTTCAAATTTTAGACAGCGAAACCGGTCCTTGGAGTAATACAATAAATTATTGTGAGTACGTCTCTGTATTATATTCATAAATCTAATACTGCATTCCCGATAGACTAATAAGACTGGTAAGGGCTATAATTCGTAAAGTTATTTGCAAAGTAGAAATACAAGTTGGATAATGACATACATTTAAAATACATGTCGGACTTGGACAGGGAGGTGCGCTGGCGTACCTTCTTTTCAACATAGTCTTGAAAAAGTCGCTTGGAAATGCCAAAATAGAGAACTGGCGAAAACTTTTTAACAAATCCTTACAAATCATGGTAGATGCGGATGAACTATACCTACCTATTTGCTCGTAAAAAAGTAGGCTGGAAGAAATGTATACCACTGTCTCAGATGTCTCAAAAAATATCAGCCTACAAATAAAGAAAAATCTAAAATGATGGTACCAGCTCCCAACAAGAAAGCCAGAAACATTGGTCCTCAATTCATGTTGATAACTCTAGCTTTTGGTGGAAAAATTGAGATAGGTACTTAGGCTCCGTGGTGATCAATGACAACTTCATAATGGAAGAAATCAAACGGAGAATAATTTTTGCAAACAAGTGCTATTTTCACTGCGTAAACACAAGAAAAGTAAAAAAATTAAACTAGAAAATAAAAATAACAATATGTAATACAATACATTTATACTGCCAGGGCTGACACATGGATCGTAAACACGAACCATCTCCAAGACCTCTTGCTTATATTTAAACGAAGGACCCCGAGAGGAGTATTCTGTATTCGATTGTCTGTGTGAAAACGGTACTTGGAGGAGGTGGTACAACTATGAAATATACCTTAAATACAAGCAGATACCTGGTGGTAAAGACCTGATATTTCTCACAAAAATAGGAAGATTAAGTGGACAGGACATCTAGCAAGGTGACAGGAGAACATCTCTGCTAGATGAATCTTCATGTACCAGCCGGTAGGAAGTAGATGGAGAGGTAGACCAAAACTTGGATGGAATTATTGTCTAGATCAGCGTTTCCCAACCGGTGGGTCGCGACCCACTAGTGGGTCGCGGGTAGATTTCAGGTGGGTCGTGACTTAACTCTTACAGTAGCTGAGTAGGATGCAATAGGTATTTTTTTCTATCATCATGGATGAGAGATGGGTCGCGAATACCGCGAACATCAGAAGGTGGGTCGCCAGACATAAAAGGTTGGGAACCACTGGTCTAGATGCATATGCTAGAAAAAAGATACAGCAAACTGGCAACGGTTGATAATGGATTAAACTTAAGAAGATTGAGGCTCTAATATATGGCTGTAGCACCAATGATGATGACAAGGACAAAGAAAAGATAGAAATAGAATATTTGGCACACAATATGACGATGGCAAGAGATGTGGACTCTTATAACTAGATCCACAGGGAAAATTGGAAAGAAGACAGGGCTCTGAAGCAAACTCCGTTACGAAAGAACCTTCTTACAGTTGTTTATTTCAAGCCACTTGTCGAATAACTCTTATTATATCTTTGTTGTTTTTCTGTACTTGTTTCATTTTAATTCGTTTTTCTTTTTCGTTCGTATATTACTAAATAAACTTGCACTGACTTTGTATATTATGTAAGGAAGGTCAAACCGGCAAACAGGTGTATGTTCTCAAAGAAATTGAAAGTGTGTAAAAAAACTTTTAATAATCAGCTAAGTACTTTCAGCACATAACGTGCCATCATCAGAGCTTCGTCCTCTTATAAATCCTTCATAGAAGAGTAATTGTTAAAACTCACATGATAAATCATGGATACTGGGCAAAAGCCACAGATATTGGGTATAAAACCCTTAAAATTAAAAGTTATCACATCTAAATTCTTTTTTTATTTTAAAATTACAACATGGCTGCGTCAAACCGTTGTGAGTTCACGTGAACAGCTGTTCACGTGAACTCACAACGGTTTGACGCAGCCATGTTGTAATTTTAAAATAAAAAAAGAATTTAGATGTGATAACTTTTAATTTTAAGGGTTTTATACCCAATATCTGTGGCTTTTGCCCAGTATCCATGATTTATCATGTGAGTTTTAACAATTACTCTTCTATGAAGGATTTATAAGAGGACGAAGCTCTGATGATGGCACGTTATGTGCTGAAAGTACTTAGCTGATTATTAAAAGTTTTTTTACACACTTTCAATTTCTTTGAGAACATACACCTGTTTGCCGGTTTGACCTTTTTTAGAAGTGTGTACAAGTCATACAGTCTGTTTCAATTTATTATGTAAGGTGTTGAAAACAATTTATTTCGTGCCCTATATTCGAATATATCGATTATACCCCGTAGACCTTCTTGAATGCAGTTATTGGCACATGCATCAAACTAACAACATACTTTTGTGTTTGCTTTGTTATTGATACCACCACGGAGACCTCGTGGATGTTCCTAACTCGATTTGTCAATATAGAGAACTCCTCGGAGTACATCAGAGGACCACAATGTATACTCCGCTGCTGTGTATTTGTAGGGTATTGACGTAGTTGCCTTTGACAGCCACACTCTCGAGAGCTCTATTCAAGAGCCGAACTAGAGAGGGCTATTGAAAAATAAAAGAAGGGGCTGTTTTTCAACTGGAGAGTTGCCAACGTGGCATATTTCAGTTCAAATTTTTGAAAACGTAACACAAAAAAGTCTTTTAGTATGTGCAGGTGATGCAGTGTTGCCAATCGCATTTCTCTAGATTATCCGATAATCGCTCGAAAAATATCCGATTTGTCACGAAAAGGTACGCAAGGTCAAAAATTATTCTGTTATTAAAATCAATGTTGCCAATGTTATTCTTTTAGTCCCCTTAACAACCATCAAATAACAAAATCCGTTGTTCGTACGCCAATCAGTTGATTGTAATCAATTATCATTATGATAATTACCATAATTGATTGATTAATTAATTATTAATTATCAATTAACGTAACAATTATTAAGATAATTGATTAATTAATCTAATCTTATAATTGTAATCAATTATGTTTTCAGCAACCCAATCAAAGTTGACATTGACAGTAATTAAATATTAAATATTTGATAATGATGAGTTGATTCCATTTCTGATTAGCGTTCGAACAACCGCAACCGCAACCGCCCCTTTAATCTACTATACTGGATTCTCTATTTCAAAGTTCAAAAATTTTCGTTTATAGATGAAAATCTTGTATCCTAGCTGATTATTACCTAATTCATGTATGTAAATACTATTTACTTACTATTATTATATTATTCGTATTTTGTATTATAGTAAGTGTTAAATTCTAAATAAATATAAATATTTCATTATTTGGATCGTTATATTAATTTATTAATATAACGCTACAGCTACATTAAAAGCATAGGCGCAAAATTTCTGGTCAATGCTTTTAAAATGCATTATTTTTTCGAGTCCTGAGACAGCTATAAGTATTATTTAAAAATTTAAACGCAGAATGAAAGATTACATTAATACCGAGGGCCGAAAGTCTCTGAAGACTTCTATAATTTTTATTCTAATATGTTACAGGGGTAAAAGGAAAAGAGAATATTGAGTGTGATTTTTAATTTCAAATATCCCATTCAAAAGAAACATTTTGTTTATTCTAAGGGACTTTCAGCCTTCGATAATAATGTAATCTTTCATTCTGCGTTCAAATTTTTCAAAAATATTGATTAGTTTTCTCAAGATTCGAAAAAAATGAATAAGTTTAAAGATTATTGGTCCGAAATTTTGCGCCTACGCTCTTTTAAAAACTAAAGATTTATTACAACTAAAACAATAGAAATGTATTTGACAGTCTTGTAGTTATTAAGGTATCAAAGTTATTATCCATAATAACGTTAATGTTGCCTAAATAATTTTTATAGGCAAAAAATTTGAAGGATTTTGAGTTAATTAGTAGATATCTAGATATTACTAGTTTCAGATAAGTAGATTTTTCTACAACCACTATTCCAAATGCATTTTTTCTACAACCACTATTCAAAGTGCACTTTTCTGCACGGTTTTATGTTAGCAAACTTGATATTTTCTCACAGTATAAGATATTTGACATTAGTGTGCAGAAAAGTGACGTTTCTGTGCCGCAAAGTGACGTTTCTGTGCCGCAAAGTTCTTTTCTGCACAGTTGACTACCTCATTCTGAGTAACGTTATATTCTGTTTACATCCGTGGACTACCGCATTCTGAGTAACGTTATATTCTGTTTACATCCGTGGTTAAACTTTAGACAAATATATAACCTATAAGACAATTATTATATTTTACCATAGCATAGAAACTAAATTATGGATGTTACAACTGTTTTATTTTACAATTTTATTCTTATTAAACATTTTATAATTATCAAATAACCAATAAGGATTTAGCAACCTGTGCAAGAGACGTCGAATGAAGTAGGTTTTGTGTAAATCTGTGACTGCATAAATATAATGTCAATAATGTGTAATAATTGTTTAAATTTAAACAAATTAAGGCAGTGCATTAATTTTTTAACTGATTTCTGTGCAATTTATTTAGGTATAAGGAATTTAAATTGATTGGTAGGTATTAATTAAATACAGTTTAAAATTTATCACATAGGTACCTATTATAATTAATCGTCGTTTGGAAATTGTGATTTTTATTTTTAAGAAAAACTTTGCTTGTAGAAAAAGTATAGTGTGAAACACGTGCAGAAAGGTAATTTCTCACTCGTTTGAATTGCGGCACTCGCTTGCGCTCGTACCGCAACTTTTCAAACTCGTGAGAAATTAGTACCTTTCTGCACTTGTTGCACAATATACTATTTCTGCACAATTTTATGTTAACAAACTTAATATTTTTTCTACAACCACTATTCAAAGTGCACTTTTCTGCACGGTTTTATGTTAGCAAACTTGATATTTTCTCACAGTATAAGATATTTGACATTAGTGTGCAGAAAAGTGACGTTTCTGTGCCGCAAAGTGACGTTTCTGTGCCGCAAAGTTCTTTTCTGCACAGTTGACTACCTCATTCTGAGTAACGTTATATTCTGTTTACATCCGTGGACTACCGCATTCTGAGTAACGTTATATTCTGTTTACATCCGTGGTTAAACTTTAGACAAATATATAACCTATAAGACAATTATATTATATTTAACTATAGCATAGAAACTAAATTATGGATGTTACAACTGTTTTATTTTACAATTTTATTCTTATTAAACATTTTATAATTATCAAATAACCAATAAGGATTTAGCAACCTGTGCAAGAGACGTCGAATGAAGTAGGTTTTGTGTAAATCCGTGACTGCATAAATATAATGTCAATAATGTGTAATAATTGTTTAAATTTAAACAAATTAAGGCAGTGCATTAATTTTTTAACTGATTTCTGTGCAATTTATTTAGGTATAAGGAATTTAAATTGATTAGTAGGTATTAATTAAATACAGTTTAAAATTTATCACATAGGTACCTATTATAATTAATCGTCGTTTGGAAATTGTGATTTTTATTTTTAGGAAAAACTGTGCTTGTAGAAAAAGTATAGTGTGAAACACGTGCAGAAAGGTAATTTCTCACTCGTTTGAATTGCGGCACTCGCTTGCGCTCGTACCGCAACTTTTCAAACTCGTGAGAAATTAGTACTTTTCTGCACTTGTTGCACAATATACTATTCTCACAGAATAACTGACAGTAGTGTGCAGAAAAGTGACGTTTCTGTGCCGGAAAGTTCTTTTCTGCATAGTACCATTACATTCATCAAAAAAATCATAAATATAATTAGGTAAAACATTAGCTTCTAATAACACAAAAATATACTGGGTGATTCATTAAAACTAAAGATCATGGACTATGCTAGACTTTCGTGACGCACCCTGTATATTTAAATCTATGTTTATAAATCGCCCATTTGAATTTAAAAGTTAACGGGTCACAGCATTTTTTAATAATTTTCTAAAATAAGTACACAAACAATTTTATTCCATAAGTAGTTTCCATACTTTCTAATTTCAAAATTTCACCCTGTATTATTGTTAATTATATTTCGTTAAAATTGGTTGTTAAGCAGCTTTTAAAAATATAAAGGGTGTTCCAATAAAAATAAAACATATGGACTCTGCCAGGCTTGCATCAATCACCCTTTAGCACATTTGTAATGCACATTTATATATATTAAAATCGACTGGTCCCAGCGCTTTTTATAGTTCTTTAAAACAAGGACAAAAATAATTTTATTCCGTAAGTGCCTTTCACACTGTATAACGGTTTTTGAAATTTGAATTGGATTAGTATGCCTTAAGTGGATGCACTTCTGCATTTAAATTCTAAACAAAAGAATCGGCACATGTCCTTTTGTCAAAAGATGAAAAGTATCGGATGTCAGTAACATTCATAAAGTATAGGCTATTTATAAAAATTTGTGTGGAACCAAACAAAATTAATGTGTTGTTGGTGTTGGGAATATGTATATGGATGAGAAAGTTTTAGTCGATGGTATAGATATATTGAAAAATATCCGCAAATATCCGATTTATTTAAAGGTACGAAGAAGATACGACAACTCTCCAAAAGGTACGCAAATCGGATAATTATCCGCAGATTGGCAACACTGAGGTGATGTGTATTAACAGTAAATATACAGGGTGTTTCATTAATAATTGTCCATATACATAGTAACTGGAGAAACAGCACAAAATACGAAGATTTAACCTAAAACACTTAAATAAAATGTGGTTCCTTTCTGAGTTACAGAGTGTTTTATCTAAAAATTTAAAAACTATTTTTGCTCAGCATTTTAAAACTATTCGACGTATCCTTTTCATACTTGGCAGGAAGTATAGGTACTGTACAAACTACTAAATTATGTTAAACCAACGTTTCTGTCTATTGCCAGAGGCGTACGACGGAGGAAAGTGAATGGTTGATCCTCTCCAAATTCTACGCTACTGGTGGAATTGCTATTTTATTTCAATTTTTGGATTCTCCAATACTTTCTATGAAAATAATATACTCTTCATTCGTAACGATAAAGTCATTAGTTTTCGAGATCTTTGAAGTTAAAAATGAAACGACACGGTTATTTTGATTAATATATTGTGTCGCTTAATTTTTAATTTCAAATATCTCCAAAACTAATCATTTTATCGTTATGAATGTACAGTATAGTATTTACATAAAAAGTATTGAAAAATCAAAAAATCACACTAAAATAGTAATTTCGTCAGTGGCGTAGAATTTGGGAAGGGTCAACCAGCCACTATCCCCTGTCGTACGCCCCTGGTAGTAGCTAGAAAAGTTTATTTATCTTAATTTAGTAGGGTGTACAGTACCTACACTTTCTGCCAAATATGATAAGGATATGCCAAATAGTTTTAAAGTACTGGGTACAAATAATTTTTAAATTTTAATCATATGAATCATATCATAAATTAATCAAAATAACTGTGCCGTTTCATATTTAACTTCAAATATCTCGAAAACTAATGACTTTATCGTTACCAATGAGGAGTATATTATTTACGTAGAAAGTATTGGAAAATCTAAAAATTGCACTAAAATAGTAATTTCTCCAGGGCCATAGAATTTGAGAAGAGTCAACCATTCACTATCCCCTGTCGTACGCCTCTGGTAGTAGCTAGAAACGCTTGTTTATCGTAATTTAGTAGGGTGTATAGTAGTCGCACTTTCTGTCAAGTATAAAAAGGATACGTCGAATAGTATTAAAATGCTTAGCAAAAATAGTTTTTAAATTTTTAGATAAAACACCCTGCAACTCAGTAAGGAACCACATTTTATTAAGTGTTTTAGGTTAAATCTTGGTATTTTGTGCTAAAGTTTCTCCAGTTACTCTATGGAAAATTATTAATTAAACACCCTGTATATGAGGGTCATTCGTAAAAAAAGGTTCTCTATGCTGCTGAGAAAGAGTACGGCATGCTGGGAGAAATCTGGCAATACTGTCTTACACATAAATTCTCCCTCTTTCTTATCCCACCTCTTTTGCCTCACTGCATTCTACATTGCTCAGTGTCGGCTTAGTAGCCTTCGAAGATAGAGGTCCCTGTTGCTGTTACCGACAATGTGAAACTCATGCTGTGATACATTTTTTAAATGCAAAATGGATTTCATCTATTGACGTTCATTGTCAGTTAATCAAAGTTTATGGGTAAAAGTGGATATATGTTCAACATGTTCGCAAATGGTGTAGAGAATTCAGTGAACACCGAACGGCTATTCGTGATCAATCTGAAAACCTTCCACTCCGATCTTTTCCGACCAGTTACGAACATGTTGAACAGATATACACTTTTCCCATAAAGTTCACATACGATGATTGCCAATAGATGAAATCCGTTTTGCATTTGAAAAACGTATCACAGCCTGAATTTCACATTGTCGGTAACAGCGACCGGGACCTTCATCTTCGAAAGCAGCGAGGCGAAAGTGGTGGGATATGAGAAAGGGAGAGTTGCTGTGTAAGGCAGAAGAAAGAATAATTATAACGGATAGCTCTATTACTCCTCGGAGTACACCAGAATACCACAATGTATACACTGCTGCTGTGTATTTGTAGGGTATTGACGTAGTTGCCTTTTTGACAGCCACACTCTCGAGAGCTCTATTCAAGAGCCGAACTAGAGAGGGCTATTGAAAAATAAAAGAAGGGGCTGTTTTTCAACTGAAGAGTGGCCAACGTGGCATATTTAGGTTAAAATTTAGAAAACATCATACAAAAAAGTATCTTAGATTGTGCAGTAGAAGTCAACAGTAAAAATATACATACTCGCAGAAGTTCTGCATCACCAGATATACTTTTTGATATACATAGTTCTTCCATTAACCGTCCAGTATTGTTATAGCGTTTTGTTTCACAAATACTTCCGTAGAACACAAATCCCGTGAAAAGTATATTATGGTTTTCCCATTTTGGTGACCCTATTTTCATAGAAGAAAAACTTGTTACTTTCACAAAAGTCATTTATATCAGAGAACAAGCGAGATAACAATATAAAATAAACTGCAAAGAAAAAAACAAAATATAAAAATTTTTATTTGGTGTCACGATTTATCTATACATAATATAGTCCTTCATTGTTGTATTAATATGGCGTGAAGTCTTCTAATATTTTGGTTTGGTAACCAAATTGCTAGGTCCCTTTTTACCTTGGGAAACTACCTAGGCAAAATGGGTAGCAAGAAGGATGAAAATATTCAAAAATAAAATTGATGAATCTTAAAAGTTTTATAAGTTTACCGGCTAGACTATTTAAATTGTTTATTGAATTCGCGGATAGTGGGTGGGTAAAAGATTTGTAGTTCAATATTAAACGAATGATCTATATTATTTTTAATTTACATAGGTAGGTTACAAAAATGACAAGAATAAGTGGTACCTGATAGTGTTGTTTACATATGGAAATGAGGTAAAATAGGAAATGTTCCTCAAAAGTTGGCGCCAAATTAAGGTACGTATCCATTACAAAAGAAAATCTGAAACACGAAATCAACACAAATCTAGACAGAAACCCAGGAAATAATTGCAACGTAGAACAGCAGTGGCAATTATTCAAAACCTCTATATTAGAGCCAAGTAAGAAAGTACTTACAACAACCAAATGTGATAAAGAAGAATGGATGACGGAGGAAATTCTAGAGTTGATGAATGAAAGAAGAAAAAAACAAAACCATCAATAAGACCCGCTATAAAGAGCTTCAAAACCAAATAAGAAGAAAAATTAGGGAGGCTAAAGAAACCTACTTCTCTGAAAAATGTAAAGAAATAGAAGAACTGCTAAACAGATATGACAACTTCAACCTACATAAAAAAGTCAAAGAACTAGCCGGAATATGAAATAGAAGAACCTCAAATATATTTCTCGACAAAAATGGAAATATAATGGAGACAGAACGAAAACAACGACGATGGAAAGAGTACATCGAGGAACTATTTCATGACCAGAGAGAAGCTAGTAGTACATCCGTAGATAGCCAAACCGGAGATGTGTGTCCGGAGATAACCAAATCAGAGGTAGGCAATAGACCTGCTAAATCAGCAATAAATCTGCTGGTCCAGATGAATTACCTAGCGATCTGATAAAGTTGGTCAACGAGAAAAACCTGGACATAATAGTAGAACTGTTCAACGCTATCTATACTACGGGAATCGTCCCGAGAGAAATGTTGACATCAGCATTTGTATTTGCCAAAGAAAGTGAATGCAAAGAATGCAGTGACTACCGAACCATAAGTTTAATGTCACATACCTTGAAAATGCTGCTGAAAATAATTATCCACGCCAGAATACACTCTAAACTGGAGCTGGATATTAGTGACACTCAATATGGGTTCCGCAATGGTATGGGTACCAGAGAGGCATTATTCTCCTTCAACGTGCTGACACAGAGATGTTTGGATGTTAACCGTCCTATTTACGTCTGTTTTATAGACTACAATAAAGCATTTTGACAAAGTAAAACATGATCAACTCATGGAAATTCTGAAAACTAAAAACCTAGATGAAAGAGATTTAAGACTAATAATACACCTCTATTAGAATCAGCGAGCAATAGTAAGAATTGAAAAAGAAACATCTGAAGAAATGGAAATAAAGAGAGGAGTCGGGCAAGGCTGCATACTATCAATTCTATTATTTAACGCTTATTCTGAAGAGGTAATGCGAGAAACTCTGGAAGATGAAACAGTCGGCATAAGAGTAAATGGAGTCTTAGTTAACAACATCAGATGCAGATGATACAGTAATCATAGCCGATAGTTTACAAGACCTGCAAGACTCATGAGTAAAATAGTAAGGTGTAGTAGGGAGTACGGACTCTCTCAATATCAAAAGGACGAAGTTTATGAAAATTAGTAAAAACAACCATAATACTATAGAAATCTTGATAGTAGAGGGCCAGCAGATCGAAAGAGTAAAAAAGTACACTTACCTAGGAACAAGCAACCCAAAAATGATTTTTAATTTGAAATACCTCAGTGGCGTACTATTTTTTTATTTCCGACTATTACCCGTATGCGCGCCAATGGTGAATATAAAATTCTTAATAGTAAGTCTGTAAACAAATGCGTAATGACTACCTCTCGAAACCCACCAAATTTTATTTGCATATCTCAACCGGTTTTAGAGTAATCAATAAATCTTCACTTTGTAAGAGAAATTTCAACACCCCTTATCTTGGAACTTCATTAGCTACAACTATGGTTGTACTAGGTCTACAAACCTCATACATACACAGTTTTTTCAGTTTTTCATAATCTATATTTCTGCTAACAATATTTTTTTGATAAAATATTTACTTTTTTTGAGTTATTTGCAAAAAACCGTCTAACAACGTGGTTCTTTTGTTGAAAAATGAACATATTCACTCGCAAATAACTCGAAAAGTATTGACTTAGTGAAAAAACTCTATAGAACAAAAGTTTCTTAGAATTAGTCAATTTATTTGTTTCCGGACTTATCTTAAACGCATGTTTTTTCACCCCCGAGAAGAGGTGGTACCCACCCCCAGGGCAAAAGCACACATCGGCATACTTTCACTTTTTTCTTTGCTATGTTAGCTATGTGTGTGCCAAATTTCATGTCAATCCAAGCGGTTCTTTAAAATTCACAGGTTTTGCAATATTTTACCGTGAATGAATGGTCCAATAAATGTCTTTGTAAGGGTAGTTTATAAGGGTTGAAAATATTAAATACTTAAGAAACTAAATTACAAACATAAAATAAAGTTTAAATCACTACAAAATTCATCATTACTTAATTTAAAGTTACAAAATATTTTTTATACAAATTCTTACTTAGAGGGTAGTTTTTAAGGGTTGAAAAATAGTTGTAAACTATAAAATACATTCCAATATGAGAAACAATCAGATTCCTTTATTTGGCATACTATTTAACATATCTACACATAATTTAGATTTAAATAACGCTTAGATCTGCTGATTTTAATTTTTGGTAACAACGGGTAGTTTTTACTCCTTAAAAATGAAAAGCACGTATTCTAGGCATATCACTTTTGAAGGGGAAGGCAAAATAAGCGTACTTGCAAAATTTCATCTAATTCGGAGCGGTTCTTTAGAATATAGAGGTTTTGCAATATTTTACCGTTAAGGAACGTACTAATATGCTTTAATTATTAAAAAAATTGTTGATGTCGCATATTATACTAAGTCAACGATTAAAACGAGAATCAACATAAATTAGAATTGTGGAAGTAAACACATATTATATCTAACAATCCCGTTAATCTCCGGAGTGTAATATCTCAAAAACAAGAAAAGCATCGGTGCCACTCCACCGCACATTAGCCTACTTAAAAAGACATTCCGACACTGGCAAAGTTTGTCGCGTTACAACTCCATCCGTCAAAAAGGAAATTTGGCGGAAAGTAGCAAAGTGGCTCGTAAATTGATTAAAGTGATTTATCCTACCGAGCCGCGCCATGTAGTCGCAGAATATATATATACGCGAGTGTGTGCGTCGCATGTGTGCGGTTAAGTAGTCAACTCTAGGACGCGGATGGCTCTTTTTCGGTCTTTTCAGCTCTTCCGCCTGCCACGCTGCTAATCTGATAAGGTGTGAGTTATGAGCGATGCTTAGTGTTAGTGTATGTGGGAGTCTTGCCACATGGTTTCAGGGCCTGCAATTTGGTTACTGACTAAATTTTAGTCCGTGGGCTCTTAGCCGCCGATATATTTCAAAAGCTTCAAAAATGCACGTCTAACAACTAGTAAATACACTGCAATAAAACACTCGGTTATACACTCCTGGTCAAAACAATCCGCAATTTCCTAAACCTGTTGTCCGATTTAAGCGATTTTTTTAATATGTTATACCCTTATTCTTTAACAATATCGCAATATACCTACAATGATGAGCGTACTAATAACCGGCAAAATAGCGCAAAAGATGGAAAAAATATTAAATTGTGAGATAAAAAGAAATAAAACTAGTAGAGTTGTTAAATTTAGCGATAGTAACATATAAATTGACATTATATTGATTGTTTCCCACCTTTAGACGTATCAGAGGAGTATGTCAACTAAAACTGTCACTGTGACAGTGGCATTTCTCAAATTCGTTTGATACGTCCAAAGGTGGGAAACAATATAGTCAATCTATAATTTACTATCGCTTAATTTAACACCTCCACTAGGTTCATCTCTTTTTATCTCACAACTTAATATGTTTTCCATCTTTTGTGTTATTTTGCCGGTTATTAGTGCGCTCATCACTTTATAATATTATTGGTACTAGAAAGGTAAATTGTCACTGTATACCGGGTGTACCACACACACTGTGTTTTTTCTCAAAATTCACCACACCCTGTGGAATATTCTAGTATTTATAAAATATGTACTGATATTAAAACCCAACTATAGCCTCAGATTTTCTTATCATTCTGTTTTTTTATTCAATGTCTTATGTTGGAGAATAAAAAAGTTAGGTACTTAAACAACTAGCCATGTTTTTCATCAATACAGGGTGGTGCGATAAATTTTAAGGGATAATTCTGCATGAAAAAGAAACGACAGTTTGCTTTATAAACGTATGTCCGTGTTTCCGAGATACGGGATGTTGAAATTTTTCTGACAAACTAATAATTTATTGCTCTAAAATCGGTTGAGATATGCAAATGAAATTTGGAGGATGTTAATAGATAGTTATTGCGCATTTTTGACATACAGTTAAGAATTTGATATTCCCATTTGGCGTGCAAATCACATACGGGTAATACGACCCGTATGCGCGCCTGTGCTATATATAATATTCTTAATTATATGGCGAAAATGCGCAACTAGCTCTTAAAACCTACCAAACTTCATTTGCATATCTCAACCGGTTTTAGAGCAATATAAGACGATAGCTCTGATGATGGCATTAATATGCTGAAAGTACTTAGCTGATTTAATAAATTTATTTACACACTATCAGTCTTTTGAAAACATACACCAGTTCCCGTTTAGATTTTTAATAAATAAATCGTCTGTAAGAAAAATCTCAACATCCCGTATCTCGGAAACGAAGCATTTGCGGACATATGCTTATATGGCAAACTATTATTGTGTTTCAATTTATCAATCAAAGATAGAATAAAAATTTTAATTTTTTTTAATATAACGCGGGCACATAAATTTGATACACCCTGTATATTGATTTGTAAATATTTATTAGAAGTTAGCTTTCACGCAAGGTGGTTTCTCCTTAATGAATCTTTCCATGAAGAATATTAAAAACATTTGTAAATAAAAGTGAAGTGAAAGTTATTTAGGATTATTATTTTAAACAGATCGTTTACGGGAAATGTAAAACCACAGGTAGATGTAATTATTAGTTCTTAGAAAATTAAGGTAAAGAAAGTTTGGAATTTTAATCTCTTTTTGTTTAACCCCGAGTAAATTTTGTAGAATTTCCCAAAAATAATTATTATGACGGTAGGAATATTTTTGAAAGTATGAGTGGGTGTTTCGAATGAAAAAGAATGGGGGAAGAAGAAATGTCTCTGATTGGTTTGGCAATTTGGAATGGGAAGGAGAGAAGTTTGAATTTTCAGATAGTATTGGAAAGAGGGATTATTGTGTTACCGGCAGCCGAGAGGAGCAGTCAAAAGTTTTCGTGAGTAGTTCAGAATCAAGTACTAGTGGTTGTGTTTGATAAGTGAGAGTAGCTGAAAAGTGGAACGAGAGACAAATCAAATCGAGAAGAAATACCTCTTTGATTCTGTAAAGTCCAAGAGAGTAAGTTACAAGAATTATCGTTATTAAAATTATTTGTGACACCAAGTAAAAAAGATACTTGGGTCTCAGGAGATTATTGTTGAGAGAAATAGAGGAGAAAGTTTTGAAGTTTATTGAACGAGTACTGGCAAAAAGAGGTCTGGTTTGTGTTTTGGAGAAATAGTTGCTGGTATGCTGCTGGATTTTTGCTGAGAACGGAGAGGGCTTTGATTGGTATTGGTAGCCTAACATAATCAACAAGGAGGAACTGTTGGGGTCAAGAGAAGACATCATTGTGTGTGAATCAAAAAGGTCAGTCAATAACCTATGTGATAGATTTTCTTTATAATCCGAAGTTAATTTTTTTACGTAAAAGCATATGAATTTAAGATTCCAACATTTCAAAAATTTAATAGGAAGTATAAGTAGTTTTGCGAATACCAAATTTGTTTGTTTAGTTGGTTTTATTAATGGTATCAAAAACAAAGCGATAAATATTTTTTTTAATTAGATTAATTTATATGATAAAGGTTTCATTTGGACAATTATGCCCACAGAATTTAATTGATAAATTTACAGAGCATTGCTATTGATAATAAAGGTATTTGTATGTGTTTATTTATGGTATTTCTATTTATTTCCTTTTCCTATTTTTATCCCGATAAGGATCAACTAAGAGATACTGAAACCACGAGAGAAGATAAGTATAACATAAGATAATTTAGACATTTTTTATATTATAAAAAGGCACCCTGAGATTCTTTCTTAATTTTTATGTATGATTTGCGTTAATTAAATAATTGATCAAATAAATAATAATTAATATAAAAGTAATAGAAAGCAGATCATAACACTATGTATCATTATTTTTTCATGCAGAATTGCCCCTTAAAGTTTGTCGCACTTATATAGAAACACCCTGCATTGATGAAGAACATGGCTAGTTGTTAAAGTACCTAAATATTTTATTTTCCAACATAAGTGAATGAATAAAAAAACAGAATGTTAAGAAAGCCTGAGGCTATAGTTTGGTTTTAATTTCATTATTTTATATGCTAGAATATACCCACAGGGTGCGGTGAACTTAGAGAAAACAAACAGTTTGATTGGTACACCCGGTATACAGTGACAATTTACCTGTCTAGCAACAATATTATTACAGCGACATTGTTAAGGAATAAAGTTATAACATATTAAAAAATCACTTAATCAGCCAACAGGTTTAGAAAATTGTAGATATCAAAAATGACCCATTTTTGAGGTGGTGCGTTAATTTTTTGGAGTAGTGTATAGTGTAATAAAGTCTACGAAAGCCAGAACTCGTGGTCCTGGCTTTGTAGATGTAGATGTAATGTAGATATAGATGAATTAGATGGATTTTTCAATCCCTTTTATAAAGTGGAGCTGGTTTGAGTGCCAAAGTTTTTACTAAAACCTGCCTGTTCGCTAGGTTGGTAAAAATCTAATTTTGTTTCAAGTCTATTTGTTATGTGAATTTTCTATTCTTGTGAATAACTTTTAGATATGGTTTAACATGCTTATCGGTCGGTAATTCTTGAGGTCTGTTGGGTGGCTTATTTTGTGTAATAAAATGGTAAGTGTTGTGTGCTATCTTGTAGTGTTTCACTTTGGTGCAGACATAAGTTGAACAGTTCCTTTAAATTCTCTTAAAATCGGTCTCCACCCATCTTTGAGACTTCTATAACGACAACTTGTGACGGAGCTTTAGTTTTTTTTTTCATTTTTTTTTAACGCGTTCCTTATTTTGTCTGTGTTGATATATCAGACATAACTACCGATCCTTGGTTGACTACTATTTTTCCTGAATTTTCTAACTTTTCTGATAGATGCTCATAATGATTTTGTTGACTTCTGCATAGAATTCCTCTACTACCCTTAATCATTCGTCTCTGTTAGTGATGGTATTTCCATCTTTACTTTTAATTTCGTTATCTCTTTTTTGCCATAATTTGTTAATTTTCTCCTTAGAAGTTTGAGGCTCTTGTTATCTTCAATAGGTTGTTGGACCTGTTCACTCTTATGCTTTCTGTTGTACATCCTAGTATATTTTTGTATTCTTTTACTTATCTCTCTAAGCTCATGGTATTCTTTGCTTATATCACTTTCTCCTCTCGTCTATAAATGCTTGTGTTTGGGGACTTATTCTTTCTTTTGGTGGTGTATCTTCTGGCTTTTCGCTATAGCTTCTATTATATTATAATGTCATTCAAGGTGTTGACATTTAGGTCTGTATTCTTATTACTTTCGAGAATACTGTTGATGTTTCCTTCAAATGAATTTATATAATCAGGCTTAGTCCAGGTAGGTGCAGACACTACCCGGTAGTCTACCGGTGTGCAAATAATCGGTGTGCAGACAGTCATTCCGAGTACCAGCTTGTATCAGTCTTCATATAGGTAGTACCTTTATGAACACTTTTAGGAGATAAACGAGATTGATAGTGACATGATGCTAGACAGAGACATCACGAGGAGGGTACTTGCGGAAGCCGGTCCTGATAAATTTATTACATTTTTTTATGTAATAAATAAACCATAGTCTATTTTCATGTACGATTTAAAATATTCATTGCGAATTTCAAGCCCACGTACTACAGCCCCATGACCGTCGGTGTTCCCGCGAGATAATCACATTATAGACGTGTCATGTGCTCGGAGTGATTATCAATTTAGCGTCCCGATCACACGGGAGGGCAGGAGCGAGGGCATGAGAGGGTGAGTAGGCCACTTGATGCCCAAGTTGGTACTACTGGCGCCGTCTTTTGCCGACAAAGTCACGAGAATATCTAGAGCTTGTCATTTCGTGAAAAAAAAGTTGTAGCGTGCATCTGGTTTTGAATATGTGGAGTGATGTTTGTTTCTCGTTTTTATCCGAAATTTATGGGCGAATTATCGTGAGGGGTTTGGAGATAACGCGGTAATGTAACGCGTGAATCACAATGAGAAGTATTGCCGGGGTCTGTTTATTCTCGGTGGAATTACATACATCTTTTTCTTTCTCATAGATGTAAGACGTACGCGATCTATTGTTCGTTAAAGATACTTTCTATTGCTGAATATTTACTGTAAATTTACAAGCACTGAATCTGAGCATGTAAAAATGATGTAATAGTACAAAAATATACTAGACTGTTTAGTAAGTTTTGCGTCCACCAGTAAAAAGTAAAACATTTTGAACGAAATTGGGTGGTAATTATTTAATAAACGCACTTAAAGCTTTAAAATGACGGTTTTTAATATTGATTTACTAATTTATTGCTTAGAAACCCGTAAAAAAACTAACAGTTCTTAATTTTCAAAAATGTTAATAACTATTACAAAAATGAAGCTACAATCTTGATATTGCCTGGAAAGTTGTTTTCATGTTAAAAATCTGCTTAAAATTTCAACTACCAAAATATTTGCAATAGGGATGTTCACAAAAAATTAAAAAGTCGTTTCAAACATGTAAAACGATTAAGAAACACCCTAGGAATAATTGTCCAAAATTTCAATAAAATTGAAAAAGCCTTTCTATAAAAAATCTTTATTAGAAATCTAGCATTATTTTAAATTTCAAGAACGCTTCTCTATTGGCCTGACGTCACTAGTTGCATACCCCAAGTGCGCGCCATTCTCATAGTGTTACTGTTTACCTGTTTGACGTTTCAGGACATTTTATTTTGTTCTCTTCTTGTTTTATCAGGGTTAAAGTGGAGTTTTATAGTGAATTTGTTTAGTTTAAAGTGGATAGACTGTTTGTAAGTAAGGACATATTTTGGGTTTTACAAAAATAAACAAATAAAATGGAAGAAGGTTTTCAGAAAGCCGATTCTTATAAACTACCGACTGTAGTGTAGATTTAACAATGGTGTATGATTTATTGGCATCTTGTAAAAAAATAAATCTACCACAGCTTTACTGAGTGTATATTCCATATAATTTTCCATGTCTTCTTTAAGCTAAAGAAATAAATGCTTAATACTCCACAAAAAAAATAGAGAAAGTTGTATGCATACATTGTACGCATGCATATTGTATACATACATTGGCTGGTTATTACTTTACCTTGGTTAGGTGTATTAAAAATATTTTTATTCTTCTTCATGTGCCTTGTCCGTTGTGGACGTTGGCTATCACCATGGCAGTTTTAATTTCATTTGAGGCGTTTCTGAATAACTCGATCGATTTTTGTCCAAATCATTGGCGTAAGTTTTTAAGTCATGAGTGTCTTTTCTTCCGGGTCCGCGTTTGCTCTCTATTTTACCTTGCGTTATCAGTTGGAGTATACGATATTTATCATGCCTCATGATATGACCGAAATATTTAAGATTTCGTTTCTTAATTGTAAAAGAGATTTCTTTTTGTTTTCCCATTCGACGCAATACCTGTACGTTGGTGTGGGTCGCCCAGGATATTTTGAGGATACGTGGGTACACCCACATCTCGAATGCCTCTAGATTTTCATTAATGTTTACATTATTGTCCAGGCCTCTGCGCCATATAGCAAGACCGGAAATAATAACATTTTAGCAGCCGCATTTTTAGTGGGAGAGATATTATGTCGCAATGGGTGAAAATATTTCTCATGCATGTTGTTAAATGTTGCTATGTCCTTTTCAACTCTAGATCTTATTTCGGTTGTTTCGTATTTCGAGTTGACAACTGTTCCAAGGTAAAAAATATTTTTGAACTTGGGTATTATACATTTTTATTTCAACCAGTCTTTTCACTAAATTATTAATGATTTTAATATAATATAAAGTCATACCTACATCCACATGTAGTTATTTCAAGGTTTACTTTTACTGTATGTATTATTAGAATCCCGTTTTTAGGAATATCCCAGTTTAAGGAATACAAATTTGAGGTCCCGAAACTTTTTCATTTACTCTTTAAGGGGGTAGGTGCAAAATCTTGGTCCAATGCTATTTAAATTCATTCATTTTTTTCGAATCCTGAGAAAACTAATAAGTATTTTTGAAAAATGTAAATGCAGAAAGAACAATTACATTATTACCAAGGGCCGAAAGTCTCTGGAAAACTTCTATAATGTTTATTTTATTAAGTTAGTTCTTTAAGTTAGTTATTTTAAGTTCTAGCTGCAACAAACCATTTCTTTTTCTGTTTTAAATTGGCTGGAACGGTAATAAAAATCTTGTCAGAACTGTTTTTTGATGTATTTACACACCCAGGAACAAAACACCACTTATTTGGCTTTATTTTTAATAATTAAATACGTAAAAAACTGCGCACATTCAAGTACACTGAGTAAATACGTATACAAAACTAGTCGTCGATCAAAGACGTTACGACTGCTGACGTCACAGACCGTAGCCTCGCTGCAGGGTACCGTTTTTCTAGCCTCCAAGAAAATCAACATTATGAACTCATTTATCTTAAAAAATATACATTTTTAAACAGTTTTATGATTGTTACGTTTTTATATACCTTGTAATCTATTGAATTTAACTATATTTAAAAATTAGTGAACATCCCTATTTTTTTTATTATTTTAACATAATTTTCTGTTGCAGTTTTTCCGTCTGTGTTGGCGTAGTCGAACAGTTAGCAAGATGCTGCTTAGCAGTGAGGGAACCGGTCCATGATATTCCACCGGCATGCTCTTTCTTGCTCGCTGCTTTGGAGTTTTTGGCAGCTTTGACAGATCACGCTCCTGAAGATTCTGATACCACCCACTTGGTAAGTTAACATATATCGCACTTTTCTTGTTTTCCTTACGTTATGCATTTTCTGTGTTATGTAAAAATACGAAGAGTACGATGGTTAGGACATCTAGCAAGATCACAGCAGAACAACCCTCCTAGAAGAATCCTTACGTCACAACCTCTGGGAAGTAGAAATAGGGGTAGGCCAAAACTCAAATGGATGGATGATGTAGATGAGGATGGTAGAATAATAATCGCATTAAACTGATAACTTTTGGCAATGGATAGAACTGACTGGCGTAATAGACTTGGGAAGGTCGAGGCTCTTTTAAAGGGCTGTAGCCAGGCGCGGATCTAGCAATTCATAATAGGGTAGGGCCAGACTTACCTCAAATATAGTGACGCCACAGCTAACGATTGTTCGGTAGATCTACCGAATACCTTTTTCAATCTACGAATCTACCTAATTCTCCTTTTTTTCTACCGAAAAATCAAAATTCTTAATTTTCAAATTAATCTGCCGATTTTTTTTCTACCGAGAAATCAAAATTATTAGAAAATTTTTCAGAATCAAAATTATTAGAAAAACAGAGTTTAGTCAATTTTCAAGAATTCTTGAATTGCTTTTACTAGCTTGTGACACAATGTGCGAACCAGCAGATACGGATTTACCGATATCAATTTTATGACCAGTCCTTTGTCCTTTTATATTAATGATTTTGGGAGTAAAATGTATCTACCTGAATCTGAATAGTGAATACTGAAGGATTGTGGCTTATTTTGATATAGAAGGTAATTCCAAACTAAAAATAGTATTTATATTAAAATCTTAAAACAGGAGAAATTTATTTTGCACCTTTTTAACTTAAAGTATTTCGACATAACTAAAGAACATTAAAATTTTTTCTCATTCTCAATTGCTTCAATATCCGACTTGTTTTGTTTTTAAACGATTATATAGTGTAAAAAAATCATGTTTTTGCCTATAAAACATTCCTTGTAGATTTTAGAGAAAAATGTTTCAAATAAATATTCTAGATCTTAATAGTTTCTAATTTGAAATACATAAACAATTGGAGATAATAGCAAAAAACCCTTATTTTTGCAGTAATTTATAAATGTTAATAAATTATAACTATTATTTATTGTAACAAAATTTTTTAACTAGTTTAAACAATTATACCGTTTCCAAATAAGAATATTTGTATTTTGAACGTTAATAGGTACACGTGTGGTAAGTTTTTTAAAAAGTCTACAACAGGAAAAAATATGCAGTTTTATTTTATTATAAGTAAATTATTTCCTTATAACAAAACTAAAGCATATGGTGAATATTGATATTATATGATGATGCATGTAGTTTATTTTTGAATACTGGTACCTAAAGTATCATTTTTTGCAATGTGACAGCAAAAATGAAATCTAACGAAATTTGACGATTTCTACCGAAAAAATAAGAGCAGTCTCCCGAAATTTTGTCCAAGACCTGTGGCAACACTGCTCAAATATTATATTTCCAGATTTAGCCATACGACTCACACTTACTCTAAGGATAAAATACACTATATAAACCCAGATACCTACGGTATCAAAAGGATTGATAGACAATTCACGACTATTAATCTCACTGGTCGTTCTTTACCATAAAGATTAATCTTTCTACCCATCAATGGGTAGGTACGCATGGATTATCTAGTAAAATACAAATTTTTATATCTTTATTATATCGCAAATTTAAAACGTGACTTTTCATGAGATAAGGTGTATACCCAGTGCCCAGTGTAATGTATTTGCATTTTAAAATATCATTTTTGTTATTCTTTGAATTGAGAAAAATATTTCCGTTGTTTATGGTTCCACCGGTACCCAAACAAATGCGCCTGCAGATTATTTTTCAGAGAAGGGTGTTTTATTAGATTTTATGACTTTTTCAATTCTTTGGAAGCGGTTGTCGTGTAATTTATTGTTGTACTGATGGCTTACAGTTTAGAGTTAACAGAAAAAAATAATAAATAATAAAAAAATACTTATAGACTAAATACAATAGGGGGTTCATGGACCCGTTGACCTCCCCGTATCCGCGCCTGGCTGTAGCACCATTGATGATGATGATGATACATTTCTGTAATAAGATTGGTGATTTTCTCTGCATTCATGTCTTTTGTCGCTACCTTCATTCCATAATTGAAACTTTTTCCCATTTATTTACACCTTGTCCACCTAATCTTTTGTTCACAAGTTTATAAACAAGATATTTTGTTTCAGGTTAGTACTCTTCATGCAACTGAACTACTGGGTTGTGTTTCGATGCTGTACGGGTCTCTTCTACCTCCAGATTCGACGCCTAGAGTAGAAGGACAACAGCCACCATCGATACCAACACCATGTCTTTCTTTGGCATCCGTAACTTTCAAACTACTTAGGAGAGTAGCAGAATTAGACATCAAGAAGTTCCAGGTAAGTAGGTGAAAACATACGAGTACATCATTCTCTTTGCCTTATCCCTATGCGGGGTCGGCTTCCCTAATTGCATTTCTCCACACAATTCTATCTTGGGCCATATCAATGTTAATCCCCTTTACCAACATGTCCTGCCTTATCGTCTCCCCCCAGCTCTTCTTTGGTCTTCCTCTCCTACTCCTTCCAGGAATCTGCACTTCAGCTATTCTTCGTATTGGGTGGTTAACGTCTCGACGTTGAACATGACCAAACCATCTTAACCTATGCTCTCTCATTTTGGCATCAATTGGTGCCACACCTAGACTTCCCCTAATATACTCATTTCTAATTTTATCCTTCTTTGTCACTCCACTCATCCATCTAAGCATTCTCATTTCCGCCACATGCATTCGCTGTTCCTCTTTCTTTTTCACTGCCCAACATTCAGTTCCGTACATCATAGCTGGTCTTATGGCTGTTTTATAGAATTTTCCCTTCAGCTTCATTGGAATTTTTCTGTCACACAACACACCACTCGCTTCTTTCCACTTCATCCATCCAGCCCTAATTCTACTGCATGCATCTCCATCTATTTCTCCATTACTCTGTAATACTGATCCTAGGTACTTAAAACTATTGCTTTTTACAATCATTTCACCATCCAAAGATACCATTTTATTTGTAGTAGCTCCATCTTTAAATGAACATTCCAAATACTCTGTTTTTGTCCTACTAAGTTTTAAACCTTTTTCCTCCAGAGCTTGTCTCCACTGTTCCAGTTTTTGTTCTAAGTCTCTTTCACTATTTCCTACTAACACGACATCATCAGCATACATTAAGCACCATGGAATGTTACCCTGTATTTTCGCTGTTATCTGGTCCAAAACTAATGAGAATAAATACGGACTAAGCACAGAACCTTGATGCAATCCTACTTTCACATGAAATTTATCAGTCTCTCCCACACCTGTCCTAACACTAGTCGTTACTCCCTCATACATATCCCTCACAATCTTTACATATTCACCAGGGACTCCTTTCTTATTGAGTGCCCACCACAGAATCTCTCGAGGAACTCTATCATATGCTTTCTCAAGATCAATGAATACCATATGAGCGTTTGTTTCTTTACTCCTGTATTTTTCCATCAACTGCCTTATAATGAAAATTGCATCTGTTGTTGATCTACCCTGCATAAAGCCAAATTGATTCTCGGATATTTCGGTTTCTTCACGTATCCGTCTATCAATTACTCTTTCCCATATTTTCATGGTGTGGCTAAGCAGTTTTATAGCCCTGTAGTTTGTACATTGTTGTATATCTCCCTTGTTTTTGTAAACAGGTACCAGTATACTGCTTCTCCATTCGTCTGGCATTTGTCCAACTTCCATAATTCTATTAAATAGACCTGCTAGCCACCTGGTTCCTGTCTCTCCCAATGCTCTCCATACTTCCCCAGGAATATCATCTGGTCCTACCGCTTTTCCTTTCTTTATTTTTTGAAGCGCTTGAGCCACTTCCTCGTTGGTTATTTTGGTGACCATTGCTGCTACTGTCTCCGTTGACTCTACAGGCTGTCTGTCAAATTCTTCATTTAATAAGCTGTCAAAGTACTTTCTCCATCTCTTTTTGACATCCCTTTCGTGAACTAGTATTTTATTATTTTCATCTCGGATACATCTAATCTGATTAAAATCTTTTGCTTTCTTTGCTCTCTGTTTGGCTATTTTATATATCTTCGTTTCGCCTTCCCTGGTACATATGAAAACATACGAGTACACATTAATTATATAGTCCAGGAACTAAAGCTTTTCACCGCGCAATTTTTACAGAATGGATCAATTTGCTTGAAAATTTTGAGAATAAGTAGTAGATAGTCCATGGATCAAAATCTATATGATGCCGACAGGCGCTTTTACCATGGGGGTGGTTGCCACCCCATCTCAGGGGTGGAAATTTTTTATTATATTTTGACCGCAAAAGTTGATAAAAACATTCATTCTAAGCAAAAAATGTTTTATACATTTTTTGATAAAATTAATAGTTTTTGATTTATTCGCTATCGAAAGTTTCAGTTTTATATCTAAAAAATCAATGTTTTTTGATGGTATTCTCATTTACGATTTACTCATATTTTGTCGTAGAACAAATTTTATCAAACCAAGTTCTTGGGAATTAAATTACCTACAATTTCATATTTAAACATTTTTTCGTATCTGTGATGCTAATCTTTCTATTCTGAAGAAAATGGCATTTTTTACCAAATTGCAAACATTCGTTATTCGCTTTAAACTTCAGTTTTTTAAAAACTAATCATTCTAAGCCAGTCAAACTTTTAAAATCTATTATTAATACATAAATAAAGAAGATTAAATAAGGCCAATGACTAAAAACGCCGCTAACTTACATTATTATGCTTCCAATTGGATTTCTCCTTTTTTTTTAATTTATTGATTTTTTAACCGTAACTTTTTTTATTTTTTATCTTAGAAAGTTCGTTAAAAAAGAATTTTGTAGGTTTTTACAAGATCTATAAGGCTATTAATATAAATATCCTTTTAAAATTCTCAATCACAAAAAGAGGTGGCATTGAAAGGGTTGGTAAAGGTGGTTTTTGCATGATATTACAAGTTTTAATTGTAAATAGCTCTCTCAATCTTTGATGTAAAAAAATGTTTGCAAACCACGTTCTTGGGAATTAAATAAGCTATTTATAATTTCGATAGCGAATAAATCGAAAACTATTAATTTTATCAAAAAAATGTATAGAACGTTTTTTGCTCATAATGAATATTTTTACCAACTCTTGCGGCCAAAATATAATAAAAATTTCCTCCCCCGAGATGGGGTAGCAACAACCCCCATGGTAAAAGCTCCTTTTGGCATGATATAGATTTTGATCCTTGAACTATCCACTACTTATTCTCAAATTTTTTAGCAAATCGATCAATTCTGTAAAAATTGTGAGGTTTTGTCCTATTTGGACTTATTTGGACTAATATGTCTGTTATTCTTCTATAATTGTTTTTTTAATATTTTTTAAATTTATTATTAATAATTTGGGATTCTCGATTCGATATTCATCGGCAAAGCATGCATGTTTATTAGCCTGCCAAACTCTGGCAGGAGACTGCAGACCAAGACTGATGTAATTGCTATTTCGAGTAAGGGCATCCTGTTCTCGGATAGTTATATCCATTTTCATCGACTTTATCTCGTTTAATTTAAGAGGAAACA